>NC_081361.1:89307168-89967446 GCF_030684315.1 Stegostoma tigrinum | reverse complement strand
CCAATTTCTGATGAAGGGTCTCGACCCAAAACATCAAACTTTCCTGCTCCTCTGATGTTGCTTGGCCTGCTATGTTCATCCAGCCTCACACTGTGCTAGTTCAGGTTGTCCAGCATCAGCAGTTCCTCCTATCTCTATATAAATACAAGTCTTTTTTTTCGTAGGGAAGAAGGTGGTGCAGTAACAATGTTACCAGACTAATATTCCAAAATACCGGGCTGAATGTCTAGGGACGGTGTTTGATCCATTCTTGGTAGATGGTGAAATCTGAATTCAATTAAATGCTAGCCTAATGATGACCATGGAAACACTGGCAAAGACCCATCTGATTCACAACAGCGAATTAGGAAAGAAAATCTGTCGTGCATGCTTGATCCTGCCTGCAAGTGATTTCAGACCAACGGTCATGTGGTTGACTCTTAATTGCCCTCTGTTGTATCAAACTACTACAATGTCTAACCAAAAGAATGAAGCTGGTTAAACCATATCGTATTGACACAGGCCCCCAGGAAATGGCAACAGCAAACATAACTCTGTTGGTACTGTAAAGTCCTGCTTACTATTAGCTGGGGGCTTGTGCCAGCATTGGGAGAATGGCCACACAGACAAGTCAAACAACAGCCTGACTTAGACTAAGTCACACTCACAGAATTGCACCCTACAGGCAAAATTCCAGACATCACCATCACCATCCTGAACTGCATCCTGTTCCATTGGCAGGCAACACCCAGTAGGTATGGTGACACAGTGGTATACAATCACAAAGGATTTGCCTCAGGAGTCCTCAACATTGACTCTGTACCCTGTGGAATCTCCCCCCAGTAGATCTACACACCCTATCATGACTGATGATTCTTCCATCTTGAACACCATTTGGAGGAAACATTAAGAGTAGAAAGTGTGTAGAATATACTCAGTGTGGGAATCACCAAGAATGGCTCAGCAACCCTTCTGCTGACCAAGCTGGTTGAATCTGAAAGGTCTGTTAGGTTGAGTCTGCAGCAGATGCTGAAGGAACTAACAAAATGGAATAATCCATCTGACGTCATCTTCACCAATTTGCTTGACACAGATGCATCAGTCCTTGATGGTACTGGTAAGATTGACAGTTGTATAGTCTTTGTGCAGTCAAAGTCTTGTCTTCACATTGAGGATATCTTCCATTATGTTGTGTGGCACAACCTCTGTGCTAAATGAGGCAGACTTGAATCAGAGCTAGCAATTCAAAATTGGGAATTCATGAAGTGTTGTGAGATGTCAACAATTTCAGAATTGTATTGGCCTATTATGTTGTGGCTGGCTAGATTTGCCACTCCAACCGTGCCATAAAGCTAGGAGATCAACCTTGGTTCAGTGAAGAGTGCAAGAGGTATACCAGCAGCAGCACCAGGCATACTCAAACATGAGGCTTCAACTTGATGCAGCTACAATACAGGACTACTTACATATATTAAAACTGTGTGAGATTCCCTGTGTTATTACTAATCCAGATGAATACCACAAATCATTAAACTCCTGGGTAAGGAAGAATGAACAGGCTTCTGTTCATTATTTACCCACACCTCAGTTGGTTGCCTTGTGGATGCCCTTCACTCAGACCAAATTAATGTATGTTTCACAATGGAAGCAATTTGAGATTGCTCTTTTTTCTTTGTCTTTCATTATTTTCTGTGCATGAGCTCAACGAACTCATGCTTCTCAGTGTCGAAGGCTATGTCTTCAACTATCTTCTTTACTGCTGCAGTTTATAATGCACACTCTTAAATTACAAGGTCATCCTCAGTTTCATTATCATCAGTAATATAATTGACCTGGCATCTGGTTAACAATGTGCGCAACTGACATTTGAATTGCAGCTATCTCCATTCTCAAATATTCGTTGTAAGAAATTAAAAGATTTGTTTTTATCTATATCATGTACCACCAATGTGATTGTAGCTGATGGTTGAACAAGTCAGATCCTAGAATAAAAGTTGGCTTGATAGATCATGTGTTTTTATTTTGTTTAGTTAGTTAATGGGCTGGTTAGTCACTGAATTTATATTCACTCAACACTATAAATTTTTCTTTAATAGCAGAACTGAAGTTAATTATACAAAAAGAAGATTTTTTTTAAATGCCAAAATAAAGTTTCAACCTGTTTCCCAAAGCTACCTGTTAATAAAGACTCAAGCGCAGAAAAATTTCACCACTATCTCAAATCTTTAAGTTTTACTTAAGAAACTTCTGATAGTCTCTTTGCCTTGGGCTTTGGAGACAATTTGTTGCTTTGTTGTTCCAAATCTGCCAGCATGAACTTTTCCATAACTCCCAGAGCCCAAACTGCGGATTTCTCACCAAACTTTTGTGGGTGGAAGCTTTATCAACGAAACAAAAACCAAAAGAATACCGGATTCTGTAAATCAGGAACAAAAACAAAGTTGCTGGAAACACTCAGCAGGTCTGGGAGCATCTGTGAAGTAAAAAACGGAGTTAAAATTTCAGGTCAGGTGACCCTTCCTCAAAACCTCCATCACTGAATTCCCACTATCAACATCCTGAGGATTAACATTGACCAGAAACTCAACTGAACTCACTGTACAAATACAGTGGCTACAAAAGCGAGGTTGGAGGCTTAGAATACTATAGAAAGGCACGCATTTCATGAGTCCCCCAAAACCTGTTCACCATATATGAAGCACAAGTCAAGAGTGCAATGGAATATTCTCTACTTGCCTAGAAGCTTGGCCCATCCAGGAAAAGCAGCCCGCGTGATTGGCATTACATCCACAAGCATCCACTCCCTCCAGCACCAGTGCTTAGTAGCAGCCGTGTGTACTATCTGCAAGAATCACAGCAGAAATTCACTAAAGATCCTTATTATCCTTCCAAAAGCATGGCCACTTGTGTGCAGAAGGAAAAGGGCAGCAGATACATAGGAATGTCACTACCTTCAAGCTCCCCTCCAAGACACTCATCATCCTGACTTGGAAACATATTGCTGTTTTTTTTTCACTGTTGCTGGGTCAAAAATCCTGAAGTCCCTTACCCAAGGGTATTATGGGTCAAGTGACAGCAGTGGCTCAAGAAGGCAACTCACCACCATTTTCTCAAGGACAACTAGCAATGGGTAATGTATGCTGGCCTAGCCAACGATGCCTGCATTCCATGAATAAAGGCATCACAAAGTGCTTTGGAGCCAATTTATTCCTATCATGTAGAGAATTACTCCTCAGAATTTAAATTATAGCTTCTATAACGATACTCACTTCAATCTACATTGTTAGAAGTCCTTTGCAGATTTTCACCCTGCAACAGAAAGAGAATTGTTCAATCTGCTTGTTGCCATTAGGAACACCAGACCTTTTTGCCGTAAACTTGGCACCCTCGAACCTGGTCAGATGTTTGCAAGTAACATGCGGGAGAGTGGAGAAAGACATGGTCTAAACATACCACTAATTCCTTAATCTAAACAAAACACATGAATGTTAATGCGACCATCCAACAGCAGTGATTTTACAAAAAGTGGGAGTGTTTAAGAGTAAAATGTCCACTGGGAGGTTACTTTCTTTGTTAACCATTGAAAAACAGCTTTGGATAACCCGCGTTTAATCATGTACCAATCTCAAAGCACTGATTACATAAAGGGATTAAGTGCTTGGTTACATTCACAGAAGAATGAAGCATAAAGGTAACCTAACACATTGTCCTCAATGACCTTTAATGCTATTTTATTTCGAAACTTCTCTCTGTGCTGGTATCCCACAGCTTAATTTCAGGTCCACTGTTTTCAGTTTGGAAAAGCTTAACTAAGAGCCAGCAATGCGACATCCATACCAGCATGTAACTATCCTACAAACCAACAGGAGGATCTCTTTAATGATTATAGTTGTGTGGTCAGGTTGTCCTTTAATCCACTTTAACAAATTAATTTTCAATCCACACTTTACGCTATTAATCACAGAGCTAAGGCATTAGCGTGCAGCAAACAAAGCATCAATTAAACCAATTTGTGAAGCAAGTTAACCTGTAATTGTGTGGAGTATTTTTCTCATCATTAAGCAATAAATGTGAGCTCTGCAAGGTACGTGTGAGTTATAATTCCGCTGACCCTCTGGCCTATGCAAACTTTGATAGGTCAGGTTTTTAATAGTGAGCTCCCAACAACGCCAGCTCCTAGGAATTTGTATGCAGTCTCCAGGAGGATAATGAGGCTGGAATTGGAAGTGGGATCCCTGAGCTGAAATTTCTGTCAGTGTTCTGGATGATCTTGTGTTACTTACCCCAGGCCAGGGACTTCCCTTGTCTGACTCACACATGATAGTGACCGAGTCATTGGAATAGCACATTATCATCCAATTGCACATTATCACCACTTCTGAGGAAGCGTCACCAGACCCGAAACATTATCTCTTATTTTTTCTTCACAGCTGCTGCCAGACCTGCTGAGTTTTTCCAACAACTTCTGTTTTTATTGCCAACATGTCTTCTCTATTCAACAAATGCTTAGTTTCAAATTGTGTAATATATGTTCTGCGGCATATGAAATCTTGGTGATTTATAGAACCTTTGGGATTCATTACTTTTGATTAAAATGCAGTCAGAGTGGAGATTTACAACACTTAAGCAATGTTTGATTTTATGATTACATTATATTACATAGCTTACTTGAAGGCACAGTGACAAATGCAACATAAATGTAAATTGCATTCTATCCAACTGTTTAATCATTTAGCAGCCACGAAGCAAGACATTTGCTGTATTCATGTGATAAGTAAATTAAAAGTTCCCCCCTCAACATTAACCCCCCCAAAAAATGAAAAGCGCAGGCCAGAGAAAGGACACTACCAATACTCGGTCACCCCCTAGAGCTGCCCCCAGAAAAGGTACCAACAGAGCAGTGGGGACAGGCAAAATATTTCAGGGAGAGAAATAATGGGAAATACTCAGGCAAGAAAAGCAGAGGATATGGAGCAGTGAAAAGATTAAAGGTGTCGTATGTAAGACCATAAGACCATAAGAAACAGGAACAGGAGTAGGCCATTCGTCCCCTTGAGCCTCCACTATATTTTAGAAGGATCATGGCTGATCCGGCACACCTCAAGTCCACTTCCCTGCCCTTTCACCATAATCCATGATTTCTCTATTGATCAAGACCCTATCTATCTATGTCGGCCTTAAATATACAGAACGATTCTGCCCCCACAGCCTCCTTGTGGCAAGGTGAAAGATTCACAACTCTCTGCGAGGAGAAATAGCTCCTCATCTCAGTCTTAAATTGGTGCCCCTTTATTCTGAGATGACGCCCTCTTGATTTAGGCTCTCCTGTGAGGGGAAACACCCTCTCAGCATTTACCCAGTCAAGTCTTTAAGAATCTGATATATTTCAGTGAGATCGCTCTCAGTTTTCTGAACTCGAATGAGTAGAGGTCCAACCTGTTCAAGAGTAGCTCATGAGGCAATCCCTTCAGACCAAAGATCATCCTTGTGAATCTTCTGTGAACTGTCTATGGAAACAAATATAAATGATTGAGACAGGATTTTGCCACCATTCCTCCTGTCGGTACTGGATCTAAGGACTGGTTTGGGTAACTGCGGGAGAGGGTGAACCACTCGTGAAGGTTAACAAAAAGAGGCACTAGTTTTATCAACAAGATGTAGTGTAATCCATGACAGCAAGATGTGCATGCCGCAGTGGACAGATGCTGTCTAGATCCAAGATGACAAGGGCATTTGCAAGTAAATAGGGTGAGGTAAGCAGGAATGAAATTCTCGACATTAAGAGAAACATTATCTGATTCTGCAACCAAACTTCGATTAGCAAGGCAAGAATCTCACTTACGAGCGGCAGGAGCTGATTTGCATGCATTAATATGCCATTATTACTTCATATTGCCTCCTCGATGTACAGCCTCCCATTCTACCACCAGCTGGATAGAAGCAAGGCAGCGACAGTACTCAATATGAAAGTCAGGGGGGTTGTCTGGCAACTCCAGCTTACCGCTTGCCTTCTCTGAATGTACCATCTTGGGCAGCAATCTCCATCATCTCAAGGCACACTCCATAGGCAACCACCACCCATACCTACTGCCCACGGATGTTGACATTGGGCATGTACCAGCCTCACCATAACCTCCTCATACATCTCTGGTCTACTGGCAGCACGTGAGTGCCACATACTGGAACACACTGGCACCTTTGCTTATAATGCTATTGCCAGGACACTTTACATGCAGGAACTGGCACCCTGTTTGTGAATTGATTGCATCTCAGGGTTTCTTACTTGCCACTACAGTGCTGACTTACTGTAGTCACCTGGATGCTCACAGCACTTCTGCATTGCCTTGTGCTATTGCAGTATTCCCTCTCAGGCAGTGTTTAAAGGCTCACCACACTCTGTCTTGTTCAACTCTTTAGTGCAGATACAAACCCATGCAGCTTACCGTGGTTGCAAGCAGTGATCAATCAATGAGTTAAGTCACACCTACTTCAGATGGGGCACATGTTGCTGTGCAGACCTGTGTATGTCAATCCAACACATGTAAATTGAGCTAGCAGGGTACATGGCAAATACGTGGAACTTGTGCCTTCAACCAAACAGCCATGTCCACAGATATGAGAGCAATGGCCTTCAATCAGACCAAAGGAGACAACACTCAGTTTGGGGCTCCAAGGACAGTACATCAAGGGCATCATCCAGGGGCTTGGACATGGTCAGTCTGCTGCATAGGGTGGCCAGGGTCCATATCATTATCACAACTAGGGAGTGGGCCACAGTCTACACTGCATGTCCTGAGTAAGCAGTCCCAGGAGTCATGCTAAAGTCAGTTCAGGAAGCCAAATTAATTCAGCAAGAAGTGATATAGAGTCGGAAGGCATAGAATCTGTGTGGATATGAGTTGAGGAACTGCAAAGGCAAAAAAGATCCTGATGAGAGTTGTGTACAGGCCTCGTACCAGTATTCAGGATGTGGCGAAAAATATAAATCAGGAGATAAAAAAGAAATGTAGGAACTATGCTACTACAATAATCGTGTGGGACCTCAATATGCAGATGGACTAGGAAAGGCAGGTTGGTATTGGACACAAGAAAAGGAATTTGTGGAATGTCTACAAAATCTTTATTTGGAGCAGCTTGTGGTAGAGCCCACTAGGGACCAGGAAGTCCTGAATTTGGTGATGTGCAATGAGGCAGACCTGATTATGGAGTTTAAGGTGAAGGATCCCATGGGGGACAGCGACCGTAATATGATAGAATTCACGCTGCACTTTGAGAGGGAGAAGCCAGAATCAGATTCAATGATGTTGCAATTGAGTAAAGGTAACGACAAAGACACTGAGGAAACTGCCATCCTTACCTGGTCTGCGTGTGACTCCAGGCCCACAGCAATGGGGCTGACTCTTAACTACCCTCTCGGTAATTACAGATGACAAATGTGATGTAATAAAAATAAATGTGCTGGTGTTGGCAAGGGTCCTGAGGAGGTTTACAAGAATGATCCCAGGGATGAAGGACCTGTTGAGGACTCCGGGTTTATGACTGATGGAAATTAGAAAGATGCGAGGGAATCTGATTGAAACTCACCAAATACTGAGAGGCTTGGATATAGTGGACATGGAGAAGATGTTTCCATTAGTAGGAGACACTAAGGCCCAAGTGTCAAAGTGAAGGGGCGACCATTCAGAAGTGACATAAGTGTATTTAAGACAGAGATAGATAGGTTTTCTTATTAGGAGGGTGACCAAAGAATATGGGGATAAGACAGGAGACTGGGGTTGAGAAACATATTAACCATGATTGAATGGTGGAGCAGACCCGATTTATGAGTGTACAATTGCATTTGCAATGAAAAGTCAGCAATGCGTCCTGAGAAGAGTATTTTTTTCTCTTGGTTTCCCTCCAACTTCATTCATGGTGAAGGGTAACCCAGACTGGCAGCCCTGACTGGGTGCACAGTGAGCTCTAAAAGCAGTGCCAGTGCCAGAAATCATGGGATGTGCCAGCAATCGTGAGTACTTCCATCTCTAGTGAGAAGGAAGCTGGGATGAGCAGGAAGCCATTGAGGGGTGCTGCATACGTCAGAAAACACGTTTCGGAGAATAATGCAGGAAACATTCATGAAACTCACTAGAATCACAGAATCCCAACAGTGTAGAAGCAGGCCATTTGGCCCATCAAGTCCACGCATCCTCTGAAGATTTTCCCACCCAGACCCACCCCATCTCTGTAACTCTGCATTTCCCAAGGATAGTCCATCTCACCTGCACATTTACTACATGCCATGGACAACTTAGCATGGCCAATCCACTTAACCTACACATCTTTGGACTGTGGGAGGAAGCCGGAGCACCCTGAGGAAACTGACTCAGACAAGGAGGGAACATGCCAAGTTCACACAGAGACTTGCCACAGGATGGAATTGAGCCCAGGTTTCTGGCACTGTCAGGCAGCAGTGCTAACCATTGAGCCACCATGCCACCCCTAAAATTGACAACTCACTGATTTCTGGAAACATTGAATCTGTGAGCTTGTCAGGCATAATTACAAAGATTATCAGAAGTCAGACTGACAGACACATTTGACCCTATTGCAATCTAGAGCTGAACTCCCCAATTTGGGGCATCATCAGATTTGGTGGAATTGCTAACATTATCCCTTTTGGAACTATTACCTTGTACAACCAAATGCACAAGAAACATGACAACTCTTCCAATTCTTCCATGCATACAACCAGCATAGGACCAGAATTTTCTTTTGGTTTCCTTATTTGGTTAGGTATTTTTTCAAAGAAAATATAAAAAACAGCCTCAACATCCCCTCCATCAAATTTCTGGAGGGTTTACACAACATTAAAAGATCCAAGAGATAATGGGAACTGCAGATGGTGGAGAATCCGAGATAACGAAGTGTGGAGCTGGATGAACACAGCAGGCCAAGCAGCATCTCAGGAGCACAAAAGCTGACGTTTCAGGCCTAGAGCCTTCATCAGAAAAAGCTGATGAAGGGCCTAGGCCCGAAACGTCAGCTTTTGTGTTCCTAAGATGCTGCTTGGCCTGCTGTGTTCATCCAGCTCCACACTTCATTATCTTTAAAAAGGTCCATCTGAGTTTCAGTTTGAACTCAGTTCCTTTTCTATCAGAACGTTCCATAGTGTCAGATGCCTTCATTTTCCTAATTCTTGCTGTTAATCCAGCAGTTTCTATCTCTGTATATTTTTCTCTCTTATTTATCCCTTTTCCATTCTAGCCCCAACTGCTGAAATGCTCGTTCTCTTTCCTTTTTCTCTCTCAGAAGTGCTTTTCCCTTTTCTTTTTTCTGTATCTGAAGGTTTCTCTTCCAAATTTTCCCATTTCTATTTTCATTCATTTCCTTCTCTATTTCAAGCTGATTAATTTGCAATTGCATTTTTGTCACTCAGTTGGCTGGGCCTTGTTTGCTTTGCTGTTCTCCAATGTTAAATGCTGTGCTATTAACTTACTTATGGGTAGTACGGTGCTTACTGGTTACCACTGCTGCTTCACAGCACCAGGGATCCTGGTTTGATTCCAGCCTTGGGCAACTGTCTAAATGGAGTTTGCACATTCTCCCTATGTCAGTGTGGGATTCTTCTGGGTACTCTAGTTTTCCCTATATTCCAAAGGGGTGCAGGTTAGGTGGATTGGCCATGGGAAGTGCAGGCTCACAGGGATGGGGTGGGATGTATTTCAGTGGATCAGTACTGGCTGAATGGTCTGCTTCTACACTGTAGGGATTCCGTGTCTGCTTTCAACTCTGATTTCACTACCAATTCAATGAGCCTAGCCTTGCATTCTGTGATAAATCATCCACCTCAAGCGAAGTCATAGCAGTTCCCAAAGATATTTTGAGAGAATAATGTGCAAGAAGACTGGTATCTTTCTTTTTATCCTTTTGGATCATTATTAATGCACTTCTAATTAAACAATGTCTGCATCAGGACTCCTGGACAAGACCTCAGTTTTATATTATAATTAAGGCTGGAGGAATGCATTGTTGTTCTAGTCCAACTGCTTCATGGATCACAGCATTAAATCAAAATGCTTCTCTCAGTTACCAACATTACTGATTGGAGGCCTTATCTATACAAGATTTTAATTAAAAAAGATCTATCACACAGTTTTACTTGATTAATGAAATTATTGGTTTATTATTAAAACAAAACTAATTAAATGAAGTTGTAATAACTGGTTAACATACACAGTCAGTAATATAGAAATGCAAATATTTATCTCTTAAGTAATTCAAACCATCCACCCACTCATATACACACACACACAGATACACTTACACATACACACAAGCTTCAGGAAAAAAGAAAAATGCAGATTCTCTCTGTACTATTCACTTAAAACAAACAACTTTCTTAGCCATGAGGGTTATTCTTTAAATCAAAAAGGATAAGATGTAGAATATTCCAACATTTGCCCCTCCATTTTTGGGAGTGTGTGGTCAGGTCTCAAATCACTCAGAGTTGTGTCCAGAGTCTTGGCAGACACAACTTGCTCAGGAAATACAATTTTGAGAAATTCCTGCAGTCACTCTTACAGAAAAATGAATAAGTTTCACCCAATCTCAACAAGATGTCTCTTTACAGATAGGCAGTCTTTCTCAGAGATAGTAGGAACCGCTGATGCTGGAGTCTGAAATAACAAGGTGTGGATCTGAATGAACACAGCAGGCCAGGCAGCATCAGAGGAGCAGGAAAGCTGAGTTTTCAGGCCTGGGCCCTTCTTCAGAAATGGGAAGGGGGATGGGGCTTCTGAAATAAATAGAGAAAGGGGGAGGTGATGGTAGAAGGTAGATAGAGGAGCAGATAGGTGGAGCAAAGACAGACAGGTCAGAAAGGCAGGGATGAAGCCAGTAAAGTTGAGTGTAGGTAGGGAGTTGGGATGGAGGTTGGTCAGTGCGGAGGGAGGGCTGGATAGGTGGGAGGGAAAACGGACAGGTCATGGAGATGGAGATGTTGTTAGTAGGTAGGAGGTGGGGGTGGGGGTGGGGTTTGGTCAGTGAGGTGGGAGGAGCAGATAGGTGGGAGAGAAGACAGACAGGTCAAGGAGGCGGGCACGAGATGGGCTGGTCTTGGGATGAGGTCGGGGGTGGGGAGTTTTGTTCCCTGACTAAGTCCAGAGATCAAATTCAATCATGATTGCAGCAGCCCTTTGCTGAGGTTTACGGTAGAAAAATTTGTTATCACCATCTGGAGATTTTTAGGAAGGCCTTGTTAAATAAAAAATATTCCAATGTCGACAGTAACCCTTCAATTACCGCCTTGGAAGAAACCATTCCAGGTATTACTATGAAACTGGAAATAAATCAAATTTTCAGCGACATTTCAAAAGCAGAGTCCTCAAAGAAATGTTAAATATGAAAGGCCTCTATAACACATTGATGAACAAAGGGATCAGCAGCACCAAAGCGTCAATCACTAAGAGTTGTGCCATAATTTATCAGGACCCATTAAGAATCAAACTGAGTGTTAGCCACTAGATTTTTGTTAACAAAGTGGTTATCACAAGTTTGGAGTTTATTTAACTCCATTTAAAGGGGTCACATTTGAACACATTTTCATTCCAGGGAGTTGGGGGCAGGATAGCATTCTGTGCCGTGGCTCCAGAATTGAATTACTTGTGGGCACATGTGGAGGAGGCAGGTGAACGCAGAGGCAGGTTGGTTAAAATGCTTGATTTGTTTCTGTGGGGCTTGAGGAGGTGATGGCCTATTGGAGTTGTCATGGGCTAGTAATCTAGCAATCTAGTCTAACATTCTGGGGATCTGGGTTTGAGCTCCACCACATTAGATAGTGGGATTTAAAACCAATACAAATGTAAAACCACGGCCCTCTGAAATGGCCTTACAAGCCATTCAATTTTATCATGTTATCACGTGCTAGAATGAAATGAAACCCAAATGGACAACCTAGCTTTGGCATTGGAAATGAATACAGCAAATATCCCCATGCAGACCTGCAAACTTCTCCTTATCACCATCTGGGGCCCAAGGCCAAACCTGAGGAAGCTGTCTGCCAGACTGGTCAAGCAACAGCTGGACATAGTCATACTCACAGAATCATACCTTATACATAATGTCCCAGACATCACCATCACTGTACTGATGGCACAGTGATATACATCCAAGAGAGAGCTGTCCTTGGAATTCCCAGCATTGACTCTGGACACCATGAAGTCTCATGGCATTAGATCAAACTTGGGCAAGGAAATCTCTTGGTGATTATCACATACCATGCCCTCCACCACCTCAATAGCAGCTGGCAAGCCGGAGAGCAGTTGGCGGGATTCAGCCAACACAGGAGAGAGCTTCATGGAGAGTGTGGGCCAGTGTAAGGTAGAGTGTATCCTCTTGGGGAGTGTGGGCCCAGTGCAGGGTAGAGCGTACCCTCATGGTGTGTGGGCCCAGTGCAGGGTAGAGCATACCCTCACGGTGTGTGGGCCCAGTGCAGGGTAGAGCGTACCCTCATGGTGTGTGGGCCCAGTGCAGGGTAGAGCGTACCCTCATGGTGTGTGGGCCCAGTGCAGGGTAGAGCGTACCCTCATGGTGTGTGGGCCCAGCACAGGGTAAAGGATACCCTCATGGCGAGTGTGGGCTCAGCACAGGGTGGAGCATACCCTCATAGACTGTAGGCCCAAGGCTATAGAAGGACAATAATGTTGAATTTATAACTGTATACCTTTATTTTTCTAATTTAAACTAAAATCTGCTGTAATATTAAACTTTTAACTTGGTTCTTCATTCTTCTATTTTGTACCTAGGTGCATTTGTATCTAAGATGGTACTGGGAATGGTGACTGTACTTTTTTCACTGTACTCCTGTACTTAAGTACATGAGTCCACATGACAATAAACCTAATTCTAGTTCTATTTCTAATTCTAATTTAATTCTAATTCTAATTCCACCTCGGCTGATGAATCAGGGATTCTTGAAGTTGAACACTACTTGGATGGAGCACTGACGGTGGCAAATCTGCAGAATATACTTTGAGTGGGGGATTTCAATGTCATTAACTCTGATTTCTCTGTACAGATGCTGCCAGACCTGCTGAGTTTTCCCAGCAATTTCAGTATTTGTTAAAAATCAATAGAACCGCAGATGCTGTAAATTAGGAACAAAAACAAGTTGCTGGAAAAGCTCAGCAGGCCTGGCAGCATCTATAAGAAAAAATCAGAGTTAATGTTACGGATCCAGTGACCCTTTCTCAGAAATAGTGGGAACTGCAGATGCTGGAGAATCCAAGGTAACAAAGTGTGGAGCTGGATGGACACAGCAGGCCAAGCAGCATCAGAGAAGCAGGAAGGCTGACGTTTCGGGCCTAGACCCTTCTTCAGAAAAAAAAAGTCAGCTTTCCTGCTCCTCTGATGCTGCTTGGTCTGCTGTGTTCATCCAGCTGTACACCTTGTTATCTCAGACCCTTTCTCAGAACTGTTTTTGATTTTGTTTCGGATTTCCAGCATCTGCAGTTCTTTCAGTTTTCTTTTAGACAGTATATTCTTTTTAATTCGGTCACAAGCTGAAAGCTTAAGCCCTTTTTTTTTAAGTTTGAAGAACAACAATCATGGAAGTCAGGTCGTGACCCTTAAATAATCCGTATCCACTCTTCACGAGCATTTATACCAATGTGTGACTCCCACACTGGTTGAAGGTCCCTGAAGCTGCTAAAAT
The DNA here is from genome assembly GCF_030684315.1 of Stegostoma tigrinum. NCBI lineage: Eukaryota > Metazoa > Chordata > Chondrichthyes > Orectolobiformes > Stegostomatidae > Stegostoma > Stegostoma tigrinum. Next base: position 89,953,774 of record NC_081361.1, on the reverse strand, counting down.
CGGGCCTGTTTGAGCTTAATAGTCAGTTTCTGATTTTTGGTTTCTCTCTTGTGTGTATTATGTATGTTCCTTGTCTCTGCTGGATCGATTGGAGATGGGGCCAAGACTTTTGTTATTCACTTGTGGGAAATGGGGGTTGCTGGGTGGCCACCATCTGTTGTCCATCTCTAGTTGTGCTTGAACTGAGAGGCTTGCTAGACCATTTCAGAGGGCAGTGGAAAGTCAATCGTGTTGCTGTGGGCTGGAGTCACATGTAGACCAGACAAGGCGAGGTTGGCAGATTTCATTCCCTGAAGGATATTACAAAAACAAATGGTGCTGCATGTAGTCTCTCTTATTGTTCTTAAACCTCATTTGAGCCTTCCTCACTTTGGGAAGATCCAACCCTCGGAGTTATTTCACAAGGCATGTAATTGAAAAGTAGGAAAGTTATCTCGCACCTGTATCAAACTTTGGTTGGACTATAGATCTGGTTGCCATAATATAAAAAAAAGACACAGATGCAATGCAGAGGTGCAGAGCTTTGCAAAGGTGATACCAGAAATGTATGGGTTGACAGATTATGAAAGGTTTGATCTCCTTTTCCTTGAAAAAAAATCAGCTGAGGGGTGTCCTAACAGAAGTCTTTAAAATTCTGAACAGTTTTGATAGAGTGAATTGGGAATGGCATAGCCAGGGTCATTAATGTGACTTGGGCTCCAAGGAGAGGCTGGTAGGCTGGGACATTTTTCACTGGAGCATAGGAAGTTGTGGGGTGACCACGTGGAGGTTTATAAAATAATGAGGGGTGCAGATAAACTGAGTGCCAGGTGTCTTTTCCCTAAGGCAGGGATTTCAAGGCAATGGGGCAGATTTTTCAGGTAAGAAGAGAAAGATTTTATAAAAAGACATGAGAAGCAACTTTTTCACACAGAGACTGGTTCACGGGTGGAATGAGTATCCAGAGGGAGTGATGGATGTGGGTACAGTCACAACGTTAAAGAAAGGCGTTTAGATAAGTACATGAATAAGAAATGCTTGCAGGGATAAGGGCCAAGCACAGGCAGGTGGGACTAGTTAATTTGGCATAATGATTGGCATGGACTGGTTGGACTGAAGGATCTGTTTCTGTGGTGTATGACTCTATAAATTCAATAGGGAATTCAGAGGAATTTCTTCACCAAAAGACTGGAACTCACTACCATGGCGAGTGGTTGGAAAAACGTAAACTAGAGGCATACAAGTGGAAATGAGACCAGCACATCAGGGACAAGAGCATAGATGGTTACAAAAGTCATTTCAGCAAAGGCAAAGATCAGAGGAGGCTGGGTGTAGCATCCAAACAGGCATGGATTGGCTGGGTTGAATAGCCTTAAATCCCACACAAACCAAAGTAATTCCTGGTTCAGTTCTGTGAAAAGGACACTGAACATGAAACGTTAACTCTGATTTCTCTCCACAGATGCCGCCAGTCCTGCTGAGCTTTTCTAGCAATTTCTGTTTTGCTTCTAATAATTCCTGGTATCTGTCTGCGAGCCTAACAGTATCACATTGTCAATTAATATTTGTGTGAAATACCTGGCAATGCTTTCCCATGTTAGAGGTGTTATATAAATGCAATGTGTTGTTACTTGCATCCTGGAACAATGAATGTCAAAAGAGAAATCCTGTCGAGTAATAAGTCTGAATTCAGAGATCTGAGGGGACCCATGAAGCAGCTGGTACAGGAGCTGAAGGTTTGTTCTGTTCCCTGACAGGCAGTCATTGTTATCAGCTTTTAATTAGCCATCCAAAAATATTCTCCAGGGAGCAGCCTTTCTGATGTTGAGGAGAAGACATTCGGAGTCAATAGGACCTTTTATCGTAATCAAATGTAAAACATGCAAAAAAAAAGACTTTTGTTGGAACTTGCCAATAATCAATGTGATATTTCCCCATAGTATCAGAGGATGGTTTTAGCTTTTAGAAGCATTATTAAGTCAGATGTTGCAATCAGAGGTGCTTATTTAAACATTAATACGGTTCAGGTCACCAACATGGCAACCTACTCTAAAATGACACATTTCCACTCAAGGGCAAAGTGAATAGAACATTTAGCACAAGCCAGCACAAGCACGAATTGCACTCCCAATGCTTTTCCATTGTGTTGCGATCTTTCAGCTTTTCTGACTAGAAATTTCTAAAAGTAGGAAACAGTGGGAGCATGTTTAATGGATATGGCCTAGTCCCAACCATTTCTGAAATAGATACAAAGGTAACAACATTGAGCCATTCTCCTATTACGGTTTTGCATCACACTACCAGAAGGATGTGGATGCTTTGGAGAGGGTACAGAAAAGGTTTACCAGGATGTTGCCTGACTCAGGGATTTTAGTTGTGAATAAAGGTTGGATAGACTGGGTTTGTTTTCACTGGAATGCAGGAGATTGAGGGGTGACCTAATGAAAGTTTATAAGATTGTGAATGACATGGATAGAGTGGAAAGTGTGAGGCATTTACCCAGTGTTGGAGGGGTCAATTACTAGGGGACTCAGGTTCAAGGTGCGAAGGGGGAAGTTTAAAAGAGATGTGCGAGGCATGTTTTTCACACAAAGGGTGGTGAGTGCCTGAGGAGGTGATGGCAGCAGACGCAATAGCAACATTCAAGAAACACATGGAAGAATACATGAATATGAAGGGAATGGAGGGTAACGAATCCTGTTGGTGAAGACAGTTTTAGTATGGGAGGGAAAAATGTGTCGGTGCAGGCTTAGAGGGCCAAAGGGCCTGTTCCTGTGCTGTATTGTTCTTTGTTTTTTGTTCTAGTATTATTTAGTTCTGGGTATTCTAAAGTGTCATGGAAGGGGTAGAGTTTCTTGGATCAAATGCTTGTTCTTTTTTCTTTCTGTTGGCATGTGGGTTCCACAGATAAAACCAGCATGTGATTTCTGTCACTAATTGCTTTGAACTGAATGACATGCATTTCACTGGAGGTTAGACTAGGCAAGGGCCCTGATAGATTTTCTTTTAGCATACTTACTTGCAACACTTCATTTTAACAACACTGAGGTTGAGATGCAGGGTGTATGAGGTGAAAGAGCTTCAGTTGGATGGAGCCGGAGATGGATACACAACTGGGGTCGGTGAGAACGTGGTGGTCGTTTAGGAGCATTGCTGACAGTGAAAATGATGAAAGATGAGGTTATCTCTGACAACCCCGAGATGTCCATGCATGAGCCTAGCGCCTGGGAGAGCTGGCATGAGTTCACTGTCCTCCTTCTCCTCTTCCTATCCTTCCTGTCATTTTCATTGGAAGAAGTGAGCAACTCCACCATGTCCTCAATTAGCAATCCCTCTGTCCTTTACAATGCCTCATTGTACAAGACACAGCAGATGATGATACCAGACGAAATGTGTGTTGTAAACCTTTGCTATACCAGTCAAGGAAGCACCATTTGAATAGTCCCATGGTCTGCTCTATGACTTGCTTCTTCACTCATGGTACATGGGCATTGCAGGCTGGACCAGCATTTATTGCCAGTCCATAACTGCCCTCGAAGAAGGTGATGGTGAGCTGTCTTCTTGAACCAGTCTGTCCATATGGTATAGGCGGTCATACAATGCTTTTAGGGAGTGAATTCCAGGATTTTGACCCAGAAATCCTGAAGGAACTGTGATATATTTCCAAGGCCAGATGGTAAGTGCCTTGGAGGGAAATTGCAGGTGATGGTGCTCAGCAGTATACAGTGCTCCTCCACATGGGGAAGAAATACTCGTTTAATGAGCCAGGCATGGAATCATGTGTAGCTGTGACACCTGGGAGTTCCTTAAGATATATGCGCCATGAAAGCATTCCCACAAATGAAGATACACCTGCATAATACATTTACGATCACCACACACACTTTGGACTTTGGGGAATGAATTTACGGTGAGTCCTATGTAGTCAATTACACCCCGTACCTGTATGTGGTTGATTTTACCCTGTACCTGTATGCAGTAGATTACACATTGTACCTGTACACAATCGATTAAAACCTTCATCTGAATGCAGTCAATTATATCTTATACTTGTGTGCGATCGATTACACTATGTGCCTGTGCGCTGTTGATTTCACCCTGTATTCGTATACAGGTCAATTACACTTAGTACCTGTATGCAGTTGATTAAACACTGTATCTGCATGCAGCCAATTATACCCTGTAGCTGTATGCTGTCGATTGCACCTTGTACCTGGGTGCAGCCAATTAGACCCTGTACTTGAATGCAGTTGATTATGCCCTTTACCTGTTATACAGTCAATTGCACCCTGTACTTCTGTGCAGTTGATTAAACCATCTACTGTATACAATCGATTATATCTTGTACCCGTGTGCAGTTGATGACATTCTGTACCTGTGTGCAGACAATTACACCCTCTACTGTATACAATTGATTATATCTTGTGCTCGTGTGCAGTAGATTGGACCCTGTACCTGTATAAAGTTGATTACAGAAGGCACACACATTTTCAATGCACATCACAGGCAATTTAATTGCAATTTTGTGGAAAATAAATAAAAGAGAGAGAGTGTAAGTGCTAAATGGTTCTGGTTATAGCATCAGGGAAGGCACTCTGTTACGGTTTCAGCAGTTGACCAGTCATAAAGACCAAAGTTTGAGACCTAATTGCTGGAGCCAGGTTCAGTGCCTCTGGAAAGCAATTAAAACCAAGGGACACTGGAGCTTGGCACATCAAAAAGAAACTCACTGATGTACATTATGTTGTGAATACTTCAGACAGGAGAAAGAATCAGTAAGTGTGTCACATTAGCGTGGTGAAAAGATGCTATGACAGGGATGATGGTAAGGAAAAAAGAGGACTTAAAGTGATGAAATACATAAAGGGTGAAGTAGAAATGTCTGCTCGATTGGAGAATGAATCAGAAACTGAAAATTCAAAAGTTAAACTCAAGCAATCAGATTGTAAAATATAGAGAAACTTTAATAAACTAAATTGCATTGTCCATTATTTTCCAGAAATCTAGTAAGGTGGTATACAAAGATTGTTATAGAGCTGTAAACTAAATTGTGAGCGTCGACCAGGAATGGGAATATAATCATTCAGTCTCTTTCTTTTCACCATCATCATTTTTAGTTAATTTTCCTAAATTTGTATCCAGTAAGTGAATTTCCAATTCATCCCATGTGTTCATAGACTTTTTTTTCCTGTCTAATTATATGGGTCTGAGATCTAGTCACAATACAGTCAGAAAACAATCAGAATGTTCTTCTTGGTGTTCATTGGATTGTTCTTGAAGAGGAAGAGATATCATTATGCATTTCAAAATGATGTTATGGAGTAAGAGAAAGAAATTGCTTGCAATGAGACAAGAGTCATGAACCATTGAGCACAAATTAAAGGTGATTGGCAAAAGAACCTGGGGCTATGCGAGGCAACTTCACATAGTAACATGAAGTCAACAATGTGTCGCATGAAAGGATGGTAGAAGCTGTTTCAATTGTAAGATTCAAAGGAAAGTTGAAAAAGCTATTGGAAAAGATGCAGGATTATCAGGAAAGAGTGGAGAGTGAGATTAATCAAGTAATACTACCATGATCTAGCACAAGCATGATGGGTCAAATGGATTCCTTCTGTATTGTATCATTCTATGAGAAGGATGTAGGAATCTCAGCTAAAAGACTGAGCAATCTGTCAAAATCTGCTGACCATCTATAAACTGATGTTTGTGCTGTGAAAAATAGCCTCTAGCCATTCATAATGGACCTCCAACCATTTACACAACAAAGTTAAACATCGATGAGGGAACATGACCGCACACCTTTTGGAAAATATGATTGAGACTGTGAGTTTGTGCAATAACAGAACCATACAAAGTAGAGCTTTTAAAAGGTTTTCCCTGGCTGAACTCATATCTCAAGGAAGCAGTACAATCCTATGAGCAAGACAATAAAAAGTGGAAGATGCTGTGGACCAGCCTGTGACAAATCACGTCAAACTATTATTAAAGAGGAAGACTAATATTGATCTTGGACAGAATTTCTCATAACCGAAGTCCTGCAATCACAACACAAGCTTTTCTGAGTCTAATACAACTTCACTAACTAACTGCAAGATTGCAAGATGGAAGCAGTATATTAGTTTGAGGCAGGAGCTGTGAGCAAGGGGTCACAAGGGTCACTGAATTGTGGAGGCCTATTGGAGACTGAATTCTTACAGTCTAATAACAAAAGTTGCCTGTTGTTTGATAAAGTGCTGAAATGTAGTTTGTAGGCTCACAGTTACTCCATGGAAGTGTTAGCAGAATCAATTCGTGACCCCTTTGGAGTAACAGGGACACACCTCCATTAGTGTCCATATTCTAGAAGAAAGGAGGCTGATACAGTCAACTAAAGTGACAGGGTGATAAATATAAATCTACTGTTATCAATAAACCCTTGAATGTAAAAGCACTTAGTTTCAGCTTAAGTAACTCGCAGAAAGTTTGGTTTCATGAACCAATGCATCATCCATCAGTACTCCTGGTTGCGTTGACAAAGTAATTGTTGGATATCTGAAATGAAGGTTCAATGTGAACTGACATTTTGGAAAGTAGGAATTGTGCGAGGCACTCACTTATTAACTGTTTTTTTTCCAGCTATAAATAGTCCCATTTTTGGTGTGTGTGTGAGACTAAGTTCTCCTGACACGTAGAATTTACCTTGCAGTATGTTGATTAATATACAGACTTTGGGCTTGAAGATGAATTAGCAAAAATGCAATAATGTACTTTTTATTACAAATCTTGAAAGCCTTTTAGAAGCTGTGCTTTATTTAAAAGCAATAACCAGAATGAGGAGGATGATCTATACTGACAGCGCTAATGGATATCTTTTAATTTTTAACCAAGTTACATTCATTGTAATTACGACAACTATGCCTGACAACCAATCTTTCTTTTTGGTAGTGTTAAATTCTCATTGATTAGCTGGTCATGTTTGTTAAGTGGCCTTGTTAACATTAGTGCTCTTTGCGAGCTGCTGACAAACTACATCTCAATGAAAGATTAATGAAAGCTAGTTAACTGTGCTGATTAGAAACTGGCAATTTAATATAAGTCTTCTTGCCTGCGACTGTTCTCATGTATTTATGCTTATGTAGGTGGTTTGGTCGTTGGCTTCAAGTTATCATTAGAAAGCTTTATTCAGTATAAGAACTAATGTAGTATTCTACGTTGTGATTACAGTTCTTGCCTGACAAATTGGCCAATACCTCTGAGTGTTCATGTTTGTTGAAAATGGTATGTATTGTTTTCATCTTTCGAAAAAAAAATCATTCTCATAAACATCCATTTTGAATTTCCAAAATCAGCTGCACAGATTAGAATTCACCTGTTTTGGTCCAGTCAAGTTGCCAGTGGGAGGCAACAAATGAGGAACAAAAGGGCAAAATACTATTCTTATTTCAATATAATCGTCTGAGCACTGCAGCCCCGCAAAAGTACAGGCTGGAGCAAAGAAGCTTTCAGAGACTCAGTCAGGCCGCTCAGTTTTGCATTATGAATCAGCGGGAGTGGGGTGGGGGGCGCGAAGTGGACGCTGCCAGACATTTAACTGAGCCACCAGTCTCAATGGGACACCAGTCCTGATGTCAGCCTCTTATGTGGTCATTATTAGTAAAATACTGCCTTAAGGCTCTGACCCTGTTGGCTCACGTTTAGGATTTCTAAGCAGGATATTGTTCAGAGGACTTAACTATCAAAGAGACTTGCTGTCAGTTGGCTTTGTAAGTCAAACTACTAACGACTACACATGGAGGCCAGTATATTGTGGAGAAGCTTGGTCTCCTGTGGCACGGTGGTAATGTCCCAATCTCAGGGCCAGAGGACCCAGGTTCAAGTCTCACCTCCCTCAGAGGTGTGTAATAACATCGCTTTGAACAGGTTGATTTGGAAACATCAATCCTGCACAGGAGAGTAAAAATGTTCATATAGGCCCAAAACTATTGACTTTATGTGAGAGTCTGACCAACGAATGATGAATGCACATGCCTCCCCATCTGCACAATGTTTGACTTCCTCATCTTTATCATCCTCCTTCTGTCCTTCATCCTCTGATTCTTTCCAAACACCATTGTGCTCTTGCTGGAGGTGTTCTCATTTCCACGTTTGCAAAGTTATTGCAGGGTTTGGCATTCAATTCTTGCACAGTATGTGGTCTTTGCTGACAAATTTTGCCCATTTCTGGTTGCCCTCTCAACTGAATATCTTGCTAAGCCATTCCAGGCATCAGCCTTATTCAGTCTGAAGAAGAATCATACCAGACTCGAAACATTTGCCTCTGTTTCTCTTTCCACAGATGCTGCTGGACCTGCTGAGTATCTCCAGCATTCTCTGTGTTTGTTTCAGAAATCCAACATCAGCAGGATTTGGTTTTTGTTTGACCACTATCAAAACATTCCACAAGGAGCTCAGTCCCAAATCTGGTCAGGTGTAACCCATTCAACACATAAATGTAGAATTCAATAGAAGGGACCCTGTTGTGTCACAGTGGTAATGTCCCTAATCCTGAACCAGGACACCCAAGTTCAAGTCCCACCAGCTCCCAAGGTGCGTAATAATGTCTCTGAGCAAGTTTATAGGAAAAATGGGGTAAATTTTAAAAAATCCAATAGCAAAGTTGTCTTGTGGTGCAGGTGATAGCGTCTATACCCCAGATCAGGAGGTCCAGGATCAAATCCCACCTGCTCCATAGTATGTAAATTACATCTCTGAACAAGTTAATTAGAAAAATAGGCTCATTAAAAACAATTTTTAAAAATTAAAATCCAATAGGAGGAGTCCCTTTTGTAATGTAGTGGTAGTGCACCTATCTCTAGAATAGGATGTAAGGTTCAAGGCCCACCTGTTGCAGTGATGTGTAATAACATCTTTGAACAGGTTGATTAGAAAAGTACATTAAATGAAAAAAAAACATATTTCATGGAGTTCCTATGTTAGTCTCTGACTTTTTAATCAGGCAGTATGTGGCCCGAATGGTTTCTCAATAGCCTGAGAATGACTGCTACCTGACTCCGGTAGATTCCTGCAAATTCTTTTATTTGCATTATTATACGGAATACTGTTGTCTATAATACATCTCTTTAGTGTAGGTTATTACAGTCTTTCTTCACTCTCTCCAGTATGTGAATGCTGACGTTGTATCATTGCTAAACATCGCTTTCTCATTCTACTATAATATGAATATCAAGAATTCAATACAAAATAAAACCCAACAGAATGGGATTTTACAGTAAGTTGCTTCATCTTTTGTCAGCACATAATCACATTATGTGCAGAATGGTGTCGACTTTCATGTTTATCAATTTACTACAGTCATATGATAAGCTACTCACTTTGGAACTTGCAGAACTTTTGAACCATTTATAAATTTAATACAATCCATTTTGTCAGAATTTCCTCTTTAAATACAACAGAGGTAATGGGCTGTTAGGTCAAGTGGCTGGCTAGCAGGTTTGCAATGCAGACTGATAGCAACTAAGTGGGTTCAACTCCCACGCTGGCTGAGGGTACCATGAAGAATTCTCCTTCTCAATCTCTCCTTTCACCTGAGGCATGGCGATCTTCAGTTTGAACCACCAGCCATCTCTGTCTAACAAGAGAAGCTGCCCTTTCGTCTAGTATGACAATAGCAACTTTACTGTTTAGTTCCAAGGAGATAAAAATCAAAATCAAAAACAAAACTCCAGTTTTTCCATGTAAACAATCACCAGAGATTTCCAACTATGTTGCTTTAATAAGATTGTAATCTCCAATAAATTGCGTGGCTCTCTGAACCTACTCTGCCCTTCAGTAAGATCATGGCTGATCTAACCTCAAAGTTCACTTCCCTGACCAATGCCCATATTTCTGGAAGATTTTCCTCTTCAGTTTGGATACGTTCAACCACATGCCTGTATTAAGAATGATGAGAGTTGTATGAAAACTGAGCCCTCTTGACCCAGTCCAAATTGACAAGACTCGGACACATAGTTCTAGTCTGTCCAGCTATGTATAATAACCATTCACACATGTAACCATCTCATTCATTTCGATTCAATCACCTTTAACAGTAATGCAGTGATATGAAGCAATGTTTATGCACAAAGAAAGATGTCATTAAAAGAAGCTTCAATTGAAGTTGGAAAAAAAATACAGATTTATTTTTTATGAACTACTATATCTGTTTTCACCACTCACTTTACCAATTTAGGTTGATTCATAGATTCCAAATGGGTAACAGATGGTCTATGTGTGCACTGCATAAGTCAGGAACAGTACTGTTCATAAATAAATTACTGCAATAAAATTTTAAATGTTTTTTTAAATGGAAAATGGTATGGATGAAATAAATGTCGAATTTCAGCCAACAATATGCAGTACTTTTATATTTACACAGGTTTAACGCCAATTTATGAAACTATCCAGCAAAAAAGCAATACTTCAATTTTAAAAGGTGCTGCTCGGTTAAACCAGACATTCTGAAATTAATGATGTACTGGCACATAATGAAATTCAACGCCAAACATAAAGCCTAGTAGGTAAGTGGTTTGTGGTTATTCTTGGTGAGACATATCTTTAAGCTTACTCCACTTCCTACTGGGCACCATTACAGGTCACAATAATTTCTAAACAAAGCATTTTTAAATTGAGCAATTTGTCAGATGTGGATATGACTGTTTGATGAGAATTTATTGCCATTGCGAAGGTTGTGGTGAGCCAGCTTCTTGCAATCCTGGTAGTAAGGGTCACAGATTTGGAAGATGCTGCAGAAGGAGCCTTGGTGGTTTGCTGCAGTGCATCTTGTTAATGATACACACTGTGCGTCAGAGGTGGAGAGACTGGATGTTGAAGGGCTGCCAATCAAATGGGCTGCATTATTGTTGATGGTGTCAGGAGTCTTGAATGCTCTGATCTGCACCCATCAAATCGCGTGTATTCTATTATACTCTAGATTTGTACCTTGCAGACAGCCATTGGTGAGTCAGCACGTGAATTACACACTGCTCATCTGCTCCTGTTACCACAATATTTCAATGTTAAGATAAGTAACACTTCAGCCCATCAAAGTTGATTTGTTAACCCATCAGCACCCTTCTTGTTGTGATCTTTTAAAATTTGGCAGCCGTACATTTGTCTTGGTAAGTGCAAGATGAAAAACTTTGCCGAAACATCTCTCTTTTCAGAAATGCCACCTGTATTATAATAATATCCATTTTTGTTTTAGCTCTAGAATTCTTCTCTAAGCATCACCTAAGTCTTCCTTTGTAATGCATTACTTAAAACTGATTTATTTGACCAAGCTTTTGGTTCTAATATCTACTTTTGTGACTCAGTGTCACATTTTGATCATTAATGCAAGGTATATTGAGATCTTAGTGATGCCTTATAAAGTCTTCATCTGTTAGTATCAAACGCAAGCAAGAGCCAGGAATGCTTTCCGTCTCACCCATGCAATGTCCACAAACTGCTTTTAATGTCCCACAAATTGTGCACATTAAAAAGAATGGCACACAATCAAAATTGTGGAATGGCATTATATAGCACTCTGCTGTGTGTTAGCTATCAGTTAGGTCCTGTTCTCTTGCACTTGCTTCAGATCACTTTCTGTTCTCTTTTTGTCTCTCCTTTTTCTTTGAAGCTTCATTAGTGAAATTATTAAGTGTTGTTGGGACACTAAGATGCATTTTTTTTGAGCAAATTTTGCAGATCTTTCACAAACTACAGAAATTGGCAAAATAACAGAGGACTATCTACCTGTAAACTCAATAGTATTGACACTATTGGAGCTCAGGGGATTATTACACCAAGTAATAAATTGCCAGAATAGACTCGTCAGGAATATGACATAAATGGGAATCAGCGACAACTGATGTTGGTATATATCATGCCTGAACATTAATAATACCAATCCTTTTCAACACAATGCTGCAATTTCCAAACTAAGCTAAAAGAAAAAATAGTGCACATATGACAGAAATGTGAATTACAGAAGACATCCTGTTACACTGCTGAAGATCCTGAATGCAAAGTTATAAGACGCTTTAAAGAGTATTTGAAGTACATCATAAATATGTCTTGCTCTGTTCAGGAGTATCACTTTGCAACAGGTACTCTAACATGATCAGAAATACTTAAAAGGTAATTGATTGAGGAATTTTAAGCCACAAGGGATTTACTTTCAGTGCAAAGTAAAGACGTGAAAATAAGTATTCAACTCAACCCTGTCCATTTCTGGTACTAATGGTCGCCATTCCTGGTTGGGTAGATTACATGTAGTCAACTGATAGACTCCTAGATGAAGAGAAACTCATTTAAATGTTTTAATAAAGCCATGCACCTTAGATCTAATCAGACTATCCCAATTTTAATGCTGGTTAACTTGATTCCCAGAGCCTTAACAAAGTTGATGGTGTTGAGGAATGCTGAATGAAACAGGCAAGTGTTTTTCCAGCACTAATGTGGGCTGAGTGAAGCACCCCTATATCTCTAACCTTTCATTCTCTCCTCTCCCACTGTCCAGCCATCACTTGGTGCTGAAGGCTTATCAACTCTGCAGCCAGGCCTGGCATCTGGCTAACTGCAGCCAGGAATTGGATACTGGAGCTGCTAAGAAACATTCCCGGTTCCCCGACTGCCCTTGCACACCTTCCCACACGTCCAACCTCTGAGTTAGTATCAGCCTGATAGCATAAAAGGTTACATTTTTACATATGGTTGCATGGCTCTGAGATCTTATGCTTTCTGATGCGTAACCCCAGTGTGGCCAGATTCAGGATTTTGCCGAAACTGGGCAACAGATTTAAACCATTCAGAGCCTCTATCCTGCTTCAGCATTCAATTCAATCACACCTGATTTTAACCCTTTCTATCGATGCTTTTATTCCTTTCCTGAGATGTGCATTTCACTGGCAAGGCTGTCATTTGTTGCCCCAACCTCATTTCCTTTGGACTAAGTGGCTTTCTAGTTTGATGTAACTGAGTGGTTTTGCTAGGCCATTTCAGAAGTCAATCATGTTGTTGTGGCTGCGGTGTCCTGTGTAGGCTAGACCAGATAAGGTTTCCATCCATAAAGGGCATGAAAGAGTCATGTGGATTTTTAACACCAAATGACGTTGTTTTCATCTTTTCTAAAAATTCATTCACAGGTTATGTGAATCACTGGCTAGGCCAGCATTTACTCCCTAATTACTAAGAATACACTTAAGTCAACCACATCACTGTGGCTTTGAAGTCAATGTAGGCCAGCAATTTGCCTCCCTAAAAGACATTAGTGAACAAAATGCCCTCAAAAATTCTTTTGTTAAACTCTTAACCCCAGATTGTTTTAAAAACCGAATTAAAATTAGTTCCACCATGGGAGTTAATCCTGAGTCCTCAGAACATTACCTGGATTTCTGGATTAATAGTGTAATTAATACAACTAGGCCATCACCTCCCTCTGATTTATTTTTCCAGAAAGCAGCTTTTAATTTCAGATTTATTAACTACACTCAAGTTTCACAAGCTGCGGTGAGATTTGAAACCATATTCCAAGAACATTAGTCAAGACTGTTTCATTACTATTCGAATGACATTACCAGTACACAACACCTCCCTTACCTCCTACTGTCACCTTTAATAGCCTTCCCTAATAAAAGTCTATCAACTTTGGTTTTGGCCTGAATGGCCCAGCTTTAAGTTTACAGTGAAACACATTTGTTCTGTCCATGAGAGGAACTGGTTTATTTTTATTTACTCAATCATATTACATTAGAACTGAAACATGTCTCTTACTTCATTGATTTGGTCAGGTAAGACAATATAAAACTTTTTGAACTGCAGGACTGATAAATCATCTCCTGTTTAGTTAATCCATAATGTCAGTGAACAGTAACAGCAGGAAAAGAGGCCATTCAGCCCACCACATTCTTGCTGGTTGTCTGGAGGATCAACTCACCAACTTCAATGACCCTGTGATAATGGGAACTGCAGAAGCTGGAGAATCCAAGATAATAAAGTGTGAAGCTGGATGAACACAGCAGGCCAAGCAACATCTCAGGAGCACAAAAGCTGACGTTTCGGGCCTAGACCTTGTTCTGATGAAGGGTCTAGGCCCGAAACGTCAGCTTTTGTGTTCCTGAGATGCTGCTTGGCCTGCTGTGTTCATCCAGCTTCACACTTTATTAACTTCAATGACACCTCCTGCTTTTCCCTGTTGCCGTGTAAATATTTTCTTTTCAAATAATTACCCAATTGTCTTCTGAAAGTCTCGGATGAATCTTTTACCATCACATTTTCAGGGAGTGCATTCCCAGTCCTGACCACTTGCCGCATCAAAATGTTTTTGTCTGTTTCCTTTGCTGAACTCCTAAAATCAGTCTTCCTTGGTTTTTGATGACTCTGACAACAAGATTACTTTCTTCTTTCCTACATGGTCCAGACCACTTATGACATTGGGCATCTCTGTCACATCTCCCTTTCAGCCTCTTTTCCAGGCCAAATACCCAGCTTCCCTACTCAAAATGAAGCTCTTCAACCCTGGAGCCAATCACGTGAATCGTTTCTGCACTGTCTCAGTTACCTTCATATCTTCTGCAAATTGCAGTGCCCAGAGCTGGACAAAGTTGAGGGAAAGCCAATATTTAATAAAGGTTTAAAGTATTGGCAAAGACGTGTAGCTCAGGATGTGGGTGAGGTTGTAGTCTTGCTCGCCGAGCTGGCTTGTCTTTGTTCAGACGTTTCGTCTCCATGCTAGGCGACGTCATCAGTGAGGCCTCTGATGAAGCGATGTTATTGCACTCCACTTGGAATTTATACTGTCTGGTCTGTTATGGTGAGTAGTATCATTTCTGGTTTTGATCTGTATGGGTTTGTATATGGGGTCCAATTCTATATGTTTGTTGATTGAAGTATGGGTGGAGAACCATACCCCTAGGAAATCCTGTGCATGTCTATGTTTGGCTTGGGCTACTATGGTCACTTTATCCCAGTCCCTTTAATAAAGGTTTGTGATAACTTCCTTGCTTTTGTACTCTATGCCCCTAGACATAAAGCCCTGGATCCCAAATATTCTAACAATAACCAAAGGCAGCTCAGAAAGAGTGGTACATTTTAGCTCAGCCAGTGATGCCCAAATCCCATTTACAAATATATTTTTAAAATCCTTCTCAACTTTCTCTGCTGCCTTCAATTATTTCTGCATGCATATCCCTAAACATTAAGAAATAAATTCAATCAGAAAATGGAAGAGTGTGCCTGTTAAACCTGTGAGATTTTCACTTTACAGAAACTGTTACTGAGTACAGAGAAATGAATGTGATTCCCACAGGATACACGTAATTTCATTAAACCACAAGTGTTGGTTAAAGAAAAAGGGAAAACCTTGTGAACCCAACATTAGTCTTGACAACAATAATGGAGTGCTTTCAGTAAGCCTGGGTCTTTATGCAGCTTTTACTGAAGGAAGATTAAACTGTTTTTAAGTCACTTGGCCGAACTGACTATTTTGTATGATATCAGGAATGAGGTAACAAATTCTGTCCCAGCTATCTGAATAACTGCAAACTTCAGTCAGAAGCCGTTTTACTAGCCTTTGCTATCACATTAGACAACAACGATTTAATATGTTTGGTTGGTAATGCAAACTGACCAAGTAAAAGTTCACTGGTTTAAAAACATATGAACCTATGCTTAACTGGAAGGGTTTGCAGCTGGATTGCTTGCCCTGGTGTCCTCTGAGAATTAAATTTTGAGCTTTATGGGGTTTTGGGGGAAAAGGAAAATAGGCAATAAGTCTAGGGCAAGTGTTCTACAAAAAAAAAGTCATGTTAATGTCTCTTATTATAATTTTAATGGTTCAGTGGTCTGCAATATCAGAGACCAGGATTGCAAAGGTTTGTTCCAATGCGCCCAGTGGTGGCAGGCCCTAGATAGCAATGGTCTGGTGACACGGTGTCTCAGTGGTTAGCAAAGCTGCCTCACAGCACCAGAGATGCAGAATCGATTCTCACTTCAGGTGACTGTCTGTGCGGAGTTTGCACATTCTCCCCGCGTCTGTGTGGGTTTCCTCCTAGTGCTCCAGTTTCCTCCCACAGTACAAAGGTGTGCAGGTTAGGTGGATTGGCCATGCTAAATTGCTCATAGTGTTCAGGGATATGCAGATTAGGTGAGTTACAGGGGAAAGAGGTAGGGATGACTGGGATGCTCTTCGCAGGGTCAGTGTGGACATGTTGGGCTGAAGGGCCTATTTCCCAACTGGAATCTATGAGAGGTGAAACCTGTAGGCTAGAATATCAGAAGGTAGTGAATCTATGGAATTCTTTACCTCATTGGGCTGCTAAGACTAAACTTAATTATACTTAAGGTGTTTTGAAGTCTGATTCCCTTATTGATTGAAAAAGATTTTCAATCAACAAGGGAATCAACGTTTATAGGGAATAGGCGGGAAAGAAGAGTTGAGGAATATCAAATTAGCTGTGATCTCACAGGATAGCAGATCAGATTTGATTGACTGAATGGCTTACTTCTGCTCCTACATCATATGGCCTTATGGGCTTCCGTCTCCCCATATTGCTGTATGTCCTGGTATTTCCTAGCCCTTCTCCATGGTCTCTCATATCCACCATACTCCTAGGCATGTGTCCTCACTGCACCTCCCCTATATATCCTTCATTGCTTCGCAGGCAGTATCCACAATAACCTTCAAAATGATTACGAAGAGAAATAAATTCAATGGAGAAAGTGCTGCAATGCATCTCACCAGTTACACAATGCTAGTAAGCATAATGATTAATTTACCTTTACAGGGCTGAGCACTTTAATCAAACACTTAAGTAAGAGCACATCTAATTTACATTCCAGAATCTCAGTGCTGAAACTATTGTGTTTTTCTATTTCAAATATTGTCAATGACACAATTCTAGGAGCAGGTGACTGTTTGATTCAATGGCGTACCTGGGGCTCCCCTTTGGTTCACTAAACCTCTAAGGTGCTGTGAACCACGTATTCCTATCTATGAAGCCTGGTGATATTGAGAATATCAAGTGGCTTTGGGTTCTCAGGTCCAAAATGGGACCAGCTAGGGTGAATGTGTTGCTTCTGGGTGGGTTCATCATATTCTTATCCATCATCAGGAAAAGTTGTTGGAAACAGGTTTGGTGGGGGTGCGGGGTGGCAGGAATCCTGGAATTGGGTCCGATCTGCCATTTCTGAAGGGCTCCTTAGATGATGGGGCTTTCAAAAGGTGATTCTCTGTGCCCTCAGAATATTTCTTCATGGCCATTATTTCAGTGGAGGCTCTACTTCATACAATTGAGACAAATACTGCAGATGATCAAAATCTGAAATTAAAAACAGAAAATGCTGGAAACATTCAGCATATTGCACAGAATCTGTGGAGTGAAACAGATGTGGCGACACATCATCAGAATTGGGAATATGGATAAAAATAATCAGTTTGAAGCAATTGGACAGAGGGATGAAGGAAAAGAACAAATAGGAAGGTCTGGGGTAGAATGGAGGGCAAAGAGATTAAATAACAAAACGTTTCTTGGTACAAAAACAAAAGGAAGAGGTTTAAAAAAAAAATGGTGTTTAACTTTGACTAGCTCTGTGATGTATATAGAAGCAGATCACAATTCTAACAACAAAAGTGCTGTGGAGGTTGTGTAGCTGGTGTAGTAATCCAGAGACTAACGTTCCAAGTTAAAATCCCACCACGGTAGCTGCTGCAATTTAAATTCAATCAATAAATCTGGAATATTATGCTAGTCTCAATTTTGAGACCATGACAACTTGCATTTTTTAAAGTTCAGTCTGGTTTGCGAATTCTTTTAGGGAAGCAGAATGAACAATGTTGCATATTTTGTAGCTTGGATCTATGCAAAGACAACACTAGCTGCCATGTATGTAACAGGTTCTATTCACAGTGCTTCGAAACGTCTGCTCCATCCTTCAGTTCCAGCATCTAGGTCCTTCACCAGTTTGTTTATATCCAGGCATTATGAATCAAGCGCACTGAGCGTCATTGGTAAACAGATTCACACAATTAAACACAGAGTAGTTGAACATTACAGACAAGATTCATACAATCATACAGCGCAGAAACAGACACTTTGGTCCAACCATCCATGCCAAACATAATCCCAAACTAAATTAGTCCCACCTTCCTGCTCCTGGCACATATCCCTTCATACCTTTCTTATCCATGTACTTTTCTAAGTGTCTACTAAACGTTGTGATTGTGCCTCAAATCCATGACTTCCTCAGGAAGTTCATTCCACATGTGAACCTCGCTATAAAAAATTTGCCTCTCATATCTTTTTAAAATACATGTCCTCTCACCTTAAAAATATGCCCCCTGGTCTTGAAATCCTAGGGTCAAGACACCTACCACTAACCCCATCCATAACCCTCATGATTTTATAAACCTCTATAAGGTCATCTCTCAACACCTGAAAGAATTCCCAGACTATCCAGCCTTTCTTTACATCACAAAGCTTCCATACCCAGCAACATCCTGTTGCTGATATAAAGAGACTATAATTTCCTGCATAGATCTTGCGATAAACTAGAAACGACTTGAGTTCCAATGTTATGTCTTATAACATCTCTAAACCCTTATAACTTTATGGATCTCCAACAGCCATTCACTATTTATATTTTATCTGCTTTATGAACTAAATTGCTTCCAATTCCTGCACAATGTTTTAATAAGTCTGCATTCCCCAATACATATTTTCTTTTTGTCGAGAGGGCAGTATGGGCTGAGCTGCTAACCTACTGATAATGTGGCCTTACAATCAGCCAACAGATGTGCATTACAGGACAAGGCAGCAAATGCCAGTGTTTCTTTTTCCCAGGGGCCTGGTATAAATGTGCCACAGCTGTACCAGTTAAACTAGGACTGCCCAAAGAATATTCCTGTGCAGCTGCATGGGTTCACTGACTGGAATGGATCATGGTTTGAATCAAATATATTCCATTTTTTAAAATGATGCTTGTAGTTAAATCTATGATATATCAAATAAAGAAAACTTTGTAACTGAGGATTAATAGGATCAAAATCTCCACTTGTTTTCAGTTTCGTTCTGCGCAAATAGATTCTAATTAATAGATAAATTATGAATCCACTTATGTTAAGATCTGTATCTCACCCTTGACGCTGACCACATCTTGCCTTGGGAGTTAAAACTTCTGCTTTACCAGGTTCACTTCACTCATAGAATTTAAAGAACATCCCACAGGACTTTGTAAAGTATTCTGTTTACACCAAACATTCAAAATTAATTAGGTAAAGAGATTTTTAAATCTGGATTTAATAGAGATAGGAATGCTGGAACAGGAGTCAGGTATGCAGCTTCTTGAGCTTGTTCTACCATTCAGTTTGAGCCATGACCAAGACACAGGCATTGTGCAGCTGGAAATAGAGTGATGTTATTTTAGGATTTTTTAAAGTGTAATATTCACTTAAACTAAAATAACAGCAAGACCTAGGGACTGATACCAGAAGGGAAAGGCTCTGAATATGAGGAAAAGACTCAACAGGCTGGGACCTCATTTATTTAAATTCTCTGAAATGAGAATGCTGACGACTGAAGAAGAGTCTGAGTGTCCAGAAGATACAGGACTCGAAATATTAACTCCGTTTCTCTTTCCATAGATGCTGTGAGATTCTCCGGTGTTATCTGTTTTATTTCCAGCATTTGCAGTATTTTGCATTTGTAAAGCTGAAGGGCAGCCTGTCAGAGGCCTTTCAAACTACTAAAAGGCTTCTACAAGGTGAATGTAGAGAAGGTGGTCCCACTTGGTTGATGGTGGCAGGAGAGGGTGTCACTAATTACAAATACTCACTAATAAATTATCAAGAGAGTAGTTAGAATGTGAATTGGCTATAAGGAAGAACTGAGGGAAACAGTGTGGTTGCACTTAACAGGAAACTGCCCAGATAAATGAAAGAGAAAGGGATGTCATACCAGTAGGATGAGGTGTAGTCAGGGAGGTGGAAACTGAAGTAAAATGCAAGCACTGGTATTGATCAGTTGTGTTTTGTTTGTGCTGGAACTTCAAAGTAAATATTTTCAAGATATTATCTGAACAAAATGAAAAAGTAATTTATGGAAATGCTATATCTGGTACAAGCTCTGTTACTTTCTCTTAAAGTGGAAGTAATCTAAAACCTCCTTGTTCATGTTCACTTAGGTGTTAATTCCCCTCTGTAGTACATGCCAAATCTCAGAATACAGTCAAAGGCTGGACTTTACTTTCGTCGGCCGCTAGACCCCCTACCCACACATTTCCCTGGCCAGGCATGTTTTCAATGTAGCCGGAAAGTAGACTATGACAAAAGGCTAGCCCAGTGATTTCCTGAGATGACCTGTCTCAGTTGTCCATTATACAGTCAGTGGGTAAATTCTGAAATGGACAGTCCATGGACAGCCCTGCCCACAATTTTGAAAAAAAGAATCAATAATGGGCTTTTCTGAAGAAGGGCCTAGGCCCAAAATGCCAGCTTTTGTGCTCCTAAGATGCTGCTTGGCCTGCTGTGTTCATCCAGCTCCACATTTTGTTATCTCGGATTCTCCAGCATCTGCGGTTCCCTTTATCTCTGATCAATAATGGGCAAATGAGTTAGCTTGCAGGCATACTGATCTCTGAGTATTACACTACCCTGCCATCAAGACAAGTGCAGGACACAGGCAGGACAATGGGAAAACTGTTTTTATAACCAATTTTGATAAAAAATGGGATGGAAAACGGAGCAATATCATTCAAGCATTCCCTTTGCATTGTACCTCTCAGCCTGGCCCCTAAAACGTAACCCCCACTGCCCCCCCCCTATATTTTGCCCTTTTACCTAAGATTCCCAATTACTCCTCATTCAAAATTCTCAGTACTCATATCTCCCTCATTGTTGGCCACATCCTCTTTATCCCAGGGGATTGCTCAAAGATCCAGCAGTGCCCACTAATATCTTCCTGAGACTGGACAACAGGTTCTTGCACTTCAGAGTCACTGCCACATTCCCAGGAAGTGGGCTTGGCAAGTCCTGGAGTTATAGAGCTGTACAGCACGGAAACAGACCCTTCAGCCCAACTCACCCATGTCAACCAGATATCCTAAACTAATCTACTCCCATTTGCCAGCATTTGGCCCATATCCCTCTAAACTGTTTCTATTCATATACCCAGCAAGGTGCCTCTAAATGTTAGAATTGTACCAGCCTCCCCCACTTCCTCTGGCACCTCATTCCACATACACACCACCCTCTGTGTGAAAGAAAGTTGCCCCTTAGGATCCTTTTAAATCTTTTCCCTCTCAGCTTAGACCTATGCCTTCTAGCATTGGACTCCCCACGCTGGGAAAAAGGCCCTAGCCATTTACTCTAACCATGTCCCTCATGATTTTATAAACCTCTTTAAGGTCTGCCCTCAGCCACTGACATTTCAGGGAAAATAGCCCCAGCCTATTCAGCCTCTCCCTATAGTTCAAACCCTCCATCCCTGGCAACATCCTTGTAAATCTTTTCTGAACTCTTTCAAGTTTCGCAACGTCCTTCCTAAGGCAGGGAGACCAGAATTGCACACAGTATTCCAAAAGTGACCCAACTAATGTCCTGTACAACTGTAACATGTCCTCCCCATTCCTATACTCAATGCACTGACCAATAAAGAGAAGCATACAAATACCTTCTTCATTATTCTGTCTACCTGTGCCTCTATTTTCAAAGAAATATATACCGATATTCCAAGGTCCCTTTGTTCAGCAACACTTCCCAAGATTGAGGGGATCCTAGATTGTTGGGCAGTTGTGAGCTCAGTAAGCATGTTTGAATCTTGCCCCCTATGTCGTGGGGTTCACAGTCTCAGGCTTCATGGCTCCAGTTTGATAAATAAGATTTCAGAGTCCACTGTATTATTTCGCCCATAGAGTCTGGTCTACCATTCAATGAGATCTTGGCTGATCAGATAACCGTCAACTCCACTTTCCTGACCTTTTCCCGATAACAACTGTTTCCCTTACTGATTGAAATCCTACCTAATGAGCCAGGCTTGACGGCCCAACTGTGGGAGAGAACTCTACAGATTCAGCCCCCTCCGAGGGAAGAAATTCTTCTTCATCTCGGTCTCAAAATGTGCTACTGCTTATTCTGAATTGATGCCCTTTTGTCCTATACTATCTCATGAGAGGAAACAACTTTTCCTCATCTATCCTGTCAAGTCCCTGAGAATCTTATATGTTTCAATAAGGCCAGGTCTCTATTTTCCGACAAGCACAGGTCAGACCTGCTCAAACTCTGCTCAGAAGACAGTCCATTTATGCCTGTTATCAGCCCAGTAGATCTTCTCTGGACTGCATCCAATATAGTATATGTTTCCTTTAGTAACTGGCCTAAAACCGTTCACAGTATTCCAGTTGTGGTCTGACTTGTATTGCTTTAACAAACCCTCTCCACCTTTATACTCCCTTTGAAAACTAAACCTGGGTGGTAGTGTTTTGTGGTTCATGGATGAGTTCATGCCAATCTCTCTGCTCTGTACCCTTCTGCAGTCTTTCTCCATTTAAATAATATTTTGCTCCACTGTTCCTCCTACCAAATTGTGTTTCTTCCTCCATCTCTTCTCTTTCTGGCCTCCCACACCACTGCCTGGCCAGACGGCAGTTATAGGGTATTTGAAAGCATAAGGACAAAAGTATAGAAGAGTTGGAAATCAATATTGCCTGCTAACACCATTGCGCAATTGAAAGTCATAAGGGATAGTGAGACAAAGGGCAAGTATGATGTGACAAGGTGTATCCCGCAGCAACATTCCTCTGTCCACAATTTTTTTCAGCATGACAACTGCTCCAGTTATTCCCAGTTCCCACTCCTCAATGACGGGGAAGGATTGGCCTTCTGCCAGTTTGCTGCCACTGCCATCTATCATGTGCCACCTTGACCCCTGCTGAAGAGAGGAAACTGGCCCAAGAACAAATGCAATAAAGATTGACCAAATAAATTCCTGGGATGGAGAGATTGTTCAATAAAGAATGCTTATGCATGGGGTGATGGTATTGCAGAAGTAATATCACTGTACAGTTCATAAAACTAGACTATTTATTCAGTGGCTCAGATGAATGGATTGAAGTTGTGTGTTCAAATCTCACCAGGGCAACTGAAGAGTTTTGAATTCATTGATTATCCTGATATTAACAACTAACCTAATGGTGGCAATGAATTCATTTTGTACAAACCCCAACTGGTTTGCCAATGTCCTTTAGGGAAAGAAATTTGTTATTGTTCCCTGGTCAATTACATGTGATTCCAGGCCCACAGACATATGACAGAGTCCAAACGGCCCACTGAAATGACCAAGTAAGCCAATTTATTCAAAGGGCAAGTAGAGATCGACAACAGATGCAGACCTTTATGGCAACGTCTATATCTCATCAAAGAATAAAGAAAATAAACTTGAATAGATTGGACCTTTATTCTTTAGAGTTCAGAAGAATGAGAAGTGATCACATTCAAACATACTGAGCACTTAAAAGGCTCAACATAGGAACAGGAGTAGGACATTCAGCCCCTCAAGCCTGCTTTAACATTCAATAAGATCATGGCTAATCTGTGGTCTAATTCCATATGCCTGCCTTGGGCCCATATCACTTGCTTAATAAAAATTTGCTTGCCTCAGATTCAAATTTAACAATTGAATTAGCATCGACTGCTGTTTGATCAACAGAGTTCCAAACCTCCAACTTCTCTTTGTGTGTAGAAGTGCTTTCTAACATCTCTCCTGAATGGCCTGGGGCTAATTCTTCAGCTATACCTGCTGGTTCTGGAATCTTCAATGAGTAGAAATAGTTTAAATTTATCTAAGATAATAAAATGTGAGGCTGGATGAACACAGCAGGCCAAGCAGCATCTCAGGAGCACAAAAGCTGACGTTTCGGGCCTAGACCCTTCATCAGAGAGGGGGATGGGGGGAGGGAACTGGAATAAATAGGGAGAGAGGGGGAGGCGGACCGAAGATGGAGAGTAAAGAAGATAGGTGGAGAGGGTGTAGGTGGGGAGGTAGGGAGGGGATAGGTCAGTCCAGGGAAGACGGACAGGTCAAGGAGGTGGGATGAGGTTAGTAGGTAGCTGGGGGTGCGGCTTGGGGTGGGAGGAAGGGATGGGTGAGAGGAAGAACCGGTTAGGGAGGCAGAGACAGGTTGGACTGGTTTTGGGATGCAGTGGGTGGGGGGGAAGAGCTGGGCTGGTTGTGTGGTGCAGTGGGGGGAGGGGATGAACTGGGCTGGTTTAGGGATGCAGTGGGGGAAGGGGAGATTTTGAAACTGGTGAAGTCCACATTGATACCATATGGCTGCAGGGTTCCCAGGCGGAATATGAGTTGCTGTTCCTGCAACCTTCGGGTGGCATCATTGTGGCAGTGCAGGAGGCCCATGATGGACATGTCATCAAGAGAATGGGAGGGGGAGTGGAAATGGTTTGCGACTGGGAGGTGCAGTTGTTTGTTGCGAACTGAGCGGAGGTGTTCTGCAAAGCGGTCCCCAAGCCTCCGCTTGGTTTCCCCAATGTAGAGGAAGCCGCACCGGGTACAGTGGATGCAGTATACCACATTGGCAGATGTGCAGGTGAACCTCTGCTGAATGTGGAATGTCATCTTGGGGCCTGGGATGGGGGTGAGGGAGGAGGTGTGGGGACAAGTGTAGCATTTCCTGCGGTTGCAGGGGAAGGTGCCGGGTGTGGTGGGGTTGGAGGGCAGTGTGGAGCGAACAAGGGAGTCACGGAGAGAGTGGTCTCTCCGGAAAGCAGACAGGGGAGGGGATGGAAAAATGTCTTGGGTGGTGGGGTCGGATTGTAAATAGCGGAAGTGTCGGAGGATAATGCGTTGTATCCGGAGGTTGGTAGGGTGGTGTGTGAGAACGAGGGGGATCCTCTTGGGGCGGTTGTGGCGGGGGCGGGGTGTGAGGGATGTGTCGCGGGAGATGCGGGAGACACGGTCAAGGGCGTTCTCAATCACCGTGGGGGGAAAGTTGCGGTCCTTAAAGAACTTGGACATCTGGGATGTGCGGGAGTGGAATGTCTTATCGTGGGAGCAGATGCGGCGGAGGCGGAGGAATTGGGAATAGGGGATGGAATTTTTGCAGGAGGGTGGGTGGGAGGAGGTGTATTCTAGGTAGCTGTGGGAGTCGGTGGGCTTGAAATGGACATCAGTTACAAGCTGGTTGCCTGAGATGGAGACTGAGAGGTCCAGGAAGGTGAGGGATGTGCTGGAGATGGCCCAGGTGAACTGAAGGTTGGGGTGGAAGGTGTTGGTGAAGTGGATGAACTGTTCGAGCTCCTCTGGGGAGCAAGAGGCGGCGCCGATACAGTCATCAATGTACCGGAGGAAGAGGTGGGGTTTGGGGCCTGTGTAGGTGCGGAAGATGGACTGTTCCACGTAACCTACAAAGAGGCAGGCATAGCTGGGGCCCATGCGGGTGCCCATGGCCACCCCCTTAGTCTGTAGGAAGTGGGAGGAGTCAAAAGAGAAGTTGTTGAGTGTGAGGACGAGTTCCGCTAGGCGGATGAGAGTGTCGGTGGAGGGGCCTGGTCGGGCCTGGGGGACAGGAAGAAGCGGAGGGCCTTGAGGCCATCTCCATGCGGAATGCAGGTGTACAGGGACTGGATCTCATCCGCCTAGCGGAACTCGTCCTCACACTCAACAACTTCTCTTTTGACTCCTCCCACTTCCTACAGACTAAGGGGGTGGCCATGGGCACCCGCATGGGCCCCAGCTATGCCTGCCTCTTTGTAGGTTACGTGGAACAGTCCATCTTCCGCACCTACACAGGCCCCAAACCCCACCTCTTCCTCCGGTACATTGATGACTGTATCGGCGCCGCCTCTTGCTCCCCAGAGGAGCTCGAACAGTTCATCCACTTCACCAACACCTTCCACCCCAACCTTCAGTTCACCTGGGCCATCTCCAGCACATCCCTCACCTTCCTGGACCTCTCAGTCTCCATCTCAGGCAACCAGCTTGTAACTGATGTCCATTTCAAGCCCACCGACTCCCACAGCTACCTAGAATACACCTCCTCCCACCCACCCTCCTGCAAAAATTCCATCCCCTATTCCCAATTCCTCCGCCTCCGCCGCATCTGCTCCCACGATAAGACATTCCACTCCCGCACATCCCAGATGTCCAAGTTCTTTAAGGACCGCAACTTTCCCCCCACGGTGATTGAGAACGCCCTTGACCGCGTCTCCCGCATCTCCCGCGACACATCCCTCACACCCCGCCCCCGCCACAACCGCCCCAAGAGGATCCCCCTCGTTCTCACACACCACCCTACCAACCTCCGGATACAACGCATTATCCTCCGACACTTCCGCCATTTACAATCCGACCCCACCACCCAAGACATTTTTCCATCCCCTCCCCTGTCTGCTTTCCGGAGAGACCACTCTCTCCGTGACTCCCTTGTTCGCTCCACACTGCCCTCCAACCCCACCACACCCGGCACCTTCCCCTGCAACCGCAGGAAATGCTACACTTGTCCCCACACCTCCTCCCTCACCCCCATCCCAGGCCCCAAGATGACATTCCACATTCAGCAGAGGTTCACCTGCATATCTGCCAATGTGGTATACTGCATCCACTGTACCCGGTGCGGCTTCCTCTACATTGGGGAAACCAAGCGGAGGCTTGGGGACCGCTTTGCAGAACACCTCCGCTCAGTTCGCAACAAACAACTGCACCTCCCAGTCGCAAACCATTTCCACTCCCCCTCCCATTCTCTTGATGACATGTCCATCATGGGCCTCCTGCACTGCCACAATGATGCCACCCGAAGGTTGCAGGAACAGCAACTCATATTCCGCCTGGGAACCCTGCAGCCATATGGTATCAATGTGGACTTCACCAGTTTCAAAATCTCCCCTTCCCCCACTGCATCCCTAAACCAGCCCAGTTCATCCCCTCCCCCCACTGCACCACACAACCAGCCCAGCTCTTCCCCCCCACCCACTGCATCCCAAAACCAGTCCAACCTGTCTCTGCCTCCCTAACCGGTTCTTCCTCTCACCCATCCCTTCCTCCCACCCCAAGCCGCACCCCCAGCTACCTACTAACCTCATCCCACCTCCTTGACCTGTCCGTCTTCCCTGGACTGACCTATCCCCTCCCTACCTCCCCACCTACACCCTCTCCACCTATCTTCTTTACTCTCCATCTTCGGTCCGCCTCCCCCTCTCTCCCTATTTATTCCAGTTCCCTCCCCCCATCCCCCTCTCTGATGAAGGGTCTAGGCCCAAAACGTCAGCTTTTGTGCTCCTGAGATGCTGCTTGGCCTGCTGTGTTCATCCAGCCTCACATTTTATTATCTTGGAATCTCCAGCATCTGCAGTTCCCATTATCTCTTAAATTTATCTATCCTGTTTTCTTCCCCTTAACATTCTAAATTTTCAATTAGATCACCCATTAACATTCTAAATTTGAGAGAATAAAGGCCTAATTTCTCTAAATTCTCCTCATAACTGAACACATGAAGTCCAGATATCATCTTTCTAAACATGATGGTTGAACACTTCCCGGGCCAAAGCATCATTCCCATGGTCTGGTTTCCAGATCAGCTCACAGAACTCTCAGTAGGGTTGAACTAGGGCTTTGTATAACAGCAACAAAATGTCTGCATCCTGATAGTTGATCCCTTTAGATATGAAGACCAGCATTCCATTTGCCTTCTTGACTATTTCCTGTGCCACTTCACAAAGAGGTATATACTTGAGCCCAAATCTTGTTGGATATCCACCGTATTTAACTTTGTGCCTTTTAAAGAATACCCTGATCTATCCAATTTCAGTCTGAACCTCACATTTGCTAATATTAAAATCCATCAGCCACAGCTTTGCCCATTCACCTAGTCTGTCAATATCCTGTTGTAATTTTATGCTGTCACCAACATTGTCTACAATGCTGTCCAATTTTGTGTCATCAGCAAACCTGGATATTTGACTTTATGTGCCATTATCCAACTCTTTAATGAATATTGTGAATAATTAAGGCCCCTACACAGATCCCTGTGGGACACCACGAGATATGTGCTGCCAATTTGAGTACTTGCTTATTATTCCAACAGAGTATCATATTTAACAGGTAGATGCAGAAAGGATGTTTCAACTGCTTGCAGAGGGGAGATGATCGATTGAAGGGGGAGTGGGGGAGGGGTTGCCGAAGCATTTCAGAACAACTGGACACCATTTCAGAATATGGACAGACTGTTTAGAGGGGGTATTTCTTCATACGTAAGCGACAAATAATCTTTGGGATTCTGCATCCAAGAGGAATGCAGAGCCTCAGTCATTGAGTAAGTTCAAGACTACAGCCCATAAATTTCTGGGTTTGGAAAACATCAAATGAAAGTGCTGGAAATTGGATTTGAAATAGACCATCAGCCATGATCTAATTGAATGCTAAGTAAAGAGATGAGATGGTCCACTATGGTCACTATTTCTTGTGTTCTTGTGAGTGGGGTAACCAAGGGCTTTGGGTATGTGATAACAAGATGTAGAGCTGGATGAACACAGTAGGCCAAGCAGCATCAGAGAAGCAGGAAGGCTGGCATTTTGGGCTTAAACCCTACTTCAGAAAAGATGTGCTTGCACAGTTGAATTGGCAATGTGTGCAAACTGCGAAATGTAGATGTGAGTGTTGCAACATTGTCAATTATGCAAGGGTGAGCTCAAATACATTGACGTGAGCTATGAGTCATGACTGATAAAGAACATTGGTGGGTTGAGGCACACTGAGTGATGCTTGAGGCTCATCCTGCAGTTGACACAAAAGAGTATTTGAAGGTGCACTTAAACCTTTTTTATCTGTCCTAGTGACGTGAGCATCATTGACAAAGGCATTATTTATTGTCTATCTTCAATTAACATTCTGAAGGTTCTGGTGGCAAGCTACTTTCTTGAGGTATGAAGGGAGAGATACAAAAGGATCCAGAGGGTGGTGAGTGTAGGGAATAAGTTCGCAGAGGTAGTGGTGGAAGCGGCTACAATTTTGTCATTTAAGAAACATTTAGACAGGTACATAGATAGGAGAGATATGGAGGGTTATGGACCAGACGCAAGCAAATGGTACTAGATCACTTGTGAATATTGGGCAACATAGCCAGGCTTGGCCAAAGAGATTGCTTCCATGCTGTAGACGTCTATGACTCTGTGAATCTATAACTGTTGCAGTCTATCTATCGTAAGTACATACACAGCGCACTTCGCAATTGCATTCCAGAATTTTGACTCAACTACAATGAAGGAATGTCAATATATTTCTAAGTCAGGATGGAGAGGAACTTGCAAATGTTGGTGTTTCCAGGCTTCAGCTGCATTTGTCTTACCTGGTGGTGGACCTTTGTTGAAAGATCCTCAGTGAGTTGTTGCAGAGCATTTTGTCGTTGGCACACACAGTGGTGGAGAGAGGGAATGTTGAAGGTAGCGAATGGAGTCGAGCTCTGCATTACATCCACTCCTCAGAAGCTGAATAGCATTGAAGCTCACTGACACCAGCTCCACACTGCCCTCCCAATATGTGGCATCCAAGAACACTAGGTCAGGGTCGCTCTCCCCTTACACTATTCTTGTATGCTATTCCTCTTGGCCAAGTCCTCTTGTTCAAGCTGTTTATTTCTGTACTGCTGCCAGGATGTATCTCATGAACCTCCATTTCCTACCTACCACCTCATCCCGCCTCCTTGACCTGTCCGTCTTCCCTGGACTGACCTATTCCCTCCCTACCTCCTCACCTATACTCTCCTCTCTACCTATCTTCTTTTCTCTCCATCTTTGGTCCGCCTCCCCCTCTCTCCCTATTTATTCCAGAACCCTCTCCCCATACCCCTCTCTGATGAAGGGTCTAGGCCCGAAACATCAGCTTTTGTGCTCCTGAGATGCTGCTTGGCCTGTTGTGTTCATCCAGCTCCACACTTCGTTATCTCATGAAGTGCAGTTTGGTTTTAATGAGTGCAGGCTAACTTTAAGTGTAGTTATTACATAGGTCAGTACTTTTCATAAAAATGTGTAAATAAAAAGAGTTTGTGGGAACTCCTAAGAGTCTAACAGTAGCCCAGTAGTCATGGTCAAGTGGATAAGGTGATGGATTAGAAATCCATTGGGGTTTCCCCGCATACGTTCTAATCCTGCCAACAACACTTCCTCAATAGGCTGGTTTTGGGGTGGCACAGTAGCTCAGTAGTTAGCACTGCTGCCTCAGAGCAGCAGAGACCCAGGTTTGTTTCCACCCTCGGACAACTATCTGTGTGGTTTACACATTCTTCCCGTGTCTGTGTGGGTTTCCTCCAGGTGCTCTGGTTTCCTCCCACAGTCCAAAGTTATGCAGGTTAGGTGGATTGACCATGCTAAATTGCCCATAGTGTTCAGAGGTGTGTAGCTTAGGTGGGCTATAGGGGGTTGGGTCTGGGTGAGATGGTCCAAGGGTCAGTGTGGGATTGTTGGGCCAAAGGGCCTTTTACCACACTGTAGGGGTTCTGTAATGATAATCTCATGTAAACCTGTGGGCTAGTGCTTAGCACTGCTGCCTCACAGCACAAAGGACCTGGGTTGGATTCCTCCCTCAGGTGATTGTCTGTGTAGAGCTTACACATTCTCCCTGTGTCTGCGTGGGTTTCCTCCGGGTGCTCTGGTTTCCTCCATAGATGTGCAAAGACAGTAAGGACTGCAGATGTTGTGCAGGTTAGCCGTATTGGCCATGCTAAATTGCCCATAGAGTCCAGGGATGTGCAGGCTAGGTGGGTTAGCCATGGGAAAATGCAGGATAATGGGGTGGGTCTGAGGGGGATGTTCTTCAAAGGGTTGGTGTGGACTCAACGGGCCAAATGGCCTGCTTCCACACGCTGTAGAAATTCTACAATTAGGTAAGTCAAAGAGTGAGATGCAGCACACTGAGAGTGGAGCCAGCACAGTCTCTCAGTACAGGAGAGAACCACAAGTCTAAAACTGATGGCAGCCTAACATGTGAGGATTAATCAACTAAGGGGTTGTATGAGTAAAGACAGATCAACGCAGCGTGCAGCCACTTAGCAGCACATTCTGCACTTCCCATTATCCTGTTTATCACCTTTTCTCTCATTATAAATTCCAATGTACACATATATTACAGTTTCGTCTGTGAACTTACCCATCTAATTGTACCATCTGGCCACAATTCTGCACAAAATGCTTTCTGATTGTTTTTAATCACTGCCTTTACAGAATAACGGAAATTGCTGACATCAAAAAGGAAGGTTTGAACAAAATTTTTAAAAAGCACCTTTTATAGTAATGTGCATCCATTAAATATGTCATTTATCTTTTTAATGACTCCATCTTAAAGGTTTCATTTGATGCCTTCAATCCCTCACTAGAGGAGAGATACTTGTGTAGTGGTAATGTCACCAGTGATACAGAGGGCTAATGCTGCAGTGAGGAATGTTCAAACATCACAATGGAAGCTGGAGGAATTTAAAATCAGTTGATAAAACTTGGAATTGAAAGGTAGTCTTAGTGATAGTAACCATGACTGCTCATTATTTGTTGTGAAAATGCATCTGGCTCATTAATGACCTTCAGGAAAGAAAATCTGCCATCAGTTCTGAGGAAGGGTCACGAGAGCCAAAACATTAACTCTGTTTTTCCCTTCACAGATGCTGCCAGATCTGCTGAGCTTTTCCAGCAACTTTTGTTTTTGTTCCTGATTCACAGCATCCACAGTTCTTTCTGTTTTGAAATCTGCCATGCTTACCTGGTCTGGCCTACATGTGACTCCAGACCCACAGCAATGTGGCCCAGCATGCTACTCAGTTCAATGGTATTTAAGGAAGGGCAACATGCTGTTAAGTAACACTCACATCTCATGAAAGAATTAAACAAAAGCCACCCTTTGCCTTTGTCCAGTCATTGTGTTTTTGGCAAATAAATGTAGATTGTGCAAATTGGGTGCATGTAATCCAGGTATGTTGTTAGGAATTATTTGTGCCATTCAGCCAATGCACTGGCAAAATAACTGACAAAGTTATCTGAGGAAAAATATTGCAATATTTTTTATTTAGGTAAAGTGTATATGTTGCAAACAACGTAATTAGCAATGAGACCATCAGTGTGTTTAGGGGTCAGCAGGGCTATGTGAGAGAGATAAAAGATGCTACTGTTATGTATGCTGTTATACACACTTCGAATTCTCCAAACTTTGAAACTCCAAGCCTTAAGCTCAGAGAACGACAATGCTTTTTTTCTCTCATCACAACTAAATCTATTTTTCAGAAACAAGTTTAGTTGAATTTTGATGCAGCTTGTAATTATCTCACCTGCTATGCTTACAGTCAGTGAATGTAAATATATTAAAAGCTACCAGAGGGAGACATACAAACTACCTTATCCCATGTAATTGGTTTTTACATTCAAAAGATGAACAAATTGAATTCTGAAAGCTAAGATTACCACCGGTATTTAGTCATAGCAGAAACAGAAAGACAGGGACAGACATCGGCACAAAGTTACATATCCAGAAGCCAGTTATGAAACACCAAACTGAGTATTTAAGGGAAATTGTCTGGAAGTTATAAATCAGATAAGGCTGGACCTGAAATCCTATCCTCCTCACCCTTGCCAATCAATGCTATAAGCTCTCTGCCTCTCCCAAAATGCTGAAAGACAACAGGAACAGATTAAATTTGATGCAGAGAATGTTGAATTAATGTACTGTACAAAAAAAATGAAACAAAGGATAGAATTCTAATGAGGATGCAGAGAGACCTGGCTGTTTCTGCACACAAATCATGGAAGGTAGAGAAAGTGATCAACAAGACATTTAAGATTTTATCCTTGGCAATTAAGGTCCATTTAAGGGCATTCCTGCATTACCAGGCCAGGGGGAGGGGGAGTGGTTAACAAGATGGTTGGGGCTTCACTGTGCTGGGAATTTAGCAAGCAAAAGGTAGGTTTTCGAGGGATCCATGGTTCAAAAGTGGTCTGAACCTGATTCAGATATTTGACAATGGAAAAGGACAGGGAGTCCCTTGTCTTTCATACTGATGCACCTCTACATCTGACCTTGTATCATTTTTCCTGCCATCATGCACTAGTCCTGGGCCCATGGCAATCCCAGAAGGGGGGTGGGAGGGAAGGCGTGGGGATTATTTTACTCGCTGCAGATGTAGGCCACTTTAGTGGCACTGCTGAGTACAGAAGAGCTACCAGCCCCTGATTGGGTGATAGGTTTCAACAAGTGAGACTTCTATCTCCAGGACCTTTAATCCACCATCAGCCTGAGTCCACTCAAGTCCTGAGTTATTGAAAGTTTTTCAAATAAACAGGTGACTTTGGGTTCTCGCTGGATCTTCAATGAGATGGCCATCACCTCCTCAAGTTTCTCTCCGGGGAGTACTAAACTATGAAGGTTATGGTGAATCTCTGTAAAATATGATTCATTCTCAACTGGAGAACTGTGTCCAATTTTGGGCACATGAAGAGGGTGAAAGCATCAGAAAGGGTGCAAGAAAGGTTCATGTAATAATTCATTATATATATAAATTCTCTTCAGAGGGGAGAAGGTTGAAAGGAGATTTGCTTAAAATTATGAAGTATAAGATAGAATAAAACAACAACCCACGAGCAGAGGCTATCCCTTTAAGATCAAAAGGAGCTAGGGAGTACTCTGAAAGAGGGCTAATTGTGTTTCTAATTGTAAAATTATTAGATTTCCATAAATGCGCATATAACCTAAGGTTGCACTGAAGATGAAAAGCTAAGAAACAAAAGTTAACAGAAAGTCAATTGCAGTGGAGTTTGGTCTGCCAGTCTCTTTTTTTTTTGACTGCCCCAAATGCACTGAGAGATTGTGTAAAGAGAAAATAAACAGGTTCTATCCAAATGGACCATTTTGGTTTTGGTTTTATATGTGTTCGAACATTGAAACTAGCCTCTCAGAATATGCAGTGTTACTGGGTGTGCCAACAGCTGGGGAAAGCAGAGACCAGAGGACAGTAAGGGCATCAGATAATTTATTAAGAGTTATAGCGTTGCCACTGCCCACTTTTGGTGCTGGAACCAAGAACCAGTCCATAATTCCAGATAGTCTAACCTCACGTTTAATCCCTCTTTTCCTACACACATGATCACAGGGTCCTTCAACCACCCGCCTCCCATTCTGTCAAAGTTTAGTAATCCCTTTGAAACACTGTCACTGTTAGGAGTCCATACTTTGCACACTTTAGCAGAACTAATTCTGTACTGCCTACATCCCACATGAAAATCCCACTCACCCTTCTCCCCAGTGCTAACCTAAACTGGTTCCTAAGTTACCAACATCCCTGACTTACAATTCTTCAGCTTTGCATGCAACGGCTATATGGGTATATTGATCCCTCTGTCTATAATAGCCTGTTCCAGCTTTAGGCCTACCATTCCCTTATACCTGCAACAACATAACTCCCTCACGCCATCCCTGAACTCTGCTACTCTGATTCTGGCCCTCTGTGCATTCTCCTCCCACTGCCCTTCCTTAAATGCACCATTGCTATCTATATATTGGCTGTCCTGACATATGTATTTTCTTGTGTGTTACAGTGTCACAGAGAGGATTGCTTGCTGTAAAGTACTTTGGAATTATTTCCTATACTCTATAAATGTAAGGTTTTTTTTCTTGTGATGTGTTATCAATGCATGACAGCAGGAAAAACAAATTCTATGCATTATTTTAAAGACTATACTGGATGAAAATATTCAGACTGCACAATCTACTAACGTTGACTGTGAAAGTTGCATTGTTACAATAGTGACAGTGCATCAGGGTCAAGGGAGAGGAATCAAATGGAAGAGATATATAATGTATGCATCCAATTATTTTTTCCATTTTCATCATTCAGACTTTTTTTCAAATCAGCAAAATAAATTACCTGTCTCTAATCTAGATACCTACATCTTAAGGTTACAGCAGAATATGCACTAATAAAACATATCATGTGATGATTAATAGACAATATTTCATGACCAACATTGAGATTTGATAAATATCTCCACTGAGGTTGGCCAGATAATGAGATGGATGGCCTCATGAATGGAGGCATTTATCATAAGCTGCTACTGTCCGTGATATGTTCTATTTATAAACATTTACAATGTTTTCAATTGTTAAAAGAAATGAACACTTGTGAGTCCTTTGTACTTTTACTTAACCTCAAAAAATAGAGGACACTGCTTTATGGTGTCACTTGATCTTTTGATGTGACACGATGAGACTATTCATCTCTTCCTATAATTCAAGCATTTTACAATAGTTTACATCACGTTGGAAATATGCATCTACTTATTAACCCTGTAATGGTCAACCAATCTAAGAGCTTTCCAGGTCAGTTGTAATGGCCATTTTATTTATAGTCTTGTCAACATACAGTGTTGATGTTCCAGTATTTTACTTATTTTAATTGTGTCGGCATCACAAGCTAACATTCATTTTCCGTCGAGATATTTTAAAGTTCTGAATGTGGTAACTGTGTGATAATGACCAGAAAATCTGTGCTCGTGATGTTGTTTGAGGAATTGATATTGGGCAGGACACTGGAGAAAGTCTCCTTAGCTCTTCCAAACAATGCCTTGAGCTCTTTTGTCTGAATGGACAGTTAGGGAACCTTGGTCTAACATCTCATCAAAAGTTCAGTGCCTCTGAGAGTGTAGTGCTCCCTCAGTGGGATATGAGCCTCGGATAATATGCGCCCATGCCCTAGAGTGGGACTTGTACCCTGGACCTTGTTGTTCAGAGTAAGGAGTGCTATCAATTCAGCCACTGCTGACACAATGTCTAATACTCTATTAATGATTGCTGCAAAATAAATTAAGTACACGCAATATAAATAACATTTTTCTACTCAGTGTGATAAGACTATATGCGTGTACAAAATATGTAGAGGGAAGTGCATATGGACAATTAGGCATGACAGTGCACCACATATTGTTTCCTTTTATTCATTCACGGGTATTACTGGTAAAGCCAACATTTATTGGCCGTCTCTTATTCCCCTTGATTTGCATAGCTTGTTAAGGCATTTCAAAGAGCAGTTAGGAGTCAACCACATATTACCATGGGTCTTAGTCACATGCAGGCCAGACCAGGTAAGGATGGCAGATAACTTTCCCTAAGGGACATTAGTGAAACAATACTTCTGATAATCAACCGTGGTCACACAGCCATCATTAGACAAGGTGTTAATTCCAGATTTTTACTGAATTCACATTTCACCACTTTGAGATTCAAACCCACAGCCCAAGAGATTACTCCAAGATTCTGGATCACTAGTCCAGTGATATTGCCAATGTATCATTACCTCCACGTCAAAGGGAAGTATGTCCTTTTCTAAACTAAAAACTTTTTTAAGCACTTCAGTTCCACTTATCCCTCCCTCACTGTCATTCATCCTTTCTAATTTGCTGTTTTTAATTTTTACTAACTTTCATTTGTCTAATGTGACTTAGAAAATTAACAATGCATTTAATGAAATTCAGTCAATCAAAAATATTTCTGCCCAACACCAGCCATATTTTGTTCCCCCAACAATAGCCCCCAAAATCCATTTAATTACCCGCTCGTCATCATTCACAATAAACTGCCAGCCGATACTCTGCAAGAAACCAGCTACTGAAGGATCATCTGCGAGTCCAGTTCTGTGTTGTTACAAAGGATGTTCCAGGATTTTGACTCACTGCAGTGAAGGAACAGCAAAATGGTTACAAGTCAGAATGTTGTCTGGAAGGAAACTTACTGGTGTTGTTGATATCAGCCATCTGCTGCCATCGTCTTTCCAGTTGAGAGAAATTGCTTTAAAAAATGACTTGGTGATTTGCTGCAGTGCATCTTATAAATGATACACACTCCGGCCACTGTGCAGTGAATGGTGAAGGTAATGCATGTGGCACCAGTTAAGGGGGCTGCTTTGTCCTGGATATGTCTTCAATATTACTAGAGCTGCACTCATTCGGACAAGCGAGGAGGATTCCATCCTACTCCTAACTTGTGCCTTGTAGATGGTGAACAGGCTTTATGAAGTTGGGAGGTGTTTCACTCACTGCATGGCTGTTGTTATAACCAAAGCGTGAAGTCTGAAAATAAGAGGCAAAGAAATCAGGGAGCAGAAGCGGAGAATTCTTTTTCTTATTTCAATTTATAATGGATTATAATATAAAAGATGGTAGAAGCAAATTCAAGGGAGTTGGATATAAACTTGCAGAGGGAAGTCATACAGAGCTAAGTGGAAAGAGCATGGACCTAATTGGACCGCTCTTACAAATGGCTGACCAAGATCAGGAAAGAGCTAAATGGCACTGTTCTACGCTGTGTGATTCTACGAGATGTACATTTATCTTTCTATGTCATGATTGTCCACAAGTCTGTTTGCTGCAAGCAGACAGGAATTTTGGCTGCAACTTCGTATTTGAAACGGTCTCAGAGGTCAAAGACCAAAGTATACGTGAGACTGCAGAAAGTTCCCCAAGACTCATCTGGCTTGAATGTAGGAACATTTTATCATAAACAAATCAATAATTCCAATTTACACTTCCTCGAGTGGTACCTCCTTTAACAGTGCTGTAATATAATGCAGCGGCTATCAATTAAGCCTTAGAGATTGTATTAGGTTGAATTATTCTACCCCATGAATAGTTCCTAGCAAATTTAACTGCACATCAAAGCCTTTTCTCAATTTCAGAATTCAGTGAATTCTCATGAAGAAAATTGCCTGAGACTCTTCTGTTCTTCAAAGTAGCTCCCTAAAGCTTGTTATAACTGGATATTCTTGAAAAGAATCTATATCAAACAATTCTGGTCTTGCACGTAATTGTTTGGAACGATTCGAGGTCTTTTACAATTACAATTATTTTAGACTTGTGACGCTTGAAACAAAATGTTCTGCACCCGGTGTTGGTAAAAGGATTAGCCTCTGCCAACACTCTTGAAGACAGATGGAGGTTAATATTCATCAAGTTTTCCATTCGTCAGAAATTTTGCCAGCCCACTGAAATAACAAGGTTTCAATGCTTTTCCCCCTACCAAATATATTGATTGCTGCTCACTGCTCTGATATCCAAACCAATTTTGTTTCAGTTCCTGCATTTGCAATCTATGGATATGTGGAATTTGAGAGTAGCCAGTACATCATTTGCTGTCCCAAGAATGCCATATGGTTTTGTTATGATTCATGGATTCGGGAGCTCAATCCCATTCTATCCTTAGGCGCTGTAAACGCTGATAAATCTATTTCTGGGCATCTGTCTCACAGCAATAAACACAGGGACCAATTATTGATGGCATTGAAGGGAGTGTCCTCGGCAAAAAGAAACTCAAAATATCAACGGAGCTTAGCTGTAACATTCTCCTCTCTTGAGTGTCAACTGAAGTCTGCAGAAAAGTCGAGGTGCAAAATTAATCTTTCTTAAGCGTGCATTGCTTTGTGCTGGAAGCTGCAATTTCGTGAGGGATAGCATTTGGAAGTGAAATTGCTGCATGAAGAAACCACCCCAATCTCCTCTTCTCTGCCCGGTAAAAAAAAATGATAATCTCATTTGCATGATCGCTCTGCTCGATATTTGTATAAAATTTTTTAAAAATTTCTGCACACACAGTTATTACTATTTCCTCCGAAATAACAATTTCAAAGCCAAGCACAAAGAGATCTGTTGTGAACAGAAAATGATTTTTAAGAATTCATTCTCAGAATGGGGGTGTGTAAGACCAAACATTTCATGGTCCATTCTTGTTGCCATAGCAGTTTGATACAACTGAATGGCTTGCCGAGCCACTTAAGAGTGAGCCAGGTGGCTTTTTACAACAATCTGGCAGCTTCGCGGCCACTTAATGATACTTATTTACAGATTTTTTTTAAATGAATTTGAATTCTCCAATTGCTAAAGTCGGATTCAAACTCACTGTCAACAACCCAAAATTCTAGGCCTCAAGGATTACTTGTTTCGTAACATAATCACTGCACATACCTACCCTTGAGCATAGATTAGATGAAAATTAGATTGTGTGCATTGGTGAAATAAGCTTTTTTAAAGAAAACTATACTACGTAGATCCTGATTGGTATGTAACTGTTTAACCATGCAGCTGTGAAAGTGACCATTCAGCTGTATCAGCTCTATCCCAAATGATAAAACAATCTCCTTTGAACCACAAGGTCCCAGGTTTGTGTTCTCCTTCGGACCCTGAGTTTTAAAGTGCAAGGCTGTGCTCCAGTGTTGTACTAAGGTTATGCTGCAATGTCATGGGTTTGTTCTTTTGGATACAATGTTAAACGAAGGCCATATCTGCCTGCCTTAGTGAATGCATGAGATCCAATGCCCAAATTTTAATGAAGGGCAGGGAGAGCTCTCCCCATTATCTTGGCTAATATTCACCCCTTAGTCAATATCACAAACCAGATTATCTGGTCAATTATCACATTGCCGTTTGCAAGTTTCTGATGTGTGAGCGATATGACAGCCTGCGAAAGAGTGGCAGTAGGCCAACTCACATGGTTTAGACTGTAGTGCTAGAAATGCCAGCTTTGTCGGGCTTTTGTGGAACAGTGGTAGAGACCCTACCTCAGAGCCAGAAGATAGCTCAAAATAGTAAGTTCAAGTCCCATCTGTCCTGGAGATATTTCTTGGCACTTCCAAATAGGTTGATTAAAAGATCTACACTTCAATAGGTATTTGTTGTTGGCAATGAAGCACTTTGAAACTTTTGATAGCCCTAAAAAGAACAAAATGCATGTTGTTTGGAGGCAGTAAGGACAGCAGATGCAGGAATCTAGATTCAATAAATGTGAAGCTGGAGACGCACAGCTGGTCAGGCAGAATCCAAGGAGCTGGGAAGTCAATGTTTTGGCCTGAAACTTTGTCTTTCCTGGTCCTTGGATGCTGTCATACGGGCTGTATTTTTCCAGCTCCATATTTATTGAAAATGCAAGTTGTTCTTCGACAGGATGCATTTTCTTCTGTTGGGCCTTGAGAAGGGATTTAGAATTTGACCCTATTGTGCTTAATTTCCAGTATTTTAGGGATCTTGGCCTTCTCTAATCAATTCAATCTGCCTCCTCTTATTTTCATTACAACTACCCCCCACTTCCATCACCATCTAGGCTGACTACATGGTGGCCACTAGCAATTCTTCAGTTGGATGAGCTTCCTGCCGAGATACAGCCAACACTGGACAACTGCCAGAATTGTGTTTCTTTTTAATTCACATACAGGATGTGAGTGTCTCTGAATAGGCCTCTGGATAGACCGGCAATTATTGCTCATGCGTAACTGCCCAGAGGTCTACATTGCTGTAGACCTAGAGACACATGCAAGGGCGACAGATTTCCCTGTCCCAAAGGACATTAGTGAACCTAGATGGGTTTTTTCCCCCCAACAACGGTCATCAGTTAGATCATTAATTCGAGATTCCTTGTCCAGCAATAATACCACTAGGCCATGGTCTCCCCTTAAGTAGAAAGTGATAATGAAAATGATGCACAAGGACCTACTTGACTCAGTCCTCAGGCTTTATTCTCTGAAGGCAATAATGGTCCCATTTAGCATTTCAGAAGAGTCATTGAGTCAACGAATTGTACAGTATGGAAACAGACCCCTTCAGTCCAACTCATCCATGCCAACCAGGTATCCTAACTGAATCCAGTGTCATCTGCCAGCATTTGATCAATATCTCTCTGAGCCCTTCCTATTCATGTACCCATCCAGTTGCCTTTTAAATGTTGTAATTGTACCAGCCTCCACCACCTCCTCTGGCAGCTCATTCTATACATGCACCACCCTCTGCGCGAAAAAGTTGCACCTTATGTCCCTTTTATATCTTTCCCCGCTCACTTTAAACCTACGCCTTCTAGTTCTGGACTTCCCTACCCTGGGATAAAGACCTCGTCTACTGACCCTATCCATGCCCCTCATAATTTTATAAACCTGTATAAGGTCACCCCTCAGTCTGTGATGCACCAGGAATAATAGCCCCAGGCTATACAACCTCTCCCTATAGCTCAAACCCTTCAACCCCAGCAACATTCTTTCAAATTTTTTCTGAACCTTTTCAAGTTTCATGTCATTCATTTGGCAGGGAGACCCAAAAAGAACATAATATTTCAAAAGTGGCCTTACTAACGTGCTGTGCAGTTGCAAAATGACGTCCCACCTCCTGTACACAATGCACTGGCCAAGAAAGGCAAGCGCCAAAAGTGATCCAGTTTCCAAAGTAAGCAGTTTACATTAGCCTAAACAGTGAACTATGTTATTATCTACAACTTTCATGTTACAGCATCCTCTTGTGTTTATGATTTGCCCACAGAAAAGCCTTTGACGTTGCATGAGGTTAATTTACTTTTGTTTGCAGTCTCAAAGTCAATGGGAGTATTGACATGCAGGATGGCCTTCATTGGCTGACCACTTAGCAGACAAAGAGCAGGGAAAGGAACGAAGCTAGTGTAAAAGCTGCCTACTCTGGAGTTGGACTCCACATATAAAGACAGTTTATTCAAGCCCCAAATAAAAAGAAAGGACAGAATCTTTCCAATGCATGAAGAGCATGGGCATTGGTGAGAAATTTGGA
Source organism: Stegostoma tigrinum (assembly GCF_030684315.1). Lineage (NCBI taxonomy): Eukaryota > Metazoa > Chordata > Chondrichthyes > Orectolobiformes > Stegostomatidae > Stegostoma > Stegostoma tigrinum. The sequence continues at coordinate 89,912,220 of NC_081361.1, read as the reverse complement.
AGACTACTATGGGATTTGGGATTAAGGGGAATCCCAACATTGACAGCAACAAGTCCCATTTTCTAACCAAGTGTTTAACAGCCACTTGATCTTGTTTGTCAATAGTGAAAGGTCTATTTGCATGTATTAGTATGCATTAATGTCCTCGTTAGTTAAGCTTGCCTTATTGAAGCGCAGTTTCCCATTTTCCATCCCAGCAGATAGAAACTCGACAGTGACAATTCACAACACGAAAGTCAAAGCTTGATCTCCAGCTCCCCATTTTGGCCACTAGGTACCAACATCTCAGGATGCACTGTATAGAGAACAACTGACAAGACCCCTGCACCACTGCCTTCTATCCAGCAGGACTTCAAGGTCCCAGCCAGCAAAGCCTGGTGCCAATTTCCCTTTGTCCAACATATCTGGTACAACTGAGAGAAATCACGTAGGGTGGCTGCAGACTAACAACATCTGACCAGGTGCATGACTGGGAATTAAAGATGGCACCGATGCTGGGAATCCTGAAAGGTCCCGACAGTGGTCCATACTACTGTCAGTAGCCAACAGGAGAAGGAACAAGCAGGACGCTACAGTTGGGTCTGCATGGTGCACATGTAATGGAACAAGTTTAATAGGGCAATATGGGAAAACTCAATTAGGTATATGAGGGGGAACCTTACATGAAACTCATCAAAATTAACACTTACCTGATTTCCAGTAAAATTATATAGCACCTTACAATGAACAGGATTCTTCAATGAACAATGAAGTACATTTAAATTATAGCCAGTGCAGTGAACAGAACAATACAATCCATCCAAAAACCTTCACTGTATAAAGTGATTTTCCTGCTGTGATAATCTCACTTGTAAGTGCATAAAACCCATGAGTTTTCCATTTACTGAGACACTAAAACCAGCTGATTTTAATCTACAAACTGGGAGGCAAATACATTGTGAGTGAACGAGGATGGTACAATCTGTTTGGAGGAATGAGATTAACTGTCCCTTTCCAAATTTTGCTATCTCATTACCTTTGAACATTTTTCTTACTCCTCCCCTGAGTCCATTCCTGTTTGCAGGAAGTTAGTTGGCCAGATGGTACGTTACTCTGGGAATTATGTCACATGTAGGGTGTAAATGTCCAGACTACGTAAAGATTCAGGTTTCTTTCATTCAAGTGAATCAGATGGGTTTTTACAACAAGCAGCGGTGGTTACCATGAGACTAGCTCTTCATTCCAGATTTTTGTTGAATTAAAACCCATGTGCTCGGAACGTTTTTCTGGGATTCTGAATTGCCAGTTCAGTGACACTACCACTACAGCACCACATTCACTGTTCTCTACCACCAGCAGATTAAAATCTAGTCCCTACTGTGGGTGGAAATTCCAATTCCCAGAGGAAAAATGATAAAAGAGAGAGAGTCTGGAAGTGATAACAGGCAACTTCTAGGATGCTAATTATGACAAATCCCCCCAAAAAATTCTGGTAGCAAGTTTCAGATTGTTCTTAAAAAAATTAAACCAGGCTCATTTCATCAATTCTGTTTACCTCTCAACACATGCTGCTAGACTGATTGAGTTTCTTCCGCATTTTCTCCTTTTATTTCAGATTTTGCCTACTCCCATGCAACAATTACAAAGCAATGCAACAGAACTTGTGCTTCTAATGTAGAGCCTTCTGCGCCTCGGTTCCAGTGGAAAATGGGTCTCATCGTAATCCAATTGAATTCTAGAGTAAGCATTAGAGGCTGAATGACCAGCACAAATTCCTAATGTCCCTGCATCGAAATGAACAATATGAATGACCCCAGGCTTGATTAAGGCTCCAATGACCATCGAATGCTATTCCTAATACTGAAGACATGGGCAACACACCAACTGAACAGACAATGGTGATGATTATGAGTTCAAAAAACTAACAAACTTATTATCTGAACAGCAATAGATTGGGAAAGGGGAAGATGTAATGAGTCCTGGGTGTCCTTGTAAATCAGTTGCTGGAAGAAAGTAGTTACAACAGATGTGAAGCAGGTAAATGATATGTTGGTCTTCACTGTGAGAAGATTCAAGTAAAGGAGTAGGAATGTCATGATGCAATTTTCCATGGCCTTGGTGAGACCACACATGGAGAATTGCATGCATTTTTGGTCTCTTTATCCGAGAAAATATGTTCTGGTTATGGAGGGAGTTCAATGAAGTTTTTATCAGACTGATTCTGAGATGGCAGGACTAATTGTTCATGCCCTACTTACCCTTCAGAAGATGACAGTGAGCCACTTTCCAGAGCAGCTGATATCCATAAGGTCTAGGTAGACCCAGAGTGCTGTTTGGGATGAAACTCCTGTTTTTAACGCAGCAACAGTCTAGGGATAGTGTTACATTTTCTCTCAGGCTGGTGTGATGTTCAAAGGAGAATATATGAGTAATAGTATTCCCATGCATCTGCTGTCCTTGTCATTCCAGGTGGTAAAGGTGGCAGTTCTACAAGTTGCAGTTGTAGAAGCCTTGATGAGTTTGCTTCACTGAATCTTGTAGATGGTACACACTGCTGCCATTCTGGGCTCAGAGACAAGTAATTGAATGCTTAAAGTGGTTGATGGGTGCCAATTGAGTGGCAGCTTAATGAGTGTTGAAACAACGAATGAGTGGAGTTTCCCATTATGGTCCTGCCTTTGTTGTGTAGTTGGTTTAGGGAGTGAAGAGGTGACGTGATGCCTGCAGAAAGTGTGCGATGAAAAAAGCTTTAGGTGACCTTAATTTCCAGTCCTTCCTTGTGTACCTGGATGATGTTCTCATTTTCTGTTCAACATTCAAGGAGCCCCTTGCAAGACTAGACACCATCTTAGCTCAGTTGCTGTAGTTTGACTGTTGAAAGTCAATCAAAAGAAATGTCAATGTTTTCATGTGAAAGAACAGTGCCTTGGGAACTTCCTTACTAGAGAAGGCATGTTCCTGTAATGGAGGAAGTACAAGAGTGTGAATCATTCAACTGTACTCCGCATGATTACCTGTAGACGTTGCTTCCTGAGAGGAAATGAAATTGGCTGAGTACCACCTGAAACCAGGCTATGATTATAATCACACCCCACACTCACCCATGGGCTATTCTCCACATTATCTCTTCCTGAGAGAAGACTCAGTCTTTCCTGTGGACCATCTACTGTCGGCTGACCACACTTTCTGACAGAGATGGCCAGATCAATGAGTAGAGAGCTGAGCATCGCTTGAGGCTAAGCTAGGCATTAAAGAGAGACAGAGAGTCATTGACACGGCCCAATCAGGTCTTCCATCCACTGACTCCGTCTATACTTCCCACTACGTTGGGAAAATCAACCTGCAAAATCAAAGAACCCTCCCTCCTCAGTTACATCCTCTCCTACTCTCTCTATCAGGCAGAAGATATAAAAATTAAAATACATGTATTAAAAGATTCAAGAACTGCTTTTTACCTGCTGTTATCAGTCTTTTGAACAGAACTCTCAAATATTAATTCTGATCTCTTTCTGTGCACTTTCTCTCCGGCTGTTACATTGTGCTCCGTACACTGTTCAGCTACCCTGATGCGCTTTGTATAGTAAATCTGCCTGTGCAACACACAAAACAACACAATTCACTACATTTGGGTACAGAACTGGCTCAAAGGTAGAAGAAAGGAAGTGGTGGTGGAGGGTTGTTTTTCAGACTGGAGACCTGTGGTCAATGGTGTGCCACAAGGATTGGTGCTGGGTCCACGGTTTTTCATCATTCATATAAATGATTTGGATGTGAGTGTAAGAAGTATGATTAGTAAGTTTGCAGATGACACCAAAACTGGAGGTGTAGCGACAGCAAGGAAGGTTACCTCAGAGTAAAACATTATCTTGATTAGATCGGCCAATGGGCCGAGGAGTGGCAGATGGAGTTTAAGTTAGATAAATATGAGGTGCTGCATTGTGGAAAGGCAAATCAAGGCAGGGCTTACACACTTAATGTTAAGGTCCTGGGCAGTGTTGCTGAACAAACAGACCTTGGAGTGCAGGTTCATAGTTCCTTGAAAGTGGAGTTGCAGATAGATAGGATAGTGAAGGTGGTGTTTGGTATGCCTGTCTTTATGGGTTAGTGCATTGAGTATAGGAGTTGGGAGGTCATGTTGCAGCTGTACAGGACATTGGTTAGGCTGCTTGTGGAATACTGCATTCAGTTCTGGTCTCCCTGCTATAGGAAAGATGTGAAACTTGCAAGAATTTAGAAGAGATTTACAAGGATGTTGCCAGGGTTGGAGGGTTTTAGGTATTGGGAGAGGCTGAATAGGCTGGGACTGTTTTCCCTAGAGTGTCAAAGGCTGAGGGGTGGCCTTAGAGAGGTTTATAAAATTATGAGGGGCATGGATAGGACGAATAGTCAAGATCTTTTCCCTGGGGTGGGAGAGTCTAAAACCAGAGGATGTAGGTTTAAGCCTACATTTAGAAATCAATTGGGAACACAGCATCAGAAAATGGTTCACAGACAGCAGCTGAATGAGGTCAGAAGTCCAGTGGGGGTCAGCAGTATCATGGAACCAGAAGTGTTGGTGTATAATGGCTCACGTGAGTCAAACAGTGATGTAGAATACCTGAGTCACTTATGAGTTGTGCATGCTATGAAATAGTGTTTTGGACGGGTGTGGAGGTGGTAGTTAGTGTAAGGTTGAAACTGAAGAAGCAAGCATTACCTTTCATATGATTCCTGGAGAATTGGAGGGTGATCTGTCACAGACCCTGGACTCCATGCAATGTTCTGGTACAGATAAGAGTTTTGAGGGTCTTCTCAAGCGAATGCTGCCTGTCACCGCAACATTTACCATTTGCCCAGGTCACTGAGTCAAAAGAGAATGCTGCCACTGGTGGGCACTAGCATATTCTAGCCATCATGATGCAGTTGAACCTGCTGATCACACAACTTTAGCACATAGTCACTTTGCGTTACATGCAGTTGCTGGAATAGCAAGTTTCAAGCAGCAAAGGGTGTAATGGAACCTCCAACAGCAGTTGGCAACTTTGAGAAAGAGCAGCTGGAGCAGTCAATTGGAAACGAAAAGGGTGCCTTCAATGAAGGATGACTCATGGGAAGAAGAAGTAGACAGAAGAAGATTTCTTCAACCAGATGTAAACCAAAGGCTTCACTCCATTTTCGAGCTATAAATACATCCTTGTTTAATCTTAATTTTTCCTCATCTTTATAAGGTTCTGATAGCAGTGGAATCAAGAATCCTGCTGTGTGATCAAAAAATTTCATCTTACAAATCTGCATTGGGGTGGCTCAGCATCGGACATGATGTATTGAGAAAAAAGTTTATAACTGCTGAACTTTCGATCATTTCTAATTTGAAATGTTTTGCCCAGGGCCATATACCTGACGCAGAATGTATTTGGTAAATATTAAGTCTGCGGGCTGTTGCATTTGTCTTGACTGTGACATGGAAAAGATGAATTTTATTGTAACTTGAGTAATATTCAAGTCAAAAGATTTTGTACATCATTCACAAATTTTATGAATGAAGTATATTCTAGAAGAAAAAAAAGAGGTTTTGAAATATTTTGTCTTTACACTGTGTGCCTGACAGGTAGAATTTTTATAAATTTTGAGATTATTATAATCCTGGTAAGAGTGGAAGTTGATGTAGATAACAATTGAATTTTACTGAACATTCTGTAATATTTACATCAAACTAGTTTGTAATTTCTTTTTTACAATTTTTATACACTACTTTTTGGGGAAAAGAAGTTGTCGCATTTTTACTGAGGGAGGGAAACTGTTTGTCTCGCACTAGATGATTTCTCCACGATGCTGCCTTAGATGTCTTTTAAAAAGCAAATTTTGAAACCAACTTTAGGTGCTCAAGCCAAAGTGACTAACAAATGTGCGTCAGTGTCTGTCACTGATGTCCTACCTCTGCAACACCTCGGAGGTTTGTTTTTGTCTCATATAATTTTAATACACAGGCACTTAACTCAAGCTTGACGTGTTTTCATTTACTTATCTGGCAATATGTACAGAGTGAAGTTGGGAACATTTCACTTTAGATGCTGTGAAACAACAAAATTAAAATTAGTTTTATTTTCACGTACTCACCCGAGTATGGTGAAAAGTTTACAAGTTGCCTTATGATGCCAAATTTGGTACAAGGTACCTACGAACAGATCCTTCAGTGCAAAATCTCAGGAAAAAAAAATCAGAAAAATAAAGAAGCAAAATGTCCAGCATTACAAACCTTTGTGTCATCTTAGGTACGAAAGTACTAAATCATAGGATTTTATTGGAAAATAAAGAAATAAAAAATTCAAAGTAACAGCCCTTCCTACTCAGTTGCATTTCACCCACACTCCAGGCCACACAAGGCCTCACCTCCAGACCATGTTGGGCTTCACCACAAAGCTCTCAAGGTCAGCACTGCCAGGGGTCCATGCGGTATACACCCGATTCCACACTGATTCTGGGAGTCCATACTGAGGCAGGGAGTCCACACTGAGGCCGGGTGTCTGGGCTGGATTCACCTGAGTCCACACTGAGGCCGGGAGTCCGGGCTGGATTCACCTGAGCCCACAATGAGGCCAGAAGTCCGTGCTGGATTCACCTGAGTCCACACTGAGGCCGGGTGTCCATGCTGGATTCACCTGAGTCCACACTGAGGCCGGGAGTCCGTGCTGAATTCACCTGAGTCCACACTGAGGCCAGAAGTCCATGCTGGATTCACCTGAGTCCACACTGAGGCCGGGAGTCCGTGCTGAATTCACCTGAGTCCACACTGAGGCCAGAAGTCCGTGCTGGATTCACCTGAGCCCACACTGAGGCCGGGAGTCCGTGCTGGACTCACCTGAGTCCACACTGAGGCCGGGAGTCCGTGCTGAATTCACCTGAGTCCACACTGAGGCCGGAAGTCCGTGCTGGATTCACCTGAGCCCACACTGAGGCCGGGAGTCCATGCTGGATTCACCTGAGTCCACACTGAGGCCAGGAGTCCGTGCTGGATTCACCCCGAGTCCACACTGAGGCCGGGAGTCCGTGCTGGATTCACCCCGAGTCCACACTGAGGCCGGGAGTCCATGCTGAATTCACCTGAGCCCACACTGAGGCCGGGAGTCCATGCTGGATTCACCTGAGTCCACACTGAGGCCGGGAGTCAGTGCTGGATTCACCCCGAGTCCACACTGAGGCCGGGAGTCAGTGCTGGATTCACCCCGAGTCCACACTGAGGCCGGGAGTCCGTGCTGGATTCACCTGAGTCCACACTAAGGCCGGGAGTCCATGCTGGATTCACCTGAGCCCACACTGAGGCCAGAAGTCCGTGCTGGATTCACCTGAGCCCACACTGAGGCCGGGAGTCCGTGCTGGATTCACCTGAGTCCACACTGAGGCCGGGAGTCTGTGCTGGATTCACCCCGAGTCCACACTGAGGCCGGGAGTCCATGCTGGATTCACCCCGAGTCCACACTGAGGCTGGGAGTTCCTGCTGGATTCACTCTGAGTCCACACTGAGGCAGGGAGTCTGTGCTGGATTCACCCCGAGTCCACACTGAGGCTGGGAGTCCATGCTGAGGCTGGGGGTCCAGGCTGGATTCTCCCTGAGTCCACACTGAGGCCGGGAGTCATGCTGGATTCACCCCGAGTCCACACTGAGGCCGGGGGGTCCGTGCTGGATTCACCCCAAGTCCACACTGAGGCTGGGAGTCCATGCTGGATTCACCCTGAGTCCGCACTGAGGCCGGGAATCCATGCTGGATTCACCTGAGTCCACACTGAGGCCGGGAGTCCGTGTTGGATTCACCTGAGTCCACACTGAGGCCGGGAGTCCATGCTGGATTCACCCCGAGTCCACACTGAGGCTGGGAGTCCGTGCTGGATTCACCCCGAGTCCACGCTGAGGCCGGGAGTCCACGCTGAGGCCAGGAGTCCATGCTGAGGCCGGGAGTCCATGCTGAGGCTAGGAGTCCATGCTGAGACTGGGGATCCAGGCTGGATTCTCCCCGAGTCCACACTGAGGCCGGGAGTCGTGCTGGATTCACCCCGAGTCCACACTGAGGCCGGGGGTCAATTCTGGATTCACCCCGCGTCCATGCTGAGGCAGGGAGTCCATGCTGGATTCACCCCGAGTCCACACTGAGGCCGGGAGTTGTGCTGGATTCACCCCGAGTCCAGAGGCCAGGAGGTCATGCTGGATTCACCCCGAGTCCACAGTGAGGCTGGGAGTCCATGCTGAGACTGGGAGTCTATGCTGGATTCACCCCTAGTCCAGAGGCCGGGAGGCCGTGCTGGATTCACCCCAAGACCACACTGAGGCCGGGAGGCCGTGCTGGATTCACCCCAAGTCCACAATGAGGCCGGGAGTTGTGCTGGATTCACCACGAGCCCAGAGGCCAGGAGTCCGTGCTGGATTCACGACGAGCCCAGAGGCCGGGAGTCCATGCTGGATTCACCATGAGCCCAGAGGGCAGGAGTCCGTGCTGGATTCACCACAAGCCCAGAGGGCAGGAGTCCGTGCTGGATTCACCACAAGCCCAGACGCCGGGAGTCCGTGCTGGATTCACCACAAGCCCAGAGGCCGGGAGTCCGTGCTGGATTCACCACGAGCCCAGAGGCCAGGAGTCCGTGCTGGATTCACCACAAGCCCAGAGGCCGGGAGTCCGTGCTGGATTCACCCTGAGTCCACACTGAGGCTGGGAGTCCATGCTGGATTCACCCCGAGTCCACACTGAGGCCGGGTGTCCGTGCTGGATTCACCCCGAGTCCACACTGAGGCCGGGAGTTGTGCTGGATTCACCCCGAGTCCAGAGGCCAGGAGGTCATGCTGGATTCACCCCGAGTCCACAGTGAGGCTGGGAGTCCATGCTGAGACTGGGAGTCTATGCTGGATTCACCCCTAGTCCAGAGGCCGGGAGGCCGTGCTGGATTCACCCCAAGTCCACACTGAGGCCGGGAGTTGTGCTGGATTCACCACGAGCCCAGAGGCCAGGAGTCCGTGCTGGATTCACGACGAGCCTAGAGGCCGGGAGTCCATGCTGGATTCACCACAAGCCCAGAGGGCAGGAGTCCGTGCTGGATTCACCACAAGCCCAGAGGGCAGGAGTCCGTGCTGGATTCACCACAAGCCCAGACGCCGGGAGTCCGTGCTGGATTCACCACAAGCCCAGAGGCCAGGAGTCCGTGCTGGATTCACCACGAGCCCAGAGGCTGGGAGTCCGTGCTGGATTCACCACAAGTCCACACTGAGGCTGGGAGTCTGTGCTGAGACTGGAAGTCTTCAATGACTTCAACCAAGATTCAAGGATGGGAGTTAAGAAGAAAGAAGGAGGAAAAATGCACGAAAAGAATAAAAAATTAGACGGAGCAGTGAATCTCCAGCTAGGAGCCTTACTCTGTCCATGTTGTCCATTAACGTTAGGAAAGATAGTAGGAAGGGCAGAGAGGTGCCTCCTACACGTGGCCAGGTTATGTGAATTGGTTGTACTACATACTGAGGGAATTTGGTTTAACTGCTCTGGGTATTGTTGGTGGCTTGGTAAGGCCACTTTATTGCCCATCCTCAGTTAGCGTCACGTGGCTCTAGTGAACGTGCTTTTTAAACTATTACATTTGTGATCATAGTGCTCCATAGAGCACGTACATTGTAGAAAGACACCATGCGGTCCATCAAGTCTGCACTAACACTCCAAAGAGCATCCCCCCGCCGATGCAGCCCCCCACCTGTACCCTGCATTTAGCATGGCCAATCCACCTAACCTGTATATCCTTGGACTGTGGAAGGAAACTGGAGCACCCAGAGGAAACCCGTGCAGACATGCAAACTCCACATAGTTCATTGAACACAGATCCCTGGCATTTTACGGCACCAGTGCTAACTACTGGGCCACCATGCTGTCAAAAATATTGGCCCAAATATTCCAACCTGGGTCAGAAACCCTATTGCTGAGCCTGATTAGATGTGGCACTGCTCACTTACCTTTCCAGGGACATCTGATGTAGGCGCCCTTGTAACCAAAGCAAAGGTCACTGCAGTAGGGCTGGAGTTGATTGTCACTGAGCACACCCAGTTTTCACAGGAATGGCTGGCACATCGTAGACAATAAACACAGTTCAGGATCTCAAAACCTCCTTTGATAGCAACTGAGAGAAAGTAAGTGTGAAGCCACAATGTGTGAAGGTGGATGGAGGGGTGGGTAGGGGCTGCAGAAGCAGAGAAGTGGGTTGGAGAGTAGGATGGGTCACCTGGCTGGGTGAGGATGTGAGGTGTGGTCAGACGGGAGACTGGTGTTGTTGTCCAGGGAGATTTGGGCTGGTTGGTAGGGTGAAGATGTTCGGGCTTGGGTTATTGTGGATGATTGACAGGGGCAGCTTGTGGTGGTGAGATAGGGTAGGATTTCAGTTTCAGAGTTAGCCAGAAGTTAGAGCAGATTTCACTTACTCTAATGTTCCCTACATACAGTAAGTAAGCTATAGCCCTCCAAAGACAGTTCATGACACTGGGTAATTTCCCATCAGAAATTTAAACTTCCCAGGCAACCATCAGTTTGTCGGAATACTGGGGAGGTCTTAACACACATCTTTCAAGATAAGTGCAGTTCCCGACTCTCCAGAGACTGGGAGATTTCAAGCAATTCCAAGATACTGGCTCAGTGATAAACGAAGGAATGGTGATACATATTTAAAAGAGGAAGATGCATAAATTGAAGAGGAGCATGGAGTTGATGTCATTCCCATGGTCCTGTTGGTCAAAGATATATAGTGAAGAGGTGCTGTTGAAATAACTTTTGTGAATGTGTTTTCCCAGCTAACGGACCATATGCATATCTTTGTGATGGTGCTTCCATGGTGGAGATCTAAATGGTGTATCCAAGGCAGGATCATCAATCAAACTCTTTAGGCCCAGCTGGTATTGCAGTACATTCATCCAACAACAATGCATTTCGACACACTTTGCAGTTGTTGGAAAGGCTTTGAAGGCCTCAGGGGAACTCAGTCTGTGTCCGTCTTTGCGACCACAGTGTCGCTCATTACATTCCAGATCGACGATTTTAAGGTGAAAGGAGAAAGATATGAAAAGGACAAGAGAGGCAACCTTTTTCACACAGAGAATGGTTCCTGTGTGGAATGAACTGCCAGAGAAAGCGATGGATGCAGGTACAGATTCAACATTTAAAAGACATTTGGATAAGTTTATGAATAGGAAACGTTTGGAGGGATATGGGCCAAGTGCAGGCAGATGGGACTTCTTTAGCCTGGGAATGTGGTTATCATGGGCTGGTTGCCATGCTGTATAATTCTGTGACTCAAAACAACATACACCCACATCTCTGTTGCTGTAGTCCAGTAGGGTGAGGATGGTAGTGGAATTACAAATGGTGGCAAATACCCAATTATTGATTAAAAATTCAAAACATTTTGTCAGATTTTCATTGCACTCATTAGGTCAACTTGCAAAAATTACCAATACAAAGGGAAAATATTTATGCACTCTGAGTGTTAAGTGTTGGCAAGGGGATTCTGATTGATAGAGGCTTGGCTATGGAGAATAGACCGGATGGCTGTGAAGCTTAGTTTAAATTTTAAAGCAGGTGGAAATACTCTGATTGGTCAAGGTCCTCCTGAGAAATGATGAAGCACATAGTAGTCACCTATTTTGTTGAGTTGAAACAGACTTTGCAGGTGTACATGTTCTCTCTGTCGGCACTGTGTATGAGTTTGTGTCACTCTCATATAACAGCAAGGAATTGGAGACTTGGGAAGTGAGTGGGTATTTCTTCAAGATGGTCATTACTTAGTACGTATGAGTACCTCGAATGAATGCAACCTCCCACATGGAGGCTAAGACTGGACGTTTGCCAAATCTTATTGTAGACTGGCATATGATGTCTAATCACCAGTTCAGCACAGGAAAATAGAGATTGAACAACCCCAGCTCTTGGCTTTATGGTGAAGGTAATGTCATGGATGAAGCCACTGAAGATGATTAGGCCAAGGCCACTTCCCTTATAGAATATAATTTATTAAAATATTAACAATGTACACTAATACTGTGTTTCTTGAAAAGGATTTTTCACAATTGTATAGTTACAATATTCACATTTTAGTAAAGAAAGCTAATCTGTCTCAAAAATGGACACAAGGAATCCTCTTAAAAAGCTTGCAGAAGTCACATGACTACCCTTGTGGTTTTCAGCTGATATTGGGACTAGACCGTGCTTATCCCAGGGCAAAACTGCAAGAGACTTTTTGAAATTCGTTGAATATTTCCAAGCTTAAAAAGAAACTTTTAAAGTCAAAGCAGAGTACTGAAGATGCTAGAGATCTGAAATAAAAATGGGAGGACCTGGACAAACTCAGCAGGTCTGACACATCTGTGAAGAGAGAAAAACAGAGTTTAGTGAGTTTAATATGACAATTCTTCAGAATTCTGGAACTTATTTAGAGTAGTTTGGCTAAGCACATCCTACCTCACTTAAAACCTAACAGATTGAGTGCCGTCCCAAGTGAATGACTGGGACATTTAAACAGTTAATCACCCTAACCAGGTCTTGATGCATGTATTTCAGACTTGGACTAACCCAGTAGCTGTACCACACTAGCACTTGTGAGTTCCCACCAAACTACTCACCATCCTGAATTAGGAATTTATCGCTGTTCCTTCAGCATCGCTTAGAATTCCCTCCCTAAGAGCAAAATGGATATACCTAGAGCACGTGGACTGCAACAGTTCAAGAAAGCAGTTCAACACCACTTTCTCAAAGGCAACTAGAGATGGGCAATAAATGTTGGCCTATCCAAAGATGTCCCACAAACACATTAAAAAAAACCTAACCCGACAGCATGATATTAAAGAGATAACACAGTGTGAAATTGGATGAACACAGCAGGCCAAGCAACATCAGAGGAGCCGGAAAGTTGACGTTTCGGGTCGAGACCCTTCTTCAGAAAATTCTTCAGCATGATATTAAAGTCTGGCTGTGAATAACCATCTTTGATTTTGCAGCAACCCCAGTGACATTATCTGGCCATGATGTGAGATGCAGAGAGGTGACCAGATCTGCTGTACTGAACCAGGCCACCAAAATTCACAACCTTCTGCACCATAGGAGCAAAGCAAAGGACTTTTCATTTGCACCCAGGACCTGTTGTGCTCAATCCACCTGCATGATCATCCTCAGGCTATTCAACTGCAAAAGCCAATGAAGATGCTGAATCTGACTTCAATTCTTCAAGCCCATTCTCTTCAGAAAGAAAATTTCAAACCCACTGGGCCTGCATCACTATTAGAGATTAATTTCATTTCCACGTTCATAGGTAACTTTGATCCTTACTCATAATTATTCTTCAAAATTGTATTCTAGCTAATAATTTCATCACATTTTACTCGTGTAACTTGCAGCAATATTATGTAAAACATAAAACTATGCAGCTAGTCACTTTTAAATTGAAGCACTTGGAAATTAAACTATTGCTACAAACAGGCTATGGAAATTCTGAGCACACTGAGAACACTGTATCCTTGTGGCAACAGACTTGTGGGTAACCTTTCACAGGTTCCATGACCAACTTATCAAACAGGCTATAGTTTGTACAAATAGGAAGTATTTCACTCCAACTTCCATTACCAGATCATCAACTCATAAAGATGAGCAAATGTGTGGCCATCTTGTATACTACATATGATGAAAATATTCTTGCTGGTTACCTTATCCACCATGGAAAAGTGGATGGTTCGGTGATTTCCAGGATGTATTAATGTTATTTTCAATCATTTGAGCTCTGCTTTCTGTACTCAAAACATGAACTGATCTGGTGTCCATTTCAGAAAAAGGCTAAAGAAGCATTGGAAAAGTTGCAAAGCCAGCATTACTAGATTGATGCCAGAACCGAGAGATTGCCTTGACCAGGGAAGATTGAATAGATGCTTCCTTCTCTCATAATGAGGAGACTGAGGAATGACCTGGATGAATTGTTTCAAAGCGATAATAGATTTGACACAGTTGTCTTGTAGAGGATGTGTCCATTTGTGGGGAAGACCAGAACAAGAGGTGACATGTATAAACTCATCAATAGTAGGGTATTCAAGAGAAACCTCTTTACTCAGACAATGATAAGAATGTGGTAGACATTGTTACTACCTGTAGGAATGGCTAAGATGAATAAAACACATGAATTTAAGGATAGGCCAGATAAACACATTGGTGAGCAAGGATTAGAAGTCCATGTTGATTGAGTGAGATGTGGAAGGGTAAGAGGAGGTTCACATGGACCATAAGCACTTGAATAGTCCTAAAATGTTGAACAGTCTCCAGCATTTTATGATGTCTATGGGGTCTAACTAGCTTTAGTTTCTAGACAACTTTGGAATCTAGGGTGCCTTCTTTAAAACACTTACAGAAAACATGTCTTTGACTCTAATTGAGCTTCTGCTTCCTTCCAGATTTTCCTTTATTATCATGTGACTCTGATATCTTTACAGAATTGTTATAATGCAGAAGGAGGCCATTCTGCCCACTGTGTCTGCACTGGCTCTCTGATTGAGCATCGTGACTTAGTACCAGTTTACAGCCTAGTGCTGCACATTTTTCTATTCAAATAATTAACCAGTTTGCTCTCAAATGCCTTGATTAAAACTGCCATCATTATGTCATGATATGTCAACTATATACATTCTGCCAGTGTTTTACTTCTTTATGTGTTTCATAGAACACAGAACAGTATGGCACAGAACCAGGCCCTGTGTCGACAAGATGTCTTTCTAAACTAATCCCATCTGTCTGTACGTGGTCCAGATCCCTCTGTTCCCTGCCTTTTCAGGTGCCTGTCTAAATGTCTCTTAAATATTACCATTGTATTTCCTTCTACCACCTTCCCTGGCAGCACATTGCAAGCATCTTCCACCCTGTGCGTAAATAACTTGGTTGCATGTCACCTTTAAACTTTTCCCCTTTCACTTTAAACCTAAGTTCCCTAGTAACTGACATTTCCACCCTGGGGAGAAAGACTCCAACTATTCACCCTATTCGTGGCTCTCATAATTTTATATACTTCTATCAGGTCGCCCCTCAGCCCCCAATATGGAAACAATCCAAGTTTCAAAACCTTTCTTTACATCTTATACACTGCAATCCAAACACCATCCTGGCAAGCCTCTTTATGAGCCCCCTCGATAGCCTTTATTTCCTTCCTATACTGCAGCAACGAGAACTGCACACAATACTCCAATTGTGGTCCAACTAAAGTTTCAGTATTGTATGTTCTCTGTAAATCCAGTGCAAATATGGGAAAAGTTTAAACTTTATGAGTGACACAGTTAGAATCAGTTCCATCTCCTGCACTTTACACTCTCCTCTCCTGCTTAGAGATACACAAGGCAATTTCATTCAAAATCAGTGACCTTGTTTATTGCTAGATGTTTGTTTTTCTCAGGTGTTAGTACACAGCCTGCTGGGTCAGCACTGGTACTCAAGCCTCGCTATTCCCCAAGCCACCACATATTATAATGGACTTTAAAAGAAACATTCAGAATCTGATCGAAAGCATGTACCCTATTACTTCCTTTAACAAAAATCATTATATATTTAGGTCACCAGATTCTAGCAACAGGTAAGCAATTAAGTTAAATAAATATTACAAAATTAAACTTTAAACTCCTTATGAATTCCTCCTTAGACACAAGCAGATAGCTATAAACAGCAAAAAAAAATTACACAGAGAAAACACGGGTAAAACTGCTCCAAAGGTCTCTGGGTCGGTTGGTACTGACATGAAAGTTTCTCCTCAATCTTCTTTTGTTCCCAAGTGCTTCCACTGGCTTGCCTAAGGCACAGGGTTGTTGGCTCACCTCTGACATCTTTTTCAATGTTGCACCTTACAGCCTCTGCTGAAGAAAAGACAAGCTGGTTTGCTTCAGACCTAAAGTAGCTTACTACAGAGAACTGAGGGCTTTTGGCTGCTGCAGACCTGCTGCTTTCTTTTCTGGTCTGACATAACTTCTTACTGCCTTGCTCACAGCTGAAGCTGTTCAGCTACGTGACAACCAATCACATAGATTTCAACAGGCAGAGGGTCTTTATCAGTGATCATTGGTCTCTAGTACACAAACAAATCAGCTCTGCTTGCAAGCAACCCCATAGCTCCAGTTCTTCAGTTTTTTACTGGAACCCATGGTCTCACAAACAGGATTCACAAAAGAAATCAAACTCCTTGCTTTCAAAAATGCAGCCATCCTTGTAAATCCCTGTTCTTTTAGACAGTTCTTGGAGCATTAAGGAATGTATCCATAGGATCTGGATTCCTGGAAAATTGTAACTCATTCATCAGGAGTGTGGGAAAGGTCGCAGGTTGGTGTTGAGTTTCAACATTGGTGGGACAGTGGCCCAGGAGTTCTGGTGCACTGGAATTAAGTGTGGGACTATTGGAAGGGAAGACTTCTGGAAGGGGAAAATACCGCAATGTTTATCCTATAGGTCTAGAAAAACAGGAAAGAAGTTCAAGATGTCAAAACGCAAGGAATGTTGTGCATGTCAAGAGAGCTGTGCAGGTTGATGGCGCCAACGAGCAGGGGGCTGAGTAATGAACTCGATAAGCTGTGGTTTCTGAGTGTAGGATTTTGATGTGCATTTAATCTGAGACCGCTGCTGGCAGAAGGAAGGTTGTGCAAGCTGATAGGAGAGAAGGCAAGCTGGTTATGAAGTACAAGACAGCTGTCAGGTCTGGGGTGAACAGCAGAGTGATCTCTGATTTCCAGGATTGTGTGGGTCAAATCTAGTGGGGACGAGGGTATGTGGTAACCTGCAGAGCTCTCTTGAGTCTGGTAATTATTATCCATACAATTGGAGTGTGGAAGAATAAAGTTAACGAGCTTTGATGAGTTCTTGTTTCTGACATCAAATTCTCCACAAAAGCTTTCCAGCCACTGTTTATGTTGGTTAAAGCTCACACATTGTAAGTGGCAAGGGTAGGCCAACAATTACAGTGTAAGATCACAAAAATGTCAATGAATCAGATCACAGCTCCTTACTGATGGCTAAGTAACCCATTACTGAGAAGCAGCACAACCTCACCAAGAGAAATACACTCATCTCATTTTTAGCCTTGAAGTGGAATCCAGCTTTAAGTTTTGGAAACTATTATTTGGGTTTATATATTTGTATTAACAAGGCTCAATATTTTAGATGTATTAGTGCCAGCATTCTCACTTTTTAACTAGAATGTTGCATTTCAAGCCTGACTTTAAGGTTTGAGCACATAATATCAGCTGGGTTACAATGAAGATGTTCTGCCCTGTTCAAGGCGCCAATTTTCAAATGAGACTTTAAATTAAAACCCTGAAAGCTGTCTGAGATGCACATGAAATATCCCATGGGACAAAAGTAATGAGCAAGGTGGGAGTTCCCCTAGTTACCCAACAACCATCAGCCACACATCATCCAATAAAACAGATTAACTGGCCATTATCTCACGGCCATGCATGAGGTCCTGCTGTGCCCAAATTGGCTGCTACTTTTCCAAAAAAATGTTCTTTCCTTTTCCTTTCAGGAATAAAACACATAACCATGCTATGCATTGTTTTCAAAACTAGATTCATTGTGAAGAGCTACAAGAGCCAGCCAGCGTTATGTCAAAACTGCAGACTATAGCTGAAATAACTCCACAGAGGCCAGTATCCTATCACCTAGTCACCCTTTATTTACATGTGCATGGTAGGTGATGCTGACCCAGCTAGTTAAGAGTGGGATTCTAGAGTGAACAGAAGCTCTGACACTCCTGTTTACATCTTTTAGCCAGGACTCCCTGATTGGACCAGGTTAACAGCCCCAGTCAGGAAACTCATACTCCATGATGTCAACCTGGCTGACCTCATTACAATCATTAAAGTAGTCCTCCTTGCAACAAAAACACACACACCCCAATGTCCCTTTTGTGACCTTAAAGGAGCTGCATGCTGCAAGAAACAGGCCAAATGCAACTGACCTTCCTTTTAAATTGAGTTTGTGTGCAACCATGCTGTGATCTTAAAGGGACCATGCACCACAACAAGCAGGTTATGCCCATCAAAGGAGCATTAAAAGCAACAATGGTCCCAATCCTTTCCTTCCATCTTCACCAAACGAATGTTCCATGTAATACTGGAAGGAAGAAATAGGTCCATGAGGTAAGCATTCTCAAAATGAAAATAACATGCAACTGTAGCTGTATAGATGGTTGAAAGTAGAAATGTTGGAATAGAGATGTGAGCATCTGAAAACAGAGAAAATGGCTTAGCATTTTTTGTTTGGTTTTGCCGGCTCACATTCTTGCCAGTCATACACTCTTGAAGAACTGAACCACCTTTTCCTTGTTTCACGGATTCATGTTTTAATCAGACCAATTAAAATGGAGCACTAAGTTTTCCCCAGAATCACCTGGCAACGTAATTAAGTGAAGTGGCAGAAAGATTAGAGAGGACATGAGGAAAAACGTGCTCATGCAGAGTTTGGTGGGAGTCTAGAATTCTCTGCCCGAGTTGGTGGTGGAGATAGAGATCCTAAACTCTTTTAAAAAGTATCTGGATCTGAAACTTACTTTTGTGTAAGGTGTAGGGCAATGGGACATGTGCAGGAGGATGGGATTAGATTGGGCATCTGGGCGACATGGACAAGATGTGTGGTATGATCCCCATCTCTCCTGTACCACTTCTGTGGTTCTAATCAGTATCATCAGTGGTGTAGGGATTGTTTTGGGGGGGGATGGCGGCGTGCTGGCTCAATGGTTGCCACTCTGCCTCACAGCACCAGGAATCCAGGTTCAGTTCCAGTCCCAGGCAGCCACCTGACTGGAGTTTGCATATTCTCCCCGTGTCTGTGTGGGGTTTCCTCCTGGTGCTCCGGTTTCATCCCACAGTCCAAAGATGTGCAAGTTAGGTGGATTGGCCAAGCTAAATTGTCCATAATGCCCAGGGATGTGCAGGCTAGGTGGATTTTTCATGGAAAATGCAGAGTTACAGCAATGGGTCTGGGTAGAATGACCTTCAGAGGGTCAGTGTGAACTTGATAGGCAGAATGGCCTGCTTCCACACAGTGTGGATTCTACGATCAGTGGCCCCTTTAAAACAGCTAACCAAACCTCAACTGAATTAGTGTTTCTCTATATCCGCCAGTTACAGTGTGAACATTACACATGCATTACAGAAAGCTATGAGCATAGCAGGGGGGTGGGTGCTGCAGATTCCCTCAATAGGGTCACCTGCTTGGGAGCAACATAGTCACAAGAGTGGGTCCCAGCCACAGTAACTTTCTGATTATTCCCTTTTGACTGATCATATTCATCCTGGTTTGGGCCTCTTCTTTAGGCACTGAGGTAGCAGTGGAGGTTTCTAGCACTTTCCACAAACATATATATAGTTTAATTAACTGCATCGTCAAAAATAAATATATCAGCATATCAAGGTGCATGCAGCCTGTAATAAGCAGAAAAGGCCCCTGACAGTGAGTGATAAAAGCAGTGCTGGAGTTCAGAGATATTGCCCAAAAATTGCCAGATTCATTAGCTCTGCTCAGCTGCACATAAAAATAATTCAGTAACATATTTGATTTTAAAATCTAAGAGTAATTGAGTAAATTTCCAGCCTTGTAACACCATCTCTTGCTGAATTAAACTGCTTTGTTTTATGAATTAATTCAGATATTAAAATTAAATTTCAATGCAATGCTCAGTTATTAGTTTCACAAAATAAATGTGAATGCACAAATTAAATATTCACTATAGGCTGTCTTCCAATAAAATAGAATTTGGCCTTTGAAGTGTTTTTATTAATCTTCTCTGATGTGCAAGTTCTTTAAATTCCATGAATGTGCAACGGTACTGCCAGTTCAGTACTTCACTTGCTTTAATTTATTTTCAGGATAAATTCTATTTATTATGAAAATCTTATTAAAACTGGACAAGAAAAATTAGTCTATAGCCTTGCTTTGCTGGGATAAAAACAAAATGACTGACCTAAGTTGAAGTGACATTTACAAATTACCTGTTAATTTAAACTGGGTTGAAGGATGACAGAGTTGAGTTAGACTGACAGTAAGTTCCCACAGACTGACAGCTGTGGCCCAATGACTGTAAAGCTCCTGCAGTTAGCACATTTATCCACATTGACAAGAAAAACTTCATAAGCAATAAATTCTGCAAAAAAAAAATACTTTGCACCGAAACTGTAAGAATGAGAAGGTGCTCTGAGCCTGTCTGGGAAACTTAAGCCACTGCATGTGGCCCTGGACTGTAGATAATAAAGCAATAAGGCAGGACCCTTATAGCCTGTACTATCTGACATAGCCTCTCCCTGTTCAGAGCGGCTGCAGGACACCAGTTGCCCTTAACCTAGAGTCATAAGCTGTGATACATCCCTGGGACAGCCATCATTAAATATCACAGTCAAATGCTACATTCGCCTGACAGAAGTCACTCAAACAGAACTATCCTATGAGTGCGTTTTCATTTAATTCTGTGTTTATATTTTAATAAAAAATTGCAGCACACCAACAAACGGACATTTGAGTTCCCAGCAGGCCGTTCATCCACTCCAATCTGCTCCATCGTTCAGTAAGATTATGGCTGATCTGTCCATCATGTCAACTCTGCCCTCAATAACTTTTCACCCCCCTCTCACTTATCAAGCATCCATTATCCCTGCCTTAAAAGTATTCACTGTCTTTTGAGGAAGAGAGTCCCTGAAACCTTCTGTGTGAGAAAATAATTCTTCACATCTCCGCTTTAAATGGATGCCTCCTTATTTTTAAACAGTGACCCCTAGTCTTTGATTCTTCCACATCAGGAAACAATCTCTCCACACCTGCCCTGCCATGATAGCTTAGGTTTTTCCATGTTTTGACCAAATTGCCTCTCACTCTTATAAACTCCAACCTTTCCTCATAAGGCAACCTGCTCATTCCAGGTATTAGTCTAATGCATTTTCTCTGAGTTGCCTTAAACATATCGACATCCTTCTTAAATACAGAGACCAAGACTTGTACAATGCACAGTACTCCAGGTGTGGTTCCATCAGTGCATTGTATAACAGAAAAATAACCTCCCTACCTCTGTATTCAATTCCTCGCCAAATAAATTATAACATGCTATTAACATTCCTAATTATGTGCGATATTTGCATGTTAAACTTTTGAGATCCTCTCACGAGGACATTCAGATCCCTATGCATCTTCAAACTCTGGAATCCCTCACCATTTAGTTAAAATGCTTTCAAAAATAGAAATTGCCAGAAAAGTTTAGCAGGTCTGGCAACATCTGCGGAGAGAAATGAGAGTTAACAGATCAGGTCAAGTGACCCTTCCTCAAAACTGTATCAGAGATAATGGGAACTGCAGATGCTAGAGAATCTGAGATAACAAAGTGTGGAGCTGGATGAACAAAGCAGGCCAAGCTGCATCTTAGGAGCACAAAAGCTGACGTTTCGTGTCTAGACCCTTCATCAGAAATGGGGGTGGGGGAGAGGATTCTGAAATAAATAGGGAGAGAGGAGTAGGCAGATCGAAGATGGATAGAGGAGAAGATAGGTGGAGAGGAGACAGACAAGTTAAAGGGGTGGAGATGGAACCAGTGGAGGTGAGTGTAGGTGGGGCGGTAGGGAGGGGATAGGTCAGTCCATGGAGGATGGGCAGCTCAAGGGGGTGGGATGAGACTAGTAGGTAGGGAATGGAAGTGTGGCTTGAGGTGGGGTAGGGGATAGGTGAGAAGAAGAATAGGTTAGGGAGGCGGGGACGAGCTGAGCTGGTTTTGGGATGCAGTAGGGGGAGGGAGAATTTTGAAGCTTGTGAAATCCACATTGATACCATTGGGCTGCAGGGTTTCCAAGCAGAATATGAGTTGTTGTTCCTGCAACCTTCGGGTGGCATCATTGTGACATGGAGAAGGCCCAGGATGGACATGTCGTCTAAGGAATGGAAGGAGGAGTTGAAATGGTTCGTGACTGGGACGTGCAGTTGTTTATAGCGAACCGAGCGGAGGTGTTCTGCAAAGTGGTCCCCAAGCCTCCACTTGGTTTCCCCAATGTAGAGGAGGCCACATCGGGTACAGTGGACACATTATACCACATTGGCAGATGTGCAGGTGAACCTCTGCTTAATGTGGAACGTCATTTTGGGGCCTGAGATGGGGGTGAGGGAGGAGGTGTGGGGGCAAGTGTAGCACTTCCTGCGGTTACAGGGGAAAGTGCCGGGTGTGGTGGGGCTGGAAGGGAGTGTGGAGCGGACAAGGGAGTCACGGAGAGAATGGCCTCTCTGGAAAGCAGATACGAGTAGGGAGGGAAAAATGTCTTTGGTGGTGGTGTCGGATTGCAGATGGCAGAAGTGTCAGAGGATGATGCGTTGGATCCGGACGTTGGTAGGGTGGTATGTAAGGATTCTCTTTTGGCGGTTGTTGTGGGGACAGGGTGTGAGGGATGAGTTGCGGGAAATGCGGAAGACACGGCCGAGGGCATTCTCAACCACTGCAGGGGGGAAATTGCGGTCCTTGAAAAACGAGGACGTCTGGGATGTACGGGAGTGGAGTGCCTTATGCTGGGAGCAGATGCGGCGGAGGTGAAGGAATTGGGAATAGGGGTATTTCACAAACTTCAAAATCTCCCCTCCCCCCACTGCATCCCAAAACCAGCCCAGCTCATCACCAGAGATAATGGGAACTGCAGATGCTGGAGAATCCAAGATAACAAAATGTGAGGCTGGATGAACACAGCAGGCCAAGCAGCATCTCAGGAGCACAAAAGCTGACGTTTTGGGCCTAGACCCTTCATCAGAGAGGGGGATGGGGTGAGGGTTCTGGAATAAATAGGGAGAGAGGGGGAGGCGGACACAAGATGGAGAGAAAAGAAGATAGGTGGAGAGGAGAGTATAGGTGGGGAGGTAGGGAGGGGATAGGTCAGTCCAGGGAAGACGGACAGGTCAAGGAGGTGGGATGAGGTTAGTAGGTAGATGGGGGTGCGGCTTGGGGTGGGAGGAAGGGATGGGTGAGAGGAAGAACAGGTTAGGGAGGCAGAGACAGGTTGGACTGGTTTTGGGATGCAGTGGGTGGAGGGGAAGAGCTGGGCTGGTTCCGACCCCACCACCCAAGACATTTTTCCATCCCCACCCCTGTCTGCTTTCCGGAGAGACCACTGTCTCCGTGACTCCCTTGTTCGCTCCACACTGCCCTCCAACCCCACCACACCTGGCACCTTCCCCTGCAACCGCAGGAAATGCTACACTTGCCCCCACACCTCCTCCCTCACCCCTATCCCAGGTCCCAAGATGACATTCCACATTAAGCAGAGGTTCACCTGCACATCTGCTAATGTGGTATACTGCATCCGCTGTACCCGGTGTGGCTCCCTCTACATTGGGGAAACCAAGCGGAGGCTTGGTGACCGCTTTGCAGAACACCTCCGCTCAGTTCGCAACAAATAACTGCACCTCCCAGTCGCCAACAACTTCCACTCCCCCTCCCATTCTTTAGATGACATGTCCATCATGGGCTTCCTGCAGTGCCACAATGATGTCACCCGAAGGTTGCAGGAACAGCAACTCATATTCCGCTTGGGAACCCTGCAGCCCAATGGTATCAATGTGGACTTCACCAGCTTCAAAATCTCCCCTTCCCCCACCGCATCCCTAAACCAGCCCAGTTCGTCCCCTCCCCCCACTGCACCACACAACCAGCCCAACTCTTCCCCTCCACCCACTGCATCCCAAAACCAGTCCAACCTGTCTCTGCCTCCCTAACCGGTTCTTCCTCTCACCCATCCCTTCCTCCCACCCCAAGCCGCACACCCAGCTACCTACTAACCTCATCCCACCTCCTTGACCTGTCCCTCTTCCCTGGACTGACCTATCCTCTCCCTACCTCCCCACCTAAACTCTCTCCACCTATCTTCTTTTCTCTCCATCTTCGGTCCGCCTCCCCCTCTCTCCCTATTTATTCCAGAACCGTCACCCCATCCTCCTCTCTGATGAAGGATCTAGGCCCGAAACGTCAGCTTTTGTGCTCCTGAGATGCTGCTGGGCCTGCTGTGTTCATCCAGCCTCACATTTTGTTATCCAGCTCATCACCACCTCCCTAACCTGTTCTTCCTCTCACCTATCCCCTCTTCCCACCTCAAACTGCACCTCCATTCCCTACCAACTAACCTAATCCTGCCCCCTTGACCTGCCCGTCCTCCCCGGACTGACCTATCTCCTCCCTACCTCCCCACCTACACTCACCTCTACTGGCTTCATCCCAGCCCCTTTAGCTTGTCTGTCTCCTCTCCACCTATCTTCTCCTCTTTGCATTTTCTATCCGCCTCCCCTCTCTCCCTATTTATTTCAGAACCCCCTACCCCTCCCCCTTTTCTGATGAAGGGTTTAGGCCCAAAACATCAGCTTTTGTGCTCCTAAGATGCAGTTTGGCCGGCTGTGTTCATCCAGCTCCACACTTTGTTATTGCGCTTCCTCAAAACTGCTCCCTTTTTTAATCTTCTGCTATTTGGACAATTTTACACTTTTCCATATGTTCTCCATTTGGCAGATATTTGTCCAGACACCTAATGTGGAAATATCCCTGTGTAGCTTCACAATTATCATTACTGAGACTAAGTTTCAATACCAGATCTTCATTTATGAATTTATGTTCCACGAGCTACCATAACCACGCACTCATGATACCCTGCACCCAACATGTGTTCGCATTTTACATTGAGCAGGGGAATAACTTTCAGGAGCAAAAGAATGCTACAAGTTATGGCACAATGCAATGCACACAAGAGATTTTAAACATGTATTTTGTTTGCAATCAAAAGTCTTCACTTGCTAGTGGTAAATGTATATACATGATTGTATAATGGTTAACTATGGGGGAATGGTTGGGAATGATGCTGTATAATGTAATGGCTCTGAAAGAGTTAGTGTTCATGTTGCTTTGAGCTTCACCTATTCCTTTGATGTTACATAGAGTCTGGAGGTGTTAACGGCCATACTGGTCTTTGTAGGGAGCAGGTATATTCTGCACAGCTCCCAACAGCCCTGATAATTATGCCTGATTAATGTAATGCAGTTGTAGCTATTGCTATCATGAAATAAAACACCTTGTTAATGAGAAACAGAGCCTTTTTTCTAAAGACTGTACTGTGGTGAGTAGCCCACTCCTGATTATAAGACGGGAAATAGACAAAACCTGGAGGATTGTAAGGGTCTAGGCCCAAAACGTCAGCTTTTGTGCCCCTGAGATGCTGCATGGCCTGCTGTGTTCATCCAGCTCCACACTTTGTTATCTTGTATTGGTGGCAGTGATGCCTCTGACAACCCTTATTATGAGCCATTTACTCACAAAGGAGGCTGGTACCACTGCCATTCTCACCCCATATGGATTCCAATTGAAGCTTTTTTTGTAGAATCCATACAGCGTAGAATCCATTCAGCACATACCGATCCTCCAAAGAACACCCCACACATGCCCACACCCACTCTCTATCCCTGTAACCTTGCTTATCCCTTGGCCAACCCACCCAGCCTGCACATCTTTGCACTGCAGGAGGAAACCGGGGCACTCGGAGGAAACTCACGCAGACACAGGGAGAATATGCAAACTCCATACAGGCAGTGTTGTGAGTCGGCAGTGCTAACCACTGGGTCACCACACTGCCCAAGCGTAGCAAGTTCAGAGGGATGCAGGTTAGAGTTGATGAGGGAAGCAGAGAAATTAGCTTAAAACCAAAAGATCTGCAGATGCGGTCAATCAGAAGCAAAAACAGAAATTGCCGGTAAATCTCAGCAGGTCTGGCAGTGTCTGGATTTTTCCTGGCTACCATCAGTTCTGAGGAAGAGTGACTTGGCCCGAAACCGTAACTCTGATTTCGGTCCACAGCTGTTGCCAGATCTGTGGAGAAATAAGGTGTCTGATGTCACAACGATATTCGCTACGAGGGGATCGAGTGCAGGTATAAGGCCAGAGGGAGGTGTTTGAGTGGAGTGAGAGCATTAGAGCTTATGAAGGTGTCTGGGTCATAGGGAGAGGATCCCTGTATAAAAGGTGGGCTCTGGGGAAAAATGTAACTGAAGAAGAGTTTAACATCAGGTGGTACCAGAAATTTATTGGGGGAAGGGTGTAAAGGGATCAAACTTTGCTGAGCACAGATCATTCATCATGAGAGAGGGGACAGTCATAAGGTTTAGCAAATGCACAATAGGAGATGGCATTGGAAAAAAAAATGGAGTCAATAGGAAGGGGGAGGAAAATACAGAGGGGTTTCAGTATTTGTGCATTTTTGGAACTTGAAATTTTAACACTTGAAAGGAAGAAAAAAAGTTTCTTGTTAAGGCATCAGATGAGATCAAAGAATGAAATGAAGCTGGGAACCAGAGCAACTTTGAAGTATGGGCGCTGATGGAGAGACAGTGTTTGAGAGTGTGTGTGTGGTGGTGCCAGGTACTGTGTGTGGATCACAGGATGTGGTGAGAACAGCTGTCTGAGGAGCACTGGCTCACAGTCACATGTAATCCTGGCTGGATTCAGAACATGATGATGCAACTGTGCTGGCTCAGTGATCAGCACTGCCGCCTCACAGCACCAGGGACACAAGTTCAATTCTGGCCTTGGGTGACTGTCTGCGTGGATTTACATGTTCTACCCGTGTCTGTGTGGGTTTCCTCCGAATGCTCCAGTTCCTTCTTACTGTCCAAAGATGTGTAGGCTAGGCGGATTAGCCATGGGAAAACAAAGGTTACGGGGATAGGGTAGGTGTGGTCTGGGTGGGATGCACTTTGAGGCGTTGGTGTGGACTCAATGGGCCAAAGGACCTGCTTCTACATTGGAGGGATTCTACAAAAAGAAGACGTCAGCTGGAATCCATGAGGGGTGAGAATGGCAGTAGTACCTACCCCTTCTGCTGGAAAATTCACATCCAGCTTCTGTGCTGTGTCTAAATCAGAGAATCCCTACAGTGTAGAAGGGCGCCACTCAGCCTGTTGAATTCAAACAGCATCCCACAATATCCCATAATCCACATTTCCCATGGTGGATCCACCTAACCTACACATGTTTGGACTGGTGGAGGAAACCCACACAGACACAGGGAGAATGTGCAAACTCCACACAGACAGTCACCCGAGACTGGAATCAAACCCAGTTCCCTGGTGCTGTGAGGCTGCAGTGCTGACCACTGAGCCACCGTGTGTAATGAGCTCCGAGTAAGTCTCCCAAAAAGCGAGGTAAAATATTTTTACCTTGGCCAGTCTGTTTTTTTTTCACAAGTTGCACTGCACAAAGCAAACGTTCCTCATTGAGAAAAGTCAGCATTTTCCTGGATGAAAACCTTTGTGTCTGAGCGGAGTTTGGAATGTAGAATGAGGACTGAACATACAGTATTTTTAACAGGGGTCACCTGCTGTTGAAGCATCTGTTCGAGCAATTGTGATGTGATTGCAAGTGAATAATGGTGAAGACTAAAGAATGGACCATCAATTCTAAAGCTACACTGGTGCTTTGAAAACCCTAGCCTTATCAATCACGTCTTCACAAAATACAGGGAATAAAAATGCACCGTAGCAATTAGGAGAGTATTCAGCAATGAAACTTTCGATTACTATGTCAGGCACATGGATTGCTGAAATACATAAGGTACAATGAGAGCACACTGATTGATATCACAAATAAAAAAACTCACCTTCTCACTCCCCATAGCCAGACCACTGTCTACAAGGCACAAGTCAAGAGTAGGATGGAAGGCTCCCCATTTACCTAGATGACTGCAACTCCGACAAAACTCAAGAACAGCACTGAGCACCATTGTTTGATTGGCACTATGCCTGTAAATGCTTACTCCCTCCACATCAACGCTCAGTGGCAGCGTGTGTACTGTCTACAAGATGCAATACAATAATTCACCAAGACTCCTTAGACAGCAGCTTCCAAACCCATGACCACTACCAGCTAGAAGAGCAAGGGCAAAACCTGCAAGTTTCCCTCCAAGCCTCTCAAAACCCTAACTTGGAAATATAACGCCATTCCATCAGTGTTGTTTGGTCAAAATCCTTAAAGACCCTTCATAACAGCGTGCAAATGGTCTGCATCAGTTCAAGAAGGCAGCTCGTCACCAACGTCTTAAGGGCAAGCAGGAGAGGGTTCAGAAAAGCTTTACCAGGATGCTGCCAGGAGTGGGGGGCTTGAGTTATAAGGAGAGGCTGGATAGGCTGGGACTTTTTTCCCTGGAGCGCAGGAGTTTGAGGGGAGACCTTTTGGAGGTTTATAAAATCATGAGGGGTACAGATAAGCTGAATGGCAGGAGTCTTTCCTCTAGAATGGGGCATTTCAAGAGCAGAGCGTATATTTTTAAGACGAGAGGAGGAAGATCTAAAAATGACGTGAGGAGCAACTTTTTTACACAGAGAGTGGTTTGTGTGTGGAATGAGCTTCCAGAGGAAGTGGTGGATGTGGGTACAGTTATAACATTTAAAAGACATTTGGATAAATATGTGAATGCAAAATATTAGATTAGATTCCCTGCAGTGTGGAAACAGGCCCTTCAGCCCAACAAGTCCACACTGCCCCTTGGAGCATCCCACCCAGACCAAACCCCATCCCCCGATAACCCACACACCCCTGAACGCTACAGGCAACTTAGCATGGCCGATCCACCTAGCCTGCACATCTTTGGACTGTGGGAGGAAACCGGAGCACCCGGAGGAAACCCACGCAGACACAGGGACAAAGTGCAAATTCCACACAGACAGTGTGGCTGGAATTGAACCCGGGTCCCTGGCGCTGTGAGACTGCAGTGCTAACCGCTGAGCCACCGTGCCGGAGGGATATGGGCCAAGTGCAGGCAGGTGGGACTAGTTTAGTTTGGGATTATGCTTGGTATGGGCTGGTTGGGCCAAAGGGTCTGTTTCCATTCTGTATGGCTCCATGACTCCATGCCTAACAGTACCTTGCATGTACCTGCTGCACTTGGACTTCAACTGTTCCAGAAGGCAGGACCCACCACCTTCCTGAGGATAAATAAAGGTAAGCAATAAATGCTGGCACAGCCAGCGATGCCCACATCTCACGAATAAATCATAAAAATTATCATCTTTGTCAATGATAGGGTCAAAATAGGGTTGAATTAATTCAAGTACAGTATGGGTCATGCAGGAAAATCTTTCAATCGCAGAAGACAAAAAGTCAAACAGACAAATTGCTGCAAAGCTTTGCAAAGTTACAGAACAAGGAATCACAGCTATAAAATCCAAGCAGGTTTTGTTCGAGCGTTCTTCCAGTTATTACAGTATTTCTGCAGGCATGCTGTCAAATGCAAATATCTAATCCTTGGAGCTCATAGCCTTAACTTCCACCTGTGTTCCTGCTCAATTTCCTCACATGTGCAAGCTCAATATTCTTCCATTTGGAGCTTCTCTGTATGTATGGGACTCCATTGCCACGTACAGGGTGACTCAGCTCATGATTCTCCCTCTCCTTGCAGTTGTAACTCTGCCAACTTCCATTCATCTGCTCCTGAGTGTTGGGTTCCATGTGCTGATCTCATTCAGAAACACATTGCCGTGAACTCCAAGCCTGATTAGAAGTGAAACTTGTGTTCAGGCGGAGTAGTTGAGGCGAATTTCATTTTGGGGAATGGTGACTATGTAACCACATGAAGACGGAAGGAGCAGGACTCTGTAAGGTCACAAGACTCCATAGCTCAATATGGCCATTGCTGAGCCTGGGCTTCAATTCCCTGCTCATAGCACATATTCCACGATTCAATAAGAAACCAAAACTCTGTCAAACCTGGTCTTAGATACATTCAACAATGCAACATCCACAAACTCCTGGGGTAAATTTAAGACGAATGGGGAGGAATCTTTTTCTCTCTGGGGGAAGTGAATCTTTGGAATTCTTTGCCCACTGAGGGGTTGTACATTAAGGTAAGACTCACAGCATTTGAATCAATTTCTCATCATTTCAGTCCCAAATACTCAGCCCATTGTCCTGAGACTGAATCCTATGTTTTAGGCTCCTTGACCATAGGAAACAGTCTCTAATGCTGTTGCAATGAGAGGACACTCACATGCAGCATGAATAGCAATATGGGCCAGCATCAGTATTTGGGCCAAATGTACTGTTTGTGTTGAACATTCGATGAAAAGCCATGTAGCTTTTTTCTGACAAGCTTGCAGATCGAATCTAATGGGAGTTCTATCAAAGCTTGTTCCATGAGACGGTTAACTCTAAACTCTGTGATGGCTACATCTGGGAGCATTTAGCTGATCTTACATTAGGTTACAATGAAGTGTACTTTTTACTTTGTAAATGCTTACGTATATCTCCGACACAGCTATTGCAGCGTAAGGTGAAGTAGTGTTCAACTGAGCAAAACATAGACGCAGCAATATATTGTTACAAATGCAAACAGCTTTCCACATCCCAGTAATGTTTTACATTGAGTTGCAGTAACTGTTGCTGCATTAATAGTAGCCATTTTGAGCATGGCCAGCAGTGCAGTGGAAAGGCATTCGGTATTTTGACAGCATTGATCGCAAAAAGAATATAAATGAGAATATCAGGTAAACTCCCTGCTCATCTTCAAAGGAGCACCATGAATAAGTATCACTAGAAAGTCTTGCAGGAGAGCAGAAGTTGAGACAATGGGTGAAGTTTATTCCATTCAGTGATGGTCTTGCTACAAGCAGTCATGGGCGACTTCAGTAACTGAGGAGTTGCACATGGATCAGAACATTGTGCAATCAGCTGTGGCCATTCACACATCCAACCCCATGGTACAGCAAAAGTCATTGATGAAAATGCTAAAGATGATTGGGTGTGTGACACAATTCCGAGGAACTCCTCCGGCAAAGTCTAGATCTGAATGGCTGACCTACGACAATGACAACAATCTTCCTTTGTACTTACAAATGTATGAATTACGAGCGGGAGTAAACCACTGAGCCCTTTCAGTTTTCTTGGCAAGTTTAAAAGAGCCTAGCAGATCTGATTGTGGCTTCCATTTTCTAGGGTAGAAAATTCCAAGATCAAATGGCTTTCCGAAAGAGAGACAATTTTTCCTTATTAATTCTTGTCTCTTAAGTGGGGAGCCCTCTTACTATTAAACAGTGTTCCCTAATTCTGGTCTCCCCAACAAGAGGAAACACCCCTCAGCATCAATTCTGTCAAATCCCATCTATATCTTACAAGTTTCAACAGGGTCACCTTTCATTCTAAACCCAATGGAAACAGGCCAACCTGTTTAAACCCTCCTCATAACATAAGCACTTCATCCCAGGTATCAATCAAGTGAACCTTCTGGTTCTGATGCCATTATAACCTTTCTTAGGTAGAGAGAGCAAAACTGTGCTCCGTTTCTGATGAAGGGTCTAGACCCGAAACGTCAGCTCCTAAGATGCTGCTAGGCCTGCTGTGTTCATCCAGCTCCACACTTTGTTATCTCGGATTCTCCAGCATCTGCAGTTCCCATTATCTCTGAAAACTGTACTCCAAGTGTGCTATAAACAGTGGCCTGTGAGGATGCAGTAAAACTCCCCCACATTAGTAAATGATACCAGTCTATTTATTTTCCTAATCACTTGCAATACCTGTATACTAACTTTCTTTCATTCACATACAGACACACCCAGATTTCTCTGCACTGCAGAGTTTGACAATCTTTCACCATTTAAATAACACACTGCGTTTCTATTCTTCCTGCTAAAATGGACTGGTTCAGATTTTTCCATTGTACCTGTATGCCATCAGATAATTGTTTGCCACTGACTTAACCTATCTAAATCTATTTAAAATCTCCATAAGCCCTTCCCTTAATTTATGATCCTATCTATTTTTGTGTATAGGCAAATATAGCAACCATGCATTCGAAACGTCAGCTTTTGTGCTCCTGAGATGCTGCTGGGCCTGCTGTGTTCATCCAGCCTCACATTTCATTAACCATGCATTCCATTGCTTTATTCAAGTCATTGATAGAGATTACAAACAGTTGAGACCCCAACACACACCCTCGGGCATTACTAATTACAGATTGCCAATTTCAAAATGACCCATTTATCCCTTCCCTTTACTTCATTTAGCCAACAATCCTCTACCCCTCATTAATGAGTTTTACAGTAACATTTCATGTGCCACCTTATCAACTGCCTTTTGGAAATCCAAATACACCACAGCTACAGACTTCCCTTCATCTGCACAGCTTGTTACTTCTTCAAAGAGCTCTAATGATTTGTATAAACAATTCCATAAAAGGGCAGTACAGTGGCTTGGTGGCTAGCAGTTCTGCTTCACAGCGCCAGGGACCTGGGTTTGATTCACCCTCGGGTAACTGTTTGTGTGGAGTTTGCACATTCTCCTGGTGTCTGCCTGAATTTCTGCCGAGTGCTCTGGTTTCTGCCCACAGTGCAAAAATGCGCAGGTTAGGTGTGTTGGCCACACCAAATTGCCTGTAGCGTTCAGGGATGTGTAGCTTAGGTATGTTAGTCATGCAGAGTTGCAGGGAAAGGGTAGGGAGATGGATCTGGGTGGGATGTTCTTTAGAAGATCGGTGTTGACTTGTCAGGCCAAAGTTTCCACATTGTCAGGAGTCTACGATGAATGCATAAAATGTGATTTCCCTTTCACAAAAACTAATTCCATGAAGGTTTTTGAAGATCCCTCATAAAACAGTACAGGGTGGCTCAGTGGTTAGCACTGCTGCTTCACAGCTCCAGGGGCCTGGGTTCAATTCTACCCTCGGGTGACTGTCTGTGTGGAGTTTGTACATGCTCCCTTTGTCTGTGTGGGTTTCCTCCCACAGTCCAAAGATGTATAGGGTAGGTGGATTGACCGTGCTAAATTGCCTGCAGTTTTCAAGGATGTGGAGCTGGGTTATATGGGGATGGGTCACTTTGGACTTTTTGGGCCAAAGGGTCTGTTTCCTCACTGTAGGGATTCAATGATCTTGAAAACCTCCTAAATAATAGATTCCAGAACTTTCATTATGACAGAGGTTTGGCTAACCAGCCTGTAATTCCCTGCTTTCTGTCTCTGTGTTTCTTGAAGAGGGAAGCTTCATTTGTTAGTTTCCAATCTGATGGCACCTTCCTAGGATCACAGGACTTCTGGAAAATTACCGCCATGCATCAACTACAATACCAGATAACAAAGTGTGGAGTTGGATGAACACAGCAGGCCAAGCAGCATCTTCGGAGTACAAAAGCTGACCCTTCGGGCCTAGACCTTCATCAGAAAAGCTTTTGTGCTCCTGAGATGCTGCTGGGCCTGCTGTGTTCATCCAGCTCCACAATTTGTTATCTCGGATTCTCCAGCATCTGCAGTTCCCATTATCTCCAAACTACAATACCAACCATTTCTTTCAGGAAATGCATGAAGTCCATCAGTTGGTGGTGCTTTGTCAATTTTTAGTAATCCTTTTAACTTTTCTTTCCCTGGTGATTATACTTATCTTCAGTTCCTCCTTCCCGTTCACTTGTTGACTTATAAACATTCTTGAGATTGATTCGTGTCTCCTCCTGAGAAGACCAGCACCAAATATTAATTTGCTGTATATACAAATTCCTTCTTTCACATCATTAATTCCACATTCTCAGTTTCTAGAAAGCTCACGCTCACTCAGTTACTCTTTTCCTTCTTAAATTTTTGTAGGAACTCTTACTATCTTTTTTCTTTATACTTCATGCCAGCTTTCTCTCATACTCAGGTTTCTCCCTCTGTATCGCTTTTGTACTTATTCTTTGCTGGGCTTTAAATTCTGCCCCGTCTTCCAGCTACCAATAACCTTCATAGAACTATGTACCGTTGTTATGCATGCACTTTCTTGTTTAACTTTTGCAACCTTTGGCCTCCTTAATGAGCCACAGATGATGCACCCTCCTCCATAAAGGCTGTCTCTCTCACTCTGGAATGTTCCTCTGGTGAATATTTTTGAGCTTTCTCCTTAAATGTGTGCCTGCACCTGTTTGTTTCTATTGAACTACACCTTAGCCCACTTTCCCAATCCACTTCTGTGGCATTTGACCATGGGGTTAAGGGAGCTACAGCAGCTGGGGGTTTTAGTGGTGGGGGTCAGGGGGGCAGCATAGGTGAGTCTGGAAGTGTAACGGGAGTGCTGGTGTGGTAAGGGTCGGAGTGGGATTCAGGTCTTCTGGGAGTGGCGGGAGGTCAGGTGTTAGGTTCAGGAGGGGACAGGGGTGATATCAGGCTTGGAGACACTGAGTGTGTCAGGTCTTGGAGTCAGAGGTCAGGAAAGATTGGGTCCAAGAGCAGGTTGGGGATATGTTTAGTCTGAGATATCTGGTTGTTGGGGTGGGAGATGGGGTGGGGATGGTGAGGGACCAGGGCTGTAAATGGGGTGGGAGGGGATGTTAAGGATTTGATTGTGGACTGTCACACATTAATTCTGGGAGAAAGCCGAGTGACCTTGGGATTGGTGTGGGCATGGGTTGGGACACAGTTCAGTGCTGAATTGAGAGGTTCAGACCTATAGTTGACCAGGAGTTAGAGCGAGGTTGAATTCCTCTTACTTCTTCTGGCTAACTATTCAGCTATATGACTTGGAATCTTCGGAGGCTCTGACTCTAACATGGAAGGTTCCAGATGCTGGGTAATTACCTATTAGATTGGAAGTTATGGACCATTAATCTTAGACCTCTTCCTCAAACTGAACAGAAAATTTAAACATGATCAGTGCCACCTAGAATGTCCTTTATTCCCATCAGATATTAATACAGCCCCACTGCATACAGCCTGCTGTAGAATATTCTGCTCCCTGGTGGGCTCTAGAATTGGCTGATTCCAGCCTTGACTGTGTGGAGTTTGCGCGTTCTCCCCACGTCTGTATGAGTTTCTGCTGGATGCTCTAGTTTCCTCCCACAGTCCAAAGATGTGCAGGTTGGGTGTACTAGTCAGGGTAAGTGTGAGGAGAGGGTAGGTAGTTTGGTTTAGGTGGGATACTGTTTGCAGACTCATTGGGTTGAATGGCCTCTTTCTGCACTGTAGGGATTCTCTCATTTTAAACTCATCTTCCAGGCTACTTTTGACAATCAGACACATGCATTCTACTTGTACAAGAAAATTATACCTGATTATCATCATGGCTTTCTCACAAGCCTCCCGTATGCCTCATCTCACAGAACTAGTAATGCTACAAGGCCAATACATTACTCCCAAAATTTGACTAATATAACTATAAAGTACATACTATTCAATACAGTGCAGGAAGAGGATCTTCGGCCCACCTAGTCTGCAACAATTCTAATCCCTATTTAGGCCTGCTGCTTATTGCCCATGCGCAGTTTCTATCTCTCTGTTCACCTCCTATTATTAAAGATACACCTTAAACATTGCTAACATGCCTGCTTCAACCAACTCCACTGGCCATTAACTTCAGGCACCCTCCACCCTGTCTGTGCAAAACTTTTCTCTGCACTTCTCTCCTAAACCTTCCCCCTCTCACTCTGAACCTGTGCCGTCCTGTTGTTAAACTTTCTACATGGGAAAAAAGCCTCTGGCTATCCACAATATCTCTGATTCTCTTAATTTTGTAGACCTCTGTCAGGGTGACCCTCAGCCTCTGTCTTTCCAGTGAAAATAACCCAAGTTTATCCAACCTCTTCTCACGACTAAATACTTCCAGAACAAGCAACATCCCGGTAAACCTTCTCTGCGAAATACCGAATTCCATATTTTGATTTTTAGAGCTAAGACCACCTCTGATGATGGTACTCGTGTCATCCTTAAAAATTGGGACCTCATGAGGAAGCCCAGATAGATCATCCATTGGCATTTCTGGCTGAAAATGGTTGCAAGTGTTCCTCCCTTGTGTGTTGCACTGATGTGTTGAGCTCTGCTGTCAATAAGAATGGGGATATTCATTTCATGAATTTTGCTTGCCCTACACCACCAGTAACAAGTATTTTCTTGACTGCAATGTTATATCCTGAGAGAACGTAAACCAATATGAAAATATCGGTATATGTATACATTATAAAAGAAGGTCAGCGAATGCTGAAGATTCAAAACCAAAAAAGAACATCCTGAAAAAACTCAGCAGTTCTGGCAGCATCTGTGGATAGAAAAAGCACTGTTAACATTTCGAGTCCAGTATGAAGAAGGATCATTGAACCCAAACATCAGCTCTGCTTTCTCTCCCCAGATGCTGCCAGGTCTGCTGAGTTTTTCCGGCAGTTTCTGTTTTTGCATGAAAGAGGTTTTCTTTTTCATCACCCTATGTTCAATCGGGCTCAGTAACACAATGTCTTCTGCAGCAGAATCCATGCTGCAAAACGGTCTGGCACTTTGGCAAGACACAATAAGTTAGAAATGAGTTTCATTACCTGTAGATAAAAAGTGTGATGATAAAAATGATGTAAAAATACAGTTTGCTGTCATTTCTGGCCACTTATTGAAGCTAACATGATATGACTTCACAGAACAGGTCTTCAAGTTCTGAAGCAGGGTCACTCAACTGGAAATGTTAACTCTGTTTCTCTCTCTGCAAATGCTGCTAGACCTACTGAGTTTCTCCCGCACTCTGAGTTGGTCTTCAACTAACGGGCTACCCTGGAAGAGCCAGAGCATTTTCCCCAACCCACTAGCCTTGAAGTAACGGAGATAAAACAAATCAAGCCATAACTTTTTCTGAAGAAGGGTCTCGATCCTAAACGTCAAGCTTTCCTGGTCCTCTGATGCTGCTTGGCCTGCTGTGTTCATCCAGCTTCACACCGTGTTATCTCAGGCTCTCCAGCATCGGCAGCTCCCACTATTACTACCAAACTATAGCTGTGATCTTTTCATTTGGCTGTGATTGGAATGAGATCCTCAAATTGCGAGCTGACTAATTTCGGGAATGAGTGGGGAGTCACCCGCTCAC
Organism: Stegostoma tigrinum; assembly: GCF_030684315.1. NCBI lineage: Eukaryota > Metazoa > Chordata > Chondrichthyes > Orectolobiformes > Stegostomatidae > Stegostoma > Stegostoma tigrinum. The sequence continues at coordinate 89,875,403 of NC_081361.1, read as the reverse complement.
AAGATACTGTGACTCGCAAATCATCACAAATCATCTGTGCTAAAAATTGACACCCAAACTTTCAAAGGATAGGCACACATTCATGCAAACAAAAACTCTTGCAAGAATCTAAATGTTTTGCCGCATTTAAAGCAGTTCAGTGCATCACTCACAGCAATTTGCTCTTAGCTGCAGAAGGGGAGTTAGCATCGCACAAGGGCTCATGTATCTAAACACTCACGTTAAGCTTTTTCTCTCCTGAAAGAGTCTGGCTTCTTGGCAAATACCATTCAGCCTGGAACAGATAAATAAGCTTCTCTGTTTTTGTTATTTCTAAGCATTTTTAAAAAAAATATGTGATGCTGGAGCACCAGTTAATAAGGAAAACAGAATGACCTGGCACTGGGGATGTGAAGACAGAGGAAAGGAATGAAGAAAAACCTTCAGCACTATCTATAGCTGAGCTGCTTCAACTTTTGTCACAACTGTAGCCGTTAATCGAGAAGCTGGTGGCTGTGCCCCTGAACAGCTCTGGAAAAGAATGTGTTACTTTCCTGAGCTGTTAATGACTTTGAGGACGGTTGGCTTAAAGGTGTAATTAGCTCAGCAGAAATCTCAGACTTCTAAACACTTGCCTCATTGACCTGGAGGAGTCATTTCTCTTAAAAAAACATTCAAAACAAAAGAGTGTTTGTGCACAGCAGAAGTTTAAGGTTCTGCCAAGCTTTTATTGGGGTCTTTTTTAAAAGTGCACAGACGTAAGCCTTCCCACCTTTCTTTTGACGTATCTTGTTACTTCAGACCAACATCCCAATGAAAATTAAGCTGTGCAGAAGAGAAAGAAGCATTTAACATTAATAGAGGCATGAAGCAGAATTCCACTCAATAATCTGCAGATCAAAGCTTTGGTACAACTTTCCATTCCTTTGCCAATTTAACTGTGAGTTTCTTTCTACGAGTTGTAAATGTTACATACACAGCAAACTGGTCTTAACGCAGTAAAAGAAGCTGCTCAGTAAAGTCTCAGTTCATTGACCATCAATAAACTTGCTGCAGCCAAAAATTGTTTTAATATTCTTTAGAATGGCTACAACCTGGTTGCTGAGCAACGAGGGTCATATGCTTACAGAGTTCATGTCTGAACCAGTTGTGAAGACCCTGTGTGTGTTGGAGATGATTTATTCAAACGTTCATTCAGACCTGCTGTTTGCTCCCTCATTGCCTTAATGTTGCCAGGCCTTCATTCATAACTGTCAAGAACCTATTCATCTGCACCCGTGCTTATTAAATCTAAAATTGTATGTAAGGTGCATTTTCACGTGTGTATACAGCGACCCCCAATTTTCAAATACTCATCATGCGGGAATGTTCAAGGAGCAAATAATGTTGGAGTTTCAAAGCGTTTGTCCTGGTCAAAGTGTACCTCTAGCCACCATCCAAGTGTAGGAGTCATACCTACGTTTGGAGTAGGTTGCTCACTTCCATAATTGAGTCATCAAGCTGTGTAGCTGTCAGCTAATGTAGAAGCAAGAACAGAAACCAGGAAAATCCACTGTGCAATTAATGCAATCAGAGACGGCTGCTAATAGAGTCAAATAGCACCTTCTAATCAACCAATTTTTTTTAAGTTAATGGGAAGAAAATGCTACCACTTAATTTTCGCCACAAGCATATATTAATATGCTTCACAGCATTTATTCAGAAGTATGATAGGTTGTATTTATTACATTAATGCTACACAAAATAAAAGCATTGCAAAAATATATTGATTTGTGGATTAATAAGGGCAAATACCTGAATCATTCATGGATCCACTTTTTCCCAAGTGAACAAGCCCAGGTGGAGCTTTGAACACATAAGAACAAAATTTGGGCTCTGTCTAATGAGAAGGAGCTCACTTTTGAATGAATTTTACCTACAATTTCAAAATTAATAATTTGTGTCGCCTTTGTGTCTGGATGAGACATGAGCGAGATAACAACACGAGCGTGCAACCAGATCAGAAAGGATTTGTCAAATGGTAAAAGCTTAAAGGCAAAATAAGACTCCATACAGTCAACAAAAAGACTGTGAGTACCCAAAGTTCCCATGGGGTACAGACCAGTTCTTTTCCATTGTTTGTATTTGAAGTTAATTCGCCAGGATCCCCCTGGAATTTCCGGGTTATTCTGAAACTGGTGCAGGTTGAGTGTGATATCGCTAAACCAGCAGTTTTTGTGCATCCCCAAATGCCCTTAAGAAATTGTTGGTGAGTCATCTTCTTGAAATTCAGCAGTCAGTGAGTTTTGGTGCTATTTGGAAGGGAGTTCTGGCATTTTCATTCAACAGGGGTGAAGAAGCAATGTATATTTCTGGCTAAATTGGAGGTGAGCTCGCACTTTTTGGTTTTCCCTTGCACCTGTTGCCAAAAACCATGAGCTATAAGACCGTAAGGAATAGGAACAGGAGTAGGCCATTTGGCCCTTGAGCCTGCTCTGCCATTCAATGTGTTCATGCTTGGCTGATCCAACATTCTTCATGTCTACTTACCTGCCTTTTCCCATAACCCTTTATTTCCCAACTGATCAAGAATCTAAGATAAAAAGGTATAGAGCTGGATGAACAATGCAGTCCAAGCAGCATCAGAGGAGCAGGAAAGCTGGCATTTCAAGTCTGGACCCTTCATTAGAAATGGGGGAGGGGAAGGGGGTTCTGAAATAAATAGGAAGAGAAGGGGAAGTGGATAGAAGATGGATAGAGGAGAAGATAGTTGGAGAGGAGACAGACAAGTTAAAGAGGTGGGGATGGAGCCAGTAAAGGTGAGTGTAGGTGGGGAGTTAGGGAGGAGATAAGTCAGTTCAGGGAGGGCAGACATGTCAAGGGGGGTGGGATGAGGTTAGTAGGTAGGAAATGGTGGTGGAGCTTGAGGTGGGAGGAGGGGATAGGTGGGTGGAAAGACAGGTTAGGGAGGCGGGGAGAAGCTGGGCTGGTTTTGGGATGCAGTAGGGGGAGAGGAGATTTTGAAGCTTGTGAAGTCCACATTGATACAATTGGGCTGCAGGGTTCCCAAGCGAAATATGACGTGCTGTTCCTGCAACCTTCCTCCCACCTATCCCCTCCTTCCACCTCAAGCCCCAGCCCCATCTCCTAACTACTAGCTTCATCCCGCCTCCTTGACATGTCTGTCCTCCCTGAACTGACTTATCTCCTCCTTAACTCCCCACCTACACTACGTTTACTGGCTCCATCCCCACTTCTTTAACTTGTCTGTCTCCTCTCCAACTATCTTCTCTTCTATCCATCTTCTATCCACCTCCCCCTCTCTTCATATTTATTTCCGAGCCCCCTTCCCCCCCCCCCCCATTTCCGAAGAAGGCTTTAGGCCTGAAACATTAGCTTTCCTGTTCCTCTGATGCTGCTTGGCCTGCTGTGTTCATCCAGCTCTATACCTTGTTATCTCAGATTCTCCAGCATCTGCAGTTCCTACTATCTATGAGAGGGTTTAGAGGAGAGGGTTTAGAGTAGATTTATAGCTCGGGTAGTGGGTGTTGAGTTCGTTTGGCTCGCCGAGCAGGTTCACTGTATCACAAACATTTCATTACCATGCTGGGTAACATCATAAGTGTAGCCTCCTATGAAGCACAGTTGAGTTTTCCAGCCTGCTATTTAAACTCTAGAGTCTGTTGAGCTGGATTATGTCACTTCTGTTTTTCCTTCACAGTGGAGTGTACACGGGGATCAAGCTCTATGTGTTTGTTGATGACTTTCTTTGTGGAGTACCAGGCTTCTAGGAATTCCTGTGCTTGGCCCAAGAAAACCATCGACAAACAAACACTTAATGCTTGACCCCATATACACTCCATTGTGATGGGAAACCAGAAGTGAGGTAATCCAGCTCAACAAACCCCAAAGTTTAAGTACCAGGCATGAAAACACAACGGCCCTTCATCGGAGGCTACACAGATGATGTTGCCCAGCAGGGTAATGAAACCTCTGTGGGACAACGAACCAGCCCGATGAGACAACAAATTGAGTCAAAGCTGGTTCTGAAGACCTACAGGATTGACCAGGATGTCACCAGGTACGAGGGATTTGAGTTACATAGTATTGCTGGATAGGCTTGGACTTTTTTCACTGGAATGTAGAAGGCTGTGGAGTCATGTCATAGAGGTTTGTAAAATCAGGAGGGACACCGATAAGGTGAATCTCAGGTGTCCCTTCCCTAGGGTGGGGGTTTCAAGATGGGGGGGGTGGGGGTGGCATGGTGGCTCAGTGGTTAGCACTGCAGCCTCACAGCACCAGAGACCCGGGTTCAATTCCAGCCTCGGGCAACTGTCTGTGTTGAGTTTGCACGTTCTCCCCGCATCTGCGTGGGTTTCCACCGGGTGCTCCGGTTTCCTCCCACAGTCTAAAGATGTGCAGGCTAGGTGGATTGGCCATGCTAAATTGCCCATAGTGTTCAGGGGTGTGTGGGTTATAGGGGGATGGGCCTGGGTGGGACAGTCCAGTGTGGACTTGTTGGGCCAAAGGGCCTGTTTCCACACTATAGGGAATGTAATCTAAAAAAGGGGCACATTTTTAAGGTGGAAGGAAAAAGATTTATAGAGGCACAGAGACATACAGTAATACAGCATGTGAACGGACTTTTCAGTCCAACCAGTCCATGCCAAACATAATCCTGAACTAAACTAATCCCATCTGCCTGCACCTGGCCCATATCCCTCCAAACATTTCCTATTCATGTATTTATCCAAATGTCTTTAAATGTTGTAACTGTAGCTGCATCCACCACTTCCTCTGGAAGTTAATTCCACACATGAGCCACTCTCTGTGTAAAATAATTGCCTCCCATATCTTTTTTAAATCTTTATTCTCTCACCTTAAAAATATGCCCCCCAGTCTTGAAATTCCCCACCTGAGGGGAAAGACACCTGCCATTCAAATTTTCTACAACCTTCATTATTTTATAAACCTCTATAAGTCCACCTCTCAAACTCCAATGGTCCAGTGGAAGAAGTCCCAGACAATCCAGTCTCCCCTTATAACTCAAACCTCCCGCTTTTGGCAATATCCTGGTAAATCTCTTCTGAACTCTCTTCAGCTTAATCATATCCTTTGCATTACAGGGTGACTAGAACTGGGCATAGTACTCCAGTAGAGGCCTCACCAACATCCTTTATAACCTCATCATAACTTCTCAATGTCTGTATTTAAAGTTCTGAGCAAGGAAGGCAAGAAAATAAACACGAGGGGCAACATTTCTGCACAGAGAATAGTTTGTGCGTGGAATGAACTTCCAGAAGAACTGGTGAGTGCGGTACAGTTACAATGTTTAAAAGACATTTTGTAAGTACATGAATAAGAAAAGTTTGGAGGGATTGCCCAAACATAGGCAGGTTGGACTAGTTTAGTTTGGGATTACCGTTGGGTTGGTATGGACTGTTTGAACTGAAGAGCCTGTTTCCAAGTTCGATGATTCTATGCAAAAATAGAAGCTGCTAGAAAAGCTCAGCAGGTCTGGCAGCATCTGTGAAGAAAAATCAAGAGTTACATTTCAGGCCCAGTGACCCTTCCTCGGAACTGGCTCACTCGAGACAAAATGTCAACTCTGATATTTTCTTCACAGATGCTGCCAGACCTGCTGAGCTTTTCCAGCTGCTTCTGATTCTGTTCCTGATTTACAGGATCCGCTGTTCGTTCAGTTTTTATTTTATGATCCTATGACTCTGACCTACATTCTAACCAGCCAAAAGCTACTTACCTTTATCTCTGCCAGTGGTGAGTGTGGGTACAATTACAACACTAGTTGAGCCGGTATTTATTTGCCTAGCCCAACCTGCCCTTAAGAAAATGTTGAAGAGCTGTCTTTTTGAACTGCTGCAGTCCATGTGCTGTGGATAGACACACAGTGCCACCAGCGGGGCCAGGGGTTGTAGGATTCCAGGATTTTAACCCCACGCCAGTAAAGGAACAACAGTATATTTCCAAGTCAGCATGCTGAGTGATTTAAAGGGGAGCTTGCTGGTGGTGCTATTCCTTTGTATCGGCTGCCCTAGTCCTCCTAAATAGAAGTGAAGTAGATTCCTTTTTGACAACGATCAACAGTGGTCACTGGTTTCCTCCAGCTTTTGATCTCAGATTCTTGTTGAATTCTTGTTTCACCATCTGCCATGGTGGGATTTTTATCCAACTCACAGAACATAAGTCTGAGGTTCTTGATTACTAGACCAGTGACACCACCACTATGCCACCTTTTCCCCTAACTATGATAAACCTAATTGATACAAACGCAATAAATGATACAAACTGATACAAACAATTGTACCTCAATAAACAAGTTTGAAACTCAGATGCTTAAATAGCACCATTGAGCCATACAGCAGAGAAACAGATGCTTTGGTTCGACTCATCCATGCCAACTAGCTTTCTCAAACTAAACTCAACCCATTCACCTGCATTTGACCCATATTCTTCTCTAAGCCTTTCCTTATCATGCACCTATCCAAATGTCTTTTAAATGTTGTAACTGTACCCAAATCTAACACTTTCTCTGATTGTTCATTCTACACATGAACCACTATCTGTATGAAAAAGTTGCTCCTCAGGTCCCCTTTAAATTTTTCTCATCTTATATTAAAATTATGCCCTCTAGCCTTGAATTTCCCTGCCTGGGAGAAAAGACCTTTGCTATTTACCCTATCTGTGCCCCTCATGATTTTGTAAAGTTGAAAGATCACTCCTCAATCTCCTACGTTCCAGGGGGAAAAAAGTCCCCACTTACCCAACCTCTCCTTATAATTCAAGCTTTCATATATTTCAAATTCAATCTCTCCCATTAAATTACGCCTCAAAATTTATCAACAACATCAATATTTCTCTCTTAAAACACATGCTGATTGCCCTCCTCCTGAACTGTAAACATTATATGGTCCTAACTTTACAATAAGCCACAAGACATGCTGATTTGAGAGGATATCATTATTGCCTTGTTGTCACTGGGTCAAAAACCCAGGGCTCCATCCTGAACAGCACCATGAGCAGGTATTTGTCACATAGATTGTCGTGGTTCAAGAGGACAGCTCACTTTCACCATCTCAAAGGCAATTAGGGATCAGCAACAAATTCTGTGCTTGCCAGTGTTAGTACATCCCTAGAAAGAATAAAACAAAACAAGTGTAACTTTGGTGTTACTTTAAATGCAGTTGAACAAAAGCACAGTACACTCTTGAATATTTTTTGAAACTTTCACAGAATGCCTTTCAATTACTAGGCTCAAACTCCACTCCAGGATATTCTGGTCAAGGCTGGAGAAGTGCCACTGTTGCACAGTCAGAACATACGACAAAAATATATTTTCCAGTTACCAAGATGATCAATTAAATACCTTACTTAAATTAGGTCCTAAACAACAAAATCTATCAATCTAGTTTCTAGTAAAACAATTATTGATTTATTATTAAGAACAACTTATTCAGTACAGATGCAATAAGTGAGTTTTTATACACCAACAGTGTAATACAGAAGTATAAATGCTTATCTCTCTAAATATCCCCAAAGGCAAAAGGACAAAGGGTGGGTGAGAGCATGCACTGTTGTTTTTACATTTTGGCAAGCATGGTCAAGTCAATTTACGCACAGTTATTTCTGTAGTCTTGCAGGCACAGCTAGCTCAGAAAATGTAATCTTCAGATGTCCTGTAAATCACTCTTTCAAAAAACCAAATAGGTAGCACCCTGAACTCATCTTTACTTTACAGAAATGGGAAAGGTCAGCTGGGTGGCTTGTTCAGACCAAGCTTTCCTCCAATTCAGCTTGGTTTCTGCATACTTCCCTTTAACCGAACCAGATAAAATAAGAATATCTCCAACCCAGTTACCTTTGAAAATGCCATCAGCAAGGGTCTACCGTAAAACAGGTAGTTGTGATTTACATCAGTGATAATGGGAACTGCAGATGCCGGAGTATCCAAGATAACAAAGTGTGATGCTGGATGAACACAGCAGGCCAAGCAGCATCTCAGGAGCACAAAAGCTGAGGTTTCGGGCCTAGACCCTTCATCAGAGAGGCCCGAAACGTCAGCTTTTGTGTTCCTGAGATGCTGCTTGGCCTGCTGTGTTCATCCAGCTTCACAATTTGTTATCTTAGTTGTGATTTATAGTTAGCCTTATTAGAAAAAATACATCTACAGTGAACTTTCAATGATATCCATTCAAATTTCAACTAAACTTGAAGAAAATCTATTTTCCATAATCCTTCAAACCTTAAATCCTCTAAGCACTATTAAATATAAATTACCTTAGCAACAAGAAATCAAAGCGCAAAATCTATGCTGACGACCCCCCTGACAAGTTCTATTCCCTTATCACTCCTGACCTATGTTGGCTCCCAATCAAACAATGTCTTGATTTGCTCAGAGTCCCAATGTGAAAATTGTTCTGAAACCATTCTTTCCCTTATAAGTTAATCAGCTTGAAAGTGGGAGGAACAATAGCTCCACGTGTGTGGTATAGGTATCTAAGTTAATCAGATTTTATGAGACTGAAGAAAAGTGGGCATTGCAAAACAGTGATCCACATACTAATTTGAGATTTCTGCAGCTACAGTTCAAATCCCATGGGCAGCCAATACTTCAGTTCATTAATGTGTGAAAGAAGTTTGCTCACTTCTTGAGTCTCTGAATCTCTCTGTATGATGAAATAAGTGTTACAATATGCATACTATAAGTGGACTCATGCCTTGTGTCAGCTGGTTTATTTAAAGATGAATCCCTGGTTGAGACTCAGATATATTGGCCATCTGATCAGTTGGCTGGAAGACAAAGATAAGAAAGTTAGTAATCACAGAAATAAGAGATGAAAGAGAGAAGAATTGCATTAATCTACCCTGGGTCATTTAGCTCAATAAACATTGGGGGTCTTCCTTTATCCCTCATTTAATATCACGCGTCTTCTTAAGTAACATGCCTCAATTCCCAATGTCTGAAACGTATATATTTATGAGCTAGTATTTGTGCTCTGACTGAAGATGGATCCTTTACTCATGGTCCGTTAATCTTTGATCCTGTGCTGTTTTCCTTAGTAATTTTTGTCAGTGCTAGTTTGTCACATTCAAGGAAAGGGTGAGAGGGCTCGGTCTACCTCAACCAGAGCAGGAATCAAGTCTATGTTGTAGAAGATCATCTGAACCACACACTAGCCATCCGATTACACGTAAGTGGTATGTGTATGGAAATAGGTGTGAATACAACCACAACATTAGATTCCGAGATTACTTTTTAAATTCCCTAAACATAGGACGCAACTTTATGTCATTGACCATACAAAAATGAGTTTAGCGAGAGACCCTGCTAAAGGAAAGATGTTGTGAAACTTGAAACTGTTCAGAAAAGATTTACAAGTGTGTTGTCAGGGTTGGAGTGTTTAAGCCTTGGAGAGAGACTGAATAGTCTGGGGTTATCTTCCCTGGAGCATCGGGGGCTGAGGAGTGACCTTATAGAGGTTTATAAAATCATGAGGGGCATGGATAGGGTGAATAGTTAAGGTCTTTTCTCCAAGGTAGGGGAGTACAAAACTAGAGGGCATAGATTTAAGGTGAGAGGGGAAAGATTTAAAAGGGACCTAAAGGATAACATTTTTGCATAGAGGATGGTGTGTGTATGGAATGAGCTGCCAGTGGAAGTGGTGGAGGCTGGTACAATTACAGCATTTAAAAGGCATCTGGATGGGTATATGAATAGAAAATGCTTAAAGGGACATGGAACAAATGCTGGCAAATGGGACTAGGTTAATTAAGGATATCTGATTGGCATGAACAAGTTAGACCAAAGTGTCTGTTTCCATGTTGGCTCTATGAGATAGATTTTCTTGCGATCTAAATCAGGATACTCTATCTAATTGGATTAGTAAATGTTTGCCACCACCCGGTCACTGGGAGATTCTCACTAATGGTCAATAACAAACAACTGAAATTAGAGAAATGAAGTGTGTACAAAACCTATGCCCCCCCCTACTGCCCTTCTCCTGATAACCATCTAAAAATGATGAGTGTAGAGGCCTAGGCTTGGATAGTTAGCCATGTACAGCCAAATAATTCAGGCTTGAAATGGCCTCTTAACCCTCAGATATGACCAAGTGTGAAGCTAGATGAACACAGCAGGCCAAGCAGCATCTAAGGAGCACAAAAGCTGATGTTTCGGGCCTAGACCCTTCATCAGATATGATGGTCAGGAAATACACGCTCCTTATGTGCCAATGCTGTGTTATTTTGAGTACATACGGTGGTACGGCTGCCTTGGCCCTTGTCATTCATACACAAGATTCATACCATGCCTAACATTGGATGCGTATGAATTTCAAAGCCATTGAAGTAAATCTCCTTCACAATGTTGAGGCCAGGATCTGAGGAATATCTAAGGATAAGGAAAGCCTTACATGTATCCAACAATTCTCACTCTCTCGAGACATCCCAAATTGTCTTACAGGGAATGGAGTACAGTCAGGTGGGGCCTCAGTTCTTATCTGCAAAGTAGCACATTCATCAGTGAAGGACTCTTTAGTTTCTCCAGCCCAGCAGTGAAAATATTACCTAAGTATCTAAAAATTCTGGTTCTGTAAAACATGTTAACAGAAAATGTAATATCTGAGATCAGTAGAAATCAAATAAAAAGCTTATTTACTGCTTTTAATTCTGGTCTCCCTGCTATATGAAGGATGTTGTGAAACTTGAAAGGGTTCAGAAAAGATTTACAAGGATGTTGCCAGGGTTGGAGGGTTTGGAGAGGCTGAATAGGCTGGAGCTATATTCCCTGGAGTGTTGGAGGCTGAGGGGTGACCTTATAGAACTTTATAAAATCATTGTGCCAATATTCACCAAAGAAGAGGAATCGGTGAAGGATGATCTCAGGGAAGGGAATATCGAGTTTCTAAGCCAAGTTGTTATTGAAAAGGAAAAGATGCTGTGCATCTTAAAGAGTATTAAGGTAGGTAGGTTCCTGGGTCCTGATGGGATCGGTTCCAGAATATTGAGGGAGGCAATAAAACAAATTGCTGGAGCTTTGACAGACATCTTGGTATCATCTTTGGCTACAGGTGAGGTCCCAGTGGACTGGAGAATAGCCAGTGTTGTCCCACTGTTTAAGAAGGGTAGCAAGGTTAATCCTGGAGATTACAGTGAGTCTCAAGTCAGTGGTACGGTAATTATTGGAAAAGGTTTTCAGCGACAAGATCTTTATGCATTTAGAAGCAAATGGAATTATTAGCGATTGACAGCATGGTTTTGTGCGAGGGAGTTCATGCCTCACTACCTTGATCAAGTTTCTTGAGGAGGTGATGAAAATGATTGATGAGGGAAAAGCTGTCGATGTTGTCTACATGGACTTCAGTAAAGCCTTTGACAAGGCCCCTCATGTCAGACTGGTACAAAAGGTGAAGTCTTGTGATATCTGGGTGAGCTGGCCAGATGGATACAGAACTGGCTTAGTCATAGGAGACAGAGGGTAGTGGTGGAAAGATGCTTTTTGGAATGGAGTGTTGTGATTAGTGGTGTTCCACAGGATCAGTGCTGGGACCTCTGCTGTTCGTCATTGACATAGATGATTTGAAGGAAAACATAGCTGGTTTAATTAGTAAGTCTGCAGATGATACAAAGATTGGTGGAGTTGTGGGTAGTGAGGAGGGTTGTCAGAGGATACAGCAGGATATAGATCAGTTGAAGGCATGGGCAGACAAATGGCAGATAGAGTTTTTTAATCCGGACGAACGTGAGACAATACATTTTGGAAGGTCAGGTACACATGGAGATTATATGGTGAACGGCAGAACTCTTAGGAGTATTGATATGCAGAGGGATCTGGGTGTACAGGTCCATACATCACTGAAGGTGGCAGTGCAGATAGATAAGGTAGTAAAAAGGCCTATGCAATGCTTGCCTTCATTGAAAGGGGGCATTGTGTATGAGGATACGCAAGTTACGCACTAGAACATTACTTAGGCCACACTTGGAATATTGCATACAGTTCTGGATACCACACTACCAAAAGGATGTGGCTACTTTGGGGAGGGTGCAGAAAGGATTTACCAGGATGTTGCCTGGTTTGGAGGATATTAAGTAAGTTGGATGGACTGGGTTTATTTTCACTGGACTGCAGGAGTTTGAGAGGCGACCTAATAGAGGTTTATAACATTCTGAATGGCGTGGATGGACTGGAAAGTGCGTGGCTTTTTTCCCAAGGTGGAGGAGTCAATTACTAGGGGACACAGGTTCAAGGTCCGAGGGAGCAAGTTTGAAAGAGATGTGCGAGACAAGTTTTTTTACACAAAGGGTGGTGAGTGCCTGGAATGTGCTGCCAGAGGAGATGGTGGAAGCAGATACAATAGCAGCGTTCAAGAAGCACCTGGACAACATAGAGCATAGAACATTCCAGCACAGTACAGGCCCTTCGGCCCTCGATGTTGTGCTGACCTGTCATACCGATCTCAAGCCCGTCTAACCTACACTATTCCATGTACGTCCATATGCTTATCCAATGACGACTTAAATATACTTAAAGTTGGCGAATCTACTACCGTTGCAGGCAAAGCGTTCCATTCCCTTACTACTCTCTGAGTAAAGAAACTACCTCTGACATCTGTCCTGTATCTTTCACCCCTCAATTTAAAGCTATGCCCCCTCGTGCTTGCCGTCACCATCCTAGGAAAAAGGCTCTTCCTATCCACCCTATCTAACCCTCTGATTATTTTATATGTTTCAATTAAGTCACCTCTCAAACTTCTTCTCTCTAATGAAAACAGCCTCAAGTCCCTCAGCCTTTCCTCATAAGACCTTCCTTCCATACCAGGCAACATCCTAGTAAAGGACAAATACATGAATAGGAAGGGAATAACGGGATATGGATCCTGTAAGTGAAGACACTTTTAGTAAGGAAAGGCAAAATGTGTTGGCGCAGGTTTGGAGGGCTGAAAGCTCTGTTCCTGAGTTGTGTTGTTCTTTGTTCTTTGTACATGAGGGGTATGGATAGAGTAATAGTCAAGGTCTTTTCCCTGGCTGGGCTGAGGGGGTGTGAGGGGGTCCAAAACTAGAGGGCATTGGCTTAAGGTGAAAGGGGAAAGATTTAAAAGGGACATAAGAGGCAACTTTTTCAAGCAGAGGGTGGTGTGTGAATGGAATGAGCTACCAGTGGAAGTGGTAGAGGCTGGCACAATTACAACATTTAAAAGGCAACCTGATGGGCCTATGAATAGGAAGGATTTAGAGAGATATGGACTAAATGCTGGCAAATGGGGCTAGGTTTATTTAGGATATCTGGTCAGCATGGGGTCTGAAGGGTCTGTTTCCGTTCTGTTCATCTATGACACTGCTAATGGCTGCTCATAGTCTTTGAGTCCAAATTGCGATCAACCTCAGCACCTTTTCTTAAATTCTCACTGGAGCCAGGAGGAGGAGAACACCCATGTTCAACCGCACATTTTGTAAGGGCTATGAGAGCTGAGAAGCTAAGTTTTTCATCATCCTTCAACACTGGCCCTATCAGTTATTCATGGAGCAGAACAGGACGTGGTCATGAAACAAATAGTAATGACCCAGTCTCCCGCCTTTAAGAGACTGCCTGCTGGGAGTGGTGGAAAATGCAAGTAAACGAAGGAGAAGGAGGCGAAATTGAAAAATGAAAATGTCTATCTTAAAATACATTTGGTCAAATTTAAAATGAAATAAAGAAAAAACAAAATGTTCTTTTGATGAGATTTAAAATTGCTTTTACTTTGGTAAAGGATGGTATTTTTAAATGCAATTTACTTGAAGCATATTAGGGTCTGTGTTGAAACAGGTCCATGTGTCGAGGAAATTAAGTACAATATATATTTCTAAATATATCAAGATTGACCTTTTACTAAATAATTTATAAATGCATTCTGAAATATCTGTTAAATTAATCTGCACATCTAGAAAAAGCATCTTGTACATTGTCAGGAAGTACCTTATCCTTGCTTATCTCTGGTGAGTTTCATTTCGTCGCTGAAATTGCATGGTAAGAAAAGATGGGAAGGTGATTAATAATCAGATACTGAAACTGTCCAGTAGCTATGTAGCTTTTGGTAGTAGATACATCTATGAGGAGGGCATTGCTAGTTGTTACTTGTCTGTCGAAGCGGGTGAGTTTTTACATTGCAATCGCACTTGGAAAATCAACAAGATTGACGTTGTGACTTTTAACACATTAAAGTATTCCAAGATGATTTGCGGGGGTTGTGACCAAATAAAATTGTATGAAGAGACCCTAGGCCAAGTTGTCAAAAACTCAATCAAAATAATCTTAATGGAAGAAAAAAGAGATACAGGTGGCGAAGGGAAGGCATTCAAGAACTTAGGAACTTGACAACATCTTTTTTCTGATTCAGGGGATGCAAGTGTCACTGACAAAGTCATTATTTCTAGGATATCCCTAACCACCCTTGAAAATACGGTGGTGAGTTCTTGAATTGTTTTAGCCCATCTGGTGTAGATAAACACGCAGTGATTTTAGGAGAACACTTGCAGAATTTTGACCCAGCAGCAGGAAAGGAACGGCAAGAACATTCCCAAGTCATGATGGTCATGACTTGTAGGGGAGTTTTCAAGTGATAGTGTTATTAGATTCCACTGTCCTAGTCCTTCTAAGTGGTCAGGGTTGCAGGTTTGGAAGGTGTTATCAGAGAGATCTATGTGGGTTACTGCAGTATATGCTGCTGCCACAGTGCACCAGTTTATTAAAGTTCAACAGATTATCCTTAAACGAACGCCTAGAGGGCATGGCGATTAAAGGTTCTGGGAGGTTATTCCAGGACTGAGTTGTTTTTGGAGAAATGCAGTTAGCAAATAAAATATGGAAATGTGCGATTAGTTGGAAATGTTAGTTGTGAATTCTTTGACCTCATTCACTTTTGGGCCTGGTGCACTGCTTGGAATTGTTTACATTAATACAGATGAGCTTACAAATCAGGAGCAAGAATAAACCACTGATCCTGCTCTGCCATTAAATAAGACCATGGCTAATGTCCCATTTAAAATTTTATAGAGCTATAACCTTTTGGATGTGCCTTGTCGATGGTATTGACATGCTTTGGGGAGTCAGGGAATGATGCACTCACTGCAGGTTTCCTAGCCTCTGACCTGTTCTTGTAGATGTGGTATTTATATGGGTGGCCCAGTTCCGTTCCTGGGCAATGCTGGGAGCATTCAGTGATGGCAATGTCATTGAGCATTAAGGGGAAATGGTTAGTTTCTGTATTCATAGAGAAGATCATAGAATCCCTACAGTGTTGAAACAGGCCATTTGGCCCATTGAGTCTACACTAATCCTCTGAAGAACATCCCACCCAGACACCCTATCCCTGAAGAAAGGTCACCAGACCTTTCACATTGAGAACACCCTCTGCGTAGAACTATCTCCATGCCAAATTGGACAGACTTCAAATAGATCTCGCAACAAAAGACTGGGCACCCATGAAACACTGTGGGCCATCAACAACAACAGAATTGTACTCCAGCACAATCTGCAACCTTGTGGCCCGACATATGCCCCACTCAACCATTACCATCAAGCCAGGGGATCAACCCTGGTTCAATGGAGAATGCCAGGAGCAACACCAGGCAGACCGGAAGATGAGATGTCAATCTGGTGAAGCTACCAAGCAGGACGAATTGAATGCCAACCGTACAGACAGCAAATGATAGGCACAGCTAAGCAATTTGTCAACCACGCAATATAAGCATTAATTGATAGACAGAACTAATCGATCCCACAACCAATGGATCAGATCAGATCTAAGCTCTGCATTCCTGTCATATCCAGTCGTGAATAATGGCGGACAATTAAACAACACACTCGAGGAGGATGTTCCATAGATACCCTCATCCTCAATAATGGGCGTGCCCAATATATCAGCGCTAGAGATAATGTTAAAGCATTTGCAGCAATCGTCAGCCAGAAGTAGCCACCTCTTGTAGTCTCGAACATAACCAATACTGGTTTCCAGTAAAGTTGATTCACTACATACAATATCAGGAGAGAGCACTGATTAGTGCAGCAGCTATGGGCCCTGACAACATTCTAGCAATAGTACTGAAGTCTGTGCCCAGAGCTTGCTGCTCCCCAAAGCACCAGCATCAAGGCCATGATCATCCAAAAACAACTCAACTGAACTGATCACCTGCTTAGGTTGCACGAGTCTAACTGATAAAGTAAACCATCTTCACACAGCTCCAGGAAGGCACTGAAATGAGAAGCGTGCAAAAGAAGCATTTCAATGACTCCCTGAATGCTTCCCTCAAGAAATGCAATGTAGCTGTCAATGCATGGAAGAACCTTGTTCAGAAGAAGTGATTTTCAAGAAGCTCCTGTTTGTCACACTGACATCCTGTTACTGAGAATAAAAGGATATTGTATTGTATTGTGTTGCCTTACCAGTGGGGTAGCAGTAAACCTATAAACAAAATGTTGCTAAATTATATTAAGATGTGTGGAAAACCCTCACTTCTGGGATTCCAGTTGAAAATTCCTTCTCCTGTATAACTCTCCATCCAGGTTTTAGATTGTGTAACATGCAGTTTGAGAAGCAGCCATATTAGTAATTTGAATTTGTATTTATTGAGTACAATATGTGTTTTGACAGTAAAGCGTTACATAGCTTTTCTGTCCAGGAGACCTGATGCTAATGAATTGCAAACAGGCACTGGCCTGGACAATGCTAGATCACTTAATCAATGCTAGATCATTTAAGCCTCCAGTAAGCCAAAAGTCCTGACCTGCCTGCCTACCACTCCTAAAGAACTGCTGACTAATCAGAGGCCCATGACTCTGTAGTACCTGTAGCACCACAAGTAGTGCTGGCTACTGCCACTCTTACACTCAGGAGGGCTGAGCAGTGGATCCTGAGATGCCAATGTATACAAGCAGGACAGAGATTCGCAAGGAAATGGCTCTCTGGGGAGGGGATGGTAAGGAACATAGAACATAGAACATTACAGCACAGTACAGGCCCTTCGGCCCTCGATGTTGTGCCGACCTGTCATACCGATCTCAAGCCCATCTAACCTACACTATTCCATGTACGTCCATATGCTCATCCAATGACGACTTAAATGTACCTAAAGTTGGCGAATCTACTACCGTTGCAGGCAAAGCGTTCCATTCCCTTACTACTTTCTGAGTAAAGAAACCACCTCTGACATCTGTCCTATATCTTTCACCCCTCAATTTAAAGCTTTGCCCCCTCGTGCTCGCCGTCACCATCCTAGGAAAAAGGCTCTCCCTATCCACCCTATCCAACGCTCTGATTATTTTATATGTCTCAATTAAGTCACCTCTCAACCTTCTTCTCTCTAATGAAAACAGCCTCAAGTCCCTCAGCCTTTCCTCGTAAGGAAGTGCGGGAGTCGTGATGGTTTCCTGTATGTACCCTCACCCAGTTCTTCCAAATTTCAGGTCACCCCAAATTTTTCAAAGCATGCTCATGTATGAGAGACCTGTGTCTGCCTCTCCCCCAAACCTCTTCAGGCTTGTTGGGAGGCCTCCTCAGATAGTGGGCCCTCCCCTCATCTACCGCTGATGGACTATCAGCTAAGAAGGGTCAGGTGAGCCTTCCACCTGAATTGTCCTCAGAACTGGAAGGTAGCTGACAAGTCTTGTAGTCCCAGACTTGCCACCTCATTTCTCAACTGGACATAGCCCACTCAGGAACTGACCTGGCCGGAGGGGCGGACACATTCAATTCCACATCCAAATAAAAATTATATCCGTCACACGCATCTAAAATATATCTCACAATGTAACCAGCTGACCAACTCAATGCCAAAGTCACTGATGAATGACTTCTTAGCATGTTTGTACAACAATCACTCGGCCACTGTTTTTGTGGAAATGACTTCATTCTCCCTGAAAATAACAGGCGAAGAAGTGCAATATAATTGTTTACAGACCAATACTGCAAACGTTGATTTCCGAAATAACATTGGAGCATAATCATCTTCAAATCACAGCTGAATTCTTTCATACTCAAATATTCTAATAGGAAATGGACCTTTGTTTAAAAAATTCCCCTCAACCTTGCATTTTGAGTATACGCGGAGTCGAACAGCTTAAAAAATGTACATTTTTTTGCAGAATAATTAGTAAAATACTTTCCAGTCCATAGATATGCATACTTCCTGTGGGAGCAGCTCTTTTGCTGTAGGAAATTAGTATGTCTTCAATGGTGATAGAAAGCTGCATGCAAACTTCACCAAATGAGAACATTGAAATTAAAACTCAGTCTAATATAAGAAAAGATTTTGACATTATATTCTCCACATCAGTGAGATGTAGTATACATTGATTACAGACTTCATTTATTCTTCTTAGTTTCCCATCATTTACCATTTCAGGCACTGGCATAATTAAAATATTAAAAATTATTGTAGAATAATTGACTATCACTGTAACAAAAAAAATTGTCCATGACATTGAACCCTTCAATGTAATGGGTAGTTTTCAATTTCTTTTCATGTCTTATGAGAAAAATGTAATTCTGTTGATTATACAAGGATAAAATAATCTATTCCAACCTTGTCACTAACCAAATGAAATTAAATTAACCAAAAGAATTCGTAAACCATTGTGACTAGACTCCCTTCACAGTATCTAGCTAGTAGAATAAACAATATAAAGAGTGAGGATTTACATCTGAGTAGAATGATCTTTCCTAATACAATGTTACCTAACTAACTTGTCAAATAGAAAATCTAAAATTACATATTCAAGCTGCTTTCACAGCCTTATTATTGTCAGAGAACCGTCTCTGAACTGGAAGTTTCCTGATCAAAATTGATTGCCCATGTGACTATTATATCTTTATCCATTTTTCTGCTGCTCTTGAGCTTTTGGGTGGTGGAGGTCACGGGGTTGGAAGGTGTTGTGGAAAGGAGGAATTCAAGTCAAGTCATTCTTTCTGCGCAGAGCACATGACAGCCGATTAGCTTAGAGCATGGTGTCACACACAATGATGAGGAGATGACTGGACACTGTTTTTGTGAAGTTGGTTGAGTGATGGAGGCCACTAAAGATAATTCTATGCTGTCCTTCCAAACAGTGAGAGGGCAGATGGGGTATAACGTAAAGGATAGCAGCCCCCAAAAGTACAGCACTCCTCCAGCACTGAGTCAATTAGAGTCTGTGTTTAATTCTCTGGCATGGGACTTGAGCATATCTTTCTGATGCATAGGTCAAAGTGCTACTGACTAACACACAATGGCAGAAAATGTGATGGGATCCAATTATCTACCTGATATAATTTCTATGTAAAGTCTTGGTAATTCTGTCAACATGAAACATAGAACAGTACAGCACAGTATAGCCTCTTCGGCCCACAATGTTGTGCCGAACTTTTAAGCTAATGCTAAGGTCCATCTAACCCCCACCCCTACCTTATACTATCATCATCAAGTGCCAATCTTCCACGTAAAAATGTCATCGATTAACATTCAAAGTTCTATGCCTGTGAGAAGAAACATGTTTTAATGAATTAAAATGGTCAAGCTAGGCTTTTGATGTGAATTTAGCTGGATTTCTGAAAATATATAGAGTGCCTTATCACAATTACAAAATTTCAGGAAAATGTTGAACACAAGGAGTATTAAAATGGCTTACATTTGTAGGTGTGTATGTTGGAACTCTGATATGTTTTTCTTATTTGCCATCTGTATAATGACAATGATGGAAAGGCAATGTTTATTGCTCAACCTTAGTCACCAGAAGAAGGAGACAGTCGTATTATCGTATTGTTGCAGTTCTTCTGATGCTGTTATTCCCACAATGTTTTTAGGTGTAGCATTCCAGGACATCGGGCCAGCAATGATGAGGAGCAGAACCTGGAAGTAATGATGTTTCATTGCTGCTGTTCTCCCATTCAGCAGTAGAGGTTACAAAATTTGTTAGTTGATTTGTTACTCCAGGGCCTTTGTCAATTGTATATATGATACCAAAGTGCCTCAATGTTTGAGGGGAAATTGCCGAGGCTCAAGCAAGGCAGCGACTGATTCCTGGATAGCACCAAGCTTCTTCTGAGTTGTCACAATTGCTGTGTACAATGTGTGGTGGACATGGAAACGTAGAAGAAAGGAGCAGGAGCAGGTCATTTCTGTCATTCAGTACAATCATGGCTGGTCATCCAACTCAGTATCCTTTCCCATTTACTCCCCATACCTTTTGATCCCTTTAGCCCTAAGAACTACATCTAACTCCCTCCATATATTCTGTATAGCCTAAGAATCTGTATCTAATTCCTTTCAATGTTCCATTGCACTCCTGACTTGGAGCCTCCTAAAATATCAAGACACTTCATAAGTCACTAAATTGATCACTCATTATTGGTACACAATCTTTGTCACATCTTTGCGGCCGTTCTAATTCTGTTACTGGCTCAGGTAAATCTTTGGTTCTTGGTGACTCCAAAGATATTGGTGATGTAATACTTATCAAATGTCAAGGGGAATTGAGTTTAAGAGCCGTGAGGTTATGCTGCAGCTCTGTAAAACTGAGGTTAGACCACACTTGAAATGTTGTGTTCAGTTCTGGTCACCTCATTATTGGAAGGATGTGGAAGTTTTAGAGAAGGTGCAAAGGATATTTACCAGGATGCTGCCTGGACTGGAGGGCAGGTCTTTGGAGGAAAGGTTGAGGGAGCTAGGACTTTTTTCATTGGAGTGAAGAACGATGAGACTTGACTTGATAGAGATGTACAAGATGATGAGAGGCCTAGATAGTGTGGATAGTCAGAGATTTTTTCCCAGGGTGGAAATGTCTATGATGAGGGCACATAATTTTAAGATTGGAGGAAGGTACAGGGGAGATGTCAGAGGTAGGTTCTTCGCACAGAGAGTGGTGGGTGTATGGAATGTGCTGCCGGGAGTGGTAGTGGAGTGAGACACTTTAGAGACTTTTAAGCGACTCTTGGATAGGCCCATGGAGAATAGTAAAACGTAGGGTATGCAGGGTAGTTTGATCTTAGTAGGTCAATATGTCGTCACAACCTCGTGGGCCGAAGGGCCTGTACCGTGCTGTACTGCTCTATGTTCTATGTTCCATGTGATGTAATTGAGCTTGTACTGATGAGAGACGGCCACTGTCTGGCAACTTGTGACCACAACCTGTCGCCCAAGACTGGATGTTGTCTAAAACCTCTGTAGGCCACTTTAATATTGGAGCAGTTATCATTTAAACTAGAATCATCAGTAAACATTTAGGACATACTGATAGAGGGAAGGATGCTGTTGAAGCAGCTAGTGTTGGCTATGGCAATGGTTTTTAAATTATTTTGGCTGAAAGGCCCATTTTCAAATGGTTTGGTAACCATGGACTCTACCATCGAAATGGTAGTTCTATAGGGTAATAAGCATAAGATGGAGTTGCATGTAAAGAGTATGTTAATAATGCTTTTAAAAAAGCAGGTAATTACTTACAGTAGGAATTTGAGGAGTACTTCACTGAAGTAGGTAACAATAAGACAGACCAAACAAAATGAAATAAGGATAAGTACAACTCCACTAACAGCCTCAGAGACAGTGAGAACCACAGATGCTGGAGTCAGAGATAACACAGTGTGGAGCTGGAGGAACACAGCAGGCCAGGCAGCATCAGAGGAGCAGGAAAGTTGACAATTTGGGTTTCAAAATTTCTGAAGAAGTGCCCCAAACCGAAGTGTCAACTTTCCGACTCCTCTGAAGCTGTCTAGTCTGCTGTATTCTACTGCCGCAGTCCCACTCCGGGCTTTGCACTCCATGCCATGGCTCCACCAGAGGAGTCGTTTGAGCGGCTTTTAATGTGTCTAAAGGTAACATGTTAATGGCATGCATAGCCAGTTAGCTCACAGATCATAATAAATACGCAGCTATTGGACAAATCAGTAATAAAAGCAGTTTCACAACATTTGGATGTTTTACAGGTTCACAGCAGTTTGCCTTTCTGATATTTTAAAGAAAATATCTTCGCATAAGCATTGAATTGAACCATATATTGGCACAAGTATTCAATGTAAAAATACAGTGAAAAGAGTGTGCTTTCGCCATACATACATGGCGCCATTCCAATTAACTTAGAATAACACAAGAAATAAAGTTAACTTAAGACAGTCCAACTTTCCTTTCTACTGCCGCAGTCCCACTCCGGGCTTTGCACTCCATGCCATGGCTCCACCAGTGTCCCATTCTCAGCGACCTCACTGACCTGCTCTCACCGCCTCTATTACACCGCCCTGCTCTCACCCACTTTACCTCACCGGCCTGCTTTCACCGCCTTTAACACAGCGACCTGCTCTCACCGCCTCTATTACACCGCCCTGCTCTCACCCACTTTACCTCACCGCCATGCTCTCACTGCCTTTACCACATAGACCTGCTCTCAACACCTTTACCTCACTGCCCTGCTGTCACCGCCTTTAGCACACCGACCTGCTCTCACCGCCTTTACCTCACCGGCCTGCTTTCACCGCCTTTAACACAGCGACCTGCTCTCACCTCCTTTACCACACTGTCCGGCTCTCACCGCCTTTACCATACCGACCTGCTCTCACCGCCTTTAACACACCGACCTGCTCTCACCACCTTTAACACACCGACCTGCTCTCACCACCTTTAACACACCGGCCTGCTCTCACCGCCTTTAACACACCGACCTGCTCTCACCACCTTTAACACACCGGCCTGCTCTCACCACCTCTAACACACCGACCTGCTCTCACCACCTTTAACACACCGACCTGCTCTCACCACCTTTATGTCACCGACCTGCTCTCACCGCCTTCACCTCACCGCTCTGCTCTCACCGCCTTTACCACACCGCCCTGCTCTCACCGCCTTCACCTCTCCGGCCTGCTCTCACCGGCTTTACCACACTGGCCTGCTCTCACCGCCTTTACTTCACCGACCTGCTCTCGCTGCCTTTACCTCAACGGCCTTCTCTCACCGCCTTTACCTCACTGACCTGCTCTCACCTCCATCACCTCACCGACACGCTCTCACCGCCGTTACCTCACCGATCCGCTCTCACCACTGTTACTGCACCGACACACTCTCACCTCCATTTCCTCACCGACACACGCTCACCACCGTTACCTCACCGACCCGCTCTCACCACCGTTACCTCACCGACACACTCTCACCGCCGTTACCTCACCAACCCGCTCTCACCTCCGTTACCTCACCGACCCGCTCTCACCACCGTTACCTCACCGACATGCTCTCATCACTGTTACCTCACCGACACACTCTCACCTCTGTTACCTCACTAACCCGCTCTCACCGCCGTTACCTCACCGACACACTCTCACCGCCGTTACCTCACTGACCCGCTCTCACCAACGTTACCTCACCGACATGCTCTCATCACCGTTACGTCACCGACACAGTCTCACCACCATTACCTCACCGACACGTTCTCACCTCCGTTACCTCACCGACACGCTCTCACCTCCGTTACCTCACTGACACAGTGTCACCACCATTACCTCACCGACATGCTCTCACCTCCGTCACCTCCTCACCGACACGCTTTCACCTGCGTTTCCTCACTGGCACACTCTCACCTCCATTACCTCACTGGCCCGCTCTCGCCGCTCCACTCTTGACCCGCCATCACTGCGGGACACAACCCATACGTTTTTCTCCCGCCACATGGTTCCCAGGCATGTCCTGGCTCCTCCCTGATTCCTTAATTACGTAGCTAAAAGGTTTGCGGTGGAATTAGATTTACCACAGAGGGAGATAGAAGAAGGGAGAGATATAAAGGAAAGGACCAAGAAAGAGAGAGATTGGGAACTGGCAAGCAGATTGGAGCTCCAAATGGAGCAGCTTATCCTGCGGCCATCTTCTCTGACAATAGCTGTTTCCTTTGTACTTACTTGCATGTGACACTCTCGGCAATATTTTACAGGCCTGTTCAAGCCCAGCCTAGTTTCTCAATGTTACAGGATTTGTTGTGGAGAGGTGAAAGATTTCAGGCAGACAAACTAGCAGCTTTTCTGTGATTCCAAGGATGAAGCTGACAAGAGTTTAATATGAACAGAAAAGATGCTGGAAGTACTCAGCGGCATTACAATTACACTTACTCACTGCATGGGTCCAGTCAAATGCACTTGAATATTACAGCAGCTCCCACTGAGAGTAAATGGGAGGCTCACCATGGAAAATCACAGTAAACCAGGTTCCCATCGTCATGACAAAGGAGAATATTTGGGAATTTTTAGCGTGGGTACCTTTCAAGGGCCTCATGCTAACTGTTGTCAACTTATACAAGGCAGGAATCTTCCCAAATCACAACCACTAAAATCTACAAGGGCAGCAGTTACATGGGAACACCACCAGTTGCAAGTTCTCCTCCAAGATTCACACCATGCTGACTTGGAAACATGTCACCATTCCTTCAGTGTCACCGAGTCAAAGCCTCGGAACTGCCTCTCTAATGGCACTGCGGGTTACCTACACCAAATGGACTGCAGCGTTTCAACAAGGCAGCTCACTGCCAACTTCTAGAGGGCAGTCAGAGACAGCAATAAATGCTGACCCACATCCTCCGAGTGATTAAATGAAGCTTGTCTATTTTAATCCTTCTAACCTCATTGTGGTTTACAATCTCTTTCTCTCTCTGTCACTCTCTCTCTCTGTTAGCCACTCAACAGATATACTTCAGGCCTCCCAAAAAGACAGAACACTCTTGTGGTAGTGGACATGTTAAAGGACACTTCCTTGAGTGGTGATGATTGAGGACTGCATTGATTGGCCTCCACGAACTCCAATGATTTATAAGTACAATCTCAACGAAGGGTTTCTTTTTCAGTGCTTATAGATCTTAAATTTGCTGCAAATCTTAGCTTCCACATGCAAGTATTGTTTTGAAGACAGCTTATCTCACCTCTCCTCTCTTTATGATTGCACATGCTACAAAACCATATTGTACTTGCAAAAATTAGATAACTAATGACTCATAAGAAAAAGAGTAAGAAATGCCTTTCTCTACTGCTCACAGTGCACAGATGGGAAAGGCTATTCTCTCCAAATGAAATCATTTACCTCATTGTTCCCATCAAATCAAACTGTCACTCTAAAATGCCAGATCTTTCACCTCCACAACTATGTCTGCTCCTTTTCTGAAGATTGTTTTAAATTTCCCTTTTGTGGATTTACACTATTATTCTTGCCCACTGTCGTTGTTATATTTATAATAGTGTTGTAGATTTACCTTTCTGACACTTTTATTATTGTGAGGCTGTTTTAAGATTATTCAAGTGGTCAGGAGTCCCAGCGTCCTTTCCCTCAGTGCTTTTAGCATCTATGGAAGTGAAGCTTCAATTTTGACTTAAGGCATGAACAACAGAAAGTTTTATCTTTAATTCCTTCACAGGATGTGGATGTCGCTGGATAAGCCAGCATTATTTGTCCATCCCTAATTGCTTTTGAGAAAGTGGTGGTGAGTTGCATTCTTGAACTGCACAGTGCTTTAAGGAGGAGGGAGAACAACAAAGGCCAGCTAGTTACTTCACCATCTCAGGCTAAAACACAGGAGGGGAAGTGGGGTCCTATCTCAGTTGGGGCATCTCCCACCTCCTCAAGATAGTGCCCTGTCACCTCCTCCACCCTCTAACAATGCAATTTCGTTCTCCTTTCCTTGGATCCTCAAGCTTTCCCCTGGCCAAACTCCCAGGCTCAGCTCCACATCTCTCTTTGGGATGCCTGTAACCTCAGTCATGGCTACTGTTGCTGCTGGGACATCTCAGCTGCCAACCAAACAGAATGGCTGGCACTCCTCAAGTTTGGGACTCCCTTTCCCAAGAGGTTCCACTCTAGGATGAGTTATAGCCGTGGCCATTACATTATTGCTGCAGGGCAGGCTTTTCTAAAGGTGTTCAGCTCAATGCTAACTTATTTACTGGCACTCCCCATAAAGTTCACTCCATTTGCTCTGATTTGCTCTCTACAGGTGCTGCCTCTCAGCCGCTAAGTATTTCTTGTATTTTCTGTTTTTATGTCAAAACTAATAGCAGCTTTGGGGCTGGTTTGCTCAGTTGCAGAGGTAGCCTGTGTGTGGATAAGATTAGTGCCAACAGCACAATTCCTGATTTGACTGAAGTGGAATCGGACATTGTCTTCATTCCCAGTCCAGTTCAAAGATCATGGCACAGAAAGATGTGATTTAGTGACACTCAGACCCTCCAAAATACTGTCTAGAAGATAAAGAAATCAGAGTTAACATTTCGGGTTGAGTGGCCCTTCCTCAGAACTGATCAAAATCGCAGGCTCTCAACCTGAAACATTAGCTTTGATTTTTCTCCACAGATATAGAACATAGAACATTACAGCACAGTACAGGCCCTTCAACCCTCGATGTTGTGCCAATCTGTCATACCGATCTGAAGCCCATTGATGCTGCCAGACCTGCTGAGCTTTTCCAGCAATTTGTTTTTGTCTCTGATTTACAGCATCAGCAGTTTTTTTGGCTTTATCAAGAAGATAAACAGTGGCATTCATCAATTACACCTGTATGGTATAAAGAAATCCACTAGTACATGATTAAAGAGCAGAGTTATTGTTGTTAGCTCAATAACCCAAGCTTCTTTCACAGAAGAAAATTCTAACAACTACCTTATATAAACCTACAGTCCTTAGATAAAAGGATAACCAAAAAGCTCCCACAATAAACTTGACATTGCACCTATAAAAGTACCATTACATTTTAAAGAGCATGAGCACCCAATAAGATGAAGGAATTGGAATGACCGGAGTGAATACAGATGAGATTAATAACAGTTAATTAAAATGATATTTGTGAACTACACGCATCGGAGAGGCGCACACTTTGTGCGATGTTATATTCTGTATAACTTTGGGCGTATCGTCATTAAGTGCAGAATTGAATTGGGCCAGTGTTTTGAAACTGGACCTTCGAGGGCCGAAGGGCCTGTACTGTGCTGTAATGTTCTTATTAAGTACATAAAGACGCCATTTCATTGTGCCAAAAGTCCTGAAAACCACTGACAAGTTAAATGTCGAGGTTCTCATCAAATGAATAATGCAGCTCCTAATTGGATGGCTAATATCATTAAGGAAAAAGAGTAGAGCTTAAAGGCCAGTAAATATCTGATGGACAACTTCAGTTCCATATCATTCTATGGAATAAACAATGGCGATCCAAACAGACAAAGGTAAAAGGTAGTCCAGGGAGATGAGAACATTTAAGTTTAGTGATTCTGATACATCACTATTTTGACAAAAGCTTACACTTATACAACATCTTTAACCCAGCAAAGCATCCTGAAGGGACATTGCAGGTAGATTTGGGTCAAGGAGCAGTTGGGAGTTTTGAGGCATAGACAGGAAATCTTGAGGGATTTCCAGAATACCATTGCATTGAGTCAGGCTAGGACCAACTCCATTAGCTCAGTTGCAAAGGGATAAGATTAGTGCCAACAACATATGGTTCAATTCTTGTTCTGGGTGAGATAGAATTGGCCATTGCATTCATACTCAGTCCAGTTCTAAAATCATTTAGGTACATGATTTAGGTACACTCAGACCCTCAAAGATGCTATATGGAAAGTGAACACTTGTTATCATATTAAATAAAGCACTAATACAAATTCACTTGCAGAGTTAATGTCGTTGAGTTAATAACCCCGGCTGCCTGTTCATATTCTGAAGTACAATGTGAGGATCATTGGAAAATGAACTGGTTTTTTGGCAATGCTGAATCTCGTGAAAGTGAAATTGTGATTAATCAATTTATTGGAATTCTTTGCAAGAGTAAAATGTGCCATAGATTATTTAATTAAAGGGAAGTGATAGTGTAGTGGTAATGTCAATAGTCTAATAATCCGGAACACCAGGTTAATGTTCTGGGCACAAGGGCTCAAGGGCCTAAGGGCTCCCACTCAGAATGATGAAGTTTGAATATAATAGAAGATCTGGAATACAACATTAGTTTAATGATGACTGTGTAACCTTTGTCGATTGTCCCAAAAACTCAAATGGTTCACTAATATCCTGTTACTGAAGATACTGTGCCTAAAATGGTATTGTAAGTGGCAACTTATAGACTTTTCACTGTACTCATTTAGGTGCATGTGGCAATGAAGCAATTCAATTCAATTGGGAAGAAAATCTGCTGTTCTTACTTAGTCTGGTCCACATGTGACTCCACACTCACATCAATGTGGTTGAATCTTAACTGCTTTCTACTCAATTAGGAATGGGCAATAAATGCTGGCCTTGCCAGTCATGCCCACATCCTCGAGATGAATTGAAAATAAAGGGAAACTTATTGATGCACTGTGATAATGGGAACTGCAGATGCTGGAGAATCCAAGATAACAAAGTGTGGAGCTGGATGAACACAGCAGGCCAAGCAGCATCTCAGGAGCACAAAAGCTGGGGTTTCGGGCCTAGACCCTTCATCAGAGTGGATGAAGGGTCTAGGCCCGAAACGTCAGCTTTTGTGCTCCTGAGATGCTGCTTGGCCTGCTGTGTTCATCCAGCTCCACACTTTGTTATCTATTATTGATGCGCTGTATTTGGATTTCCAGAAAGCATTTGACAATGTCCAGCATAAAGCTATATTGTGCAAAGTAGGTGCTCATGGTATATAGGGGTAAATTTTTGGTATAGATAGAAGATTGGCCACTTAACAGGAAACAAAGACTTGGAATAAGTGGGACTTCTGCAGGTTGGCAAGTTGGAACAAATGACGTTCCATTCAGATCTGTGCTGGGATATCAACGGTTCATAAATTATACAAATAACTAATATGAAGGACAGAAGTTATGGCTATGAAAGTTGCTGAAGACACAAAGATAGCTAGGAAAGTAAGTTGTGAGGATAACATAATAATGCCACAAAATGACGTAGATAGGTTAACTGAGTGGATGAAGGTGTGGCAAATGGTGTAGAATCTGGGGAAATGTGTAATTGTCTTTTTGATGTGAAGCAAAAAACAGAGAATGATCTAAATGGTGAGAAATTGCAGAGCTCTGAAATGCAGAGGGATCTGAGTGTCCTCCTGCATGAATGGCAGAAGGTTAATGTACAGGTACAACTACTAATGAAGAGAGCTAATAGTATTTTATTATTTCTCATAACGGGAATTGAATACAATAGTAGGGAGGTGATGCTTCAGTTATATACCCACATTTTAGAATCATTCATGGAACGAAAGTGTTGCTGGCTGAGGCAGCATTTATTGTCCATTCCTAATTGCCTTTGAGAAGGTAGTGCTAAGCTGCCTTCTTGAACTGTTGCTGCTCATTTGGTGTAGGCAAACCCACAGTGCCTTTCAGGAGAGGTGGTTCCAGGATTTTGACACTGACAGAATGCGGATATATTTCCAAGTCAGGATGGTGAGTGACTTGGAGGGGAGCTTGCAGGTGGTGGTGTTCCCATGTATGTGCTGTCTTTGTCTTTCTAAATAGAGTTGGTCATGGGTTTGGAAAAGACTATCTATGCAGCCTCGGTGAATTTCTGCAGAGCATCTTGTAGGTGGTACATACTCCTATTCCTGCGCATCGGTAGTGGAGGGAATGGATGCTAGTGGATGTGGTGCCAAACAAGTAGGCTGCTTTGCCCTGGATGCTGTCATACTTCCTGAATATTGTTGGAGCTGCGTTCATCCAGGCAAGTATTGCATCATAATAAAATGTGAGGCTGGATGAACACAGCAGGCCAAGCAGCATCTCAGGAGCACAAAAGCTGACGTTTCGGGCCTAGACCCTTCATCAGAGAGGGGGATGGGGAGAGGGAACTGGAATAAATAGGGAGAGAGGGGGAGGCGGACCGATGATGGAGAGTAAAGAAGATAGGTGGAGAGAGTGTAGGTGGGGAGGTAGGGAGGGGATAGGTCGGCCCAGGGAAGACGGGCAGGTCAAGGAGGTGGGATGAGGTTAGTAGGTAGCTGGGGGTGCGGCTTGGGGTGAGAGGAAGGGATGGGTGAGAGGAAGAACCGGTTAGGGAGGCAGAGACAGGTTGGACTGGTTTTGGGATGCAGTGGGTGGGGGGGAAGAGCTGGGCTGATTGTGTGGTGCAGTGGGGGGAGGGGACGAACTGGGCTGGTTTAGGGATGCAGTAGGGGAAGGGGAGATTTTGAAACTGGTGAAGTCCACATTGATACCATATGGCTGCAGGGTTCCCAGGCGGAATATGAGTTGCTGTTCCTGCAACCTTCGGGTGGCATCATTGTGGCACTGCAAGAGGCCCATGATGGACATGTCATCTAGAGAATGGGAGGGGGAGTGGAAATGGTTTGCGACTGGGAGGTGCAGTTGTTTGTTGCGAACTGAGCGGAGGTGTTCTGCAAAGCGGTCCCCAAGCCTCCGCTTGGTTTTGCAAAGCGGTCCCCAAGCCTCCGCTTGGTTTTGCAAAGCGGTCCCCAAGCCTCCGCTTGGTTTGCATCACACTGTTTTTGGTGGTCCGTGTTTGTAATTTATTGATGAGGTGGTTTAAAATGGTACAAAAACAGAAGTTGCTGGAAAAGCACAGCAGGTCTGGCAGCATCTGTGAAGAAAAAGAAATCAGAGTTAACCTACTCAGAACATGCCTGATTTACAGCACCCACAGTTCTTTTGGTTTTTATTTGGTTGAAAATGGTGGTGGTTTCTAAAATAAAAAGTGTTGTGTTCTACTCCCAGTGGATGTGGAATCTACAGGACAGGACAAGGATTCAGAAGGGAAAAGTGGAAACTGATGTTAGTGCTGAACTATAGATTTACACTAGAATCCTTGTAAACATCTCAAAATCTTTTCCTGCCTTATTCAACATATGGAGATTGAACTGTTAAACATGACGGAGACAGGGCATGCATCTGTTTCCAGCATATTATTCTGTAGCAAGAAAAAGGTGGGCCTGATAAAATTATGAAGTACTCTTTAACATCTCTGCCACATTCTAAAGAGGCCAAAGAAATTCTGTGAAAAAATAAGCGACAGGATTTTAGGGATATTGACTGCAGTTTGTCTGAAGTGAAGTTGTGACCCCCACATCTATCAACGTGCATTGATTTCACTACATATAGCACACAAAGGAAGTCTTCTGCTGGGATTATATAAGCTCACTGAAAAGGATGTCAGCTCTTTCAGCCATCACTTAGTCATTTTCTTTTCTTTGACCTCCCATGGGGAAATGTTCTACATATGAACCTGCTGGCTGGTGACTTTTCTATCCCCATTTAGTTTTGTATTTGGGAAGGTAGGAAGTAAGAAAAAATTCAAGAGGAATACATAAAACTGAAGGAGAAGTGAAATTGGCCAAACTCCTTTAATTGGCTGGCTCAGTTATTTCCTTGCTATACTTGCATATGGTATCAGGGTAAATTGCAAAAGGCAAGTAAGCAGGTACAACACATAATTGGGAAAGCCAACAGAGCATTATTGGTATCGCAAGAACAATTGAATACAAAAATAGTGAATTGATGGTTCAGTTATACAGGGCACTGGAGAGAACATATCTCATGTACAGTATTGGGCATCTTAATTAAGGAAGGATGCAAACGTTAGAGAAGCAGTTCAGAGAAATTTTACCAGACTAATATATTATGAAGAATGATAGGAAAGGTTAGGCTATCTACATTGGAGGTGACATATTTTAAACTTATCAGAGATAACAAAGTGTGAAGCTGGATGAACGCAGCAGGCCAAGCAGCATCTCAGGAGCACAAAAGCTGACATTTCAGGCCTAGACTCTTCATCAGAGACCATTATCACTTAAACTTATCAGATCCTGGTTTCTGAATGTCAATTCATGGGATGTGCATATCACCGGCTAGGCCAGCATTTATTGCCTCCCTAATTGTCCAGAGGGTAGTTAAGAGTCAATCACATTGCAATCACATTTTTTCATGTGTAGGTCAGGCCAGGTAAGGATGGCAGTTTCCTTCTCTACAGGATATTACTGATCCAGATGGGTTTTATTGACAATCAATGATGGTGTCATGATCATCATTAGACTCTTAATTCCATTTAACTATTAGAGTCATAGAGTTGTACAGCATGGAAGCAGGTCCTTCAGTCCAACTCATCCATGTTGGCCAGAGAGCTTAAATTAATCTAATCCCATTTGCCAGCATTTGACCCATCTCGCTCTAAACTCTTCTTATTCCTGTGCCATCCAGATGACTTTTAGATGTTGTAATTGTACCCACCTGAACCACTTCCTCTGGCAGCTCATTCCATATATGCACCAACTTCTTCATGAAAACGTTGCCCTTGGATACCTTTTAAATATTTCCCCTCTCACCTTAAACTTATTTCCTCTAGCTTTGGTCTCCCTCATCTAGGGAAAAAGACCTTATTTATTCACCTTATCCATGCCCATCATGATTTTGTAAACATCTACAAGGTCACCCCTCAGCCTCTGACTCTCCGAGGAAAATAGCCCCAGTTTATTCAACCTCTCCCTATAGCTTCAACCCTCCAATCCCGGCAATATCCTTGTAAATCTTTTCTGTACCCTTTCAAGTTTCACAACATCCTTCCTACAGCAGGGCGACCAGAACTGAAGGCAGTACTCAAAAAGTGGCCCAATCAATTATTGAATTAATAAAAATAGTTAGAGTGAATGTGGAGAGGATGTTTCCTCTTGTGGGAGAATGTAGAACTTGGGATAACTTTTAACAATCATTGATCACCCTTTAGAAGAGAGATGCAATAAAAAAAATTTTCTCGAGAATCCTGAGCCTTTTGAAATCTTTCTGAAAAGGTGGCAGAGGCAGGTCGAGGTGAATAGGTTCTCGATTACCAAGGAGGTAACTAAGCTCCATGAGGTAACTTTGGGTGCCATACTGTTAAAGAAGTGGTTAAACTAAAGCCCTAGCAAACCTCTCAGACAAGTTAAAAGCATTCCATTACTTCGAAAAGCAGGGGAGTTATTGTGGCTAATAGTTATCCCACAATCAATATCGCAGAGTAATCAATTCAGAGCATCCTACAGCGTGGGAAGAGGCCACTTGGCCCATTA
The DNA here is from genome assembly GCF_030684315.1 of Stegostoma tigrinum. Lineage (NCBI taxonomy): Eukaryota > Metazoa > Chordata > Chondrichthyes > Orectolobiformes > Stegostomatidae > Stegostoma > Stegostoma tigrinum. The sequence continues at coordinate 89,842,450 of NC_081361.1, read as the reverse complement.
AGACTGCACCAACCCTCCCACCCAGACTTAGCACCCTCCACGTTTACTCTGGCTACCCACCTAACCTGCACATCTTCGGACTGTGGGAGGAAACCATACACCCAACAGAAGTCCAGCCAAACACAGGGAGAACATGGAAACTCCACAGAGCCTGTCACCCAGGGCTGGGATCAAACCCAGGTCCCTGGCCCTGAGAGGCAGCAGTGCTAACCAGTGAGCCACCGTACTGCCTATAAGATTATTATATTTGTACTTGTGGAAATTTGCCATAGGAAAATTGACTGCTGTGTTTCGCACATTATAGGAGTAACAATGCTTCAAATATATTTCAGACAGCTGTAAAGCATTTGAGGATGGCCTTGAATTAGAATTAGATTTAGAATTAGGTTTTATTGTAACGTGTACTCAAGTACGGGGATACAGGAAAACAGTGAAAAGTGTACAAATCGCCAGTCTCCAGATACATCTTAGAAACAGAAAACCAGAATTTTAAAAGACTAATCTCGATTCAAAAACCACAATTTAAGGAAAACAAAAGCAGAAATGCAAAAAGCACCTAAATCATAGAATCTCAACAGTGTGGAAGCAGGCCATTCCAACCACTCAGTCCACACAGACTCTCTGAAGAGCATCCCACCTACAGCCACCTCCTACCCTATCCCTGTAACCTGCATTTCCCATGGTTAATCCACCTAGCCTGTACACCCTTGGATGCTCTGGGCAATTTAGCATCGCCAATCCACCTAACCTCCTCATCTTTGAACTGTGTGAGAAAACTGAAGCACAGAGATACTGGGAGAATGTGCAAACTCCAAACAGACAGTCACCTGAGGCTCGAATCAAACCTGGGTCCCTGACGCTATGGGCCAGCAGAGCTCACCACCATCCCACCCCTTATCTGCTTTGGTAAGTGGGCTTTCCTAAATATAAACATGAGTCTTTCGTCTCAGCCACGTTTTGACTAAGATTTTGCCTTAATATCGCCTTATGTGGCTCAGTATCAAATGTTGTTTAATGGTGCTTGAGCAACGTTCTCGGGAAGTGTTACGATGTTAATGGCACTATATGGTGTTGCAAAGTTAGGTAGATTACTTGTGAATTGGAAGGCAGGAAGTTAGGATTTGGTGTTTGTGAAATACTCAGAGGGAAAGCTTTACATGGAACCTTCAAAAGATCAGGGGGTTTTTCTGTGCTTAGAGATTTAAAATGGACGTCTGAGAGCAACTGCTTGGAAGTTTGCAAGTCCACAGAGGGCACCCGAATTGAAACATTTGTATAAAAATGCTGTGGTTAGCAGGCCAAGCAGCAGTTGTTTTTACCAAGACAACAGGTTTTTGGGTTTAACCAATCAATTTGAACCAGGTACTTATACACCAAAAACTTATTAAATTTAATTCTGCTGGTTTTGATAACATAGGACCAATCCTACTGTAAGAAATATTGATATGTCTTAAGATGTATAAAAAGGGGAACTTGGACAAAGAACCCAGAGCTAATTGCCATCTGCCAGAGCTGACAGGCCGCCGCTCGAGAGAGAATCGTCCTCTATGTCTTAGAGAAAGCACCATCTAAATAACAACAGCACCAAAAGCAAAACAAGTTAATATTCTTGACAGAGGAATCAATGGAGAAAACACAGAACATTCTGGAAGACACATAACCTGGCTGTAATTTCTAGAGAGATAATGGGAACTGCAGATGCTGGAGAATCCAAGATAAAAAAGTGTGGAGCTAGATGAACACAGCAGGCCAAGCAGGCTCCTGAGATGCTGCTTGGCCTGCTGTGTTCATCCAGTTCCACAATTTGTTATCTTGTAATTTCTAGAGTTTTTTTTATATATGTAAGAGGGACTTGTATTTATTGGAACAGAAAACCATTAGAATCTTGCTTTATTTGGGAATAGTTGTTAGTTAGAAGTGATTTATTTGGTTTGTTATTAGTTTAGTTCATGTGTTCACTGTTAGAGTTAGATAAATAAATTGTTACGTGTTGATTTTAAAGTGAGTGTCAGGGATTTATTTTGTTTAACCACTAGAAGTTGCTGAAAAGCAGGTTATTCTACTTTTCACACTCTTTTTACAGATTGTGGGGCAAGGTGCTTCTCTTTGGGTGTCTTGGTTTTACTTCTCAGAGGGAGGTCAACTTCCGCTTTATAACAATAAACGCAAGTTGTTGCTGTTGAAAACAGGACAAACCAAAGACAGGGGTAAGTAGATTTGAAATGTTGTAATCAGCAATCATTACTTATATGACTGAAAAATACTGCCAAGAGGAACAAAGAGCAGTTTCATCACTCATTCAGTTTTTCCTCTGCTCCTATTCATGTATATGGAAAAAAATATGGATGGCATTCAACGGGAGAAATAAATATGTAACAAACCTGATCATGATCTGGGAAGAGTCTCACAATAGTGAAATGTTATTTCTCCAATCAAAATTATTGTGCTTAGGTATTTCTGAGCTTGTGTGCAATATCTGCCATTGGTGAAAATAGCCTCCAATCACAGGGAGTGCAAGTATAATTTGTGCAGTTCCTTTTATCAGTTCATTATTAATTGCATTTGTAAGAGCTTCTATAGCCTCTAATGCTATTGCTTGATAAGCAGAGTGTTTTCTAAATGGAAATGGAAAAACAAAGCTATGACAGTTAACACAAGTAACATCTGTGTACCATCACGTAAGCTTACACTAATTTTCTGAAGATTGTTCCATTCATTACAGCTTATTGTTACTCTCTTCCTGGCATAGTCCTTATTTCCATGCATTTAGGAAATGAAGCAAAGAGTGGGGAAATGAGAGTCTAATCAATACCACTTTTCATTTCGCCTCTAATGGGCTCTCTCTCCTTTTCTTTCCTTATGCACAGATTGAGAAAAGGTACTGACGCTACAGTCATAAAATGTAATTCTCCTGCAGAAACACAGACAATAACGCTTTCTGTACTGAGGCTTATTGCATATTTTAATGGCATTTGGCTAAATTGAGTATGGATTTAACATCAAAGGCTTCATGAATTTTTCAAATAAGAAATTAAAGTCAATATTTCAAGTGAAAGATATTTCAATTTAGTTGCATACATAACAATAAAGACTTCTACAAGGCAAAACTACCAAGGTATGTAGCAGTATTAGTTTGTTCTTGATGTTATTAGTTAATAAGAAAACCAAACATGAGATTGTGATATGGCAGTGATACTGAATAAATTAGACTAACTGATAAGGTTCCTGTGTACTTTGTCTCCCAGACTCCAATGCCTTGCACACTTGCCAGTGGCAGAGTGAATGTTTCCACTTCACCTCCAGCTGATTAGCATAAAGCTTTTGAGTTCCCACAGCATAAAATCTACTTATATTTTATCCTTAAGAAATGGTAAGCTTGCTCCGTGCCACAAAGACCTGTGTACCTCTTCAGAAATGACTTGAGTGGATTTTGTTCACATGCGTTATCAAAGGCGTTGGATAATTGAGAGTTGATGGAATCCTTGTGGCAGGTGATTTGCTCTTCAGTGCTGCTTTCTTTAAGCTAGATGAGATGTTGCTCTATTGCAGTGACCTCTGTAAAGAAACAGAATCAGTGATAGTTACATTCTTTAAAAGGTAATTGGTGCCTGACTGCACTAAGCCTCTCTTTTGGGTAACACATCAGAAGCTTTAATAGAGCACACTAAAAGCAGATACATCTTACCACCTTATAGTAATAATTATCAGACCCTGGCACAACTGCATACCTTGACAAATGCATAGATTTCACACTAAGCTTTGCTGATTGTTCATGGAACAATTAATTTACACTGAGTTTTGCATCTAACTGACAATGGACCTTGGTCAATATCAGTGCAATGGACCAGACAATGCTGGGCCAGGACATTGTTCAGTGTTCAGTGACGGCTTAAATGCTTTCTTGCACTATAGTGAACCGGAAGTGGACATGGTGAGGACAATGGAACACTGGGATCTCTCTGAGCATTGATACTGACAATTAGTAAAACACTGCTAAGGATTGAGAAAGCAACAGAGGAATGTTGAAAGAGGATGAATTAATGTTTTTAAAAGTTTCAGCTTTTAAGCCTCACCCCTTTGAAATTTCTAGCAACTGCATGCAACAATTAGATCACACAGTGTGAACTGTTCCATTCCTGGGCCAGAGCAGTGTATTGACAAAGTGTTAACAATTAACATGTTGTTAAAAAATATTCTTACTGTCTTAAATGACCAGATTTCACTTTCTATGGTAAGCTGATTGGGCAATTACAATACAAAATCATCAGGTCCTTAGAATTAGCAGGACGTTAAGGATGAAATGCCATTCTTGCCAACGTAAAACATTTAGCAAATGTTGGACATTCACACCACTATCCTGGCTTAGGAATATATTGCTGTTTCTTCAGTGGCACTGGATAAAGTCCTTGAACATCCTTTCTCACTCACTGTAGTGCCCCACATGTACCCAGACCACATGGATTTCAGCTGTACAAAAAGAAAGCTCACCACTACTTACTAAAGGTTAATTAGGAATAGGCAGTAAGTGTTGGTCTTGCAAACAACGCTCACAATTCTGGAGTGAACAAAAGCAGGATTACACTGAAAGCAAAGCTCTAACCCTATATATTAACAAAGACAATTTTAACTTAGCAAATAGTGTGAAACTGGTCATAGCACTTTGACATCCTGTTTTACATAACTCTGGAGTTAGTACGATGAAGAATTGTGAGTATTATAAAATAACTTATCCCACCTACCCCTCAAGCCCAATTTGCCATTGTCTGATTTACATAGTCACCTAAATTTACTCCAGCACCCTGATCGATCTGATCGAATGCTCCTAATGTGCGACAACCACAGGTCAGAACCTCAACACATTGTGGACATTTTCAACCACAGATTCAAAATGGTATTTTTAAAAGAACACTGACACAGTCAAAACTGACAGCAGATGTAAACTAATTGGCTGCCTAGAGAGAAAGACCAATGGATTGTCATACCTAGAGTGTCAAAGAAACTTCAAACAGTCTGTATTGTGATCTCTTGTATATAAAGAGGGGCTGATGATTCCGTACTCAACAGCAAGCCATACTCCATGGAAGCATCATATGAATTATTCCATTCCTGGGCCAGAGAGGTTTATTGGTAAAGCGTTGATAACTAGCATGTTGTTAAAAAGGTGCTTACTCTCTTAAATAATCAGATTTAACTTTCTGTGGTGAGTTGAATAGGCGATTACTGTGCAGAACCATCAGGCCCATAACTGCAATCTGTTATTTGTGATTTCCCTTTGAATAATATGCAAGGGCAGGATTAAAAAGTAAGTTTCAACTCTACTGGGGTGTGCTAGTGAGACTGAATGTTGTGGCATGTACCATTCTGGGTTCAAGAATTAGCACACTTTGAAGGCCACAAGCAAATAATTACCCCCGGTTACTTCCTTGTTGCAGGTCAAGACTGCTCACTCTGAGCACACCAAACAAGTTCAAAGGAAATAGGACAATAAAGGACACTCTATTATCCTGAACATTGAAAAATCACAGTTGAAAAGCAGCAGAACTACAGAATCTCAAATCATCTGCAAAACGAAAGATTGTGAAACGATCAATGTTAGCACTACTAGTAACCTCCATTGTGGTGGCAACAACCTTCAACTGTTGCTCTTCATGAACAATTCAGAGTCTGATCCTGCTCTTTAACCTTTATCATTTTGGACTTACTTCCTACTTCTAATCTGTGAGCATGCATGCTGTGTTAGTATTTCTTCTTCCATGTAGCAAATAATAATTTCATTCTTCTTGTTAATTCAAGACAGCCTGGTAAAATTGGCTCCTTTTGAAAACATCAATTCATATGAGTCTGGTAAAAATATATCCACAAGGGAAAGACCCTTTCTTAAGTCAACTCTGTTGCAACCAACCAAGGGAGTGAATAAATGGAGAGCCATGTTTATTCCTTTGCCATCCGATGGTATCCCATCTGGGAGTATCCCGCCTGGAACTGTAATGAACTGGGGACCTTTGCCAAATTTTTCTGGTGTTTAATTGACAAGTGTTTAATTTCACTTCAATTTAAGCAGTGGCACAGAAAATTAAACAACACAATAGAAAAAAAATCACAAACTTCTATTTAAGTTTATTCATGTATGCAGTGTGGATTACGTTCATCCGGCCAGCATTTATTGCCTATCCCTAATTGCCCTGGAGAAACTGGTGATGGGCTGCTTTCTTGAACTATGACACTCTGAGGGAGAAGTAAGTACACCATCAGTGCTGTCACAAGATTCCATTTGCAGTATTGAGGATCAGAAAAGGAAGGTTTGGATTTTGGATATTGGAACAGCTTCTGACGAAGGTGGGGCCTGTACAGACTGGACAGGTTGCATGGGTCTGATGCCCCTGCCGGAAGGTTGTGCTTTTGAGGAGGTTTTAAACTGATCTGGCAGGGGGTGGGGCTGGGAGTAGATATAAAGTCAGAAGCAAGGCCAATCAGATATAGACGGAATACTTGGATAGTCCAACAAGCAAAGAAGGCATGGGCATGATTAGGCATATGGGATGTCCATAAGGCTAATATGTATCTATGTTACTGCTAAGAGCTTGACAAAAAAGGCAGACAAATATGGAGCATTGGTCAGCAAGTGGCATTATGATAGTGCTGCAATCACTGAGACATGGTTGAAGGAAAGAAATGACTGCTAGGTCAATATTCAGGGCATTGAAATTTCAGGCAGGATGGGGTTGAAATTAAGAGAGGTGGAGTATTGCATTGATAAAGGAAGCCAAGACTTCAGAAATGAGGAAGTCCTAGAAGGCTCTCCAAATGACATTCCCTGGCTAGAGCTTACAAGGTGGCTATTTTGTTATGATTATACTACAGGCTTCTGAACGCTCAGCTATGTAGGCAAATCTCTGAAAGGTGTGAGAGGAATAGGGTTATAGTTGTAGGGAACTCTAACTTCATTGACATTAACTAGATAGCCTTAACATGAAAGGATCAGACAGGGTAGAATTTTTAAAGTGCATCCAGGAGATCCTTTTGTGCCAGTACATTAATAGTCCTATGCAAGATGGAGCAGACCTAATCAGAAGGAATGAAGTGGGCCAAGTGAACATTTTAGAGATAGTGATCATATCTCTGTATTTTCACAGTCGTTATGGAAAGAGGTAAGGATAGACCAGAAATCATGTGTCTAAATTGGAGTAAGGTCAATTTCACAGCAGCACGGTGGCTCAGTGGTTAGCACTGCTGCATCACAGTGCCAGAGACACGGGATCAATTCCACCCTTGGGTGACTGTCTGTGTGGAGTTTGCAAATTCTCCCCGAGTCTGAGTGGGTTTCCTCCAGGCGCTCCGGTTTCCTCCTACAGTCCAAAGATGCGCAGGCTAGGTGGATTGGGCTAAATTCTCCGTAGCGTTCAGGGAAGTGGAGCTTAGGTGGGTTATAGGGGAAAGGGTCGGTGTGAACTTGTTGGGCTGAAGGGCCTTTTTCCACACTGTAGGGATTCTATGTTAATTTCATTAGACAAGGTCTAGCAATATAGACTGGGAGCAGCTGCGTACAGGTAAGTCTATATTTGGAAAGTTGGAATTCTTTAAAAGTAGCATTGTTAAAATTCAGTTCCAGTGTGTCCCTCTAAGAATGAAGGGCAAGGGCAGCAAGTCATTAATTATTGAGGAATAACAAGAATTTTGTAAAAAAAATGAAAGAGACATGTTAGCTGCAGCACAACAAAAATAAGAAAGGCTCTTCAAAAATATAGAGAGCGTTGAGGAGAGCTTAAAAAGAAATTGGGCTCAAAGAGGGGTCGTGAAATATCTTTGACAGATGGGAACAAGAAAATCCCGAAGGCATTTTATAAGTAATATTTAGAGTAAGAGGATAACCAGTGAAAGCGTGGAATATATTAGAGGCCAAAGGGACAACCTGTACATGGAGCCAGTGGATATGGTTGATGTTTTATATGAATATTTCTCATCTGTATTCACAGGGGAAAAAGATATTGTAGCCAGGGATTTGATTTGAGATATTGAAGTTCCAGAACATGTAAAGATTAATCAGGAGGAGGTATTAGATGCCTTAGCGGGCATAAAGCTTCATTAGGCCCCAGGGCCTGACGAGATGTATCCCAGGCTGCTTTGGGAGGAAAGGTGGGAGACGGCTGAGACCCTTCCAGAGGTATTTAATACTTCGCTGGGCCCAGATGAAGTGCCAGAGATAATAGGAACGGCAGATGCTGGAGAACCCGAGATAACAAGGTGTGGAGCTGGATGAACACAGCAGGCCAAGCAGCATCTTAGGAGCACAAAAGCTGACGTTTCAGGCCTAGACCCTGCATTAGAAATGGGGGGAGGGGCTGGGAGAGGGTTTGGAATAGATAGGGAGAGAGGGGGAAGCGGATCGAAGTTGGATAGAGGAGAAGGTAGATGAAGAGGAGACAGACAAGTCAAAGAGGCGGGGTGGACCCAGTAAAGATGAGTGTAGGTGGAGAGGTAGGGACGAGATTGGCCCTAAACCCCACCTCTTCCTCCGTTACATTGATGACTGTATTGGCGCCACCTTGTGCTCCCACAAGGAGATTGAACAGTTCATCCACTTCACCAACACCTTCCACCCCAACCTTAAGTTCACCTGGACCATTTCTAACACCTACCTCATGTTCCCAAACTTCTCTGTCTCCATCTCGGGAAACCACCTAGAAACCAATATCCATTTCAAGCCCACCGACTCCCGCAGCTACCTAGAATACACCTCCTCCCATCCACCTTCCTGCAAAAATTCCATCCCCTATTCTCAATCCCTTCACCTCCGCCACATCTGCTCCCAGGATGAGGCATTCCATTCCCATACATCTCAGATGTCCTCGGTTTCAAGGACCGCAACACCCCCCCCGCAGTGGTTGAGAACGCCCTCCACCGTGTCTCCCACATTTCCCGCAACTCATCCCTCACACCCCGTCCCCGCAATAACAACCAAAAAAGAATCCCGCTTGTCCTCACATACTACCCCACCAACCTCCGGGTGCAACGCATCATCCTCCGACACTTGCGCCATCTGCAATCCGACCCCACCACCAAAGACGTTTTTCCCTCCCCGCTCGTCTGCTTTCCAGAGGGACCACACTCTCCGTGACTCCCTTGTCCGCTCCACACACCCTTCCAGCCCCACCACACCCGGCACTTTCCCCTGCAGCCGCAGGAAGTGCGACACCTGCCCCAAACCTCCTCCCTCACCCCCATCCCAGGCTCCAAGAAGACTTTCCACATCAAGCAGATGTTCACCTGCACATCTGCCAATGTGGCATACTGCATCCGCTGTACCTGTTGTGGCTTCCTCTACATTGGGGAAACCAAGCGGAAGTTTGGGGACCGCTTTGCAGAACACTTACGCTCGGTTCGCAATGAACAATTGCACCTCCCAGTCGCGAACCATTTCAACTCCCCTCCCATTCGTCAGACGACATGTCCATCATGGGCCTCCAGCAGGGCCACAACTAAGCCATCCGAAGGTTGCAGGAACAACACCACATATTCCGCTTGGGAACCCTACACCCCTACAGCATCAATGTGGATTTCACAAGCTTCAAAATCTCCCCCCACCCCACTGCATCCCAAAACTAGCCGAGCTCGTCCCTGCCTCCCTAATGTGTTCTTCCTCTCACCTATCCCCTCCTCCTACCTCAAGTCGCACCTCCATTTCCTACCTACTAACCTCATTCTGCCTCCTTGACCTGTCCGTTCTCCCTGGACTGACCTATCGCCTCCCTAACTCCCCACCTACACTCACCTCTACTGGCTGCATCCACGCATCTGTAACTTGTCTGTCTCCTCTCCACCTATCCTCTCCTCTGTCCATCTTCGATCCACCTCCCCTTCTCTCCCTATTTATTTCAGCACCCTCTTCCCCTCCCCCATTTCTGAAGATGGGTCTAGGCCCAAAACGTCAGCCTTCCTGCTCCCCTGATGCTGCTTGGCCTGCTGTGTTCGTCCGGCTCTACACCTTGTTAACCCAGATGAAGTGCCAGATGTCTGGAAGGCAGCAAATTTGGCCCCTTTGTTCAAGAAGGGATAGTCAAGGTAACTACAAACCAGTTAGTCTGACATCAGCGGTTGGAAAAAACTCGGAAGGAAACAATTAATCAGCACTTGGAAAGGCAGGGATTGATCAGGGATAGTCAGCATGGATTTGTTAGGTGGCGATTCAGTCTGACTAATTTAACCGAGTTTTTTTTTTGAAGGGGTAATTAAATATATTGATGAGAGTAGTGCAGTTGATGCAGTTTACATGGATTTCAGAAAGGCCTTTGCCAACATCCCACATGGAACGCTGGTCTGAAAGCTAAGAGGCCATGGAATCCAAGGCAGGTTGGTAAACTGGGTCCAAAACTGGCTTCGGAGAAGGCAAAAGCTGATGATGGAGGGTTGTTTTTTGAGAGTGGAAGCCTGTGACCAGCAATGTATGACAGGGGTCAGTGCTGGCACACTTGGTGTTTGCTATGTACTTTGATAGCTTAAATATGGATGGGGAAGATACAATTAATACGTTTGAAATGACATGAAAGTAAGTGATGTTATTGACAGTGAGGAGGATGGTATACTCTGATATTGATCAGCTGCTAAACTTGGCTGAGCAGTGGTAGATGGAATTTAATCCTGATAAGTGTGAGGTGATGCATTTTTGGAAGGCTAACACGGGAAAGATATGGACAATGAATGGTATTCCCCAGGGTAGTACTGAGGAACAAAGGAACCTTGGTATACAAATCCATAGATTCCTGAAGGTGTCAGCACAGATAGACAGGGTGGTAAAGACGGTGCACAGGATTCTTGCCTTCATTAGCCAAGATGCAGAATAAAAGAGCAAGAAAAGCTTGTTACAATTTTATAGAGCATTGGTTAGACCATAGATGGAATGCTGTGTCCCGCACTGGTCCCACAGTATCAGGAGGACATGATTACACTGGAGAGGGTGCAGACGCCAGGATGTTGCCTGGGATGGAAAGTCTCAGTTATGAGGAGAGACTGGATAGGCTGGGTTTGCTCATTTAGAGCAGAAGATGCTGAGAGGGAATCTGATAGTGGCATACAAACTTATGACAACTATAGAGAGGGTAGATCGTGAGAAGGTGATAACACAGTGTGGAGCTGGAGGAGCACAGCTAGCCAAGGCAGCATCAGAGCAGTAGGAAAGTTAACGTTTTAGGTCAGGTCCCTTCTTCAGAAAATGGATTGTGAGAATCTTTTTTGCCATGGCACACATGCCTAAGACCAGAAGGCATGGATTTAAGGTGAAGATTAAGTGGTTACCAGAAGATCTGAGGAAATTCTTTTTCACCCAGAGGGTGATGGAAATATGGAATGTGCTGTCTGTGAGGGTGATGGAGACAGGTACTCTCGCAGAATTTAAGAAGCATCTGGACGAATGCTTAAATTGATGGAGCACAGTCAACTATGGACCAAGTGTAGGTAAATGGGATTAGTATAGTTTGATGCTTGTTGGTCAGCACAGACATAATGGTTTGAAGGGCCTGCTTCCATGCTATATGGCTTGATGACTGTAAATCTTTTTCACATTTACTGGTATTTTAGAACTGGTCATTGTCGTCTTCGCTGAGCTGCATTTTCACGATCCAAAGACTGCTAAGGGACACACTCATTTTCAAGGTTGCACTCACCTTCAGACTAAGCAGCAGAAAGCTGTTTGTTACTGTCTAAAGGTGAAAGAAACGATTCAGGAGTTACAACTGAAGACAAGGCAGACTTGTAAATTTACGGAGCCTTTCAAAACCACAGGAAGTCCCAAAGTGCTTTACGGCCAAAGTACTTTTGAAGGGAAGACACAGCAAGCTCCCACATGTGACAATGCTCAAAAATGTTATTTTTCTTAAGTGATGTTGGTTGAGGGAATAAAGGCACCAAGGAGACATCCTTGCTCGTCTTCAATCATGCTGTGGGTTATTTTACTTTCACATGAGAATGCCAACAGAATTTCATTTTAACTTTTCATCGTATGAACTGAATTGGGGCACCACCTTCATCTTTGCACTCAATTCAGTCTTTGAAGTGAAGTGGGACTTGACTCGCAATCTCCTGACTCAAATGCGAGGGCACTCTCAATGAGCCATGACTGACAGTGAGAGAATAATTGGTGAGTAAATAAGGCTATCAATGGTTACAGACAGGTAAGTAATGACATTTGGCAATTTTAATGGATTAAACATCTTGCACAGCCTTCACATTATGTTGGCCAATTGACTCTTGCAGCTATGACATGAAATATTTCACAACAATATTTGAAGTTCTCGACAAAATCTGATTTCATTCACAAAATATTTGCATTAAATGTTTTACCTGCAAATCAAAATCTGAAGTGTCAGTTTGTCTCAAATCGTAGAAGCCTGTGAGCCAAGCACCACTCCACAACTCCAGCCTGTAAATAGTTGAAGAGTTCAGAGTAGGGCAGACAGAGGACTGTTTCCTTAGAGGTTCCACCTTTCAAGTTTTTATTCTCTGGTGGAACGTGAACACTGATGAAGAGGACAGCATGTGTTGCGCACCCCTAATTGGCCTTGAACTGTGAGTCTTTTAGGCCATTTCCAAGGCAGCTGCATTGTTGTGTATCTGGGAATACCTGTAGGTGAGACCAGTTAATGATGGCAGGTTTCTTTCTCTAACAAATGTGAATGAATGAGCTGGGATTTTTACAATAAAATCAGTGTTGGCTTCTTTACTGAGAAGCTTTAGACATCAGGGCTTATTAACTAAATTCAAGTCCCAGCAGCTGCAATGATATGATTTGAACCCCCGCCTCCCTCATCATTAGTCTGGGCCTCTGGTTAAGTAACCAAATAACAATATTACTGCATTAACATCACTCACTGGATGATGGACAACTATTCTCTCAGTGTCTGGGCAAAAATCCCTCTCGCTAATTCGAAGCTGTACACTGTTCTGTAATCTCCTGCACAGCTACAGTGTTTGTCCATATGACAGTCACACACAATGTAACCTGCTGCACATAAAAATACCCAACTCTTCACAAAGTGTGTATCTAACCCCATCATTTGACATTAACGCTATCACTCTTGCACAAAATCTAGGCTGACACTCCTGTACCGTACTGAGGCAGTGCTACGCTGTCAGATGTGTGCACTTTGGATAAGTCAGCAAAGTCATCTATATATAAAAGATTCCACAGCACTGATCAAAGAAGAGCAGCGAAGTGTCCCAGTCAATGCTTATCCCTAAAGCACCATTGCTGAAAAACGGATGATTTCTTATTTATTTTAAGGTCCTTGTGGGACTCTGTTCTACAGGATGTGACCACTGTACCTCCCTACACTCCAAAAGTCAATGATCGAAAAGTGGCCTGTGAGATCTAAAAATCCTGAAAGGTGTTACGTAAGTGCAAATCTGCAACAAACACTTGAATTTCTATAGCACCTCAAAGAGATCTTTTTCAGATGCTGAATCTTCAGTGCCAAAGCCTTTTCTTACAGCTCAGACACTGAAACAGAACAGGAATTTTGAAAAAAAGACTGCAACTCCAAATAGCGTTTATCTTTCATTCTGAAACTAGCCAGACAAGGCAAGAGAAAATCTTCAAGCTCTGAGTCACGTCGAGACAAATTCAGTGCACTCGGCTTTGCAGTGAGCTGCTTCATTCCAGGTCACCTGTACCACCTGTCTCAGCAGCAGGGCACCTCGAAGGGATGGGCCTAGAGGCACTTCAGTCCCAGGACTCTACACGGCTCATCCTTCATCCACGCTGTTAGTAATGTCCCAGCACAACTGCAGTTACACCTGAACACTCTATTGCTGCCAAACACCTGGTTTGGCATTGCGGTGTCCAGATGAAAAATAAGCATAATCTGCTTTTCCTAGGACATAGCAAATGAGGAGGGGGGGCTGGGTGGATAGTGAAAGATTGTATATGTTTTTGCAGAGTGGGGATATTAAGCTACAAATGAGGTTCCGCATAGCAAATTAGAATAATTGTAGCTTCATTTATATTTCAAGGCCATTGCCAAGTTAATTATCTGTTTAAATGTACGCGCAGATAACAAAATAAATATTATTTTTATGTGATGCTCAAGCTTTTGTGTTGCGGGTGATGGATGCTGATAGCCTAGCAAATTAACATTACTCAAATCCATGAGAAAGCTAGAGGAAAGTGTGAGGCAGCCGTTTTTCCCAGTAACTCTCAACCTCGCTCACATCGAGACCCTCAGAGCCATCTTTGTTCGCCTCATAAATTGTGCCCCTGTCCACCACAACGGGGAAGATTTCACTCATCTGTCTTAAGCCACAAAACAAACATTCACCCAAGATGTGTGCTCAGAAACAATGATGAAAAGTACTCGAGCTTGGCAGCAAGTAGAAGGTGAGCAAGCTTGAATCTTGTGGAAAGGCCTTAGGGCCTGCGCATTTTCACGAACAATCCAGATCTATAAATCTTGATTCCAACTGTAGGATTCCAGGTGATAAAATGTGCAAGTTGACTCACTGGATTGCCACTTACAGCAGTTCCTAATTAGAGTCATAGAGACATACAGCACAGAAACAGAACCTCAGTCTAACACTTCCATGGCAGCCAGATATCTTAAATTAATCTAGCCTCATTTGCCAGCTTTTGGTCCATATCTGTCTAAATCTTTCATAATCATGTACCCATCTGGACACATTTTAAATGCTGTAATTGTACCAGCCTCCATCACCTTCTCTGGCAGCTCATTTCATACATGCACCACCTGCTTGAAACTACTGCCCCTCAGGTCCCCTTTAAATCTTTCCCCCTTCATCTTAAACCTATATCCCCTAGTTTTGGACTCCGCTACCCTGGGAAAAAGACCTTGGCTATTCATTCTATCCATGTCCTTATGATTTTATAAACCATAATAAGGTCAGTCTCCGACACTCCAGGGAAAATAGCCCCAGCCTATTCAGCCTCTCCATGTGGGTCAAATCCTCCAACCCTGGCAAAATCCTTTCCTGAACCCTTTCAAGTTTCACAACATCTTTCATTGTAAAGAGATAGAGTGTATTTCCCAAAACAGCCATAGTCCTCCACATTAGAATACGAAGAGTGTGACTTATTCATCGCATTGTGTGGGGCAGAGAGTTTGCCAAGACGATAAAACTGGAATCCTTTTATTGCAAGTTACTTGGTTTGCATTCTGGGGATGGATTGCCATGGTGCTCAGCATTAACCAAAGCTCGTTGGTGACATGATTGCCTGTGAGCTAGAAGGTTTTGAATTTATAGCCCAGAAACTTGAGAACATAATCTGAGTTATCCAGGGAGTGCTGCATGGTCAGAAGTGTCACTTTTCAGAGGAGACTCCATCTGCCCATTTGCATCCACTCAGATGTGAAATATCTAACAGCACTCTTTCACACAAACACAGAAGAGCCCTGTCCAGTTTTCTAGCCAATATTAGCTCCTCAACGAACATGATAAAATAGATTCAATGATCACTATTTCATTGATGTTTGTGGAAGTTTGCTATGCGTGAATTGATCACAAAGTAATCAGGAAGTGAATATTTGGCCCATTGATCCTGGTCAATAAGTTCAAGCTTGGAGCTTTAACTTCATGGGTGGGAAGGTGGCTCAGTGATTACCGTTGTTGCCTCCCAGTGCCAGGGATCTGGGTTTGATTCCAGCGTTGGGAAATAGTCTACATAGAGTTTGTGAAAAATCCTCATGTCTGTGTGGGATTTTACTGGGCGCTCTTGTTTCCTTCCTCAGTCCAAAGATATGCAGACTAGGTGGATTAGCCATGCTAAATTGTCCCTAGTGTCCAGGGATGTGCAAGCTAGATGGATTAGTCATTGACAATGCAGGGTTACAGAGATACAATGGTGGGGGGGGAGTGGGAACAGGTCTGGGTAGGATGCTCTTCAGAGCGTTGATATGGGCGCAATGGGTTCAATAGCCTGCTTACACACTGTAAAGATTCTTGCCTTTCCCTTGTAACCATTGACTCCCTTTTAGTTCAAAACTCTGTCCAAATCAGCCTTGGAAATATTCAGTTGCCCACTTGGGAAGGCAATTCTAAAAAATAATGAAAGAAATAATGCAAAAAGAAGAAGAAATTGCTCCACAATTACACATCAGATGGGAGAACCCTTATTTGTAAATGGTGATCCCCAAGTTCAAGATTCCCTCACAAGGAGAAAAATACATCTGGCAACTACTACATCAAGCCCCCTCAGAATCTTATATGTATCAATAACATCACTTCATTTGCTTCGATGCCATGCTTGGGGAGGCAATAACTTAGTGGTATTATCGCTGGACTGTTAATCCAGAATCCCAGATAATATTCGGGGGACCCGGGTTCGAATCCTGACCATGCACATGATGAAATTTGATTTCAATAAGTATCTGGAATTAAAAGTCTAATGATGAAGCGGAAAAAGCCCATCTGGTTCACTACTGTCCTTTGGGGAAGGAAACACCCATTCTTACCTGGTCTGGCCTACGTGTGACTCCAGACCCAGAGCAATTTGGTTGACTCTTAACTGCTGTCTGAGTAATCAGAGATGAGCAATAAATGCTGGATGAACACAGCAGGCCAGGCAACATCTTAGGAGCACAAAAGCTGACGTTTCAGGCCTGGACTCTTCATCAGAAATGGGGGTGGGGGAGAGTGTTCTGAAATAAATAGGGAGAGGGGGGAGGCGGATCGAAGATGGACAGAGGAGAAGATAGGTGGAAAGGAGTCAGACAAGTTAAAGCGGCGGGGATGGAGAACAGTAGAGGTGAGTGTAGGTGGGGAGGTAGGGAGGGAATAGGTCAGTCCGGGGAGGGCAGACAGGGGAAGGGGGCAGAATGAGGTTAGTAGGTAGGGAATGGAGGTGCGGCTTGAGGTGGGAGGAGGGGATAGGTGAGAGGAAGAACCGCTTAGGGAGGCAGGGATGAGCTGGGCTGGTTTTGTGAAACAGTGGGGGGATGGGAGATTTTGAAGCTTGTGAAATCCACATTGATACCATTGGGCTGCAGGGTTCCCAAGCGGAATATGAGTTGCTGTTCCTGCAACCTTCGGGTGGCATTGTTGTGGCACTGCAGGAGGCCTAGGATGAACATGTCGTCTAAGGAACGCGAGCGGGAGTTAAAATGGTTCACGATTGGGAGGTGCAGTTGTTTATTGCGAACCGAGCGTAAGTGTACTGCAAAGCAGTCCCCAAGCCTTTGCTTGGTTTCCCCAATGTAGAGGTAGCCACAATGGGAACAGTGGATGCAGTATACCACATTGGCAGATGTGCAGGTGAACATCTACTTGATGTGGAAAGTCTTCTTGGGGCCTGGGATAGGGGTGAGGGAGAAGGTGTGGGGACAAGTGTAGCACTTCCTGCGGTTGCAGGGGAAAGTGCCGCGTGTGATGGAGCTGGAGGGGAGTGTGGAGCAGACAAGGGAGTCACGGAGTGAGTGGTCCCTCCGAAAAGCAGACAACAGTGGGGAGGGAAAAATGTCTTTGGTGGTGGGGATTGCAGATGGCGGAAGTGTCAAAGAATGATGCATTGGATCCGGAGATTGGTGGACTAAACTATCCACTCCCTACCTCCCCACCTACACTCACCTCTACTGGCTCCATCCCCACCTCTTGGACCTGTCTGTCTCCTCTCCACCTATCTTCTCCTTTATCCATCTTCGATTTGCCTCCCCACCCCCTCTCTCTCTCTCTTTCACTCTATTTATTTATTTCAGAACCCTTTCCCCCTCCCTCATTTCTGATGAAGGTTCTAGGCCCGAAATGTTAGCTTTTCTGCTTGTAAGATGCTGCTTGGCCTGCTGTATTCATCCAGCTCTACACTTTGTTTAGATTAGATTACCTACAGTGTGGAAACAGGCCCTTCGGCCCAACAAGTCCACACCGCCCGTTGGAACATTCCACTCAGACCCATCCCCCCATAACCTATACACCCCTGAATACTACGGGCAATTTAGAATGGCGAATCCACCTAGTCTGCACATCCTTGGAATGTGAGAGGAAACCGAAGCACCTGGATGAAACCCATGCAGACACGGGAAGAATGTGCAAACTCCACACAGACAGTTACCCAAGGCTGGAACCAAGCCCGGGTCCCTGGCACTGTGAGGCTGCAGTGCTAACCACTGAACCACCATGCCGCCCCAAATTATCTTGGATCTTATCTTGTTATCTTGGATTCTCCAGCATCTGCAGTTCCTATTATCGCTGGCAATAAATGCTGCCTAGCCAGCAATGCCCTCATCCCATGAATGAATTAAAACAAAATAATTCATTCATTCCAACAGTCAGCCTAATATATCTTCTCTGAATTGTTTCTAATACATCGATATCACTCCTTGAGTAAGGTGAACTGCGCACAATACTATAGGTAAGGCATCACCAATATCCTGCATAGTTGGAGCAACATTTTCCTACTTTGATATGCCATCTCCCTTGCAATAAAGGGCAATATTCATTTGAGTTTCTAATTACTTGGTGTAGCTGTTTACAAATGTTTCCTGATTCATGTGGGACAGCCAAATTGCTCTGTCCTCTCTCATTCTGCACTCTCTTTTAATAATATTCTGCTTTTCCACCAATCTTGCCAAAGTGGGCAACCTTTAATTATCAAATACAATACTCCATGTGCCAAACTTTTGCCCACTCACCTAACCTATCTACACAAAAAGCAATCTCTTTTCATCCTCCACAATGTTGGGAGGTGATCGCCTAGTGATATTATCGCAGGACTATTAATCCAGAGACCCACGTAACATTCTGGGTTCAAATCCCAGCACAGCAGACGGTGAAATTCGAATTCAATAAATTATCTGGGAATAGGAATCTAATGATGGCTGTGAATCAATTGTCAGGACAAAAACCCATCTGGTCACTAATATCCTTTTGGGAAGGAAACTGCCATCCTTACCTGATGTGGCCTTACATGTGACTCCAGACCCACAGCAATGTGATTGACTCTCAACTGCCCTCTGGGCAATTAGGGATGGGCAATGAATGCTGCCCAGGCAGTGATGCCCTCATCCCATTAATGAAAAGGAAAAAAAGACTGGCTTTCCTACAATCTTTGTATCATTAGCAAAGTTGGCTACCACACATTTGGGCACTTCATCCAATCAGTTTGGCTGTACATATATGAGACCTCAACTCCGACCCCAGTGGCACTCTAAAAATTTGTGACCATAATTAACAATTTACCAACCTGAACATGACCCATTAAACCCCGCTCTCTGTTAGTTGGCCAATCCTCTATCTGCTTGAATACATCACACCCGACACAATGAGCTCTTATCCTTATAAAAGTTAAATTCTGCACATTCTAAAAACCTGAAGTAAAAACAGAAAGTGCTGGAAAAACTCGACAGATCTGGCAGAATCCGTGCAGAGAAAGCAGAGTTAATGTTTTGAGTCCAGTACAACATTCCTTCAGAAGCAAGTTCCAAAGGCATCATACTGGACTCAAAATGTTATCTCTCCACAGATGCTGCCAGTCCTGCTGAGTTTTTCCAGCACTTTCCATTTTCATTTGAGCTCTTATATTTAATGTACACCTTATTGAATGTCTTATGGAAATGCAAATACACCATATTTACTGCTTCCCCTTTATTGAGCCTGCCTATAAAATTGAAAAGAGCTCCAACAAATTTGTCAAACACAATCGCCTTTTCATCGTGCTACTACCTCCTTATTAATGAATTCTGGTAACTTCGCAGAATCAGAGAATTGCCATGGTGCAGAAAGAGGCCCCTCGCAACAGCACTGTTCTCTGAATGAGATTTATGACTAAGCACCTTTCTCCTGCATTTTCCCCATAATAATGAGCATTGTTTCTGTTCAAATAATCACCTAGTAGTCCCTTGAATTCCTAGATTGAATCTGCCTCTATTATACTTCTAAGCAATGTGCATTAGACCTAATCACTTACTACATGAGGAAGTTTCTTCGTCTCAAATTGTGTTTGTTCTTTTGCAGGTCACGTTAGATCAGGAGATAACGGGAACTGCAGATGCTGGAGTATCCGAGATAACAAAGTGTGGAGCTGGGTGAACACAGCAGTCCCTAACCCTTTTGTAAGTGGGAATTTCTCCCTACAGGGTATGCCAAAACCCCTAATAATTTTGAAAATTTCTGTTATTCTCTTCTTAGCCTTCTCCTCGCCGACGAAAACAGTCCTAAGTTCTCCAGAGATAATAGGAACTGCAGATGCTGGAGAATCCGAGATAACAAGGTGTGGAACTGGATGAACACAGCAGGCCAAGCAGCATCTTAGGAGCAGGAAAGCTGACGTTTCAGGCCTAGGCCCTTCATCAGAGAAGATTGGGTCGAGGCCCGAAACGTCAGCTCCCCGGCTCCTAAGATGCTGCTTGGCCTGCTGTGTTCATCCAGCTCCACACCTTGTTATCCGAAATTCTCCAGTTTGGCTTCATAGTTGAAGGTTTTCTTCCCCGTAACCATCCTCATGAACCTCTTCTCCAAAATGTTCACATCTTTCCTGAATTGAGACACCCAGCTAATGAACTAGTATTTTATACTGATTCAGCATAACCTCCTTGCTCTTGTACTCTATCCCCTTATTAATAAAGCCCAGGATACTATATGTTTTGTTAACTGTTGTTTCCAACTGTCCCACATCCTTTAAAGGACTGTGCTAATTTCTCAACTGCCTACTACATTTTCTAAATTATAAGAGCTACAACACTTCAGAGTACTTAATTGTGTGTTTGCACTTCGTGCTATAGAAAATCAAACACATTTCACTTTATTAATAGTCTTAAAATGTTCCAGACCACAAGGAGAAATCCCTTTCTTGACTCCAAGGTAAGAAGTGGTCTATCATTATGACTCTTGCCTTGATCAACAAAACAGTGGGGGGAACAACCTGGGATGATTTACTGTGCTAATGCGCTATATAAATGTGGGTTGTTACTGTTGACTGCTCGCACATTCTGCCTTGTGTCTGTATGCAGCAACAATGGTTCTCCTTTCTTAATCTATAGGCTGGGTTTTATTTCTGAGAAAACTTTCTTCATTACACCAACTCTTGCAGTCAGAGAAAATACACCTACGTTTGTTCTAATACAACTTTGTTGCATTAAGGTGCTTTTATATAACGTGCCTGCAGCTTCAGCAGTTCTCAGATTAAGCCTGTTTGACTGGAACTGAAGCATGGAACTGCTGTTGGAAATCAATTGTCTGTGAAATTTTTATTCTAAAGCCATCGTGTGACAAGCAGTAAATAAATATTAGCTCTAATAAAGCAGCACAGCCAGTCACAATAAATGCCTTGCAAAGTTAAAAGTGCAGAGATAGGAAATGAATGTTTTTCTTTTTCTTTAAAGAAAAAGCTTTATTAAGGAAAAGGCTGAGCATATTAATCACGCATACAGTGCGAGGTGGCCCGCAAAATGTCTCCATCTGCTGAGCAAAAGTATACACTACAAGGGTCTCACTAGCTGGGGATATGATGGCTGTGCTAAGACGGTTGCACAATTTCCGATGGGTATTGAAAGCAGGACAATTTAGGAAATTGTGCTATGTGTGGGATGCAGCTGAAGATAAGATGACAGAGTTAATGGAGCCCCTTTAACAGTCCCTTCATTACCACACAGCCAAAAGATAATCCAGTTAGAGAGAGCCAACAATGAGAGAGCTGTTTAAAAAATTAAAATGCTATTTCATATAAAACCTCTTTTTTTGCTCTCTGCCAGCACGACTACTTAACTGTGACTCCATGTGTATGGATCATCAATCAGCCATTCGCATCCAATATACAAACTGCTGTCTCTATAACAAAAAGAACATTAAAAATTAAATATAATGCTGAAGCTCTCTTGGTTCAGCTTTGTTCTATGTGAAATGAAACAATTGTTTAGGTTCCCATCCAATGGTTAAATACAGTTACTATGTACACCTTGCCTTGTTTCATATTGGCAATGAGCATGTAAAATGCAAAATGTTCCATTCCTAAATATTCCCTACCTTTAAACTTTTCTGTTCAAGAAATTTATAATTGCGGCAATGCCATAAATACTTTCCTACTTTTATGTTTAACTGTTCTTTTTAATAATTCCGTTTCTACACACCCAGACCCAACATCCCCATGCAACACACCCAGACCCCACATCCCCATGCAACACACCCAGACCCCACATCCCCATGCTACACACCCAGACCCCACATCCCCATGCTACACACCCAGACCCCACATCCCCATGCTACACACCCAGACCCCACATCCCCATGCTACATAACCAGACCCCACATCCCCATGCAACACATCCAGACCCCACATCCCCATGCAACACACCCAGACCCCACATCCCCATGTTACATACCCAGACTCCACATCCCCATGCAACACACCCAGACCCCACATTCCCATGCTACATACTCAGACCCCACGTCCCCATGCTACGTACCCATACCCCACATTCCCATGCTACACACCCAGACTCCACATCCCCATGCTACATACTCAGACCCGACATTCCCATGCTACACACCAAGACCCCACATCCCCATGCTACATACACAGGCCCCACATTCCCATGCTACACACCCAGACCCCACATCCATATGCTACATACCCAGGCCCCACATTCCCATGCTACACACCCAGACCCCACATCCCCATGCTACATACCCAGGCCCCACATTCCCATGCTACACACCCAGACCCCACATCCCCATGCTACATACTCAGACCCCACATCCCTATGCAACATACTCAGACCCCACATCCCCAGGCAACACACCCAGACCCCACATTCCCATGCTACATACCCAGACCCAACATCCCCATGTTACACACCCAGACCCCACATTCCCATGCTACATACTCAGACCCCACGTCCCCATGCTACTTACCCAGAATCCAAATCCCCATGCTACATACTCAGACCCCACATTCCCATGCTACATACCCAAACCCCACATCCCCATGCTACATACCCAGACCCCACATCCCCATGCTACATACCCAGACCCCACATTCCCATGCTACACACCCAGACCCCACATCCCTCTGCAACACACCAGAGCCCACATCCCCATGCTACACACCCAGAACTCACATCCCCATTTTACACACCCACACCCCACACCCCATGCAACACATCCAGACCCCACATCCCCAGGCTACACACCCAGACCCCACATCCCCATGCTACATACTCAGACCCCACATCCCCATGCTACGTACCCAGGCCCCACATTCCCATGCTACACACCCAGACCCCACATCCCCATGCTACATACTCAGACCCCACATCCCTATGCAACACACCCAGACCCCACATCCCCATGCAACACACCCAGACCCCACATCCCCATGCTACACACCCAGACCTCACATCCCCATGTTACACACCCACACCCCACACCCCATGCAACACATCCAGACCCCACATCCCCATGGTACAAACCCAGACCCCACATCCCCATGCTACATACTCAGACCCCACATCCCCATGCTACGCACCCAGGCCCCACATTCCCATGCTACACACCCAGACCCCAAATCCCCATGCTACATACTCAGACCCCACATCCCTATGCAACACACCCAGACCCCACATCCCCATGCAACACACCCAGAGCCCCAATCCCCATGCTACACACCCAGACCCCACATCCCCATGCTATATACCCAGACCCCACATCCCCATGCAACACACCCAGACCCCACACCCCCATGCAACACACACAGACCCCACACCCCCATGCAACAACCCAGACCCACATCTCCATGCAACACACCCAGACCCCACATCCCTATGCAACACACCCAGATCCCACAATCCCATGCAACACGCCCAGACCCCACATCCCCATGCAACACACCCAGACCCAACATCCCGATGCAACACATCCAGACCCCACAACCCCATGCAACACACCCAGACCCCACATCCCCATGCTACACACCAAGACCCAACATCTCCAGGCAACACACCCAGACCCCACACCCCCATGCAACACATCCAGACCCCACATCCCCATGCAACACACCCAGACCCCACATCCCCATGCAACACACCCAGACCCCACATCTCCATGCAACACACCCAGACCCCAAATCTCCATGCTACACACCCAGACCCCACATCCCCATGCAACACATCCAGACCCCACATCCCCATGCTACACACCAAGACCCCACATCGCCATGTTACACACCCAGACCCCACATCTCCATGCAACACACCCTGACCCCACATCCCCATGCTACATACCCAGACCCCACATCTCCATGTAACACACCCAGACCAAACATCCCCATGCAACACATCCAGACCCCACATCTCCATGCAACACACCCAGACCCCACATCCCCATGCTACACACCCAGACCCCACATCCCCATGCAACACATCCAGACCACACATCCCCATGCAACACACCCGGACCCCACATCTCAATGCAACACACCCAGACCCCACATCCCCATGCAACACACCCAGGCCCCACATCCCCATGCAACACACCCAGAGCCCCAATCCCAATGCTACACACCCAGACCCCACATCCCCATGCTATATACCCAGACCCCACATCCCCATGCAACACACCCAGACCCCACACCCCCATGCAACACACCCAGACCCCACACCCCCATGCAACAACCCAGACCCACATCTCCATGCAACACACCCAGACCCCACATCCCTATGCAACACACCCAGATCCCACACCCCCATGCAACACGCCCAGACCCCACATCCCCATGCAACACACCCAGACCCAACATCCCGATGCAACACATCCAGACCCCACACCCCCATGCAACACACCCAGACCCCACATCCCCATGCTACACACCAAGACCCAACATCTCCAGGCAACACACCCAGACCCCACACAACCATGCAACACATCCAGACCCCACATCCCCATGCAACACACCCAGACCCCACATCCCCATGCAACACACCCAGACCCCACATCTCCATGCAACACACCCAGACCCCACATCTCCATGCTACACACCCAGACCCCACATCCCCATGCAACACATCCAGACCCCACATCCCCATGCTACACACCCAGACCCCACATCGCCATGTTACACACGCAGACCCCACATCTCCATGCAACACACCCAGACCCCACATCCCCATGCTACATACCCAGACCCCACATCTCCATGCAACACACCCAGACCAAACATCCCCATGCAACACATCCAGACCCCACATCTCCATGCAACACACCCAGACCCCACATCCCCATGCAACACATCCAGACCCCACATCCCCATGCTACACACCCAGACCCCACATCCCCATGCAACACATCCAGACCACACATCCCCATGCAACACACCCGGACCCCACATCTCAATGCAACACACCCAGACCCCACATCCCCATGCAACACATCCAGACCCCACATCCCCATGCCACATACCCAGACCCCACATTCACATGCTACACACCCAGACCCCACATTCCCATGCTACATACCCAGACCCCACATCCCCATGCAACATACCAAGACGCCACATCCCCATGCTACATACCCAGGCCCCACATTCCCATGCTACACACCCAGACCCCACATCCCCATGCTACATACTCAGACCCCACATCCCTATGCAACACACCCAGACCCCACATCCCCATGCAACACACCCAGAGCCCCCAACCCCATCCTACACACCCAGTCCCCACATCCCCATGCTATATGCCCAGACCCCACATCCCCATGCAACACACCCAGACCCCACACCCGCATGCAACACACCCAGACCCCAAATCCCCATGCAACAACCCAGACCCCACATCTCCATGCAACACACCCAGACCCCACATCCCTATGCAACACACCCAGATCCCACAACCCCATGCAACACGCCCAGACCCCACATCCCCATGCAACACACCCAGACCCCACATCCCCATGCAACACATCCAGACCCCACACCCCCATGCAACACACCCAGACCCCACATCCCCATGCTACACACCCAGACCCAACATCTCCAGGCAACACACCCAGACCTCACACCCCCATGCAACACATCCAGACCCCACATCCCCATGCAACACACCCAGACCCCACATCCCCATGCAACACATCCAGACCCCACGTCTCCATGCAACACACCCACACCCACATCTCCATGCTACACACCCAGACCCCACATCCCCATGCAACACATCCAGACCCCTCATCCCCATGCTACACACCCAGACCCCACATCGCCATGTTACACAGCCAGACCCCACATCTCCATGCAACACACCCAGACCCCACATCCCCATGCTACATACCCAGACCCCACATCCCCATGCAACACACCCAGACCAAACATCCCCATGCAACACACCCAGACCCCACATCTCCATGCAACACACCCAGACCCCAAATCTCCATGCTACACACCCAGACCCCACATCCCCATGCAACACATCCAGACCCCACATCCCCATGCTACACACCAAGACCCCACATCGCCATGTTACACACCCAGACCCCACACCCCCATGCAACAACCCAGACCCACATCTCCATGCAACACACCCAGACCCCACATCCCTATGCAACACACCCAGATCCCACAACCCCATGCAACACGCCCAGACCCCACATCCCCATGCAACACACCCAGACCCAACATCCCGATGCAACACATCCAGACCCCACAACCCCATGCAACACACCCAGACCCCACATCCCCATGCTACACACCAAGACCCAACATCTCCAGGCAACACACCCAGACCCCACACCCCCATGCAACACATCCAGACCCCACATCCCCATGCAACACACCCAGACCCCACATCCCCATGCAACACACCCAGACCCCACATCTCCATGCAACACACCCAGACCCCAAATCTCCATGCTACACACCCAGACCCCACATCCCCATGCAACACATCCAAACCCCACATCCCCATGCGACACACCAAGACCCCACATCGCCATGTTACACACCCAGACCCCACATCTCCATGCAACACACCCTGACCCCACATCCCCATGCTACATACCCAGACCCCACATCTCCATGTAACACACCCAGACCAAACATCCCCATGCAACACATCCAGACCCCACATCTCCATGCAACACACCCAGTCCCCACATCCCCATGCTACACACCCAGACCCCACATCCCCATGCAACACATCCAGACCACACATCCCCATGCAACACACCCGGACCCCACATCTCAATGCAACACACCCAGACCCCACATCCCCATGCAACACACCCAGGCCCCACATCCCCATGCAACACACCCAGAGCCCCAATCCCAATGCTACACACCCAGACCCCACATCCCCATGCTATATACCCAGACCCCACATCCCCATGCAACACACCCAGACCCCACACCCCCATGCAACACACCCAGACCCCACACCCCCATGCAACAACCCAGACCCACATCTCCATGCAACACACCCAGACCCCACATCCCTATGCAACACACCCAGATCCCACACCCCCATGCAACACGCCCAGACCCCACATCCCCATGCAACACACCCAGACCCAACATCCCGATGCAACACATCCAGACCCCACACCCCCATGCAACACACCCAGACCCCACATCCCCATGCTACACACCAAGACCCAACATCTCTAGGCAACACACCCAGACCCCACACAACCATGCAACACATCCAGACCAAACATCCCCATGCAACACACCCAGACCCCACATCCCCATGCAACACACCCAGACCCCACATCTCCATGCAACACACCCAGACCCCACATCTCCATGCTACACACCCAGACCCCACATCCCCATGCAACACATCCAGACTCCACATCCCCATGCTACACACCCAGACCCCACATCGCCATGTTACACACGCAGACCCCACATCTCCATGCAACACACCCAGACCCCACATCCCCATGCTACATACCCAGACCCCACATCTCCATGCAACACACCCAGACCAAACATCCCCATGCAACACATCCAGACCCCACATCTCCATGCAACACACCCAGACCCCACATCCCCATGCAACACATCCAGACCCCACATCCCCATGCTACACACCCAGACCCCACATCCCCATGCAACACATCCAGACCACACATCCCCATGCAACACACCCGGACCCCACATCTCAATGCAACACACCCAGACCCCACATCCCCATGCAACACATCCAGACCCCACATCCCCATGCCACATACCCAGACCCCACATTCACATGCTACACACCCAGACCCCACATTCCCATGCTACATACCCAGACCCCACATCCCCATGCTACATACCAAGACGCCACATCCCCATGCTACATACCCAGGCCCCACATTCCCATGCTACACACCCAGACCCCACATCCCCATGCTACATACTCAGACCCCACATCCCTATGCAACACACCCAGACCCCACATCCCCATGCAACACACCCAGAGCCCCCAACCCCATGCTACACACCCAGTCCCCACATCCCCATGCTATATGCCCAGACCCCACATCCCCATGCAACACACCCAGACCCCACACCCGCATGCAACACACCCAGACCCCAAATCCCCATGCAACAACCCAGACCCCACATCTCCATGCAACACACCCAGACCCCACATCCCTATGCAACACACCCAGATCCCACAACCCCATGCAACACGCCCAGACCCCACATCCCCATGCAACACACCCAGACCCCACATCCCCATGCAACACATCCAGACCCCACACCCCCATGCAACACACCCAGACCCCACATCCCCATGCTACACACCCAGACCCAACATCTCCAGGCAACACACCCAGACCTCACACCCCCATGCAACACATCCAGACCCCACATCCCCATGCAACACACCCAGACCCCACATCCCCATGCAACACACCCAGACCCCACGTCTCCATGCAACACACCCACACCCACATCTCCATGCTACACACCCAGACCCCACATCTCCATGCAACACACCCAGACCCCACATCCCCATGCTACATACCCAGACCCCACATCCCCATGCAACACACCCAGACCAAACATCCCCATGCAACACATCCAGACCCCACATCCCCATGCTACACACCCAGACCCCACATCCCTATGCAACACATCCAGACCCCACATCCCCATGCAACACACCCAGACCCCACATCTCCATGCAACACACCCAGACCCCACATCCCCATGCAACAATTCCAGACCCCACATCCCCATGCTACACACCCAGACCCCACATCCCCATGTTACACACCCAGTCCCGACATCCCCATGCAACACACCCAGACCCCACATCCCCATGCAACACACCCAGACCCCACACCCAAATGCTACACACCCAGACCCCACACCCCCATGCAACACATCCAGACCCCACATCTCCATGCTACATACTCAGACCCCACATCCCCATGCTACATACCCAGGCCCCACATTCCCATGCTACACACCCAGGCCCCACATCCCCATGCTACACACCCAGACCCCACATTCCCATGCTACATACCCAGACCCCACATCCCCATGCGACATACTCAGACCCCACATCCCAATGCAACACACCCAGACCCCACATCCCAATGCAACACACCCAGAGCCCCCATCTCCATGCAACACACCGAGAGACCCCATCCCCATGCGACACAACCAGACCCCACATCCCCATGCTATATACCCAGACCCCAAATCCCCAAGCAACACACCCAGACCCCACATTCCCATGCTATATACCCAGACCCCACATCCCCATGCAACACACCCAGGCCACACATCCCCATGCGACACACCCAGACCCCACATCGCCATGTTACACACCCAGACCCAACATCTCCAATCAACACACCCAGACCCCACATCCCCATGCTACATACCCAGACCCCACATCACCATGCAACACACCCAGACCCCACATCTCCATGCAACACATCCAGACACCACATCTCCATGCAACACACCCAGGCCCCACATCCCCATGCAACACATCCAGACCCCACATCCCCATGCTACACACCCAGACCCAAAATCCCTATGCAACACATCCAGACCCCACATCCTCATGCAACACACCCAGACCCCACATCTCCATGCAACACACCCAGACCCCACATCCCCATGCAACACATCCAGACCCCACATCCCCATGCTACACACCCAGACCCCACATCCCCATGCAACACATCCAGACCCCACATCTCCATGCTACATACCCAGGCTCCACATTCCCATGCTACACACCCAGACCCCACATCCCCATGCTACATACCCAGGCCCCACATCCCCATGCTACATACCCAGGCCCCACATTCCCATGCTACACACCCAGACCCCACATCCCCATGCTCCATATTCAGACCCCACATCCCGATGCAACACACCCAGACCCCACATCCCCATGCAACACACCCAGACCCCATATTCCCATGCTACATACCCAGACCCGACATCCCCATGTTACACACCCAGACCCCACATTTCCATGCTACATACTCAGACCCCACGTCCCCATGCTACGTACCCAGACTCCACATCCCCATGCTACATACTCAGACCCCACATCCCCATGCTACATACCCAGACCCCACATCCCCATGCTACATACCCAGACCCCACATTCCCATGTTACACACCCAGACCCCACATCCCTCTGCAACACACCCAGAGCCCACATCCCCATGCTACACACCCAGTCCTCACATCCCCATGTTACACACCCAGACCCCACACCCCCATGCAACACATCCAGACCTCACATCCCCATGCTACACACCTAGACCCCACATCTCCATGCTACATACTCAGACGCCACATCCCAATGCTACATACCCAGGCCCCGCATTCCCATGCTACACACCCAGGCCCCACATCCCCATGCTACATACTCAGACCCCACATCCCTATGCAACACACCCAGACCCCACATCCCCATGCAACACAGCCAGAGCCCCCAACTCCATGCAACACACCCAGAGCCCCCATCCCCATGCTACACACCCAGGCCCCACATCCCCATGTTATATACCCAGACCCACCATCCCCATGCAACACACCCAGACCCCACATTCCCATGCTATATACCCAGACCCCACATTCCCATGCAACACACCCAGACCCCACATTCCCATGCTACACATCCAGACCCCACATCCACATGCTACATACTCAGACCCCACATTCCCATGCTACACACCCAGACCCCACATTCCAATGCTACAACCCAGGCCCCACATTCCCATGCTACATACCCAGACCCCACATCCCCATCCTACATACTCAGACCCCACATCCCTCTGCAACACACCCAGACCCCACATCCCCATGCAACACACCCAGACCCCACATTCCCATGCTACGTACCCATACCCCACATTCCCATGCTACACACCCAGACTCCACATCCCCATGCGACAGACTCAGACCCCACATTCCCATGCTACATACCCAGGCCCCACATTCCCATGCTACACACACAGACCCCGCATCCCCATGCTACATACTCAGACCCAACATTCCGATGCTACACACCCAGACCCCACATTCCAATGCTACATACCCAGGCCCCACATTCCCATGCTACACACCCAGACCCCACATCCCCATCCTACATACTCAGACCCCACATCCCTCTGCAACACACCCAGACCCCACATCCCCATGCAACACACCCAGACCCCACATTCCCATGCTACGTACCCATACCCCACATTCCCATGCTACACACCCAGACTCCACATCCCCGTGCTACATACTCAGACCCCACATTCCCATGCTACATGCCAGACCCCACATCCCCATGCTACACACCCAGACCCCACATCCCTATGCAACACACCCAGACTCCACATTCCGATGCTACATACACAGGCACAACATTCCCATGCTACACACCCAGACCCCACATCCCCATGCTACATACTCAGACCCCACATCCCTATGCAACACACCAAGACCCCACATCCCCATGCAACACACCCAGACCCCACATTCCCTTGCTACATACCCAGACCCCACATCCCCATGCAACACACCCAGACCCCACATTCCCATGCTATATACCCAGACCCCACATCCCCATGCAACACGTCCAGACCCCACATCTCCGTGCTACACACCCAGACCCCACATCTCCATGCTACATACTCAGACCCCACATCCCTATGCAATACACACAGACTCCACATCCCCATGCAACACACCCAGACCCCACATTCCCATGCTACATACTCAGACCCCACGTCCCCATGCTACGTACCCATACCCCACATTCCCATGCTACACACCCAGACCCCACATCCCCATGCTACATACCCAGGCCCCACATTCCCATGCTACACACCCAGACCCCACATCCCCATGCTACATACCCAGGCCCCATATTCCCATGCTACACACCCAGACCCCACATCCCCATGCAACACACCCAGACCCCACATTCCCATGCTGCATACTCAGACCCCATGTCCCCATGCTACGTACCCATACCCCACATTCCCATGCTACACACCCAGACTCCACATCCCCATGCTATACACTCAGACCCCACATTCCCATGCAACACACCCAGACCCCACATCCCCATGCTACATACCCAGGCCCCACATTCCCATGCTACACACCCAGACCCCACATCCCCATGCTACATACCCAGGCCCCACATTCCCATGCTACACACCCAGACCCCACATCCCCATGATGCATACCCAGGCCCCACATTCCCATGCTACACACCCAGACCCCACATCCCCATGCGACATAATCAGACCCCACATCCCTATGCAACACACCCAGACCCCACATCCCCATGCAACACACCCAGACCCCACATCCCCATGCAACACACCCAGACCCCACATCCCCATGCAACACACTCAGACCCCACACCCACATGCTACACACCCAGACCCCACATTCCCATGCTACACACCCAGACCCCACATCCCCATGCTACATACCCAGGCCCCACATCCCCATGCTACATACCCAGGCCCCACATTCCCATGCTACACACCCAGACCCCACATCCCCATGCTCCATATTCAGACCCCACATCCCTATGCAACACACCCAGACCCCACATTCCCATGCAACACACCGAGACCCCATATTCCCATGCTACATACCCAGACCCGACATCCCCATGTTACACACCCAGACCCCACATTCCCATGCTACATACTCAGACCCCACGTCCCAATCTAAGTACCCAGACTCCACATCCCCATGCTAAATACTCAGACCCCACATCCCCATGCTACATACCCAGACCCCACATCCCCATGCTACATACCCAGACCCCACATTCCCATGCTACACACCCAGACCCCACATCCCTCTGCAACACACCCAGAGCCCACATCCCCATGCTACACACCCAGTCCTCACATCCCCATGTTACACAACCAGACCCCACACCCCCATGCAACACATCCAGACCCCACATCCCCATGCTACACACCCAGACCCCACATCCCCATGCTACATACTCAGACCCCACATGCCTATGCAACACACCCAGACCCCACATCCCCATGCAACACACCCAGAGCCCCCATCCCCATGCTACACACCCAGACCCCACATCCCCATGCTATATACCCAGACCCCACATCCCCATGCAACACACCCAGACCCCACATTCCCATGCTACATACCCAGACCCCACATTCCCATGCCACATACCCAGACCCCACATCCCTATGCAACACACCCAGACCCCACATCCCCATGCAACACACCCAGAGCCCCCAACTCCATGCAACACATCCAGACCCCACATCCACATGCTACATACTCAGATCCCACATTCCCATGCTACACACCCAGACCCCACATTCCAATGCTACATACCCAGGCCCCACATTCCCATGCTACACACCCAGACCCCACATCCCCATCCTACATACTCAGACCTCACATCCCTCTGCAACACACCCAGACCCCACATCCCCATGCAAAACACCCAGACCCCACATTCCAATGCTACATACCCAGGCCCCACATTCCCATGCTACACACCCAGACCCCACATTCCCATGCTACACACCCAGACCCCACATCCCCATCCTACATACTCAGACCCCACATCCCTCTGCAACACACCCAGACCCCACATCCCCATGCAACACACCCAGGCCCCACATTCCCATGCTACGTACCCATACCCCACATTCCCATGCTACACACCCAGACTCCACATCCCCATGCTACATACTCAGACCCCACATTCCCATGCTACATGCCCAGACCCCACATCCCTATGCATCACACCCAGAGCCCCCATCCCCATGCTACACACCCAGACCCCACATCCCCATGCTATATACACAGACCCCACATCCCCATGCAACACACCCAGACCCCACATTCCGATGCTACATACCCAGGCACAACATTCCCACGCTACACACCCAGACCCCACATCCCCATGCTACATACTCAGACCCCACATCCCTATGCAACACACCAAGACCCCACATCCCCATGCAACACACCCAGACCCCACATTCCCATGCTACATACCCAGACCCCATATCCCCATGCAAGACACCCAGACCCCACATTCCCATGCTATATACCCAGACCCCACATCCCCATGCAACACGTCCAGACCCCACATCTCCGTGCTACACACCCAGACCCCACATCTCCATGCTACATACTCAGACCCCACATCCCTATGCAATACACCCAGACACCACATCCCCATGCAACACACCCAGAGCCCCCATTCCCATGCTACACACACAGACCCCACATCCCCATGCTATATACCCAGACCCCACATCGCCATTCAACACACACAGACACCACATTCCCATGCTACATACCCAGACTCCACATCTCCATGCAACACACCCAGACCCCACATTCCCATGCTACATTCTCAGACCCCACGTCCCCATGCTACGTACCCATGCCCCACATTCCCATGCTACACACCCAGACTCCACATCCCCATGCTATATACTCAGACCCCACATTCCCATGCTACACACCCAGACCCCACATCCCCATGCTACATACCCAGGCACCACATTCCCATGCTACACACCCAGACCCCACATCCCCATGCTACATACCCAGGCCCCACATTCCCATGCTACACACCCAGGCCCCACATCCCCATGCAACACATCCAGACCCCACATTCCCATGCTACATACTCAGACCCCATGTCCCCATGCTACGTACCCATACCCCACATTCCCATGCTACACACCCAGACTCCACATCCCCATGCTATATACTCAGACCCCACATTCCCATGCTACACACCCAGACCCCACATCCCCATGCTACAAACCCAGGCCCCACATTCCCATGCTACACACCCAGACCCCACATCCTCATGCTACATACTCAGACCCCACATCCCTATGCAACACACCAAGACCCCACATCCCCATGCAACACACCCAGACCCCACATTCCCATGCTACATACCCAGACCCCACATCCCCATGCAACACACCCAGACCCCACATTCCCATGCTATATACCCAGACCCCACATCCCCATGCAACACGTCCAGACCCCACATCTCCGTGCAACACACCCAGACCCCACATCTCCATGCTACATACTCAGACCCCACATCCCTATGCAATACACACAGACTCCACATCCCCATGCAACATACCCAGACCCCACATTCCCATGCTACATACTCAGACCCCACGTCCCCATGCTACGTACCCATACCCCACATTCCCATGCTACACACCCAGACCCCACATCCCCATGCTACATACCCAGGCCCCACATTCCCATGCTACACACCCAGACCCCACATCCCCATGCAACACACCCAGACCCCACATTCCCATGCTGCATACTCAGACCCCATGTCCCCATGCTACGTACCCATACCCCACATTCCCATGCTACACACCCAGACTCCACATCCCCATGCTATACACTCAGACCCCACATTCCCATGCTACACACCCAGACCCCACATCCCCATGCTACATACCCAGGCCCCACATTCCCATGCTATACACCCAGACCCCACATCCCCATGCTACATACCCAGGCCCCACATTCCCATGCTACACACCCAGACCCCACATCCCCATGATGCATACCCAGGCCCCACATTCCCATGCTACACACCCAGACCCCACATCCCCATGCGACATAATCAGACCCCACATCCCTATGCAACACACCCAGACCCCACATCCCCATGCAACACACCCAGACCCCACATCCCCATGCAACACACCCAGACCCCACATCCCCATGCAACACACTCAGACCCCACACCCACATGCTACACACCCAGACCCCACATTCCCATGCTACACACCCAGACCCCACATCCCCATGCTACATACCCAGGCCCCACATCCCCATGCTACATACCCAGGCCCCACATTCCCATGCTACACACCCAGACCCCACATCCCCATGCTCCATATTCAGACCCCACATCCCTATGCAACACACCCAGACCCCACATTCCCATGCAACACACCGAGACCCCATATTCCCATGCTACATACCCAGACCCGACATCCCCATGTTACACACCCAGACCCCACATTCCCATGCTACATACTCAGACCCCACGTCCCAATCTAAGTACCCAGACTCCACATCCCCATGCTAAATACTCAGACCCCACATCCCCATGCTACATACCCAGACCCCACATCCCCATGCTACATACCCAGACCCCACATTCCCATGCTACACACCCAGACCCCACATCCCTCTGCAACACACACAGAGCCCACATCCCCATGCTACACACCCAGTCCTCACATCCCCATGTTACACAACCAGACCCCACACCCCCATGCAACACATCCAGACCCCACATCCCCATGCTACACACCCAGACCCCACATCCCCATGCTACATACTCAGACACCACATGCCTATGCAACACACCCAGACCCCACATCCCCATGCAACACACCCAGAGCCCCCATCCCCATGCTACACACCCAGACCCCACATCCCCATGCTATATACCCAGACCCCACATCCCCATGCAACACACCCAGACCCCACATTCCCATGCTACATACCCAGACCCCACATTCCCATGCCACATACCCAGACCCCACATCCCTATGCAACACACCCAGACCCCACATCCCCATGCAACACACCCAGAGCCCCCAACTCCATGCAACACACCCAGAGCCCCCATCCCCATGCTACACACCCAGACCCCACATCCCCATGCTATATACCCAGACCCCACATCCCCATGCAACACACCCAGACCCCACATCCCCATGCTATATACCCAGACCCCACATCCCCATGCAACACACCCAGACCCCACATTCCCATGCTACACTTCCAGACCCCACATCCACAT
Organism: Stegostoma tigrinum; assembly: GCF_030684315.1. Taxonomy (NCBI): domain Eukaryota; kingdom Metazoa; phylum Chordata; class Chondrichthyes; order Orectolobiformes; family Stegostomatidae; genus Stegostoma; species Stegostoma tigrinum. The sequence continues at coordinate 89,805,188 of NC_081361.1, read as the reverse complement.
GCTACATACTCAGATCCCACATTCCCATGCTACACACCCAGACCCCACATTCCAATGCTACATACCCAGGCCACACATTCCCATGCTACACACCCAGACCCCACATCCCCATCCTACATACTCAGACCTCACATCCCTCTGCAACACACCCAGACCCCACATCCCCATGCAAAACACCCAGACCCCACATTCCAATGCTACATACCCAGGCCCTACATTCCCATGCTACACACCCAGAGCCCACATTCCCATGCTACACACCCAGACCCCACATCCCCATCCTACATACTCAGACCCCACATCCCTCTGCAACACACCCAGACCCCACATCCCCATGCAACACACCCAGGCCCCACATTCCCATGCTACGTACCCATACCCCACATTCCCATGCTACACACCCAGACTCCACATCCCCATGCTACATACTCAGACCCCACATTCCCATGCTACATGCCCAGACCCCACATCCCTATGCATCACACCCAGAGCCCCCATCCCCATGCTACACACCCAGACCCCACATCCCCATGCTATATACCCAGACCCCACATCCCCATGCAACACACCCAGACCCCACATTCCGATGCTACATACCCAGGCACAACATTCCCACGCTACACACCCAGACCCCACATCCCCATGATACATACTCAGACCCCACACCCCTATGCAACACACCAAGACCCCACATCCCCATGCAACACACCCAGACCCCACATTCCCATGCTACATACCCAGACCCCATATCCCCATGCAAGACACCCAGACCCCACATTCCCATGCTATATACCCAGACCCCACATCCCCATGCAACACGTCCAGACCCCACATCTCCGTGCTACACACCCAGACCCCACATCTCCATGCTACATACTCAGACCCCACATCCCTATGCAATACACCCAGACCCCACATCCCCATGCAACACACCCAGAGCCCCCATTCCCATGCTACACACACAGACCCCACATCCCCATGCTATATACCCAGACCCCACATCGCCATGCAACACACACAGACACCACATTCCCATGCTACATACCCAGACTCCACATCTCCATGCAACACACCCAGACCCCACATTCCCATGCTACATTCTCAGACCCCACGTCCCCATGCTACGTACCCATGCCCCACATTCCCATGCTACACACCCAGACCCCACATCCCCATGCTACATACCCAGGCCCCACATTCCCATGCTACACACCCAGACCCCACATCCCCATGCTACATACCCAGGCCCCACATTCCCATGCTACACACCCAGACCCCACATCCCCATGCAACACACCCAGACCCCACATTCCCATGCTGCATACTCAGACCCCATGTCCCCATGCTACGTACCCATACCCCACATTCCCATGCTACACACCCAGACTCCACATCCCCATGCTATACACTCAGACCCCACATTCCCATGCTACACACCCAGACCCCACATCCCCATGCTACATACCCAGGCCCCACATTCCCATGCTATACACCCAGACCCCACATCCCCATGCTACATACCCAGGCCCCACATTCCCATGCTACACACCCAGACCCCACATCCCCATGATGCACACCCAGGCCCCACATTCCCATGCTACACACCCAGACCCCACATCCCCATGCGACATAATCAGACCCCACATCCCTATGCAACACACCCAGACCCCACATCCCCATGCAACACACCCAGACCCCACATCCCCATGCAACACACCCAGACCCCACATCCCCATGCAACACACTCAGACCCCACACCCACATGCTACACACCCAGACCCCACATTCCCATTCTACACACCCAGACCCCACATCCCCATGCTACATACCCAGGCCCCACATCCCCATGCTACATACCCAGGCCCCACATTCCCATGCTACACACCCAGACCCCACATCCCCATGCTCCATATTCAGACCCCACATCCCTATGCAACACACCCAGACCCCACATTCCCATGCAACACACCGAGACCCCATATTCCCATGCTACATACCCAGACCCGACATCCCCATGTTACACACCCAGACCCCACATTCCCATGCTACATACTCAGACCCCACGTCCCAATCTAAGTACCCAGACTCCACATCCCCATGCTAAATACTCAGACCCCACATCCCCATGCTACATACCCAGACCCCACATCCCCATGCTACATACCCAGACCCCACATTCCCATGCTACACACCCAGACCCCACATCCCTCTGCAACACACCCAGAGCCCACATCCCCATGCTACACAACCAGTCCTCACATCCCCATGTTACACAACCAGACCCCACACCCCCATGCAACACATCCAGACCCCACATCCCCATGCTACACACCCAGACCCCACATCCCCATGCTACATACTCAGACCCCACATGCCTATGCAACACACCCAGACCCCACATCCCCATGCAACACACCCAGAGCCCCCATCCCCATGCTACACACCCAGACCCCACATCCCCATGCTATATACCCAGACCCCACATCTCCATGCAACACACCCAGACCCCACATTCCCATGCTACATACCCAGACCCCACATTCCCATGCCACATACCCAGGCCCCACATCCCTATGCAACACACCCAGACCCCACATCCCCATGCAACACACCCAGAGCCCCCAACTCCATGCAACACACCCAGAGCCCCCATCCCCATGCTACACACCCAGACCCCACATCCCCATGCTATATACCCAGACCCCACATCCCCATGCAACACACCCAGACCCCACATCCCCATGCTATATACCCAGACCCCACATCCCCATGCAACACACCCAGACCCCACATTCCCATGCTACACTTCCAGACCCCACATCCACATGCTACATACTCAGATCCCACATTCCCATGCTACACACCCAGACCCCACATTCCAATGCTACATACCCAGGCCCCACATTCCCATGCTACACACCCAGACCCCACATCCCCATCCTACATACTCAGACCTCACATCCCTCTGCAACACACCCAGACCCCACATCCCCATGCAAAACACCCAGACCCCACATTCCAATGCTACATACCCAGGCCCCACATTCCCATGCTACACACCCAGAGCCCACATTCCCATGCTACACACCCAGACCCCACATCCCCATCCTACATACTCAGACCCCACATCCCTCTGCAACACACCCAGACCCCACATCCCCATGCAACACACCCAGGCCCCACATTCCCATGCTACGTACCCATACCCCACATTCCCATGCTACACACCCAGACTCCACATCCCCATGCTACATACTCAGACCCCACATTCCCATGCTACATGCCCAGACCCCACATCCCTATGCATCACACCCAGAGCCCCCATCCCCATGCTACACATCCAGACCCCACATCCCCATGCTATATACCCAGACCCCACATCCCCATGCAACACACCCAGACCCCACATTCCGATGCTACATACCCAGGCACAACATTCCCACGCTACACACCCACACCCCACATCCCCATGCTACATACTCAGACCCCACATCCCTATGCAACACACCAAGACCCCACATCCCCATGCAACACACCCAGACCCCACATTCCCATGCTACATACCCAGACCCCATATCCCCATGCAAGACACCCAGACCCCACATTCCCATGCTATATACCCAGACCCCACATCCCCATGCAACACGTCCAGACCCCACATCTCCGTGCTACACACCCAGACCCCACATCTCCATGCTCCATACTCAGACCCCACATCCCTATGCAATACACCCAGACCCCACATCCCCATGCAACACACCCAGAGCCCCCATTCCCATGCTACACACACAGACCCCACATCCCCATGCTATATACCCAGACCCCACATCGCCATGCAACACACACAGACACCACATTCCCATGCTACATACCCAGACTCCACATCTCCATGCAACACACCCAGACCCCACATTCCCATGCTACATTCTCAGACCCCACGTCCCCATGCTACGTACCCATGCCCCACATTCCCATGCTACACACCCAGACTCCACATCCCCATGCTATATACTCAGACCCCACATTCCCATGCTACACACCCAGACCCCACATCCCCATGCTACATACCCAGGCACCACATTCCCATGCTACACACCCAGACCCCACATCCCCATGCTACATACCCAGGCCCCACATTCCCATGCTACACACCCAGACCCCACATCCCCATGCAACACATCCAGACCCCACATTCCCATGCTACATACTCAGACCCCATGTCCCCATGCTACGTACCCATACCCCACATTCCCATGCTACACACCCAGACTCCACATCCCCATGCTATATACTCAGACCCCACATTCCCATGCTACACACCCAGACCCCACATCCCCATGCTACATACCCAGGCCCCACATTCCCATGCTACATACCCAGGCCCCACATTCCCATGCTACACACCCAGACCCCACATCCTCATGCTACATACTCAGGCCCCACATCCCTATGCAACACACCCAGACCCCACATCCCCATGCAACACACCCAGACCACACATCCCCATGCTACATACCCAGACCCCTCATCCCCATGTTACACACCCAGACCCCACATTCCCATGCTACATACTCAAACCCCACGTCCCAATGCTACGCACCCAGACTTCACATCCCCATGCTACATACTCAGACCCCACATTCCCATGCTACATACCCATACCCCACATCCCCATGCTACATACCCAGACCCCACATCCCCATGCTACATACCCAGACCCCACATTCCCATGCTACACACCCAGACCCCACATTCCTATGCAACAAACCCAGAGCCCACATCCCCATGCTACACACCCAGACCTCACATCCCCATGTTACACACCAAGACCCCACATCCCCATGCAACACATCCAGACCCCACATCTCCATGCTACATACTCAGACCCCACATCCCCATGCTACATACCCAGGCCCCACATTCCCATGCTACACACCCAGACCCCACATCCCCATGCTACATACTCAGACCCCACATCCCTATGTAACACACCCAGACCCGACATCCCCATGCAACACACCCAGAGCCCCCATCCCCATGCTACACACCCAGACCCCACATTCCCATGTTACACACCCAGACCCCACACCCCCATGCAACACATCGAGGCCCCTCATTCCCATGCTACACACCCAGGCCCCACATCCCCATGCTACATACTCAGACCCCACATCCCTATGCAACACACCCAGACCCCACATCCCCATGCAACACACCCAGACCCCCATCCCCATGCTACACACCCTGACCCCATATTCCCATGCTATATATCCAGACCCGACATCCCCATGCTACACACCCAGACCCCACATTCCCATGCTACATACCCTGACCCCACATTCCCATGCTACATACCCAGACCCCACATCCCCATGCTACACACCCAGACCCCACATTCCCATGCAACACACACAGAGCCCCCATCCCCATGCAACACACCCAGAGCCCCCATCACCATGCTACACACCAAGACACCACATCCCCATGCTATATACCCAGACCCCACATTCCCATGCAACACACCCAGACCCCACATTCCCATGATACATACCCAGGCCCCACATTCCCATGCTACACACCCAGACCCCACATCCCCATGCTACATACTCAGACCCCACATTCCCATGCTACACACCCAGACCCCACATTCCAATGCTACATACCCAGGCCCCACATTCCCATGCTACACACCCAGACCCCACATCCCCATCCTACATACTCAGACCGCACATCCCTCTGCAACACACCCAGACCCCACATCCCCATGCAACACACCCAGACCCCACATTCCCATGCTACGTACCCATACCCCACATTCCCATGCTACACACCCAGACTCCACATCCCCATGCTACATACTCAGTCCCCATATTCCCATGCTACACACCCAGGCCCCACATTCCCATGCTACACACCCAGACCCCACATCCCCATGCTACATACCCAGGCCCCACATCCCCATGCTACATACCCAGGCCCCACATTCCCATGCTACACACCCAGACCCCACATCCCCATGCTACATATTCAGACCCCACATCCCTATGCAACACACCCAGACCCCACATCCCCATGCAACACACCCAGACCCCATATTCCCCTGCTACATACCCAGACCCGACATCCCCGTGTTACACACCCAGACCCCACATTCCCATGCTACATACTCAGACCCCACGTCCCCATGCTACGTACCCAGACTCCACATCCCCATGCTACATACTCAGACCCCACATCCCCATGCTACATACCCAGACCCCACATCCCCATGCTACATACCCAGACCCCACATTCCCATGCTACACACCCAGACCCCACATCCCTCTGCAACACACCCAGAGCCCACATCCCCATGCTACACACCCAGTCCTCACATCCCCATGTTACACACCCAGACCCCACACCCCCATGCAACACATCCAGACCCCACATCCCCATGCTACACACCCAGACCCCACATCTCCATACTACATACTCAGATCCCACATCCCAATGCTACATACCCAGGCCCCACATTCCCATGCTACACACCCAGGCCCCACATCCCCATGCTACATACTCAGACCCCATATCCCTATGCAACACACCCAGACCCCACATCCCCATGCAACACACCCAGAGCCCCCATCCCCATGCTACACACCCAGACCCCACATCCCCATGCTATATACCCAGACCCCACATCCCCATGCTACACACCCAGACCCCACATTCCCATGCTACATACCCAGGCCCCACATTCCCATGCTACATACCCAGACCCCACATCCCCATGCAACACACCCAGACCCCACATTCCCATGCTACATACCCAGACCCCACATTCCCATGCTACATACCCAGACCCCACATCCCTATGCAACACACCCAGACCCCACAACCCCATGCAACACACCCAGAGCCCCCAACTCCATGTAACACACCCAGAGCCCCCATCCCCATGCTACACACCAGGACACCACATCCCCATGCTATATACCCAGACCCACCATCCCCATGCAACACACCCAGACCCCACATTCCCATGCTCTCTACCCAGACCCCACATCCCCATGCAACACACCCAGACCCCACATTCCCATGCTACACATCCAGACCCCACATCCACATGCTACATACTCAGACCCCACATTCCCATGCTACACACCCAGACCCCACATTCCAATGCTACATACCCAGGCCCCACATTCCCATGCTACACACCCAGACCCCACATCCCCATCCTACATACTCAGACCCCACATCCCTCTGCAACACACCCAGACCCCACATTCCCATGCTACGTACCCATACCCCACATTCCCATGCTACACACCCAGACTCCACATCCCCATGCTACATACTCAGACCCCACATTCCCATGCTACATACCCAGGACCCACATTCCCATGCTACACACCCAAACCCCACATCCCCATGCTACATACTCAGACCCCACATTCCCATGCTACACACCCAGACCCCACATTCCAATGCTACATACCCAGGCCCCACATTCCCATGCTACACACCCAGACCCCACATCCCCATCCTACATACTCAGACCCCACATCCCTCTGCAACACACCCAGACCCCACATCCCCATGCAACACACCCAGACCCCACATTCCCATGCTACGTACCCATACCCAACATTCCCATGCTACACACCCAGACTCCACATCCCCGTGCTACATACTCAGACCCCACATTCCCATGCTACATACCCAGGACCCACATTCCCATGCTACACACCCAAACCCCACATCCCCATGCTACATACTCAGACCCCACATTCCCATGCTACACACCCAGACCCCACATTCCAATGCTACATACCCAGGCCCCACATTCCCATGCTACACACCCAGACCCCACATCCCCATCCTACATACTCAGACCCCACATCCCTCTGCAACACACCCAGACCCCACATCCCCATGCAACACACCCAGACCCCACATTCCCATGCTACGTACCCATACCCCACATTCCCATGCTACACACCCAGACTCCACATCCCCATGCTACATACTCAGACCCCACATTCCATTGCTACATGCCCAGACCCCACATCCCCATGCTACACACCCAGACCCCACATCCCTATGCAGCACACCCAGAGCCCCCATCCCCATGCTACACACCCAGACCCCACATCCCCATGCAACAAACCCAGACCCCACATTCCGATGCTACATGCCCAGGCACAACATTCCCATGCTACACACCCAGACCCCACATCCCCATGCTACATACTCAGACCCCACATCCCTATGCAACACACCAAGACCCCACATCCCCATGCAACACACCCAGACCCCACATTCCCATGCTACATACCCAGACCCCACATCCCCATGCCACACACCCAGACCCCACATTCCCATGCTATATACCCAGACCCCACATCCCCATGCAACACGTCCAGACCCCACATCTCCGTGCTACACACCCAGACCCCACATCTCCATGCTACATACTCAGACCCCACATCCCTATGCAATACACCTAGACCCCACATCCCCATGCAACACACCCAGAGCCCCCATTCCCATGCTACACACCCAGACCCCACATCCCCATGCTATATACCCAGACCCCACATCCCCATGCAACACACACAGACCCCACATTCCCATGCTACATACCCAGACCCCACATCCCCATGCAACACACCCAGACCCCACATTCCCATGCTACATACTCAGACCCCACGTCCCCATGCTACGTACCCATACCCCACATTCCCATGCTACATACCCAGACTCCACATCCCCATGCTACGTACCCATACCCCACATTCCCATGCTACACACCCAGACCCCACATCCCCATGCTACATACCCAGGCCCCACATTCCCATGCTACACACGCAGACCCCACATCCCCATGCTACATACCCAGGCCCCACATTCCCATGCTACACACCCAGACCCCACATCCCCATGCAACACACCCAGACCCCACATTCCCATGCTACATACTCAGACCCCACGTCCCCATGCTACGTACCCATACCCCACATTCCCATGCTACACACCCAGACTCCACATCCCCATGCTATATACTCAGACCCCACATTCCCATGCTACACACCCAGACCCCACATCCCCATGCTACATACCCAGGCCCCACATTCCCATGCTACACACCCAAACCCCACATCCCCATGCTACATACCCAGGCCCCACATTCCCATGCTACACACCCAGACCACACATCCCCATGCTACATACCCAGACCCCACATCCCCATGTTACACACCCAGACCCCACATTCCCATGCTACATACTCAAACCCCACGTCCCCATGCTACGTACCCAGACTTCACATCCCCATGCTACATACTCAGACCCCACATTCCCATGCTACATACCAATACCCCACATCCCCATGCTACATACCCAGACCCCACATCCCATGCTACATACCCAGACCCCACATTCCCATGCTACACACCCAGACCCCACATCCCTATGCAACAAACCCAGAGCCCACATCCCCATGCTACACACCCAGACCTCACATCCCCATGTTACACACCCAGACCCCACATCCCCATGCAACACATCCAGACCCCACATCTCCATGCTACATACTCAGACCCCACATCCCCATGCTACATACCCAGGCCCCACATTCCCATGCTACACACCCAGACCCCACATCCCCATGCTACATACTCAGACCCCACATCCCTATGCAACACACGCAGACCCGACATCCCCATGCAACACACCCAGAGCCCCCATCCCCATGCTACACACCCAGACCCCACATTCCCATGTTACACACCCAGACCCCACACCCCCATGCAACACATCCAGGCCCCTCATTCCCATGCTACACACCCAGGCCCCACATCCCCATGCTACATACTCAGACCCCACATCCCTATGCCACACACCCAGACCCCACATCCCCATGCAACACACCCAGAGCCCCCATCCCCATGCTACACACCCTGACCCCATATCCCCATGCTATATACCCAGACCCGACATCCCCATGCAACACACCCAGACCCCACATTCCCATGCTACATACCCAGACCCCACATTCCCATGCTACATACCCAGACCCCACATCCCCATGCTACACACCCAGACCCCACATTCCCATGCTACATACCCAGACCCCACATCCCCATGCTACATACTCAGACCCCACATCCCTATGCAACACACCCAGACCCCACATCCCCATGCAACACACACAGAGCCCCCATCCCCATGCAACACACCCAGAGCCCCCATCCAAATGCTACACACCAAGACCCCACATCCCCATGCTATATACCCAGACCCCACATTCCCATGCAACACACCCAGACCCCACATTCCCATGCTACATACCCAGGCCCCACATTCCCATGCTACACACCCAGACCCCACATTCCACTGCTACATACCCAGGCCCCACATTCCCATGCTACACACCCAGACCCCACATCCCCATCCTACATACTCAGACCGCACATCCCTCTGCAACACACCCAGACCCCACATCCGCATGCAACACATCCACACCCCACATTCCCATGCTACATACCCATACCCCACATTCCCATGCTACACACCCAGACTCCACATCCCCATGCTACATACTCAGACCCCACGTCCCCATGCTACGTACCCATACCCCACATTCCCATGCTACACACCCAGACCCCACATCCCCACGCTACATACCCAGGCCCCACATTCCCATGCGACACACCCAGACCCCACATCCCCATGCTACATACCCAGGCCCCACATTCCCATGCTACACACCCAGACCCCACATCCCCATGCTACATTCCCAGGCCCCACATTCCCATGCTACACACCCAGACCCCACATCCCCATGCTATATACTCAGACCCCACATCCCTATGCAACACACCCAGACCCCACATCCCCATGCAACACACCCAGACCCCACATCCCCATGCTACATACCCAGACCCCACATCCCCATGTTACACACCCAGACCCCACATTCCCATGCTACATACTCAAACCCCACGTCCCCATGCTCCGTACCCAGACTTCACATCCCCATGCTACATACTCAGACCCCACATCCCCATGCAACACATCCAGACCCCACATCTCCATGCTACATACTCAGACCCCACATCCCCATGCTACATACCCAGGCCCCTCATTCCCATGCTACACACACAGGTCCCACATCCCCATGCTACATACTCAGACCCCACATCCCTATGCAACACACCCAGACCCCACATCCCCATGCAACACACCCAGAGCCCCCATCCCCATGCTACACACCCAGACCCCACATCCCCATGCTATATACCCAGACCCCACATCCCCATGCTACACACCCAGACCCCACATTCCCATGCTACATACCCAGACCCCACATTCCCATGCTACATACCCAGACCCCACATCCTCATGCAACACACCCAGACCCCACATTCCCATGCTACATACCCAGGCCCCACATTCCCATGCTACATACCCAGACCCCACATCCCCATGCAACACACCCAGACCCCACATTCCCATGCTACATACCCAGACCCCACATTCCCATGCTACATACCCAGACCCCACATCCCTATGCAACACACCCAGACCCCACAACCCCATGCAACACACCCAGAGCCCCCAACTCCATGTAACACACCCAGAGCCCCCATCCCCATGCTACACACCAGGACACCACATCCCCATGCTATATACCCAGACCCACCATCCCCATGCAACACACCCAGACCCCACATTCCCATGCTCTCTACCCAGACCCCACATCCCCATGCAACACACCCAGACCCCACATTCCCATGCTACACATCCAGACCCCACATCCACATGCTACATACTCAGACCCCACATTCCCATGCTACACACCCAGACCCCACATTCCAATGCTACATACCCAGGCCCCACATTCCCATGCTACACACCCAGACCCCACATCCCCATCCTACATACTCAGACCCCACATCCCTCTGCAACACACCCAGACCCCACATCCCCATGCAACACACCCAGACCCCACATTCCCATGCTACGTACCCATACCCCACATTCCCATGCTACACACCCAGACTCCACATCCCCATGCTACATACTCAGACCCCACATTCCCATGCTACATACCCAGGACTCACATTCCCATGCTACACACCCAAACCCCACATCCCCATGCTACATACTCAGACCCCACATTCCCATGCTACACACCCAGACCCCACATTCCAATGCTACATACCCAGGCCCCACATTCCCATGCTACACACCCAGACCCCACATCCCCATCCTACATACTCAGACCCCACATCCCTCTGCAACACACCCAGACCCCACATCCCCATGCAACACACCCAGACCCCACATTCCCATGCTACGTACCCATACCCAACATTCCCATGCTACACACCCAGACTCCACATCCCCGTGCTACATACTCAGACCCCACATTCCCATGCTACATACCCAGGACCCACATTCCCATGCTACACACCCAAACCCCACATCCCCATGCTACATACTCAGACCCCACATTCCCATGCTACACACCCAGACCCCACATTCCAATGCTACATACCCAGGCCCCACATTCCCATGCTACACACCCAGACCCCACATCCCCATCCTACATACTCAGACCCCACATCCCTCTGCAACACACCCAGACCCCACATCCCCATGCAACACACCCAGACCCCACATTCCCATGCTACGTACCCATACCCCACATTCCCATGCTACACACCCAGACTCCACATCCCCATGCTACATACTCAGACCCCACATTCCATTGCTACATGCCCAGACCCCACATCCCCATGCTACACACCCAGACCCCACATCCCTATGCAGCACACCCAGAGCCCCCATCCCCATGCTACACACCCAGACCCCACATCCCCATGCAACAAACCCAGACCCCACATTCCGATGCTACATGCCCAGGCACAACATTCCCATGCTACACACCCAGACCCCACATCCCCATGCTACATACTCAGACCCCACATCCCTATGCAACACACCAAGACCCCACATCCCCATGCAACACACCCAGACCCCACATTCCCATGCTACATACCCAGACCCCACATCCCCATGCCACACACCCAGACCCCACATTCCCATGCTATATACCCAGACCCCACATCCCCATGCAACACGTCCAGACCCCACATCTCCGTGCTACACACCCAGACCCCACATCTCCATGCTACATACTCAGACCCCACATCCCTATGCAATACACCTAGACCCCACATCCCCATGCAACACACCCAGAGCCCCCATTCCCATGCTACACACCCAGACCCCACATCCCCATGCTATATACCCAGACCCCACATCCCCATGCAACACACACAGACCCCACATTCCCATGCTACATACCCAGACCCCACATCCCCATGCAACACACCCAGACCCCACATTCCCATGCTACATACTCAGACCCCACGTCCCCATGCTACGTACCCATACCCCACATTCCCATGCTACATACCCAGACTCCACATCCCCATGCTACGTACCCATACCCCACATTCCCATGCTACACACCCAGACCCCACATCCCCATGCTACATACCCAGGCCCCACATTCCCATGCTACACACGCAGACCCCACATCCCCATGCTACATACCCAGGCCCCACATTCCCATGCTACACACCCAGACCCCACATCCCCATGCAACACACCCAGACCCCACATTCCCATGCTACATACTCAGACCCCACGTCCCCATGCTACGTACCCATACCCCACATTCCCATGCTACACACCCAGACTCCACATCCCCATGCTATATACTCAGACCCCACATTCCCATGCTACACACCCAGACCCCACATCCCCATGCTACATACCCAGGCCCCACATTCCCATGCTACACACCCAAACCCCACATCCCCATGCTACATACCCAGGCCCCACATTCCCATGCTACACACCCAGACCACACATCCCCATGCTACATACCCAGACCCCACATCCCCATGTTACACACCCAGACCCCACATTCCCATGCTACATACTCAAACCCCACGTCCCCATGCTACGTACCCAGACTTCACATCCCCATGCTACATACTCAGACCCCACATTCCCATGCTACATACCAATACCCCACATCCCCATGCTACATACCCAGACCCCACATCCCATGCTACATACCCAGACCCCACATTCCCATGCTACACACCCAGACCCCACATCCCTATGCAACAAACCCAGAGCCCACATCCCCATGCTACACACCCAGACCTCACATCCCCATGTTACACACCCAGACCCCACATCCCCATGCAACACATCCAGACCCCACATCTCCATGCTACATACTCAGACCCCACATCCCCATGCTACATACCCAGGCCCCACATTCCCATGCTACACACCCAGACCCCACATCCCCATGCTACATACTCAGACCCCACATCCCTATGCAACACACGCAGACCCGACATCCCCATGCAACACACCCAGAGCCCCCATCCCCATGCTACACACCCAGACCCCACATTCCCATGTTACACACCCAGACCCCACACCCCCATGCAACACATCCAGGCCCCTCATTCCCATGCTACACACCCAGGCCCCACATCCCCATGCTACATACTCAGACCCCACATCCCTATGCCACACACCCAGACCCCACATCCCCATGCAACACACCCAGAGCCCCCATCCCCATGCTACACACCCTGACCCCATATCCCCATGCTATATACCCAGACCCGACATCCCCATGCAACACACCCAGACCCCACATTCCCATGCTACATACCCAGACCCCACATTCCCATGCTACATACCCAGACCCCACATCCCCATGCTACACACCCAGACCCCACATTCCCATGCTACATACCCAGACCCCACATCCCCATGCTACATACTCAGACCCCACATCCCTATGCAACACACCCAGACCCCACATCCCCATGCAACACACACAGAGCCCCCATCCCCATGCAACACACCCAGAGCCCCCATCCAAATGCTACACACCAAGACCCCACATCCCCATGCTATATACCCAGACCCCACATTCCCATGCAACACACCCAGACCCCACATTCCCATGCTACATACCCAGGCCCCACATTCCCATGCTACACACCCAGACCCCACATTCCACTGCTACATACCCAGGCCCCACATTCCCATGCTACACACCCAGACCCCACATCCCCATCCTACATACTCAGACCGCACATCCCTCTGCAACACACCCAGACCCCACATCCGCATGCAACACATCCACACCCCACATTCCCATGCTACATACCCATACCCCACATTCCCATGCTACACACCCAGACTCCACATCCCCATGCTACATACTCAGACCCCACGTCCCCATGCTACGTACCCATACCCCACATTCCCATGCTACACACCCAGACCCCACATCCCCACGCTACATACCCAGGCCCCACATTCCCATGCGACACACCCAGACCCCACATCCCCATGCTACATACCCAGGCCCCACATTCCCATGCTACACACCCAGACCCCACATCCCCATGCTACATTCCCAGGCCCCACATTCCCATGCTACACACCCAGACCCCACATCCCCATGCTATATACTCAGACCCCACATCCCTATGCAACACACCCAGACCCCACATCCCCATGCAACACACCCAGACCCCACATCCCCATGCTACATACCCAGACCCCACATCCCCATGTTACACACCCAGACCCCACATTCCCATGCTACATACTCAAACCCCACGTCCCCATGCTCCGTACCCAGACTTCACATCCCCATGCTACATACTCAGACCCCACATCCCCATGCAACACATCCAGACCCCACATCTCCATGCTACATACTCAGACCCCACATCCCCATGCTACATACCCAGGCCCCTCATTCCCATGCTACACACACAGGTCCCACATCCCCATGCTACATACTCAGACCCCACATCCCTATGCAACACACCCAGACCCCACATCCCCATGCAACACACCCAGAGCCCCCATCCCCATGCTACACACCCAGACCCCACATCCCCATGCTATATACCCAGACCCCACATCCCCATGCTACACACCCAGACCCCACATTCCCATGCTACATACCCAGACCCCACATTCCCATGCTACATACCCAGACCCCACATCCTCATGCAACACACCCAGACCCCACATTCCCATGCTACATACCCAGGCCCCACATTCCCATGCTACATACCCAGACCCCACATCCCCATGCAACACACCCAGACCCCACATTCCCATGCTACATACCCAGACCCCACATTCCCATGCTACATACCCAGACCCCACATCCCTATGCAACACACCCAGACCCCACAACCCCATGCAACACACCCAGAGCCCCCAACTCCATGTAACACACCCAGAGCCCCCATCCCCATGCTACACACCAGGACACCACATCCCCATGCTATATACCCAGACCCACCATCCCCATGCAACACACCCAGACCCCACATTCCCATGCTCTCTACCCAGACCCCACATCCCCATGCAACACACCCAGACCCCACATTCCCATGCTACACATCCAGACCCCACATCCACATGCTACATACTCAGACCCCACATTCCCATGCTACACACCCAGACCCCACATTCCAATGCTACATACCCAGGCCCCACATTCCCATGCTACACACCCAGACCCCACATCCCCATCCTACATACTCAGACCCCACATCCCTCTGCAACACACCCAGACCCCACATCCCCATGCAACACACCCAGACCCCACATTCCCATGCTACGTACCCATACCCCACATTCCCATGCTACACACCCAGACTCCACATCCCCATGCTACATACTCAGACCCCACATTCCCATGCTACATACCCAGGACTCACATTCCCATGCTACACACCCAAACCCCACATCCCCATGCTACATACTCAGACCCCACATTCCCATGCTACACACCCAGACCCCACATTCCAATGCTACATACCCAGGCCCCACATTCCCATGCTACACACCCAGACCCCACATCCCCATCCTACATACTCAGACCCCACATCCCTCTGCAACACACCCAGACCCCACATCCCCATGCAACACACCCAGACCCCACATTCCCATGCTACGTACCCATACCCAACATTCCCATGCTACACACCCAGACTCCACATCCCCGTGCTACATACTCAGACCCCACATTCCCATGCTACATACCCAGGACCCACATTCCCATGCTACACACCCAAACCCCACATCCCCATGCTACATACTCAGACCCCACATTCCCATGCTACACACCCAGACCCCACATTCCAATGCTACATACCCAGGCCCCACATTCCCATGCTACACACCCAGACCCCACATCCCCATCCTACATACTCAGACCCCACATCCCTCTGCAACACACCCAGACCCCACATCCCCATGCAACACACCCAGACCCCACATTCCCATGCTACGTACCCATACCCCACATTCCCATGCTACACACCCAGACTCCACATCCCCATGCTACATACTCAGACCCCACATTCCATTGCTACATGCCCAGACCCCACATCCCCATGCTACACACCCAGACCCCACATCCCTATGCAGCACACCCAGAGCCCCCATCCCCATGCTACACACCCAGACCCCACATCCCCATGCAACAAACCCAGACCCCACATTCCGATGCTACATGCCCAGGCACAACATTCCCATGCTACACACCCAGACCCCACATCCCCATGCTACATACTCAGACCCCACATCCCTATGCAACACACCAAGACCCCACATCCCCATGCAACACACCCAGACCCCACATTCCCATGCTACATACCCAGACCCCACATCCCCATGCCACACACCCAGACCCCACATTCCCATGCTATATACCCAGACCCCACATCCCCATGCAACACGTCCAGACCCCACATCTCCGTGCTACACACCCAGACCCCACATCTCCATGCTACATACTCAGACCCCACATCCCTATGCAATACACCTAGACCCCACATCCCCATGCAACACACCCAGAGCCCCCATTCCCATGCTACACACCCAGACCCCACATCCCCATGCTATATACCCAGACCCCACATCCCCATGCAACACACACAGACCCCACATTCCCATGCTACATACCCAGACCCCACATCCCCATGCAACACACCCAGACCCCACATTCCCATGCTACATACTCAGACCCCACGTCCCCATGCTACGTACCCATACCCCACATTCCCATGCTACATACCCAGACTCCACATCCCCATGCTACGTACCCATACCCCACATTCCCATGCTACACACCCAGACCCCACATCCCCATGCTACATACCCAGGCCCCACATTCCCATGCTACACACGCAGACCCCACATCCCCATGCTACATACCCAGGCCCCACATTCCCATGCTACACACCCAGACCCCACATCCCCATGCAACACACCCAGACCCCACATTCCCATGCTACATACTCAGACCCCACGTCCCCATGCTACGTACCCATACCCCACATTCCCATGCTACACACCCAGACTCCACATCCCCATGCTATATACTCAGACCCCACATTCCCATGCTACACACCCAGACCCCACATCCCCATGCTACATACCCAGGCCCCACATTCCCATGCTACACACCCAAACCCCACATCCCCATGCTACATACCCAGGCCCCACATTCCCATGCTACACACCCAGACCACACATCCCCATGCTACATACCCAGACCCCACATCCCCATGTTACACACCCAGACCCCACATTCCCATGCTACATACTCAAACCCCACGTCCCCATGCTACGTACCCAGACTTCACATCCCCATGCTACATACTCAGACCCCACATTCCCATGCTACATACCAATACCCCACATCCCCATGCTACATACCCAGACCCCACATCCCATGCTACATACCCAGACCCCACATTCCCATGCTACACACCCAGACCCCACATCCCTATGCAACAAACCCAGAGCCCACATCCCCATGCTACACACCCAGACCTCACATCCCCATGTTACACACCCAGACCCCACATCCCCATGCAACACATCCAGACCCCACATCTCCATGCTACATACTCAGACCCCACATCCCCATGCTACATACCCAGGCCCCACATTCCCATGCTACACACCCAGACCCCACATCCCCATGCTACATACTCAGACCCCACATCCCTATGCAACACACGCAGACCCGACATCCCCATGCAACACACCCAGAGCCCCCATCCCCATGCTACACACCCAGACCCCACATTCCCATGTTACACACCCAGACCCCACACCCCCATGCAACACATCCAGGCCCCTCATTCCCATGCTACACACCCAGGCCCCACATCCCCATGCTACATACTCAGACCCCACATCCCTATGCCACACACCCAGACCCCACATCCCCATGCAACACACCCAGAGCCCCCATCCCCATGCAACACACCCTGACCCCATATCCCCATGCTATATACCCAGACCCGACATCCCCATGCAACACACCCAGACCCCACATTCCCATGCTACATACCCAGACCCCACATTCCCATGCTACATACCCAGACCCCACATCCCCATGCTACACACCCAGACCCCACATTCCCATGCTACATACCCAGACCCCACATCCCCATGCTACATACTCAGACCCCACATCCCTATGCAACACACCCAGACCCCACATCCCCATGCAACACACACAGAGCCCCCATCCCCATGCAACACACCCAGAGCCCCCATCCAAATGCTACACACCAAGACCCCACATCCCCATGCTATATACCCAGACCCCACATTCCCATGCAACACACCCAGACCCCACATTCCCATGCTACATACCCAGGCCCCACATTCCCATGCTACACACCCAGACCCCACATTCCACTGCTACATACCCAGGCCCCACATTCCCATGCTACACACCCAGACCCCACATCCCCATCCTACATACTCAGACCGCACATCCCTCTGCAACACACCCAGACCCCACATCCGCATGCAACACATCCACACCCCACATTCCCATGCTACATACCCATACCCCACATTCCCATGCTACACACCCAGACTCCACATCCCCATGCTACATACTCAGACCCCACGTCCCCATGCTACGTACCCATACCCCACATTCCCATGCTACACACCCAGACCCCACATCCCCACGCTACATACCCAGGCCCCACATTCCCATGCGACACACCCAGACCCCACATCCCCATGCTACATACCCAGGCCCCACATTCCCATGCTACACACCCAGACCCCACATCCCCATGCTACATTCCCAGGCCCCACATTCCCATGCTACACACCCAGACCCCACATCCCCATGCTATATACTCAGACCCCACATCCCTATGCAACACACCCAGACCCCACATCCCCATGCAACACACCCAGACCCCACATCCCCATGCTACATACCCAGACCCCACATCCCCATGTTACACACCCAGACCCCACATTCCCATGCTACATACTCAAACCCCACGTCCCCATGCTCCGTACCCAGACTTCACATCCCCATGCTACATACTCAGACCCCACATCCCCATGCAACACATCCAGACCCCACATCTCCATGCTACATACTCAGACCCCACATCCCCATGCTACATACCCAGGCCCCTCATTCCCATGCTACACACACAGGTCCCACATCCCCATGCTACATACTCAGACCCCACATCCCTATGCAACACACCCAGACCCCACATCCCCATGCAACACACCCAGAGCCCCCATCCCCATGCTACACACCCAGACCCCACATCCCCATGCTATATACCCAGACCCCACATCCCCATGCTACACACCCAGACCCCACATTCCCATGCTACATACCCAGACCCCACATTCCCATGCTACATACCCAGACCCCACATCCTCATGCAACACACCCAGACCCCACATTCCCATGCTACATACCCAGACCCGACATCCCCATGCTACATACTCAGACCCCACATCCCTATGCAACACACCCAGACCCCACATCACCATGCAACACACCCAGAGCCCCCATCCCCATGCAACACACCCAGAGCCCCCATCCCCATGCTACACACCCAGACCCCACATCCCCATGCTCTATACCCAGACCCCACATTCCCATGCAACACACCCAGACCCCACATTCCCATGCTACATACCCAGGCCCCACATTCCCATGCTACACACCCAGACCACACATCCACATGCTACATACTCAGACCCCACATTCCCATGCTACACACCCAGACCCCACATTCCAATGCTACATACCCATACCCCACATTCCCATGCTTCCCACCCAGACTCCACATCCCCATGCTACATACTCAGACCCCACATTCCCATGCTGCATGCCCAGACCCCACATCCCCATGCTACATACCCAGACCCCACATCCCCATGCTACACACCCAGACCCCACATCCCTATGCAACACACCCAGAGCCCCCATCCCCATGCAACACACCCAGACCCCACATCCCTATGCAACACACCCAGACCCCACATCCCCATGCAACACACCCAGACCCCACATTCCCATGCTACATACCCAGACCCCACATCCCCATGCAACACACCCAGACCCCACATTCCCATGCTATCTACCCAGACCCCACATCCCCATGCAACACATCCAGACCCCACATCTCCATGCTACACACCCAGACCCCACATCTCCATGCTCCATACTCAGACCCCACATCCCTATGCAATACACCCAGACCCCACATCCCCATGCAACACACCCAGAGCCCCCATCCCCATGCTACACACCCAGACCCCACATCCCCATGCTATATACCCAGACCCCACATCCCCATGCAACACACCCAGACCCCACATTCCCATGCTACATACCCAGACTCCACATCCCCATGCAACACACCCAGACCCCACATTCCCATGCTACATACCCAGACCCCACATCCCCATGCTACATACCCAGACCCCACATCCCCATGCAACACACCCAGACCCCACATTCCCATGCTACATACCCAGGCCCCACATCCCCATGCTACATACAAAGATCCCACATCCCTATGCAACACACCCAGACCCCACATCACCATGCAACACACCCAGAGCCCCCATCCCCATGCAACACACCCAGAGCCCCCATCCCCATGCTGCACACCCAGACCCCACATCCCCATGCAACACACTCAGACCCCACATTCCCATGCTACATACCCAGGCCCCACATTCCCATGCTACACACCCAGACCACACATCCACATGCTACATACTCAGACCCCACATTCCCATGCTACACACCCAGACCCCACATTCCCATGCTACATACCCAGGCCCCACATTCCCATGCAACACACCCAGACCCCACATTCCCATGCTACATACCCAGGCCCCACATTCCCATGCTACACACCCAGACCCCACATCCCCATGCTACATACTCTGACCCCACATCCCTATGCAACACACCCAGGCCCCACATCCCCATGCAACACACCCAGACCCCACATTCCCATGCAACACACCCACACCCCACATTCCCATGCTACATACACAGACCCCACATCCCTATGCAACACACCCAGACCCCACATTCCCATGCTACATACCCAGACCCCACATCCCCATGCTACACACCCAGACCCCACATCTCCATGCAACACACCCAGACCTCACATCCCCATGTTACACACCCAGACCCCACACCCCCATGCAACACATCCAGACCCCACATCCCCATGCTACACAACCAGACCCCACATCTTCATGCTACATACTCAGACCCCACATCCCCATGCTACACACCCACACCCCACATTCCCATGCAACACACCCAGACCCCACATTCCCATGCTACATACCCAGGCCCCACATTCCCATGCTACACACCCAGACCCCACATCCCCATGCTACATACTCTGACCCCACATCCCTATGCAACACACCCAGGCCCCACATACCCATGCAACACACCCAGACCCCACATTCCCATGCAACACACCCACACCCCACATTCCCATGCTACATACACAGACCCCACATCCCTATGCAACACACCCAGACCCCACATTCCCATGCTACATACCCAGACCCCACATCCCCATGCTACACACCCAGACCCCACATCTCCATGCAACACACCCAGACCTCACATCCCCATGTTACACACCCAGACCCCACACCCCCATGCAACACATCCAGACCCCACATCCCCATGCTACACAACCAGACCCCACATCTCCATGCTACATACTCAGACCCCACATCCCCATGCTACACACCCACACCCCACATTCCCATGCTACACACCCAGACCCCACATCCCCATGCTGCATACTCAGACCCCACATCCCTATGCAACACACCCAGACCCCACATCCCCATGCAACACACCCAGACCCCACATTCCCATGCTACATACCCAGACCCCACATCCCCATGCTACATACCCAGACCCCACATCCCTATGCAACACACCCAGACCCCACATCCCCATGCTACATACTCAGACCCCACATCCCCATGCTTCATACTCAGACCCCACATTCCCATGCTACATACCCAGACCCCACATCCCCATGCTACATACCCAGACCCCACATCCCCATGCAACACACCCAGAGCCCCAATCCCCATGCTGCACACCCAGACCCCACATCCCTATGCTATATACCCAGACCCCACATCCCCATGCAACACATCCAGTCCCCACATCCCCATGCAACACACCCAGACCCCACATCCCCATGTTACACACCCAGACCCCACATCCCCATGCAACACATCCAGACCCCACATCCCCATGCAACACACCCAGACCCCACATCCCCATGTTACACACCCAGACCCCACATCCCCATGCAACACACCCAGACCCCACATCCCCATGCAACACACCCAGACCCCACATCCCCATGTTACACACCCAAACCCCACATCCCCATGCAACACACCCAGACACCACATCCCCATGTTACACACCCAGACCCCACACCCCCATGCAACACACCCAGACCTCACATCCCCATGTTACACACCCAGACCCCACACCCCCATGCAACACATCCAGACCCCACATCTCCATGCTACACACCCAGACCCCACATCTCCATGCTACATACTCAGACCCCACATCCCTATGCAACACACCCAGACCCCACATCCCCATGCAACACACCCAGAGCCCCCATCCCCATGCTACACACCCAGACCCCACATCCCCATCCTATATACCCAGACCCCACGTCCCCATGCAACACACCCAGACCCCACATTCCCGTGCTACATACCCAGACTCCACATCCCCATGCAACACACCCAGACCCCACATTCCCATGCTACATACTCAGACCCCACATCCCCATGCTACGTACCCATACCCCACATTCCCATGCTACACACCCAGACTCCACATCCCCATGCTACATACTCAGACCCCACATTCCCATGCTACACACCCAGACCCCACATCCCCATACTACATACCCAGGCCCCACATTCCCATGCTACACACCCAGACCCCACATCCCCATGCTACATACCCAGGCCCCACATTCCCATGCTACACACGCAGACCCCACATCCCCATGCTACATACCCAGGCCCCACATTCCCATGCTACACACCCAGACCCCACATCCCCATGCTACATACTCAGACCCCACATCCCTATGCAACACACCCAGACCCCACATCCCCATGCAACACACCCAGACCCCACATTCCCATGCTACATACCCAGACCCCACATCCCCATGTTACACACCCAGACCCCACATTCCCATGCTACATACTCAGACCCCACGTCCCCATGCTACGTACCCAGACTCCACATCCCCATGCTACATACTCAGACCCCACATTCCCATGCTACATACCCAGACCCCACATCCCCATGCTACATACCCAGACCCCACATCCCCATGCTACATACCCAGACCCCACATTCCCATGCTACACACCCAGACCCCACATCCCTATGCAACACACCCAGACCCCACATTCCCATGCTACATACTCAAACCCCACATTCCCATGCTACGTACCCATACCCCACATTCCCATGCTACACACCCAGACCCCACATCCCCATGCTACATACTCAGACCCCACATTCCCATGCTACATACCCAGACCCCACATTCCCATGCTACACACCCAGGCCCCACAACCCCATGCTACACACTCAGACCCCACATCCCTATGTAACACACCCAGACCCCACATCCCCATGCAACACACCAGAGCCCACATTCCCATGCTATATACCCAGACCCCACATCCCCATGTACACAAATACTGGGCACAAAGTCTGAACCAATTGGTCCAAAGAAGCCTTTAACTTTTCTGAAGTAAAATACAGAGACTTCAGAGCAAGAAGATGCCAGCTATCCTGTTGTGTCAGATTGTGTGCCAAAGATAATTCAGAGCTATCAGCACTAATCCGACATGCCTGCTGTTCTTCAATGTTATTAATTTTTTTTATGTAGAGTTTATGAAGATTCATCATCACCTCCAGTGTGCCAGCTCAGCTTTCGGCTGACTAAAGAAAAGAATATTTGAAGACCAGGGCCTGAAACCTGAGACTAAGGTCAGGTATGTAGTAGTCTCAATGCCCCTATATCTTTGGACATTAGGAGAATCTACAATGAGCACTGGAAAGGTTTTACCTTCAGATTTGGTAACAAGAAAGATGATCCATCACAGTACCATCTCTCAAGCCATCTTACATAGCATGGAGTTGCTAATCCCTGAAAACCAGAGTTCAGCTGGGACACTTTGTTCATTTGCCTGACACCAGGCTCCTGAAGTAGCCACTGTACTTTGGAGTTGAGTTGCAGCACAAGTCTCCAAGGAAGAACTGTTTTGAGCATATCCTGAAGCACTCAGGCATGGGGAGGAGATAGCCTTGTGATATTATTGCTGGACTGTTAATCTTGAATCTCAGACAATGTCTGGGAACCCAGGTTCACATCCTGATACAGCATATTGTGGAATTTGAATTCAATTTTAAAGGAAATCAGGAATTAAGAGCCTAATGATGACCATTGCTGAATGTCAGAAAAACTCATCTGGTTCACTTATATTCTTTAGGGAAGGAAATTGTCATCCTTACCTGCTCTGGCCTACATGAGACTCCTGACCCACAGCAATGTAGTTGACTCTTAACTGCCCTCAGGAAATTATGGATAGGCAATAAATGCTGGCCTTGTCAGCGATGCCCTCATCCCGTGAATGAATAAAAAGAAACTTTCTGACTTGTGGGAAACACTGGCTTGTGACTGACCAAATTGGACAAGGCTCATTCAGGTAGGCACCAAACATATTGAGAGATTCCATTGGGAAAGTGCACAGGTGAAGCCAAGCTCTTGTAGGGAACAGATACATCTCTAAACAATCCAACTGCCCAATGTTTCCTCTCTTGCATGTGGCCAAGTCTTCGGATCACCCATTGGATTTATCCACTATTCTAGAATTAGAGTGAAAGCAAGTCATCATCAATTGCTAATAAGACCATACCCTTATGTTCCATACTTCAGGTATTTATCGAAGAATCTGGAACTCTTGGCCCGCCAAGAAGGCAGGAATCAATTGAAAATTACAGAACTGAAATTATTCGGTATTTGCAAACTAAAGATATTAAAGGTTATGAACCCTTTAAAGATAAAGTTAAGCTACAGTACAACCATTGTTGCGGTGGATAGTACAACTGGCTTGAGGGATTGAATGGCCTTCTCCTATTCCCATGTTCCTGTTTTCAATTACCTTAGTACTGACAGGGAGGTGTATTCAAACATTGGGAAGAATTGTACTGAACCTATGAAAAATCCATGTACTATTGTGATTTCCCCGGGCACATAGGATCAGTAAATTTGCCCTATCATTGTTTTGGGCTTAGAGAGCACAACATTGGTTATATTCTCTAAGCATTTCTTGTCCACATTTGCACTGGATCCACTGCTTTTTGCCATTTATATAAATGGTTTGGATGTGAATATAGATGGTATAAGTTTTCAGATGACACCAAAATTGGAGGTGTAGTGGGAAGTGCAGAAGGATATCTCAGATTACAATGGGACCTTGACCAGATGGGCCAATGGGTCGAGGGGTGACAGATGGAGTTTAATTTCAATAGATGTGAGGTGTGGCATTTTGGCAAGGCAAATCAGGGCAGGGCTTATAAAGTTAATGGTGGACCCCTCGAAAGTGTTGCTGAGTAAAAAAGCCCAGGGGTCCAGGTGCATAGTTCCTTGAAAGTGGAGTCACAGGTAGACAGGGTGGGGAAGAAGGCTTTTGGCATGCTTGACTTCATTGGTCAGTGCATGGTGTATAGGAGGTGGGATGTCATGTTGCAGCTGAAAAAAGGACATTATGGAGCCACTTTTAGAATACTGTGCTGAATGAGGTTGTCGATGAGTGCACCAAGCTGGCTTGCTTCTGTTCAGATGTTTCATCACCATGCTAGGTGGCATCATCAGTAGAACCTCTGATGAAGCAATGTTCATCTACTCTGCTTGAAATTTATACTGTCTGGTCTGTTATGGCGAGTAGTGTCACTCCTGGTTTTGATCTGTATGGGTTTATATATAGAGTCTTATTCTATTTGTTTGTTAATTACATATCATATATTCTCATATATATTCTGATGGCTGTGGAAGTTGAAGGTGTGATCATGTGGGTTGCTTTACTGTACACTGAAGTTTGGAAATCCCCATTTGTCACACTTTCAACTTTAACATCCAGAATGGAAGTAGTTTTTTGTTTCCTTTTTCCCTTGTGAATTTAATCCTTGTGAATATGCTGTTGATGAAGTGATGGGTCTCTTCTAATTTGTTGTGTTTAATAATGACAAATGTGTCATCTGCGGACCAGATCCACGGTTTAGGTTATAGGCAGGGGGGTGGTGGTGTGTTCTGGTCTTTGCATGACTACTTCGGTATCGAGTCCTGAGATGGGTGACCCCATTGGTGTACCATTGATCTGTCTGCATACTTAACCATTAAAGATGAAGCGTGTGGCGAGGCACAGATCTAGTCGTCCAAGTAGGTTGTCCTTGCTGATGGAGCTGTTGGTCTGTGTTGCTGCTTCCTCTAGTAAGGTGGCCACTGTTTTTTTGGTTGGTAGGATGTCGATTGATGTGAATAAAGCTGTAACGTCAAAGGATACCTAAATCTTGTTGTCCTTGATTCTTATGTACATGAGGGTATTGAGGAATTCTTGGGTTGTGTGGATGGAATGGGGTAACCCATAAATTAAGTGTTTCAATCTCTGTTGTAGGTCTTTGTCCAGTCTGTGTGAAGGTGTGCCTGGTAGTGACACAATGAGTCTGAGGAGGATGTCTGTTTTGCATACTTTAGGAAGCCCATAGAAGTGGGTGGTGTTTGTGCTTTCTGGTTTCATTCTCATGTAGTCCGTCTTAGTTATCTGTCCTGCATCCTTTAATCTCTTCAGTTTGTATTTAATGGTCAAGTATACAAACAGATCAATGATCATGAACATCCAGAGGTCATGAAAAGTGTCATAAAAAATACAGGTCTTTGTTTCCAGTGATATATTCTTGTTATTACTGAAGGGAAAGTTTATGTATACATAAGGGAGAAAGAAAAAGATGATAATAGATACAAGGCAGTAAGTGCTAATCAATGTTATGTACAGCACAAACCCTAAACTTGTGCTAAATGATCACTTTTTATGCTATAGATTTTAGAGAAGATTTGAAAGTTAAAGTGTAAGAAAAATAACATTTCCACTGTTTTTGTAAATATTCCTGGTCGCTAGCAAGCCAAGACAACATGTGTCAAATTTAATAAATTCACAAGGGAAGAAGAAAACAGCAAACAACTTCTGTCTCTGGATGTTTTAGTTGAGCCAATGACCAACAGGGAGTTCCAAACCTCAGTGTACAGAAAAGCAACCCATACTGATCAAATCCTCAACTTGCACAGCAACCATCCCAACGTCCACAAACGAAGCTGCATTGGAACGCTATTTAAATGGGCCAAGACACATTGCAACACTCTGGAACTATGCAGGAAAGAGGAAGAGCACCTATACAAAATCCTTGCTGTGAAAGGATATCCCTGCAACTTCATCCACAGATGCCTACTAAACAGACAACAACAGGAGGACACAGTACACCCTAACATACTGGCCACACTGCCCTACATCAAGAACACATCAGAACTGACAACAATGATAATGGGAGCTGCAGATGCTGGAGAATCCAAGATAATAAAGTGTGAAGCTGGATGAACACAGCAGGCCAAGCAGCATCTCAGGAGCACAAAAGCTGACGTTTTGGGCCTAGACCCTTCATCAGAGAAGGGTCTAGGCCTGAAATGTCAGCTTTTGTGCTCCTGAGATGCTGCTTGGCCTGCTGTGTTCATCCAGCTTCACACTTTAGAACTGACAACAAAATTCTTTAGACCACGAGGAATCACGGTAGCCCACAGGCCCATGTCCACTCAATGACCAAACTTACGAGGACTAAAGACCCCATTCCCACAACATGCAGAACCAACATGGTTTACAAAATACCATGCAACGACTGCCACAAGTATTACATTGGGCTGGCAGGAAGGAAACTAGCCATCAGAATACATCAACTGGCAGCAAAATGGCACGATGAACACTCCTTAACATCAGTATATTTAGCCAATGAAGGCCATTAGTTTAACTGGAACAAGGTAACCATAGCAGCCCAAGCCAAACATAGATTTGCACAGGAATTCTTAGAGGCATGGTTCTCCACCTGTAATGCAATCAACAAACATATAGAATTGGATCCCGTATACAAACCCATACAGATCAAAACTGGAAATAACACTACTCACCATAACGGACCGGACAGTAAAAATTCCAAGTGGAGTAGGATAACATTGTTTCATTGGAGCTCCACTGATGATGTCACCGAGCACGGTGACAAAACATCTGAATGAACACAAGCCAGCTCAGTGAGCAAGTCAATACCCTCACTCACAACCCGAGCTACAGATCTCAACCAAAACTTTGAACCGTACTGAATTCTGGTCTCCCTGCTACAGGAAAGATATTGTTAAACTTGAAAGGGTTCAGAAAAGACTCAGAAGGATGTTGCCGGTGTTGGAGGGTTTGAGCTACAGGGAGCGGCTGAATAGGCTGGGGCTATTTTCCCTGGACCAGGTGTGACCTTATAGAGGTTTATAAAATCATGAGGGTCATGGATCGGCTGAATAACAAAGGTCTTTTTTCCCAGGGAAGGGCAGTCCAAAACAAAGGAGTTGCTAATGATCAGGCTGGGAGGGTGAATAGTTGTTAATGGGCGGGTGATTAGTTGGTAATGCCCATTATTAACTATTCCCCCTCCCAGCCTGATAGTTAGCAACTTCTTTGCCTGTCCAACTGTCTTTCTCTCTCTTTGGGCTCTATCCAATCGTTTACTCCCGAATCCACCCACCTCCTTATCTTCTGCATAAAACTGATGTTTTCCCAGCCACCATCAGTTCTGAGGAAGGGTCACCGAATCTGAAACATTAACTGTTTTCTCCTTCACTGATGCTGCCAGACCTGCTGAGCTTTTCCAGCGACTTTGTTTTTGTTCCTGATTTACAGCATCTGCAGTTCTTTTGGTTTTTATCTACAATAAACGTTTATGGCTGAGAAACTTTGGCTCAGAGTTTATGAGTTGGAGGCTGAGCTGCAGACATTTACACATCAAGGAGGGGGAATGTTACTTGGATATTTTGCACAAGGTGACATTATTTCAGGTCTTCCAAGTTGATCAATGAGCAGGGGCAGGGGAATGCAGCAGGATCTGAAGCAGGTAGGGGGAGCCAAAGGGCAGGGGTGCAGGACCGTCAGCCTCTGCAATTGTCCAACAGGGTTAAGGTTCTTAGATAATGAAATGTGAGGCTGGATGAGCACAGCAGGCCCAGCAGCATCTCAGGAGCACAAAAGCTAACGTTTCAGGCCTAGACCCTTCATCAGAGAGGGGGATGGGGTGAGGGTTCTGGAATAAACAGGGAGAGAGGGGGAGGCGGACTGAAGATGGAGAGAAAAGAAGATAGGTGGAGAGGAGAGTATAGGTGGGGAGGTAGGGAGGGGATAGGTCAGTCCAGGGAAGACGGACAGGTCAAGGAGGTGGGATGAGGTTAGTAGGTAGGAGATGGAGGTGCGGCTTGGGGTGGGAGGAAGGGATGGGTGAGAGGAAGAACAGGTTAGGGAGGCAGAGACAGGTTGGACTGGTTTTGGGATGTAGTGGGTGGAGGGGAAGAGCTGGGCTGGTTGTGAGGTGCAGTGGGGGGAGGGGACGAACTGGGCTGGTTTTGGGATGTGGTGGGGGAAGGGGAGATTTTGAAGCTGGTGAAGTCCACATTGATACCATTGGGCTGCAGGGTTCCCAAGCGGAATATGAGTTGCTGTTCCTGCAACCTTCGGGTGGCATCATTGTGGCACTGCAGGAGGCCCATGATGGACATGTCATCTAAAGAATGGGAGGGGGAGTGGAAATGGTTTGCGACTGGGAGGTGCAGTTGTTTATTGCGAACCGAGCGGAGGTGTTCTGCAAAGCCCTCCAACCCCACCACACCCAGCACCTTCCCCTGCAACCGCAGGAAATGCTACACTTGCCCCCACACCTCCTCCCTCACCCCTATCCCAGGCCCCAAGATGACTTTCCACATTAAGCAGAGGTTCACCTGCACATCTGCCAATGTGGTATACTGCATCCACTGTACCTGGTGTGGCTTCCTCTACATTGGGGAAAGCAAGCGGAGGCTTGGAGACCGCTTTGCAGAACACCTCCGCTCGGTTCGCAATAAACAACTGCACCTCCCAATCGCAAACCATTTCCACTCCCCCTCCCATTCTTTAGATGACATGTCCATCATGGGCCTCCTGCAGTGCCACAATGATGCCACCCGAAGGTTGCAGGAACAGCAACTCATATTCCGCTTGGGAACCCTGCAGCCTAATGGTATCAATGTGGACTTCACCAGTTTCAAAATCTCCCCTTCCCCAACTGCATCCCTAAACCAGCCCAGTTCGTCCCCTCCCCCCACTGCACCACACAACCAGCCCAGCTCTTACCCCCCACCCACTGCATCCCAAAACCAGTCCAACCTGTCTCTGCCTCCCTAACCGGTTCTTCCTCTCACCCATCCCTTCCTCCCACCCCAAGCCGCACCCCCATCTACCTACTAACCTCATCCCACCTCCTTGACCTGTCCGTCTTCCCTGGACTGACCTATCCCCTCCCTACCTCCCCACCTATAGGCTCTCCACCTATCTTCTTTACTCTCCATCTTCGGTCCGCCTCCCCCTCTCTCCCTATTTATTCCAGTTCCCTCTCCCCATCCCCCTCTCTGATGAAGGGTCTAGGCCCGAAACGTCAGCTTTTGTGCTCCTGAGATGCTGCTTGGCCTGCTGTGTTCATCCAGCTTCACACTTTATTATCTTGGAATTCTCCAGCATCTGCAGTTCCCATTATCTCTCTCCACTGCTGTTCTTCCCTCTTGAGTCAACCTAACCCTGTCGCTTCCTTTAGGGTTATAAGATACAGAGGAGTGTCTGAATCCACAAATTAAATAAGGCCATCTTTTTGCACCCTTCTTGTGATCAGCTGTTTTTCTCAGAAGTGGCTTTAAAATGTGTAACACCCTCCTGATTGTACAAGGCATGGCAATGGCAGTAACAGGTCAGACAGCAAGGTGACAAAAAATCTGCAAATAGATATCTGTCATCAGTGCGTTGAACAATTTGCAGATAGTGTATGATGTGAGAAAATGTGACATTGTCCACTTTAAATAGTGTAACAACTCAGGAAGCCCAACAGGAAAGGAAAATCATTTATTGTTGAACGCTAAAATGAAATGACATCCATAGGCTCGTCCCAGCCCTAGCCAACAGCTCTGCAGTCACATCCTCGAGTCTGCTTCTTTTCTTGATCACTGGAACTCTAGACCCCTTTCTTTTTATTTAACCTATTCTTCCAATCAACCTGTTCAGAGATGCTGTTACACATATCTGGAGCAGGTGGGGCTTGAATGTGAGCCTCTTGGTCCAGAGATAGTGTTGCCACCACTGTACCACAAGAGGGTCCCTGGATCTGCTTTATTTTGTTTATTTTAACCTATTGTTATAATCAACCTGTTCAGAGATGTTATTACATATCTCTGGAGCAGATGGAACTTGAACCCAGGCCTCCTGGTCCAGGGGTAGGGACACTCCCATTGCACAACAAGAAGGCTGTTTCAAAACTTCTCTTTTTTTTGATAAGGGGTACAAGAGACAAACTGGCAAGTGGGATGTTGCTATAAGATGAAGAGGTGGGAGTAGGACAAATAAAGAAACAAATAATAGTTCTATCTGAAGTGTAAATTGGATTACTAAATTTATTGCCAACATCTGTTCTCTAGTAAAAAGGGGAGCATACTTTTTCTAATCAACCTGTTCAGAGATGTTATTGTACACGATGAGAGCAGGTGGGACTTGAACTCAGGCCTCCTGCGGGTCTGCTTTATAAAGGGTTCAGGTGATGAGTTCCAGCTGGGCAGTTACCAAGGGAACTCAATTAATTCTAACATTATGCCAGCTCAAGTGCTCGTCTATGCACCTTTTCAAGATGCGATGTTTCCCACCTCTACTACCCTCCCAGGCAGTGCCTTCCAGATTCCCACCACCCTCTTAGTGAAAAACATTTTCCTCAAATCCCCTCTAAACCTCCTGCCTCCCACCATAAAATTATGATCCCTCATTATTGACCATTTGACTAAGGGGAACAGCTGATTCCTATCCATCTTGTCCATGCCCCTCATAATTGTATACATCTCAGTCAGGTCCCCCTCAAGCCTTCTCTGTTCTAAAGAAAACAACCTGAGCCTATCCAGCCCAGTGCTCCATCCCAGGCAACCTCCGAGTGAATAATTGAAATAATATGCACTTACCAGTCAATTTACTGACACCAGCTAGCATTTATATTGTTCATATGCTGGTCTGTATGCTTCACATTTCTGTTCAATCATAGGTCTACTCAAAAGAGGACAACCCCCATTGAGCTACACATTTTAAATGACCAAAGTGAGAATTTAAATCCATTGCCTATCCAGATCTCAGGTATACCTTCCACTATTTTCATGGATGCAGTTCTGTACAGTTCCCTCACTCTGTCTCAGCAGTCACCATCACAAGAAGCAGTCATTGTTCAGTGAATAATAAAGCTGTTGTACCAGTCAATGGGAATGTCAGAGGTCATTCTCATTTGTCTCACATGCTGGTATAAAGTGTTCTCCTGTAAGGCTGAAATGACTGCATCGTAATACCTGTCACTGCCAAACAATGGGAATCCTGGTTGTTTACTTTTTAGAATTTGTAGTGTTTTGTGATACTTACTTGACATCAAACAATCACAAGCAAAAGAGCTTTACAAAATATTGCACACATTGGTCTGACTTTTTGAAAGTCAACCATGCTGTGTGTATCTCACAGAATAAAAAAAAGGCTCCAAGTGTTATAACTGAGAGCCCTGGACTAAAAGTGGAATGCCATTATATCAGTGATAATGGGAACTGCAGTTGCTGGAGAATCCAAGATAATGAAATGTGAGGCTGGATGAACACAGCAGGCCCAGCAGCATCTCAGGAGCACAAAAGCTGACGTTTCGGGCCTAGACCGTTCATCAGAGAGCCATTATATCGTCTATTTTACCTTCTTTTAGGTGTGTCTTTGTTTTTTTCTGTTTTTCTCTTTGCTTTCATCCTTCAGATTTCTTTTATCAAATCCATCCTGAAGTATTCTTCACATTTTCCACCTGGGGATATAGGTTATGGAGCTTCAAATCAAGACAATAGCTTCCAATCAATGGGATAGATCACTGCTAAACTCTAGTACAGCTGCTCACAACTTGATCAACTAACATAATTTACACAGAAGCAACCTTTATTTTAAAGTTGCTCCCACTCCAAAATAGTCTTCAAGTGAAATGAATAGAATTGAATTGAATCCCTACAGCATGGAAGCTGGTCATCTGACAACAACCCTCTGAAGACCACCCTGCCCAGACCCACTACACTCTTCTATCTCTGTAGTCCTGCATTTCCCATGGCTAACCTGCCTAACCTGCACATCCCTGGACACTATGGGAAATTTAGCACGGCCAATCCACTCAACCTACACATTTTTAGATTTGGGGAGCAAAGCCATGCAGACACAAGGTGGAGGCACAAACTCTAAACAGACAGTCACCTGAGGGTGGAATTGAACCTGGGTCTCTAGCACTGTGAACCAGCAGCGCTAGCCCGTGTGCCACTGAGCTGCCCCAAATGTTTTGGAAATCATGGTGCAATAAAATGACATTGGGCATTTTATTTCTAAAATTCCTGTTTCAGAGGTATGGCACAAAGATTTTGGGCAAACGGTCCCTTTGATTTTCTTCTCTTTAGACAGTACCTGTGTACGAATGAGCTAGGCATACGGCCTTACACTCCAGCATTATGAGCCAGTTCAACAAATGTTAATGCCACTTTTGACTTATCTGTATTATTTTAACAATACTTCATGTATTATATTAAGGGAATTGATGCGTAATAATTCATGAACACTATGTCAATTAAGTGTGAATAATTTTGCATACAGGTGCCTGTTTGTGCTTCCTAACACGTAGTTTGCCTGAAGTGACAGGAATACATTAAAGTATATCTGCGCATGAAAAAGGCTCATTATAAAGATGAAAATCTTTATAATGAAGATTTTCATCTTCATTGATGCATCCCTGATTTCCAATGATTCATCACGGAGACTGAGCCTTCAGCTGCTTAGGTCCTGATGTCGAAGATTCCCACCTTAAATCTCTCTGCCTCTTTGCTGTTTTCTTCCTCTTTTAAGACACTTCTTAAAACATGCCTGTTTGATCAAAAGTTTGGTTCACCAGTCCTAATATCTCCTCTGTGGATAATAGACCTGTAAAATGCCTTAGGATGTTTTACTCTGATAATTGGCATTGCATAAATTAATCCTAAAGTTAAACACTGTTCCGAGGAGAGTCATATCAGACTCAAATCATTAACTCTGTTTCTGTCACTTCAGATCCTGCTGGGACTGCTGAGTTTCTTCAGTGCATTCTGTTGCCACATAAATGCAATTTGTTGTTGGAAATTCAAGAAGGCCAAATGGTACAAACAAAAATTTGAAGTAAGTGCAAATGTGTAATCTCTTGTATTTCTTATTCATAACTTCTCAAGATATTTAAAATTGATGAGAGCATCAATAAATGTTTGCAACATTAAACAAGCTACAGTCCAAGGGAGCAAGGAGAGAGTGCTGAAAGCAACAAATGCTGGACATCTCAGTGGGTCAGGTAACATCCATGGAGAGAGCAAGATAATGTTTAGAGTCTAACTCGAAACGTTAGCTTGCTCACTCTCCGTGGATGCCGCTTGACCTGCTATGATCGCCAGCATTTGCTGTTTTCAGCACAGATTCCAGTGCCTGTGGTAATTTGCTCCAATGTGGTAAGAAAGCAGGAAGGGATAGGACAATGCAGAGAGGCTGCAGGAACAATGTGCTGGTAAATTAAAGGCATTCTATATGGTGATGGTCTTGAAATGAGCACTGGGTTAGAACTACAGTGTTGTGTACTCTACAACCAGGCTATTGTTACTGTTACCAACAAGAACTGTCTGATACCTTATGGGATTTAAAGCGTAAATAGATGTGATGTGCAGAACGGCAGTTTGTCAAATCATTAACAAAAATCTTATAAACAGCCTTCAACCGGTGGCAGGATTCATGAATATTTATGAAATCTGTTCTAAATAACTGGCGATAAAGGCGATGGAGAAGATTGTTGGGTGGCTTGTGAGGGCACTGTCACAGTTTTAAATTGACTAATAGCATCAAGTAGGACGTAGGAGCCCAATAAACTCTTAACAGAGCCTGTTACATGAGACATAATGAAAAATATATTAATTGGATAAATAAAAGCAAGACCTCTGCTCAATCTAACCTAAATTAAAGCGAGCACTATTAGTGATGGGGCAATGTTATGTGACAGTTAAGCTTAATAGCTGTTTGTATGCGATGATTTGTTCAATAATTTATGAAGCATAAAGTTTAACATTCATTGTTCCACCAAAATTACAAAGAGAGAGGCCATTCAATCCATCAAACTCATTCTTTCACACACAAAGTAAGAGTATTACATCATTCAACTCTACCTTGAATGATGCCTAAAAGGGTGGAACTTTATGGGTGCCAGTTGGGCAGGTTGGAGATGGCATTGGCTTGTAAGATCCATTGTGCATCCTACCTACCACTCTCCAGATTATCTCTGATCTGTGGTCGGAGGGTAGGAGGGGTCATCAGGTGGCTTTCCTGTCCTTGATCCAATTAATAAGTAACTCATCCCCACAATACCACACCAACCCTGTTATTTTACCCATGGCAGAAGGGATGCCATAAGTGGGGGGATTGGAGGGAATATAAGAACATGAGCAGGCCATTCAGCCCCTCAAGCCTGTTCTACCATTCAATGAGGTAATGATTGATCTGTGGCTTAACTCTATATGGTGTCTTTGGTGCCTATCCCTTAATAACTCACCACAAGTAACCGGACCTTAATACCTTGGAAGCAGCCTGGCAGCCATAGCTGGCAAGATGGGAGGAAGATTTCCTTTGGGGATATCTTTACCCATCAGAAGCTCCCTCCAGTGCCTGCAGTTACCCCCGCCACAGCCCCAACACAACCCCACAACATGGTCACACTGACCTTTAGCATGTCCCTCCTCAGTTTCTCAAGCCTGGCTATCTATCTCACACCCACACCATGACCACTCACTCCCAGCCCCACCCTTTCCCCATTGAAAACCCCGCTCGAACTTCATTCTGGGCTCTATCATTTGTGCCTCCTCAGGTAATTCCCAGCAGAGGCCACCATTAGAACCCAGCGCTGTTGGGACCAGAGAGTAGCCAGCCAATCCAGTTGGTCATCTTCTCTTTAAGATGGGACTCCATGCCCCAATCTATTTCTCCAGATAAGGGGAGTGGGAGGCAGAACTCCAGCTGTTACCCTCACTATGTGTAGAATGGCTGGGGGCAGCATTCCCCAGCGACTCTTTAGGTAGGAGGAGGGCTGGAAAACCATGAAAAGCTCTACCCAAGGTTATTTCTTTCATACTCATTCCCCTATTGTGGAACCCTATTCTAGCTATCAGTCAATCTTTGTGACATCAAACTGTAAACTTTGGACAGCAGTAGTGGTTTATTTCAGAATAGGCCTCAAGTTAAACTTTTACCATCTCACTCCATCCCCTTTACGACTCCGTAAGGTCTCCCTTTACTCATATTTCCTTGAAGTGGAGGATTCCAGCATTTCTTACCCTCCCTAATAACTCCACTAGGATAAGGGAATAAGCCATTTCATTATCTCAAATTATTAACTAATTACCATCATAATTAGAATTATTACTAACTACATTTTACTGTGGACCACACTTTGGAAATCCAGATGGTATCAGCCACATTGAGCCCCAACAGTGGAAACACAGTCCCATGTTGAAGCAATTTCATATTTGTAACATGGCCTCAGGGCCATCAGGTTCAAGGAAAAACTGCGAGCTTCTGTGTACTTTGCCTTTTTACTTATTTTAATGTGCTCTGCTACTGCAGAGGAAGATCTGTTCAAAGTCAGGGGCCTACATTTCATATTGTTGCCACAAGAGGCAGTCAAGCACCTCACATAGCCATAGAAGCTCTGGTCTTCACTGTCTTTATTACAACTAAAGCGAGATCCTTGTCAATTGCATAAGAACATATGATCCCTCGGGTTTGCTCCGATGATTGATTGTCTTTAACTCTATTTTCTCACCCACTCCCCAATATCCCTTGAACAAGACCCCCAGCCTCAAATATACTCATTAATGGTATATCACCACCATCTGGGGTTGACAATTCCAAGCATCCACAACCCTCCAAATGTAAAACTTCTCCTGATGTCATTCCTACATGATTGAGCCTTTATATTGAGACTGTTCCCCCGTGTTTTAGGCTCCCAGCCAGCCGACAAAAAAAAATGCAGTGTCTACCTTTTCAAGGCTCTTCCAAGAATTTACATGATTCAAAAAGATCA
The DNA here is from genome assembly GCF_030684315.1 of Stegostoma tigrinum. Classification (NCBI taxonomy): domain Eukaryota; kingdom Metazoa; phylum Chordata; class Chondrichthyes; order Orectolobiformes; family Stegostomatidae; genus Stegostoma; species Stegostoma tigrinum. The sequence continues at coordinate 89,766,154 of NC_081361.1, read as the reverse complement.
CCTACTATTCTTTTAAATTCCAGTGTGTACTGACCCAATTTACTCAGCACCTCAACACAGGACAAGTTCCCATCCCAGAAATAATCTGGTGAATCTTCAGAGTGGTTCCAAGTAAGTACATTCTTCCCTCAATATAGGAACCAAAACCTATGTAAATTTCATAACTTTCCAATATTCCAGCTGTGTCTTCACCAAAGCCCTGTAGCAAGACTTTCTGACTCTTCTACTTCTCACTCCTTGCATTGAAGGTTAATTTTTCCTTCCCACAATGCTCGAGATTTCTCACTAAATCTACAAATATGGACTGCAACTAGCTGAGATTGCAGTGCTGATCCTTACAGCTCTTCCTTAGTCATAGCCTGTGAAGTTGAAAATATTCTACTTATCTCCACTCTCTACTTCCTGAACATTCATCAATCCTACATCCACGCTGATAAACTGCCCCAACTCCATGAACTATTATCTTGGACATTAACATTCTGTATTGGTGGCTTATTAAATGCTTTTATGAAATCCTGGTGTGCTACATGACCTTCTTCCTTTGTCTATCCTACTATTGTCACTAATCGATGTGTCAAGTGTGATTTCTTTTTAGAAAATTATGTTGACTCTGATCACACAACAATCTTCTAAGTGTGCTGTTAAGATTTCTTTAATAATAGATTCCAGCATTTGCCTGACAACAAATGTCAGACTAACTGGCCTTCAGTTTCCTGCTTTCTGTCTCCCTCCTATCTAGAATAGTGATGTTACATTTGCTAACATCCAATCTGCTGGGACGATTCTAAGGAATCAACACATCCACACATTCTGCAGTTATCTCTTTCCGAGCTCTAGATCTCCTTCCCATTTCAATAGATCTGTTTGAAAGATTTCCTTTAAAACCTTGGAAGGCACATCACTTAAAAACTTTGGGAATACCTTGGCTTCCAAGGTATTCCCAAAATTCCAGTTTTATCTTTTAGTCTTAACAGACCACTCCTGGAAGAAAATTAGTAATAAGAAGTGTTGACATGGAGTTAATCTGCTTTTAACAAATGCTTTTTGCGAGCTTTGAAAGAATGGAGGATAGCAATTGGTTCGCCACATCTCAACATAATCTCTTGATTCACTGGGTGTTGAGGACTGTGCAAAAATACATCCCTACCCTATTCTCCTCCCTTTTTTCTGCATATAAACTGACATTTTCCCGACTGCTATCAGTTCTGAGGAAGGGTCAGCAGACTTGAAGCGTTGGCTCTGTTTTTCCCTTCACGGATGCTGCCAGACCTGCTGAGATTTTCCAGCAACTTTCTTTGTGTTCCTGATTTACAGCATCTGCAGTTCTTTTGATTTTTATTTGTGCTGGGAATACTTGGTAATTGATCTACAATCACCAACTTTAGGTACATTTAAGTTGTCATTGGATAAGCATATGGACGTACGTGGAATAGCGTAGGTTAGATGGGCTTGAGATCGGTATGACAGGTCGGCACAACATCGAGGGCCGAAGGGCCTGTACTGTGCTGTAATGTTCTATGTTCTATTACTTAAGTTGTGAGATGGTGGTAGCACAGTGTTAGTGTCACCAGGCTAGTAATCTATCGCCTAATACTTCTGGGGAGCATGAGTTCAAGCCCTATCATGACAGTTAATGGAATTTAAAGTTAACTGATGAATCTGGAATTGAATGAAGGTCTCAGTAATGACTCCTGTCAAAACTTGCTGGGTTCACTAATACCGTTTCAGAAAGGAAATCTTCCTTCAGTTCTGTTGAAAGGGCATTAACCTTAGAATTGTTACAGAATGAAAGGAGGTTATTTGACCTATCATATTCCCACTGGTTCACCACTTTGTCCCCTATGTTCTCCTTATAATCCTGCAAGTTCATTCATTTCAGATAATAAGACTAATTCCCTTCTGAATGTTTTAATTGAACCACTCTTTGGCAGTGCATCTCAGATCTTTGCTGTGCAAAAAGTATCTTGCTCATACTGCTTTGTCTTATTTTACCAATTTAAATCTGTGACCTCTCGTTCTTGGTCCCATCGTGAGTTGGACATCTGTATCTGCTCTGTCCAGGTTCCATCATGGTTTTGATCATTTTTGTCAAATCTCTTCACCTGTTCTCCTCCAACAAAGATAATCCTACCTTCTCCAGTCTTCCCCATAACTGAAATTCTTCATTCTTATGACCATTCTTGTGAATCTTGAGACCTAAGTTAATTACTCTCCACAGATGCTGCTTGACTAGCTAGAGATATTCGAACTTGTTTTTATTCTTATTTCAAACTCATGGCAATCTGGTAGACTCTTGAGTGCTCTCAGGGGCAATTAGGGATGGGCAACAAATGAAACTAAAGTGGAGCAGTGAACAGCATGATGTCCAGAACTGAATTATTGAATGAATGCCCTATTCTTACTGTATTTATTGTCACTGAGTGAAAATCCTGGAACGCCCTCTGCAACAGCACTCTGGGTGTACCTGCCCCCTTCCCCATCCACGGACTGCAGCAGTTCAAGAAAGCAACTATCTTGAGGACAGTTAGCAATGGACAATAAGTCCCATCACCCATCAACAAAGATTGAACAAGAAAATGGAGTTGAAGAAAAGGATGATTGTTATACATGAAAGATCTGAAGTAAACTAGCAAGAAGATTAACTGCGCGCAAATCAAATCACCATTAGGGTTTGATGTCAGATAGAGGGACTGTTGCCAGATATTTCCATGTCTTCACCATTGTACTGTCACTTTGGGGACAGATAAGTCAGCCTGTCTCGGTACTTGCTGTTGTTTGATCTGCCACAATGTCACTAAGGAAATCTCCACTCCTGTGACACTTCTCTGGGGTTGCCTAGGGATGGATAACTTGTGTCAGCAGATGGAGTGGCAAAATGACTAAAATGCACACATGGTAAAATTATACATGGTAAAGTTTGTCAGCAAGCTGAGAATAGACTGCGCAATGACAGTCACTTGTGTTGTAAGGTCGCCTCTGTTTGCAGCAGCTGATTTGGCCTTTTTTCCCTAATTCATGGCACCAGTCGCTGATTTTACCTCTCTGAGCTGCAGCCTGTGTTTGATGCTGTGACTGTGACCCACTGCTTGCAAACTACAATATAAGCTTTGGTTCTAAGCAGCCCTCTTGCCTGAATCAGAGGTGAAGGTGGTCACAAACAAAAACAGAAATTGCTGGGAAACGCTCATCAGGTCTGGCAGCCTCTGTGGAGAAACGTCAGAGTTAATGTTTCAGGTCTCCGTGACCCTTCTGAGGATTTCTCTCTGGCTTCTATCCACAAATGCTTCAGACCTGCTGAGCATTTGCAGCAATTTCTGTTTCTGTTTTTGATTTACAGCATCAGCATTTCTCCCAGCTTTTATTTAGGTGAATCTGGTCATTAGGAAACGAGTGGAGGGACCCTCCTGTCTACACCAATGGTGCAGAGGTGGAGATGGTCAAGAGCATCAAGTTCCTAGGAGTAATGATCACCAAAAGTCTGTTCTGTTCAACCATCTGTGATGCAATGATCAAGAAAGCACAACAACACCTCTACTAGCCTCAAGAGGCTAAGGAAATTCAGCAAGTTTCTAAAGACTCCTGGCAAATTTTTTGATGCACCATAGAAGGCATTCTATCCAAATGCAGGAACATAGCAGGTCAAGCAGCATCATAGGAGTTGGAAAGTCAATGTTTTGGGTAAGGACACTTCTTCCTCTGATGTTGCCTGACCTGCTGTGTTCCTCCAGCTCCACACTGTGTTGACTCTGACTCCAGCATCGGCAGTCCTTGGTATATTCTATCCGTTGGAGATGGTCAAGAGCATCAAGTTCCTAGGAGTAATGATCACCAAAAGTCTGTTCTGTTCAACCATCTGTGATGCAATGATCAAGAAAGCACAACAACACCTCTACTAGCCTCAAGAGGCTAAGGAAATTCAGCAAGTTTCTAAAGACTCCTGGCAAATTTTTTGATGCACCATAGAAGGCATTCTATCCAAATGCAGGAACATAGCAGGTCAAGCAGCATCATAGGAGTTGGAAAGTCAATGTTTTGGGTAAGGACACTTCTTCCTCTGATGTTGCCTGACCTGCTGTGTTCCTCCAGCTCCACACTGTGTTGACTCTGACTCCAGCATCGGCAGTCCTTGGTATATTCTATCCGAATGCATCACGGCTTGGTATTGCATTTGCTCATCCCAGGACTACAAAAAACTACAGGGAGTTGTGAACACAGCCTAGTCCATCACACAAACCAACCATCATCTATTGACTCGCCGCTTTGGGAAAGCAGCCAACATCAACAAAGACCCCTCCCAACCTGGTTCCAATCTCTTTCAACCTCTTCTACAAAAGCTTAAACGCACGTCCCAACAGATTCAAAATTAGCTTCTTTGCCGCTGTTATCATACGTCTGAATGGGTGTCTCACATTTCAAATTTAATGTTGATCTCGCTGTTTATCCAACTTCTCTGCAGACATAAGTTTGTATTCTTCTCTCTAGGTACATGAGACGATAATAAATCAAATCAAATCAAATCCTACTACAGAGAGTTGGATGCAAAAATCTTGGGTATTTCAGTTTAATACTGAAGCTAGGCCTGGACTGTTGGAGGGCTTGCCTTTCAGATGAGATATGAAAGGCTCTAAAGTAAATAGTTCAAATGGCACCATTTGAAGTAGAATTTTTTTCCTGATCTACTGTCCAATATTTTGCCTCAACCATCACAAAAGCAGACTGTGTGGTGGTTATCACATTGCTGTGAGCAAAATGGACTAGCATGCTCTGATGCCACAGCAGGGACTTCACTTCATAAGTATATCACGGGTTACAAAGCACTTTGAGACTTCAAACATGGGATTACTCAAGGCATATTGACACAGAAACAGACTGTTTGGTCCAGCCAGTCCGCAACAATATTTCTGCTCAACCTGAACCATGTCCTTGAACATTTTTGTGAATTTCTGCAAAATCCTTTAATGGGGAATTGCCATTGTTAATGTCACTGAACTTTAGCAGCATGCACTCTAAAATATTTTGCTTTTCCAGGGCCATATGAGATAGAGCTTCTTATGCCACGTCACAAATGTACCAAAGACCAACCCTTTTCTGTTGCATGAATTGTGATTGTTTGAAATTCGATGTTCTTGCATTTGTTCTGATGATTGCAAGGTGAATAGGTTTAGTAACTTGGCTCTCTTTGCAGTAAAGCTGAAGAGGTCTTTTTGTGTAATGACCTTTTGCCAGTTTATTTCCAGCTGCATTCTAACCTGCTGTTTCACTCAAACTCTTTAATTAAACAGCAGCGGCCGCACTCGGCACGAACTGTAACTTTACATCACTTAGACAGGATTAGAACAGCTTAAGTGCACAAAAGGAACCTGAACATCAACAAGGTTTTATCTACTTATTTAATTCCTTCAGTTTGCTCTTGCATTCTGTTCACCTTAATGAGCGAATTCGTGAGGAAGCAGGAGTGCTTCGGCTCAAAATAAATGAAATCCTTAAGAAACTGTCACCAACACCTTTTAGATTGGCTTTAAGTTGTAAGGGTAATGCTTTCCCTTTTCAGCCGATATAAATAACCTCCCGACTAGCAGGTACTATTTGTACTTGACCATTTTAAGTAGTGGGAGCTGTACTTAGTCCACATGTAGCCACTTACATGGGGCTGTAAGCAGACTGGCTGTCACTCCTCATACACATCAGCAGCTGGTGACTTGCTCAGGGAGGTCAAATGGCTGGGGAGAAAAATCAAAGGGACTTTTACCTGTAAAGGAGGATGTACATATATGGACACATATCTTTCAATCTTTCAATCCCTGGTTAAAACTCAGTAAACCTGGCAACACCAGGGCACAGTTGTAAATATTTTTGAGTGTGAGATTGTTAGGCATCTAAAGTGCTTGTAGTGGGAGTAGGTTAGCTCAATCCATTGGATGGCTAGTTTAAACTGCAGAGTGATGCCAATAGCATGGGTTCCCACACTGGCTACGGTTATCATGAAGGACCTTCCTTCTCAATCTCTCCCCTTGCCTGAAGTGTGATGATCCTCGGGTTAAATTAACACCAGTTGTCTCCAATGAGACAGCAGCCACAGATCCTGTAGAACCGTTGTACCTTTACCTAGGGATAAGATTTAATAAGTATTTAACTGAGGTAAGATGCGTTGTAACTGTTACCACAGTAGTCACGTGCTAGTACTCTGCTAAAAGATTGGAACCCATATGACATATTGGTCTTACCACTGTGTACAGTCAAGAAGTATTCATTTAGTAGTACAGAACTTGAGCAGTGCTGAAAAATAATACTAATATTGAACAATAATAATAATTAGTCGATCCTTTTGGTCTAGCCCTCATCAGGAGAACTGGTATTAACCATCAAAGCAAACAGAAAACAATACGTACGTTATGAGAGTGCTGATCGGACTGTTAGTTGACACACATTAGTAACAGCAGAGATCATTCATGAGTGCATGTATGGAGTTGAGCACTCAAGGAGTCAAATGGTGTACGCCTCCTATTTCTCATATCCTTAAATCATTGACTAGAGGACACTGGGTACCATGGCCAAAGGAACTTTTGGTTCTATGCGGATGTTTGAACTAAGATAGCAGGGCAGTAGCAAGTAAAGCATAAGCAGAAATTGCTGGAGAAACTCACCATGTTGGACAGAGTCTGTGAGGAGAAAGAAGACGTAACACATTCTGAAGAAACATCACTGAACTTGAAACGTTAAATCTGCTTTCTCTCTCCACGGATACGGCCAGACCTGCTGAGTTTCTCTAGCAATTTCTATTGTTGTTTCAGATCATCAGCACCTTTGTTTTATTTTCAATTTAAAAAGAAACTTCAATTCAACGGTAAATTATTGAGTAAATAACTTCATTGAGTAATGAAGATAATCTTTCACTATTTTTATTCAGATCCAATTTCAAAGTATCAGAGGGATCAAAAGGTCAAGGAGCTGCTAGATCAGTAATTTCTCAGACTATCATACAATTTCAATAAAAACTTGTTAGCCATTTTACCATCTGGTCTTTTTTCATTCATGATGATATTTGCGATGAATTATATTTCAGTTTCATTGCACAACGAAAAACATCAGGTCTAATTTTCCCTTTTTCAGGGATAAGGACATCATATCTATATGCTAATCCCCACTGAATCGTGGTGTGACCTACATGCTGTTTAAATATTAAAACTGCACGCAAATGAGAGCATTTCACACTCAGTTTCTATGTTGTTTGGGGTCCACAAACATTTAAAATGAAAAATACACTTTCATCCCATAAATATCTCATAGATGGTTAAGACTTCAAAATTATCTTTCGTTAATTATTATTGACCGCAGTTCATATAGTGCCTTTAACATGGTTAAGAATCTTAAGGAGCATCAAAGGAGTACTGACAAGTAACAGTTGAGCTGTGTAAGGACATATTAGGAGAAGATATGGAGGATGTTTTTAAAAGATTCTTGTTTCAATGGGAGGTGAACATCAGTGACAAAGTGAGTTTTTACTGTGTCATATTTCACCGGGAAAACATTCCCTCAATCAAACCCTGCTATTCCAGGAGTCATTCACAAAAGTTAATTATCAAAGTATACAAAATTCTCCTGCCTTTAGATGTAGGTTGATGGAAAGCACGGACCAGGTCTCTGTACCCAACAAGCATTGTCATTTAGTAACAAAAAAAAGTTCTATTTATAGTGACATTGAGTCGTACAGCAGAGAAACAAGGCCTCATCCCACTGTGTCAATGCTGACCAATAAACTACAGATCCAACAAACAAATCCATTTAGCTACATTTGTTCTGCCAATGGGTAATCAATTACGAACTAATGAAATATATCTTTGCTGGTTAAAACTCTAACTCCATTATAAACTCCTGCTACCAACACACAGATATTAAAAAAATTGATGTTATGGGTGGAGGGGAAAACTGAGGATGCACCTGTCTGCAGGGTTTACTGACATTATCTTTTTGCTTGTCAGAACTTGCTGTTTGATGATTTCTCTCTTCTTCAGGTGTTTATCATTTCCTTGCAGGAGCTACAGTGGGACTGGTGTTCATAATTTATTAGGTCTCTGACTGACTGGTTAAAAGCAACAGCTTATAGCAACTGCTGAGAGAAACTACAGTTGCTTTCATCAGGATTTAGGTATTTTCGATTGTAGAAAAAAAGACGGCATTTATCCTTCTGGAGACCCAAAGGTTTCTCCCTATATTGTTCATACCCACAAGGTGTTTAACAACCTGGGAGCTATTCACTTAGCTGTGGACAGGTAGACAGCCTGCATCGTGAACAATTTACCATAGAATCCCTGCAGTGTGGAAGCAGGCCATTCAGCCCATTGAGTCCACACCAACCCTTCAAAGAATACCCCACCCTGACCCTTACCCCACATTGTCCATTGCCAATCCATCTAGCCTGCACATCCCTGGATGCTACAGGGCAATTTAGCACAGCCAATCCACCTAACCTGCAGATCTTTGGACTGTCAGAAAAAACTGGAGCACTTGGAGGAAACCCACACAGACACTAGGAGAATGTGCAAACTCCACATAGACAGTTGCCCGAGGGGGACACAAACCAAGCTTCATGGCACTGTGAGGCAGCAGCACTAGCCACTGTGCCACCACTTGACAGTCTAGCTACTCGTTGCAGGCTGAACCTCACTTTGTAAACACTCCCTGATACCTGTTCATCTACATCTAATCTTTCCCACTGGTTAAACAAACAACAGTGTAAACACTATTTACAGTAGTGTTTGCAACTTGTTTTTAAAATGGACAAGCATATGGACATACATGGAATAGTGTAAGTTAGATGGGCTTCAGACCGGTATGACAGGTCGGCACAACATCGAGGGCCGAAGGGCCTGTACTGTGCTGTAATGTTCTATGTTAAAATCTGCAGCAATCCCTGCCACAATCCTTGATATTTGAACCCATCATTTCCCATTTCAGTCCACAATCAAAAGGACGGAAAAAGGAAAGGATTTGGTCTGTATAATGGCCCATCTCTAATTGTACTGAAGAAGGTGGTGGAGAGCTGGCATTGCAGTCCTTGTGCTGCAAGTACAACTTACAATGTTATAAGGAAGACAGTTCCTGGTTTTTGACCCAGTAACACTAATGGAAAAAAAGATATATATCCAAGACAATTTGTGCATGACTTGAAGACGAACTTGCAGGTGAAGGTATTTCAATGTCTCTGCTGTCCTTGTCCTTCAACAGGTCACAATTTCGGAAAATGCTGTCAGAGGAGTTTGTAAAGTTACTGCAAAGCAGCTTGTGGATGGTGCACCAAGCCACAGCTACACATTGGCACAATGCAAAGTACATTTTCTATATGCCTCAATCCTTAGATAACATTCAATGTGAATGGTTATCAATCCCAGTTTACATGAAGTTTGAACATGCCCTCAAATTCTTGCAATCACAAACAGCTTCTGTTGGCCTTTAAATAATTTTCTTCTGAGAACCGTTTAGTGTATGGTGAGATTGTACAGAATAGAAGAGTTTGCAAAGACGTGGCTTTTACATTAGAAACTGTTAAATACTTTAAATATGGATCATTTACATATAATTGAGACACTGCCAGTTAAGTTTCTCTTTACCTCGCAGCTTTAATTTTCAGAAAGAAATAATAGAGGTGAGATATTGTTACCTTTTACTGTACAGTGATGAGTGAATTACAACAATGAAATGATGTTCTTCTTTTGCAAAGGGAGAATCAAGCACAATATTATTTTAATCCTCAAATATCTAAACAAACATTTTGTCTTCCTTTAAGTAAATGCCTAATTTCTAAGGCAGCAGCAATAGAATTTGTAGTGAAAAGGTAAATATTAAAATATTTAATTGGAAGTAAACATCACTAATTAATAGAAATATTATGTTAGAAAAATGTTTTCTGTGGTCATGTTTCCTATAATCTATGATTTGTAAAGCCAGGTTTGAACTTTAGTATTCAGGTGCTTAAAGGCTCTTAAACAAAAAAAACGTGTCACTTTAATTAAGGCCTCTTTATTTTAATGACAGAGGGAGGAGTTTCGGATGAATATCTTAAGATTCTGCACACAATATTATGCCATAAAACTTCAAACTTTTCATTTTTTTGGTCTTTATTCTTCCATGGGATGTGGGCATTACTAGCAAAGCCAGAATTTACTGCCTATCCTTAATTGCCTTTTGAACATCATGCCTTACTGGGATATTTCAGAGGGCGGTTAAAAGTGATCCACTTCTGCAGGTGAATGTATAACATTTGGAAGATGCTTTGGGCTCTAACTTCTCATGCATACATGTTGATGTATCACCCACTGGAAGCCATTTTCCATTTGCCACTTGGAGAGAACAGGTCACCTAACAGTTAACAAAGCCATTGGTGCTCGCTGACACATCTGCTCATCCATTTGTAATATAACCCATCACCATTCTTCAGCAAGTGTCTGGTTGAAGTGACTGTAGAGGTGTCTGCTGCTCTCAGAGCAGAAAAATCAGTGTAAAAACTAATGCTTTCTATCATCCCTGGTTTGAAAAGTTAGTTTCTGTCTTCACAGATGCTGTCAGACTTGTTGAGTTTCTCCAGCCCTTTAGTTTTAAACGTCTGGTATTTGGGTTTTAAATGTCCAGTTTCCCTACCTATCAAGTTTTGGCTGCATTGATTATACCTCTAAGCCCTTCATCTAAACTTGATACTCATGCCTCCAAGCTTTCCCTGTTAGCTGAGTCCCAATAAGGCTGCGTCCATTCATCCACCTGAATTTTCATGTTACTGACGGTCCACTGCTCAGAAATCCTACTGCTTCTGGCTCTAATTTATCTTCTTTTCTAAATCTTAATTCCGTTAGAGAAGTTGAAATGGAATGGGGGAAGAAGAGGAGTAAAGGAGCAGTAGGAAAGAAACAGAGTCTTGTAGAAACAAATGGAAGTGAAACATGGAGACCTGAAACAAGAAACTTTGAAGTGAAGGAAGGAATAGAAGGAACAGAGAAGAGAGTAATGGAAGTGAAAAGGACATGCTCTGAGAACTTCTGACATACTTTGAAGAAAAGCCAAGTAGAAAAACCAATTTCCTATCTACCATCAGTTCTGTGGAAGGGTCACTGGATGTTAACATAGATTTCTCTCCACAGATGCCGCCAGGGCCTGCTGAGCTTTCCCAGTCATTTCTATTTTTGCAAGTAGTTTAGGAGTTTACCATGATTCTTCTTGACTTAGAACTTTAATCAAACAGCTCACTCACTGCTAGTGACAGGCACTGATCCAACTGACTGCATCAACAAGTTGTAGAACCTGCCTCAATGCTTGCTGCTAATTATTTTCATTTTGTCGTTTTACTTGTTGTGATATGGATATGCACAATTTTTTTTCAAAGCTAAACCGTACTGAAATACCTCTGACAGTCAGGTGTAATTTATCTGTTATTACTAGTGGGTTAAATGTTATTCTTTGTCTCCAATTGTTGTTTTCAATGTTCTTTAATTAACAGATTCATTCTTGTGAGAATGCAGATGCCCCAGGAGAGGGGTTAAAATTCCAATGTATGTTATTTTTAGCTTGCTGGGTTCATACCTGCCCATCAAATTAATTAAGCTAATCATTGTAGCCTGTGGTAGATGTGCTGCAGCAGTGAATACAGGCATAGAGCTAAATTTGGAAGAGGCTCAAGCATGTTGTTCAAAAGACTTCTTCATGGATGGATTCCAGTATGTTACCCTCATTACTAACCTCTGGGCTTGGCTTCTTAAACACACATCCCTGCTTGCTGTCAGAGCTCCGAATCAGATTGTGCTCAAGTTCAATGCAAGACATGTAGTGACTCAACAGACAGATGGTCTGACATCCCACTGTCTTTCCCAATAAAACGCTGCCTTCTCAGATGTGTCTGATACAAGCATACGTACAAACATGCAAAAGAGGAGCAGGTTTTAGTCCCTTTGGCCTGCACCAGACTGCTTTATTATTTGAAACAATCACAGCATTTGGTCTACCTTCCTGTCTGCGCCACCTCCTACCACGACCCTACCGCAGCCCATACCAATAAACCTTGACTCCCTTATAATTATCAATCAAAAATCTATCGAACCGAACATTATAGCCATTGACTGTGCCTCTCGTACCTCATTGTTTTGTTCCGATTGGGCTCTTGCTGCTATTTCCCTGGCTGTCATAATTGGCCTACACTCCACTCTAAACTCATGTACTTCTTGGCAACAATTTTCATGGAAGTGGACAGAAGATTAAAGCTCAAATAAAAGTAAAATTTTGGGGATGCTGTAAGTCTGAAATTAAAACAGAACATGCTGATGAAACTCAGCAGGTCTGGCAACATCTTTGAGCAGAGAGAAACAGACTTAATGTTTCAGGTCCAGTAAGTCTTTGTTCCAACAAATCATATCGCACTTGAAATGTTAACTCCATTTCTGTCTCCACAGATGCTGACAGATGTGCAGGTTCCTCAAACACTCTGTTTTTATTATAGGTGATTATAGACTGCAGATTGTACAAATCCAACCCAATCAGATTTCTATCTCAGTCTATAAGATCATTTAGCATAAGGTTCTTCAGTTGAATATTTGCTATTATAGAGTGCATCACATGCCTGTCCTCACACATGTCCTGTATTCCATAGATTTGGACAGTAATTAGGAGTAGGGTCATGGTGGTAGCTCTGCCGTTCTACAGCCCGCATGCCGAGATCAAATGGAGAATCTCGTTTATACCCAGGCCAAAATGAGACAATAGAAATCTGCTTCATTGGTTCTCAGGGCTGTGACCTTTCGGCAGAAACCACAGATCACAGACCTGTGGTGATGCATCAAGGCACCTCCAATAGCACCTTCCAAACGTGTAACTTGGCCAGCTGGAAGGACAAGGGAGGTATATGCATCAAAGTAACATGCAACGGCAAGTTCCCCATCAAGTTACCCGCCATCTTGAATTAGGAACTATATCAACTGCTCTTTCACTGTCGCTGGATCAGTTTCAAAGAAGAAAGATCAAAGAACAAAGAAAATTACAGCACAGGAGCAGGGTCTTCGTCCCTCCAAGCCTGCATCGATCCAGATCCTCTATCTAAACCTGTCACCTTTTTTCCAAGGATCTGTATTGCTCTGCTCCCTGCCCATTCATGTATCTGTCTAGATACATCTTAAATGATGCCATTGTACCCACCTCTACTACCTCCTCTGGCAACACATTCCAGGCACCCACCACCCTTGGCATAAAAAACTTTCCATGCATATCTCCCTTAAAATTTTCCCCTCTCACCTTGAAATCATGACTCCTAGTAATTGAGTCCCCCACTCTGGGAAAAAGCTTCTTGCTATCTACCTTGTCTATACCTCTCATGATTTTGTAGACCTCAATCATGTCCTCCCTCAAACTCCGTCTTTCTAATGTAAATAATCCTAATCTACTCAAACTCTCTTCATAGCTAGCACCCTCCATACCAGGCAACTTCCTGGTGAACCTCCTCTGCACCCTCTCCAAAACATCCACTTCCTTTTGGTAATGTGGCGATCAGAACTGTACACAGTACTCCAAATGTGGCCGAACCAACGTCCTATACAACTGCAACATGACCTGCCAACTCTTGTACTCAATGCCCTATCCGATGAAGGAAAGCATGCCGTATGCCTTCTTGACCACTCTATTGGCCTGCGTTGTTACCTTCAGGGTACAATGAACCTGAACACCCAGATCTCTCTGTGCATCAATTTTCCCCAGGGCTTTTCCATTTACCATATAGTTCGCTTTTGAATTGGATCTTCCAAAATGCATCACCTTGCATTTGCCTGGATTGAACATCATCTGTCATTTCTCCGCCCAACTCTCCAATCTATCTATTTCCTGCTGCATTCTCCACCAGTCCCCTTCACTATCTGCTACTCCACCAATCTTAGTGTCATCTGCAAACTTGCTGATCAGACTACCTACACCTTCCTCCAGATCATTTACATATATCACAAACAACAATGGTCCCAACACGGATCCCTTTGGAACACCACTGGTCACAGTTCTCCAGCTTGAGAAACTCCCTTCCACTACTACTCTCTGTCTCCTGTTGTCTAGCCCACTTTTTACCCATCTAGCTAGTACACCCTGGACCCCATGCGACTTCACTTTCTCCATCAGCCTGCCATGGGGAACCTTATCAAACGCCTTACTGAAGTCCATGTATATGACATCTACAGACCTTCCCTCATCTATCAATTTTGTCAATTCCTCAAAGAATTCTATCAATTTGGTAAGATATGACCTTCCCGGCATAAAACCATGTTGTCTATTACTGACAAGCCCATTTTCTTCCAAATGTAAATAGATCCTATCCCTCAGTGTCTTCTCCAGCGTCTTCCCCACCACTGACGTCAGGCTCACCGGTCAATAATTACCTGGATTATCCTTGCTACCCTTCTTAAACAAGGGGACAACATTAGCAATTCTCCAGTCCTCTGGGACCTCACCTGTGCTCAAAGATGCTGCAAAGATGTCTGTTAAGGCCCCAGCTATTTCCTCTGTTGCTTCCCTCAGAAACCTGGGATAGATCCCATCCAGCCCTGGGGGTTTGTCCACCCAAATGCCTTTTAGGATACCCAATACTTCCCCCCTCCTTATGCTGACTTGACCTAGAGTAATCAAACATCTATACCTAACCTCAATATCCATCATGTCCCTTTTCTCTATGAATACCAATGCAAAGTACTCTTTCAGAATCTCACTCATTTTCTCTGGCTCTGCGTATAACTTTCCTCCTTTGTCCTTGAGTGGACCAACCCTTTCCTCTAGTTACCCTCCTGCTCCTCATGTACGAAAAAAAAGGCTTTGGGATTTTCCTTAACCCTGTTTACTAAAGATATTTCACATCCCCTTTTAGCCCTCTTCTTCCCTCATTTCAGATTGGTCCTACTTTCCCAATATTCTTCCAAAGTTTCATTTGTTTTCAGTCACCTAAACCTTATGTATGCTTCCTTTTTCCTCTTTGATAGTCTCACAATTTCACCTGTCATCCATGGTTCCCTAATCTTGACCTTTCTATCCCTCATTTTCACATGGACATGTCTGTCCTGCACTCTAATCAACCTCTCTTAAAAGCCTTCCAAATATCAAATATAGATTTACCCTCAAACAGTTGCTCCCAATCCACATTCCCCAGCTCCTGTTGAATTTTTCTATAGTTGGCCTTCCCCCAATTTACCACTCTTCCTTTAAGACCACTCTCATCTTTGTCCATGAGTATTGTAAAACTTATGGAATTATGCTCACTATTCCCAAAGTAATCTCCTACTGAAACTTCAACCACCTGGTTGGGCTCATTCCCCAACACCAGGTCCAGAGTAGCCCCTTCCCGAGTTGGACTATTTGCATACTGCTCCAGAAAACCCTCCTCGATGCTCTTTACAAATTCTGCTCCATCTAAACCCCTAATACTAAGTGAGTCCCAGTCAATGTTGGGAAAATTAAAATCTCCCATCACCACCATCCTGTTGCTCCTACATCTTTCCATCATTTGTCTACATGTTTGTCCCTCTATCTCATGCTCACCGTTGGGAGGCCTGTAGTACAGCCCCAACATTGTTACCATACCCTACCTATTTCTGAGTTCTCCCCATATTGCCTCACTGCTCAAGTCCTCCATAATGCCCTCCTTCAGTACAGCTGTGCTATCCTCTTTGGCCAGTAATGCAACTCCTCCACTCCTTTTACCTCCCTCTCTATCCCACCTGTAGCATCTCTATCCTGGGATAGTTAGTTGCCAATCTTGCCTTCCCTGAACCAAGTCTCAGTAATAGCAATAACATCATACTCCCAGGTACTAACCCAAGCCCTAAGTTCATCTGCCTTACCTACTACACTTTTCGCATGAAAACAAATGTACCTCAAGCCACCTGTCCCTTTGCGTTCATCATCCACTCTCTGCATACTCTTCCCCTTAGCCACACTGACTTCATTATCTAGTTCCTTACAGGCTTTAGTCACTACCTCCTTACTGTCCACTAACCTCCTCATTTGGCTCCCAAACCTCTGCCACATTAGTTGAAACCCTCCCCAACAGCATTAGGAAAAGCACCCCCTAGGACACTGGGAATAACAAGGTGTAGTGCTGGATGAACACAGCAGGCCAAGTAGCAGCTTAGGAGCAGGAAACGTGATGTTTTGGTTTCTGATGAAGGGTCTAGGCCTGAAATGCCAGCTTTCCTGCTCCTAAGATGCTGCTTGGCCTGCTGTGTTCATCCAGCTCTACACCTTGTTATCTCGGATTCTCCAGCATCTGCAGTTCTTATTATCCCTCAGACATTGGTTCCAGTCCTGCCCAGGTGTAGACCATCTGATTTGTTATTGTCCCACCTCCCCCAGAAACGGTCCCAATGTCCCAAAAATCTGAACCCCTCCCTCCTGCACCATATCTCAAGCCACTCATTCATCCTGCCTTTTCTTTAATTTCTACTCTGACTAGCATGTAGCACTGGTAGTAATCCTGAGATTACTACCTCTGAGGTCCTACTTTTTAACTTGGCTCCTAACTCCCTCAATTCTGCTTGTAGGACCTCATCCAGTATTTTACCTATATTATTGATGCCAATATGCACCACGACAGCTGGCTGTTCACCCTCCCCCTTCAGAATGTCCTGCAGTCAATCTGAGACATCCCTGACCCGTGCACCTGGGAGGCAACATACCATCCCGGAATTTCCTTACTATTGGTCCTGTATTCCAATCAGGAATGTACTATTGAACACTAAATCATTGAGAGCATAGTTTTGTATTAATAATAGAATTTTCTTCATAATCAAATGTTCCACTGTATAAACAGTCATAGAGTCACAGAATCACAGAATCCCCACAGTGTGGAAACAGGCCCTTCAGCCCAACAAGTCCACACCGACCTTTGCGAGCATCCCACCCAGACCCATTCTCCTATAACCCACACACCCCTGAACACTATGGGCAACTTAGTATGGCCAATCCACCTGGCCCACATATCTTTGGACCGTGGGAGGAAACTCACACAGACACAGGAAGAATGTGTAAACTCCACACACAAAGAGTGGAATCAATTCCAAGTTCCTGGCACTTTGAGACTAACAGCAAATGATCAAATAGTTCCTTTAATTAATCTTTTGATTGCTTCCATTATGTCCTATTGTCATTTTTTACTTATATCTATATCTAACTTGTCTCTTCTTTGCTGTGTCAGGAACTTGTAACCTCTTAGCCTTCTAGCAATGCGTTAGGTAGAATACTGGCTACGTAGCGAGCCTAATCAAATGGGTCTGTACTGATGATCAAAGAGCTTAAGTTCAAATCTTGCCGGAGAATTTAAAGTTTACTAAAATTTAGAAAAGGGTAATGGTTTTATTTTTTGGGAAGGAAATCCACCATCCTTACCTGGTCTGGCCTACATTTGAGTCCAGGATCCATGTTAATGTAAAGCTTAATTGTCCCCTGAAATAGCCAAGGAAGCCAATCAGTTGTATCAGGATGGTCAATAGATGCTGGCTTCATCTGCGGTGCCCACATCTTGTCGATGACCATTTTTTAAAAAAAAGTATTGTAACAGTCCAAAAGTCTATATATGACTTAACAGTGAAAGAAATGAAAACTCTGAATCATCCTTTCAGACCTTTCTTTCACCAAGATTCCCCGTGTGCACTCACACATTTCTAAGGAGCTTTCCTTTTCTAAGTTTGTTTGAATCTATTGTCCATTTAAACCCAGTTTGCACCTGAAAACATCTTCTTGCACTTGACTGTAGACTTTTCTGCATCTTAGACTATTTCTGCTCTTTGGCTCTACCCAACCATTTGTGCCCTCCCCTGCAACTCCAGTTATCCCGTTTTGTTCAGATGTACAAATTTATTCATTCTTTTTTAACTCAGTCTCCATCCTGAAACTCCTGACTTAATGGACTGATGGAGCAAAAGTATTCATACTCCTGCTCTCAGTAAACAATCTTGCAGTGTTAAATATCAATAACTGAATTGGAGGAAAACACTTACAGCACATCAGTATCCTTTTTGCTATAATGAACAGCTTGGCAATTCCAACATCAAATTTTCTATCCCTCTGAAATATCCCATCACCAAGGCCTTGTTATAGTTACTACACACACTCTCTCTGCTTTGCTAGATAACAAAGTGTGGAGCTGGATGAACACAACAGGCCAAGCAGCATCTTAGGAGCACAAAAGCTGACGTTTCAGGCCTAGACCCTTAATCAGAAAAGCTCGCAGCTTTAGTTTCCTGTTTTGTAGCTGACAGGCACTTTCAGTTCCCTTCCCCGTGAAAAGTATGGCTCCTGCACCAATCCTTTCTGAGGAGGTCCATCTTGTTCCGCATGCCACCTTTCTATCAAGTTCTTGCCTTGATGAGCCAGAGGCACTCCTTTTTACTTGTGTGCAGTAACAATGTAATGTCAAATGGTCCAAATGCTTATGGAGAGATTGCGGTCTAAATGAAATGACACCCACACACTTGGCAACAGGCATGGGGCATTTAAATAGCTTCAGCAACTCTGCCAAGGTTAGCACAGTGGCATTTACTGCTGGGACCTCAAGCAGGTCAGAGGGAGAGTTCCACTAGACACCTTAGATATTCTCTGGATGACAGAGTGATACAAATGAAAACTGTCAAGAGTACAATAATTATCTAAATGTAAATGAAAGAAATAAGACAACTGTTTTCTGCAGAATGTTATTATACCAGGACATTAGAGGATGGATGCAGTTACCTTAATGGAGATTAGGACTCAGCAGCAGTTAATGCTTGATCTTAGAAAATGTATTGTCTATTTTAATCATGTCAAATTTAACTCATTTTATATAGATATCAATTACATTAATGGCCTTGTACATGCCTCAAGGATTCTGAAAACTTTGTCTTCCTTATCCTCAACTTGTCCTGTAAATGTTATTAAAATACTACACTCAGTTATAGCTTATTTTGTTTAATGGAAATTGGGTGCAGGTGAAGCAGGACTGTGGCCGAAACTTTTGTACAATATATAAACAATGCTCTTACTCTAACACTCCCCACACTTTGAATGCCCTTCAATTGAAGCTTACTCGCACATTCTATACAGTTTACAGCCCATAGTTTAACTAGCAGCTGTCATCGATCATTGGTCTTTTTTGCCTCTGTAATTATTTCTCGGACAGTTATGCATTTGCCATTGCTTTAATCGGCTGATAGACACTGGTATCCCATCATCAAGTCACCCTTTATTTGTACGTGGAGAGCTCTTGACAATGATACGGCTCCCTCAGAGCTAGCTGTCAGTGAACAGAGTGTCTGACACTCCTGTTCATATCTGTCAGCCAGGGCTCCCTGCTTGGGCCAGGTTTACAGCCCCAATCAGGGAACTCCTAATCTATGAGATCCACCTGGCTAACCTCGTTACAATCACAACAAATACTGAACCTCTTCAGTAGACGTAGACACAAGACTGAAGATGTACAGGAGATAGTATTGTCTATTTTGAGGAGAAATACTCATTCCTTCCCACAATAATGAAGGTTGTGACTTCTAGTACGGTTATTTTTTTACACAGATAGTTCAGGCGTGGCATGAACTTCCACAGGGAGTGGTGGATGCAGGTACAATTAGAACGTCTAGAAAGCATTTCGATAAGTACTTGAATAAGAAATGTTTGGAGGGGTATGGCCCAAGCACAGGCAGGAAGGAATGATTTAGTTGGGATTATGGTTGTCATGGACGGGTTGAGCTGAAGGGTTTGTGCGCGTGCAATATGTCTCGATAACTCTACAGGATGCACAACTCTTGGGTGGAAAAAGGTCATTACCGATCTCAATAGACTGCGTAAGAAGAATAAGACATTTCAGTGACTTTAGCTTCTACATTGGCGTAAACTGGTGTCATATCCAAATGTTGTTTCACTCTGATGCCCTGATTCTGGGTTCAGATTATAGTTACATTATCTGTGTACACACTATAACTGAACAGTTTTGCCTCACACCAAAACTGTGGCTGCAGTGTAAGCACATCCTTAACCTAGTGTGAGGTGTTGAACTGCTTTGAATCATGCTTGCCATTGCTGCAATATCATTGTATTGTTGTACATAATGAGAATTGGGGATAAGTCAGCACCTTTTTTTTTCAAATGCAGTTAATGACTGTATTCACAATGTGTTGTAGCCACTTTGTTAGAAGGAGATTTATCTCAGTTAATGAATGTACTCAATTGTTGGAGGTACTTTTACAGTAACTTAATGTCCAAATAAGAGAACACGACTGGTAAGATATGACCCATAAAGTATGTACCTATTTAAAAACATTAAGGCCACATTCCCTAAGGTGTGTTACCTGACATCATTGAAGCTATTAATAATTTACCTACTCTGCAACATTGTGCTGCTGCAAAACCCCTTGCTGAATAAATCTAGCTTTGTACCGTAACCATGTTACTGGATAACACATATGCACAGGTCAGGTGGTGCTCACTCTTTCGCTTAGAGAGAAATACGCCAAAAATCAAAGTTAAAACTAAATTAAAACAAAGAACCAATTTGCAGCTTTGGGCTTATGCAAATAAGATAAGTGGGCGTTTAGCTTTCCCCTTGGTCCTTTTGAAAATATAGCAGAAGTGCACTTTCAAAGGACATACTCTGTCAAACTCCAGGTCTCAATAATACAATGCAGGTGAATTTGAGTGTACAGCTAGGCATTCTGTGCATAGCAGGGAGATAAATCAGGACAAGCCTCTACAGTAGGACAGCTGGTTTGACAGCTGGAGGAGAAAAAGACGTTGGCATTGGATGCCCTACATCGCCTTGCAATCATATCGGGGAACAATCCCAAGTAGGATTGGTGAGGCACACAAAATGGAATTGAGTAAAGCAACTTGTGGGAGAGTAAAAAAGTGCCAGGTTTATTCCATTTTAGGTCTGGCATCATCTGGGCAGCATAGTGGCTCAGTACCTCACAATGCCAGGGACCCGAGCTTGACTCTTCTCTCAGGTGACTGCCAGTGTGGCATTTGTACATTCTCCCTGTGTCTCCGTGGGTTTCCTCTGGGTACACTGGTTTCCTCCCATAGTTCAAAGATGTGCAGTTTAGGTCAAATGGCCACGGGAAATGCAGGGTTACAGGGAGAGGGTAGGGGTTTGAGTCTGGGTGTGATGCTCTTCAAAGAGTCTGAGTGGACATGAGGAGCCAAATGGCCTGCTTCCACATTGTAGGGATTCTAAGATTCCATGATCATCAGGCCCTAGCTATGTGCAGGACAGCAATATCTGTAGCTGGTGACTCAGTGGAAGACAAGGTTCAGACAGGGATGTGGAGAAAAACTGCTAAAATATTCGTACTTGAATAGGATTGCTGGAGCTTCGAATGGAAGTGTAATGTTAATGTAGAGAGTCAAGGCTTTCCTAAGAGGCCTGGGATGAGAATGATAGTCAATGAGGTTCAAGAATTGATTGAAATACCTAGCAATACCTGATGTCAAAGTAAGGAAGCATGGGGATAAACTGCTGGTTCTAACATCTATGTTGTTAAATGGGGTTCGTTCAGCTATCGAACCCTCCTAGTGCCTCAAATGGATGTAAAAATAGTCTGTTCAAGCAAGAGATGCCTTTCGTTTGTTTGGATAGAATCAAACTCCAAAGTTCCCCAAATCTGCAGCACCTGTTTCTATCTCCTTCCCAAAATTTACAAACCCGCCTGCCCTGACCGACCCATTGTCTCCGCCTGCTCCTGACCCACCAAACTCATCTCCACTTATCTCGACTCCATTTTCTCCCCCTTGGTACAGGAACTTCTCACCTATGTCCAGGTCGCCATCAATGCCCTTCATCTCCTCCAAGAGTTCTAATTCCCTGGCCCCCAACACCTCATCTTCACTATGGACATCCAGTCCCTGTACACTTATACCCCCTTGCAGATGGCCTAAAAGCCTCCACTTCTACCTCTCCGGCAGGCCGTACCAGTCACCCTCTACCAACATCCTCATCCGCTTAACTAAACTCGTCCTTATCCTTAGCAACTTCCCCTTTACCTTCTACCACTTCCTACACACTAAGGGGTGGGCATGGGCACCCATAAGGGCCCAAACTATGCCTTACTTTTTGTAGGATACGTGAAAAAGTCCCTTTTCTGCTGTTACACTGGCCCCAGACCCCACCTCTTTCTCTGCTAGATTGATAACTATTTCAGTGCTGCCTTGTGCTCCCATGAGGATCTTGAACAGTTCATCAACTTTATTAACACCTTTCACCCCAACCTCAAGTTCACCTGGACCATCTTCAATATGTCCCTCTCCTTCCTGGACCTCTCTGTCTCCATCTCTGGTGACCGCCTCAAAGCTAAAATCTATTTCAAGCCCACCGACTCTCACAGCTACCTGGATATACCTCCTCTCACCCACCTTCCTGCATGAATGCGATCCCCCGCTCCCAATTCCTCCGCCTCTGCCGCATCTGGTCCCAAGATGAGGCATTCCTCTCCCGCACATCCCAGATGCCCTCCTATTTCAGGGACCTCAACTTCCCACCTCTGATGATCAAAAGTGCCCTAAACTGCACCTCTTGTGTTTCCCACACCTCTGCCCTCGCATCCTCTCCCCCTAAA
Source organism: Stegostoma tigrinum (assembly GCF_030684315.1). NCBI lineage: Eukaryota > Metazoa > Chordata > Chondrichthyes > Orectolobiformes > Stegostomatidae > Stegostoma > Stegostoma tigrinum. The sequence goes on along the minus strand of NC_081361.1, from coordinate 89,743,574 downwards.
CAAAAACAAAGACAGGATTCCCCTTGCCTCACACATCACCCCACTAACCTCAGAATCCAACGTATTATTCTCTGCTACTTCCACCAGCTGCAATCCAACTCCACAACCAAAGATATATTTCCCTCCTAACCCCATCTGCCTTTTATAGGGACCGCTCTTTCCGCAACTCCCTTGTCCACTCCACTCTCCCTACTAACCCGACCCCACCCCTGCACCTTTCTCTGCAACCGCAGGAAGTGCTACACCTGCCCTTATACCTGCCCCCTCACCTCCGTTCAAGGCACAAAACAAACCTTCCACACCAGTCAGAGGTTCACCTGCACATCCATCAATGTGGTCTACTGCATCCGCTGTTCCCAAAGTGGCATCCTCTACATTGGCGAGACCAAGCAGAGGCTCGCAGATTGCTTTGTAGAGTATCTGCATTCTGTTCACGACAAACGACAACACCTTCCAGTCGTGAACCATTTCAGCATCCCACTCCCACTCCCTCAGTGGCAAGTCCATCCTGGGCCTCCTCCAGCATCAAAATGATGCCAGCCACAAAATGGAGGGGCAGGACTTCATATGCTGCCTTGGGAGCCTATAGCCCAATGGCCTAACTGTCAATTAAACCAGTTTCTAAATTTCCCCAGCTTTGGCCTCATCCTATGAACAACCCTCCCTCTCATCCCTGCCTCCTTGACCTGACACAACCTGTCCATCTTCTCTCCCACCTATCCAACCCTCCCACCTCATTGACCAATCCCCACCACTCCCTACCTGCACTCACTTATCGTCATCCCACTTACCTTCCCCAGCTTCACCCCTCCTCTCTCTATTTATTTCTGAGCTCCCTTCCCGCACCCCCATTTCTGAAGAAGGGTCCCGACCCAAAACATCAACGTTCCTGCTCCTCTGATGCTGCCTGGCCGACTGTGTTCATCCAGCTCCACACTGTGTTGTCTTTGACTCTAAAATTGGCAGTTTTACTACCTCTGAGTGAGTTAAAACTCCAAAGTTTGTATTTTTTCTCAATATGGTACTATGCAGAATCAAATTGTATTTGTGACTGTATTATTATGTATGTGGAAAAGAATTACTTTTAAGAAGGCATATCTGAAACCATTGAGGAAGCATTGGATATGGTACAGTTACAACATTTAAAATATATGTTGACAGCCATATGAATAGAAAAGGTTTAGAGGGATATGGGCCAAATGCGGGCAAGTGGGGCTAGTTTAGTTTGGGAAACTTGGTTGGCATAGATGAGTTGGACCGAGGGGTATGTTTCAGTGCTGAATCTCTCAATGAGACGACATAGACATGACTTTTTGGAGCGCTTGGATGTAGCAGTGATAAGAGTAAGATGTACTGTACTTAGCTCTTGTGAACATTTTCTGTATGAAGTCTTACCTCTAATTAAATAACACATAATTATTTCGATAATCCTTGTGTGCGATTGGTATGTTTACATCTGAAAAAAGAATGTGGCGTATTTAATTTACTTAGGGCTCCCAAATGTGTTAAATGTAATCCTGGATGCTCATCACCTGAGTTGTCTCCTGATATCAGCCATTAATTGGCCAACATGTGACCCTCTGACTTCCTAGAAAAATTCGATAACAAAATGATTCATTACCAATTTGGACCTTGCGTAATTATCAATCAGCCAAACGGTGCTTTCTTCTCTTTTTCAAGATTTTTCTAAAATGTTGAGTAAAATGAAACACTCAAAGAATATGGCAAAATAAAACATTTCAAAGCCATTGTGGTTTTTCCCTCGGGATGCAAACAGCAGTGTCCAGGAGATTGATTTTCGATTCCTTGAGGCTACAGGCCCTTCTGGAACATTGGCAATTCTACATTTATTCCTTCGTGTTCTTTCTGTGACCCACTGTGAGTTGAAATTTCTGCTGGTTCGCTTGAAAACCCCTGATAATGTCAGGGTGGGGAAGGGTTCCTTTTGCACAAATCGTAAAGTCTCCAGTTTCTACTTTATAAATGCTGGTAATTCCCACACCTTGCAGTGAACCCTGGAAGCAAAGTAATAGTGAATGGTCAATATTAAACAATGTCCATCACACCAGAGGTTGAAGCGTCTCACTGCACTCCCATGAACAGTTCACCATAAATCCTTAAGACAGCAGATGATCCCATAATGATTAGCAATATGATATAGAGACTATCTCACTAGCGCAATAATGCACTTCTATCACAATTACATCAATCATATTTATCAATGATTTTATTCACTCTGAAAATGAGCTGTTATAACTGCTCTGTATTGACAAAGACATTGGACTGATATGTAGAGCCTAGAAGAACTCAAGCAAAGCGCACAAATATTAATGTTGTTAACAAGAAAAAGTAAATAACTTGTAGCCAAGTAGCATATTATACACCTATTGTCTTTTTAACTACGTGCTACTGTACACTTTTCTGGTGGCCGGCTCTGCTGACTCTAGGATATAAATCCTCACTGGAGAGATACATTTCAAAATTAAGCAATTGCATCAATGTGCAATTATGGAAGCACTCAGCTAATTGGATCTTATGATTTTGTATGGTAAGAGCCTGATAATGAATAGTACAAATAAGGCAATTTTTCTTTTATTACCACTTCCTCAGTCTCCAATTCTTTATTAAATATTTCAGTTTATTTCTGCTCAGGTAATGCTGCTAATTATCATCAACACCGCAGTATTGTCATTCACCTAAACGCATGTTTGTGCTCTCTTTAACTTCAAGTTAGCAAAGCATCAAGTAGACTGGGGAAAAGACACTTGAAAGAGAGCTCATCTAAACAATTAACTCTGGCTATTATTTACTGTCCACATTTTATTGATTACCTTGAAGCCTCCCAAGGTCATCGATGCCATTGAATTGTTACTGTAGAGAAAGAGGCCATTCAGCCCATCATGTCTCTATGCCAGTGTGCATGATAGTCGTTTACAAATGACAAGCAACACCATAAAAGCAAGCTAGCCTCATAGAATCCTCATAGTGTCAAATCAGGCCATTTGGCAATTCAAATCCACATTGATCCCCTGAACAGCATCCTGCCTAGACCCACACCCGTCCTTACCATATTCCTGTAATCCACCTAGTCTGCACGTATTTGGACTCATAGAATCACAGAATCCCTACAGTGTGGAAACAAACCCTTCAGCCCAATAAGTCCACACTGACCTTTGCAGCATCCCACCCAGACCCATCCCCCCCATAATCCATACACCCCTGAACACTATGGGCAACTTAGCATGGCCAATCCACCTAGCCCACATATCTTTGGACTGTGGTAGGAAACTCACACAGACAAAGGGAGAATGTGTAAACTCCACACAGCAAGTCTTCCAAGAGTGGAATCGATTCCAAGTTCCTGGCACTTTGAAGTAACAATGCTAACCACTGAGCCACTGTTCATCATGGCACAATTTTTTCATCCAGTTGCCATTCCACCACACTTCACTAAAGGTTTTTATCTGGTGATTTTATCTTTACTAGAATTAAACCAGCCAGATTAAAAATGGATGGCAAGATCACACAATGAAACCTAGCAGAAATCATTAACATTACAAAACTTATTACATATAGCCTCCACATCTCTGTATATAACCTTGGCTCCCTGCTTTTCACTGACAGCACAAACTGAAAGAGCTGAGAAATAGTGGAAATTGGAAGGGTAAAAGCTCATTGTTGCACTCCAAATCAGAACTGACAACCCCTCTCACTAGCACCAACTTCCTCCTGCCAGAGACAAATCTCGTCCACACAGGACAATCTCCTCCTTCTGGAGGCCAACCTTCCCCCAAAGACTAACCTTTTCTCAGGGACTAGCCTCCACTACCCTGGGACCAATCTCTTCCAAGGAACCAACCTCCACCATCCAAGGAACCAACCTCCACCATCCAAGGACCAACTTCCACCATCCAGGGACCAACCTCCTCCTGGGGCCAGCCTCCTCTCAGGGGCCAACCTCCTCCATCCAGCAACCAACCTCCTCCCAGTAACCAGCTTCCTCCTACCAAAGACTAAGCTCTTTCACCCAGTGACCAACCTCCTTCAACTGGAGAATCTCTTCCTCACAAAGAACAAACTCCTCCTTACCGGTATCAGCGTCCTCCACCCAGAGACCAACACCCTCCTTATTAGCACCAACACCTTCCTTACTGGCATCAACTTCCTCCACCCAGTGACTAACCTCCTCCAACTAGAGAACAACTTCCTCCTCACCAAGACCAGCATCCTCATTAGTGGCACTCAGCGACCAACACTGTCCTTATTGGCACCAACCTCATCCACCCAGGGACCAGCACCCTCCCCACAGGAAACACCAGTAATTTCACATTTACCAGAAGACTGCCTCACATACCCTGACTAAAGCAGAGGAATTAGATCCTTCACTGCTGATAGTAATTGTCACATTTTGCCTTATTCTTCTATATATGACCATGCCCTCCTTTTCCAAATTGGAAGGTACTGTAATTGCAAGATTTCATTATTATTTTGTTGTAAGTTGTCATTCTCAATAGTTTCCTATCTTTCCAGAGAACAGACACTCAGGTGTATTCCCTTCTGCTCCATATTGTTGAATCTTTACTATTAAATATACAGAGATAACAAGGTGTAGAGCTGGAAGAACACAGCTGGCCAAGGAGAATCAGAGGAGCAGGAAGGCTGACATTTCATTTTTTTGAAGAAGGGTCTAGACCCGAAAGGTCAGCCTTCCTGTTCCTCTGATGCTGCTTGGCCTGCTGTGTTCATCCAGCTCTACAACTTGTTATCTCAGATTCTCCAGCATCTGCAGTTCCTACTATCTATGGAATATACAGTTCATTCTAAAATAGTGTCATAGACAGACCTTACATGATCCCTTAGTTCGCTCAATCAGTGGTGTGCTTTTTCTTACTTTCAGTATGTGTATTCCAGCTATAACTCCAGCTGCAAGCTTTTGTGAATTTAAACATAAGGGAAGTTATTTATTCACACATTTACTGAACTTAAAATATAATGTCTTACACATTTATTCACACAGTCACATTTACACACACACACACACACACACACAAACTTGCTCCAGGTAGATTACAACTTATGGTTAATTCAGTCTTCGGTCTCTGGAATACAGTCTGCATCTGCTACAAGGCATGCCTGGTTCCTTAAAGTTTTAAAGTTGAAGCAATATTCCTGTAAAGTGAATGATCCTGAGCAGCTTGTGAGGTTGCTTGTGTTCAAATTTCAAGGAAGTTGGCTCTCACCTGAATATGAAGTTTGAAAACATTGAGGCAGTCCTTCTCTCCACTGTAATTGGCCACTTATAATGCAGTACTGGTACAAACCATGTCAAATTGGATGGCTTGTGGTTAGTTTAATAGCTTTTTCATGAAATTCAGCTTTCACTGACTTAATAAGCACAGGAAATATGGTTGTTTCACTATGTAATCTTTCACAAATTCAAAGTCCTTTCTAAATAATATGGGTAGTTACATTAATTACATATCCTGTGTATTTGGTTAACAACTTGAGAGTTTAAGATCATCAGTATCTTTGTGTTTAAATGACCCATTCAACTTGATGAGATGCCCATTTGGATTAGTTTCAGGGAAGGGAAATTGTCCATGTGGTAGTTATTGTCAGTGCAGACTCAATGGGCTGAATGTCCTTTCCTGCGCTGTATGAATGTATGACAATGTTAGCCTGGAATATTACTTTTGGTCCCTTTTGAGATGGGATTGCTTCCAATCCACAAAAGATGTCAGGTGAACCTAATGCAGCCATTTTTTTCAGACTTTTGGTTGAAGTTTTGAAAGATAAAAATTGACTGGATGTTCATAATATACTGGAGCATGATAATATTATACACTTAACTTTATGAAAGTGCTCTCAGCATCCGCTAAATGGCTGATGAGTTCACAATCTCTGTAAAATTGGGAGCACTAAAAGCCAGAAAGCAACCTGTTTGTTTTTGCTGAGGTTTTATTGTAAAGTGCCTTATCTCAAATGTTTCTCTGAGATGAATCACGTCAGCTTGATACGGTGCTCTGCTTTTTGTCATTGTTTCAGTTTGACAAAATAAAACGTGTCCATAAATGACTTTGTGCTTTGCAGTACATGTTGCCTCATCAGGAACAGTCATAAGCGCCATCTGGTGGATTTGAACTACATTACATTACCACGTTGCTGATAAGGCTGGGATCCTTTTGAAACAATATTTTCTTCCCCCCCCTTTTTCCTGACAGCACAAGATCTTGTCTGAATGTCATTAGGTGACACCAAAGTGTCTGTTTCTTTCAGCCAAAGCAATGATTGTTAAGGCACGGCCATTAGCGTCACCAATGTTCCAATCTTGTTCTAGTTCAGTATATTTTCTGGTGGCTGGGCTGGTGGGGGAGAGGGGTTTTACAGTGCAGAGACCTTGGGTGAGGACATTGTGCTAATTCCGTCACTGTTTTCCTGGGGGTACCTGCACCAGTAATGACATCTTTAACAGCAGCCTGGCAGAAGTTAGCAGCCTGAGAAGTCTTCCCTGTTTTGAATGTCTCTTTAAGTACATTTGTTTAACCTTAACAGGGCTCTCTTGATGTACTGACTGAGGTAGGTGAATGCTATGTCATCGATGGGATGAGAATTATTTGTTACTTCATTCAAACAAGATGATTCCATTTTTTGAGACATCAACTTTCATCATTGCTATCTTATTCTTGTTATGAAGTACTAAGTTTCAAATACTAATACTCATTTTCTGGTTCAAATTTTACTGGAGAAAATGATATTGAATGTCAAGCATAGACTCTATATGACATTGCATTTAACAGAAAGAACCAAATCAATAATTTAATCCACAGGTGTATTCTTTTTCTCAATAACTCACACTTAGTATATGAATCTTAATCTGCAAACTCAAAATCTAATCAAATCTTTAAGTACAGCCCACTGCTTGAACTAGCTAGGCAGCTTATGATTTGAATTATAGTAACAAGCCACACCTGGTATTTCTGGTTATAAATATGTGGTTACAGTAATTTCTCAGTGGCTGAAAATAAAATGCAAATCCCTGTTGTAACTTCACTTCAAATAACAAAACAAAAATCCCCAGCTTTCAATTCAGTTAGAGAAATGAATCGAGCTCCTGCAGCCTGCAATGAACCTGGCATATTTTGTTGTTCATTTATGGTCAACAACAGTTGTGGACCCCAAGGATCTGGACCCTTTTCAGAAGCTTGTGTCTTCAGTTGTTGATGCGTTGGTGGATAATGACGCTCCAGGCATTAAAATGCGTATTAATTTTGTTGCTTGAGGGGAAATTTACAAATGCATGAACACCCAGTGGATGATTAACTTCTATAGACAGACTGCCTTCACACTCGTGTAGTTGAAACAGCTAAACAGAGAAGGCAAATCTCACCACTTCCCTTCGACAAGGTTTCCAGGGATACACACTGACCTTGAAACTTGACTTTCATAAAAACATCTTGGTGATTGGCGCAGAGGTCCTATTAATGTTTTCTGCCTGAATATTTGAAACAACATTCTCTGCCTCTAACAATGAGTTTCCAAACTAGTTCCAAAGTTAAGCCTCCACTGTATTCCTCCTCATCCATATTTCATCATTTAATCGTCTCGACTTATGTTTTAAAAGGTAGTTTATTTTGTTTTACAAAAAGGCGGGCAAATCTGTTGTTTTTGTTTTGTTTGGTTAATGGAAGTAAGAGAGGCCATTGTCCTTGATCCAAGCCTGTTCCATGAAAGGGAGTCTGAGGGAGGCAGCTCATCAAAACATGTCAATCAGCCGTAATTGTTCTCCAGAAGGAACACTATCCGGCAGTGGACAGAGAACTCATACAAAGCACAGAGATTCATCACAGCACCTAATCCACTAATGAGCTCAGCTGCTTATTTTCAAGCTCTCTGCAGCAGGCATCCAGCCTTTCCAAAAAGAAAGAGGAGGCCACTGCTTTTCGAACGCAACACAACAAAAAAATGTCTTAATACAGGTGTGACAGCCCGTAGGTGTTAGGTGTGAACTGCAGAAAAGCATATTTGGCTGTTGTAAAAATGATCAGTTTTATACCACAGTTATAATTCATAGCAACACATTCAGAAACAGTCAGAGGAGAAACAAATTCTCCACAGTGACTTGTGGGTTGCACAGCTTGAAAGGATGATGGAAGCAGATTCATTGCGATCCTTCAAAAGCAGATGATTCCTTGAGAGGGAAATACCTGTATGGCACTGTGGAATGAGCAGAGGAATGGGACAAATTAACTAGTTTTCTCAGTGAGCTTGCACATGCAAGAGAATTGAATGGTGCTCTATCACTGGCCAGCACTATGAAGTACGAAAGGATTGCCAACTCTACCCCAGGAGATTTCAACACCTGATCTGCCTACTCCCTTGACATCGCATTGGTTCCCCAACATGTTTGTCCTAGAGGCTCATTCCCTTCCTATTGCAACTGCAAAGAGCAGAGGCCCTTCGTTATTGCAGGATCATTCTTGGGTGATTCTCATGCAGCCTGTTTCCCAAATCAAATATTTAATGACTAATAAAGAAAGTGAGAAAGTGCACTTTTTATTCTGACCGTACTTCGAACTTTCTCCTCCACAGCGATGTTCCAAAAATAAATTTTAATTTCTCGAGGCTGCAGAAGCAAGTTGGCAAGTTTAAGACTTCACCAACATGCAGAGAATATGCACTCTTGATCTAACCCAGGATGTCACTCAGAAATGTGGGGAGGCAAAGAGAAACAATTAATGAGCCTTGTACCTCACTGGAGTCCAGAACAAAGTCTCAAAACAAGGATAAAACTGCAGATGCGATCTCAGACTGAAATAGGCAGTAAGGCCCTTGTCATTGGGAAAAGAAAATAATTCTTCAATATGACAACCTCAGCTAATACTTTGGCCTCATTATACATCAGTTTCTCCAATTCCACACAGAAATGTTTTCTCCTTACTACGTCTATAAGCTATTCTCAGGAATTCAAAACTATAAACCATATTTAAAACTATAAGCTATATTGTTACCCTGAGGAAAACTGACTTCCAATTCAGTAAATTCAAATGTTAGGTGCAACCTTAATCTGTTTTTAGCGTGCAGTGTGGTGATGACTAAAAGGTGCCAAAGTAATCATGCTGCTCAGGTTCCAGTTCATTACTCTGGCTGGCAAGGTCCATAGTAGTGAGGTTAAAATCTCAAGAGCTGGAAGATATGTGTCCTACCCCAGGTCAGGAAATGCACAATAACATAAACACAATTATTCTTTGGAGAAAAATCATCCACTAATCAGTTGTCGATCAATAGCCTGACAAGGGAAGATAGTTACATCCCTGCTGAAGCTCTCCCGTACTAATAGTCCCTTCCTGTAATTACTTTAGGCTTGTGCAGGTGCATAAAAGGACAGATTGTGTAATGTACTGGATTGAAGATTAATGAGTTCTGTCTATCTGTTTCCCCAGCAGACAGCTGACTATTGCACTGTAACACTGTGGCCATTCTCACACTTATATCTCATTTGGACCGGTTTCCAGCTTCTTTTTTTTTGTTCTGTTTTATTACCATTTATGGAATATTTGTCTTTCAGCGAAACTGTATTTCTCTTACTGTCGAATTCTGATCTCTGTTAAAACCACAGAATTTTATAGCATAGCTTATACACACAAACACACAAATTAGAAACAGGAATAGGCCATTCAATCCTCTGACCCTGCTCTGTCATTTGATAAAGTCACGGGTAATCTGGTTGTGGCCTCAACTCCACTTTCCTGCCTGCACACTATACCCTTTCACTCCTCAAGAACCTAACTCAGGCTGAAAAAATATTCAATGACCCTCAATGCTCTCAGATGAGGAGAATTCCACAGGCTAACAACCTTCTGAGAGAGAAAAAAAATCCCTTTTCTCTGCCTTAAATAGGAGATCCTTTATTTTTAACAGTGTCCCTAGTTCTAGTCTTTACCACAGGGGAAACACCAACTTTTCAATTCCTCTCAGAATCTTAAATGTTGCGATAAGATCACCTCTCATTCTTCAAAGTACTAATAGATACAGGCCCAACATGTCCAGCTTAAATTACAACTCCTTCATTGCAGGAATCAGTTGAGTGAACCTTTTCTGAACTTCAATGCCAAATCTCTTTGGGCATATCTGCAATTCTTTGAGTATGTGTAAGCAGCACGCAATTTACAGTAAAATGCACCTTATTTTAAATCTATTCTATTTTCTGGCAAAATGGTATCATGAGGGACCATTCAACTCTAGAATATAATGGAGAAAATTCTACTCCAACCGTTGTTTGTGTGAACTAATAATCACTAAATACTGCTGCTTGATTATGAGCAGATAATAAAGAGATTATTTTAACAGCTCTCAGCCTGTTTATTCTATCATACTGTTCCTTCCAGTACAATATTGGCTTTATATATTTGGGTGAAAGTTTCACACAGGGCCAATATTCCTAAGACCAATTATTCTGAATTGGGAGTGAAACCTCCTGGCAAGTGCAAACACTGAGCATCTGCACACCCCAGAGTTCAGTATGACGCTGGACAGACATATAGCTTGTCAGATTGATGAAAGCCAGCAGACAGTAAGGGTAACGCAAGCAGTTTCGCACCTGATTTCTAACAGAGAAAGAAGACATCGGAAATCGGCTATTACCCAGGTCCATTCACCTTCATGGAGGTGACGTTTGTGTGTTCCCTAGTGCTTGGGATATCATGTTGCATTTGGACTGGACATTGCTTCAGCCAATTTTGGAATATTGTGTCCAATTTTGGTCTCCCTGCTATAGAAAAGATGTTATTAAACTTGAGAGGGTTCAGAAAAGACTTACAAGGATGTTACCCGGGTTGGAGGGTTGAGCTACAGGGAGATGCCGAATAGGCTGGAGGTCTTTTTCCTGGAGTGTCGGAGGCTGAGAGGTGACCTTACAGAGGCTTATAAAATCATGAGGGGTATGGATAGGGTGAATAGCCAACGTCTATTTCCCAAGGTCTTTCAGGGGAGTCCAAAGGTTTAAGGTGAGAGGGGAAAGATTTAAAAGGGAAAACTGAAAGATCTGAGGATGCTGTAAATCAGGAACAAAAACAAAGTGGATGGTGAAGCTCAGCAGGTCTGGCAGCATCTGAGAAGGAGAAAACAGAGTTAGCATTTTGGGTCCGGTGACCCTTCCACAGAACCGATTTAAAAGATTTAAAAGGGACCCAAGGAGCAATATTTCATTCTGGGGGTGGTGCGTGTATGGAATGAGCTGCCAGAGGAAGTGGTGGAGGTTGGTACAATTGCAACATTTAAAAGCTTGGATGCATGAATCGGAAGGGTTTAGAGGGACACGGGCCAAATGGGTATTAGATTAATTTAGGATATCTGGCTGGTTTGGACTGAAGGGTCAGCTTCCATGCTATACAGCTCTATGACTCTCTGTACAAGTGATATCATTGACTGATTCTGCTTGAACTTTGCCTTCTAATAGCTATTGCAGTGTTGAGGATAACACTTGTGAAGCACAGTGAAAGGATACGCCTGCACAGTGCACAAAACAGAAGGAAACAGGATTTTGCATGCCAATACAACTGATCTCCAGATTAGTGGCGTACATCCACTTTTCCTGTTAAAAAAGAGGCACATTGGTGAGAGGATGTTTAACAAAATGGAAGCGTGCAGCTATCAGAGAGATAAAGAGGTCAAAATGGATTAGCGTTAGGGCAAAATGACCAGGTTGAAGCTTCAACTTGCACAGCAAGGGCTGCAGTAAACCATCATGGGCAAGTCTGGAGGTAGAGCCTTAGGTACTGGCCACATTTCCCAGCATGCAGGCTGGCTGCTTCCTAATCTGTGACCAGCAGAACAAAAATCAATTCTGTTATACGGCTATGTTGCATTTTAAATTAATTATTATGGATGGAAACCCAGATGGGTTAATAAAACCCCACTGCCGTAGCAGGGAAATAGATGCTGCTTATGTCTGCAAAAGTATTAAATTCATTGAGGACAATGTATTTCCAGTAACAGACAAATACAATAGCTGTAACTTGATTTTTCAAATGAATGGATTAAAACCATGGCGAGCATGACATCATTGATCTATGTTCATTGGCAATTACTTTTCCAGTCATTTGAGAGGTCACAAAAGAACTGTGCAATATAGAGCTACAGATTTACTGATCTGCATCAATAGTTAGTAGGCAATTACCAGTAACTCTATTTTTAATAGAGGGAAAACGTTATAATGTTGCTAGGTTAAGCATTTTGTGGCTCACTACAATTTCAGATATCTGAGCGACAAGATTAAAAACATAATTTTTCTCTTTTTTTGGAAAAAAAGACATGGCACTTTCAATAAGCCATTCATTTACTAATGAGTCAGCTAGATTTTTCATTAGCATGCAATTAGATTTCCAGAATTTTAATCAAGAGACTTTAATTTCAAAGGGGAGAAAAGGAATAAAGTAGGCATGAGTGCAGTAATTCAGGATTATGAAAACATTGCAGTAACACGAAAAGTAGATTGATTAATAAAATAATCACGTCAATTGTTTTCCTCTCATCAATTTTTTTTAACCAGAAAATCAATCGCTTTACATTTTAATTTCCAAATACATAATGTACATCTGAGTGCCATGTGTGCATGGGTTGACAGCCAATTCATTTCCACTGATGTTCAGCTAGATATGTTGAAAAGCGTTCAATCAAGGCTAAGAGAAGAGATAAGGGGCAATATGAACACTCCATAACAGAGCATTTTGAGTGCTATTGCTGATGAGATTATGGACAGAATTTTCTCGTTTTGAGTTAAACTGTTTTGCAGAATGAGATTTGTGGTACACAATCCACCATGACTTGGAGAGACTTTCCTAATGCAGGCCTCCACTCTTTTCACTTCAATGCTTTTCTAAGAGAATTGCAGGGCTAGGGAGGTGGAAGTGCTCACCATTGCTGGGAGATTTCAGCTTTCACGCCAAATTAAACACCCAGCTGCACACCAACTTCAGATACTGCAAGTGAGGAGCTGGCCCGAGCCTGTTCATTCAGGATGTGTCCCTGAGGACAGGAAAGCTCAGTCTTTGAGGACAAGGACCTGAATGTGTTGGTGGATGGAATGGTGGAGACAAGCGTTGTACTGTTTCGAGTCAACCACTACAGGGGACGGTTAACAGACTCAGTTGACCCGGGCACAAATTGCAGCACTGGTCAGTACTTTGTCCCGACTGAAGTTCAACATCCAGCAATTCTGGAAGAAAGTCAATAATCTTCTATGGTCTACAATGACAACTGTCGTCGTCTTCTCGGTACTGGGTCTCACTCACAGGGCCACCATTCACTCTAACTCTGCCAGTGCACACGCTTCTTACCAGGGCTCATAGGCTTCAGTTCTCACTATTGCGTGCATCATATCCACCCAACAGCTCTCACTTGCCTCACCCTCCCAAACTATTAACTCTTCCTGCGTTCTGGGCTTTCTAGTCATTCACTGGGAACACCCACCACCTCTCCTGCTCCTGTATCACCACAAACTTCTTTTCCATCCACTTTGATCATATTCAATCCTACCAACTGTCTCATCAGAGGAAAGATTGGCTCACAATAAGGCCAGGAGGTCGTAGTCTGCTGAGGGGGTGGCGAGCATCAGACTTAGCCCCTAAGCGAAATTATGGTTTAGGCAGGAGAAGAGCACAACTACTCATACGGGGATGGAGAGACCTCTATAGGCAAGCAACCCAGTCAAGGTCCTCGCTCTGTGCTGCGCAGCTGTCCCATTACCGTCGGTGTTAACTCATTCTTCACCAGCGTGAGCTTTTATCCCTTTTGATAACTAGTAGCCTCTCTTTTCTCATGCATATATTACAGCAGCACTTCCACAAAAAGTCCAGACCCACAGACCCTTAGCTCCACCTCCATCTCAATCCTGCAAGGCATTCCCCTGGGGCAGCTCAGAGTCTTGCACTTTGAGCAATCCTCTATCTAAGTTCAAGGATGGCAAAATTAACAAGACCCACATGTGCTTTGTTCAAATTAGGTGCTGTTTGTCATATTGCCAACAGAATGGCAAACAGTTGAACAAACTCTCAATCTTCTTGGAAGCGAGTTTCAATGAAGTTATCTCTGGTTTCTCGGACTCGAAAATGCATTGCTATGCCATGCTCCTACATACAACACAGAGTCAATGTCCTGGTTAATGTGGCACAGATCTCCAGAATTTGACATCAATGGTCACATGTAATCCGAACATTCATTGAGCAGATGCCTTTTCTGTTGGCAAATGTTGTATTGGGCATTCTCAAGGCATGTGGGTGCAGTCAATAGCACCTTGCCCCTGGGGCATGCCAGTGATTCTCACTGTACAAGCTGCTTGACACTCCTCAACACAGGGGAAGGATATGAACCTTTGTGATGTGGAGAGAATGGCACTAGTTACATCTTTGATGGTCACTGGGATGGGTCTGCCACCCGATTGTTCTTACTAGAGGGGCAGGTCATTTCAGAGGGCAGTAAAGCGTCATCTATGTTTCTGAGGATGTAGAATTACATGTAGGCCAGCCCGCATAAGGATGAGAGATTTCCTTCCCTAATGCAACAGTACAGAAATCATAAGGTGTTACGTCCGTAACTGGCATTTGCAATGTCTTTCAGAAAGCTTAAGTAAATGACAAAGAGGCCTGTAGATGTAGATCGCCACCTCCTTGATGAATCTTTGCATGCTTCTTCTCCACTGGAGCCTGTGAGATAGCCACTGTTGATGATCTTGCTGGGCTTTCTGATGAAGTTGTAATCGATGTCTGTTTCTACTCCGTTTTTGCAGTTGCACCTAAACTGCAATGATTTCAATAACAATATTCATCACATTGGATGCATGAAGAGACTATCTGTGTAGAATGTCAGAATAATAACATGCACTTATTGAAAGAACTGCTGAACCCTCACATCTAGCACAATGGAGCTTCATGTTATGCCTTCACACAATATGGTATGGAGGCTTCCCAAGGAGCTCTCAGGAAGTCACATTTTCTGAATGTACGCTGTATAACCAAAGTTTTTATATGACATTGAGACCAGGAGTCTGCCACTAATCCACTACAGTAGCCTCCTCCACAAAGACTCCCTTCCACATCATTTCAGTGTGTGATATCTGGCAGCTACAAATAATTGACATCCAACAATGGAAACTTCAGGTTCTACTTTTAAGTGCCTTGTTCTCTTTACAGTTGCTTAGTTGACATTTAGTGTGCATAATGTCATGATCATGATTGCCTGAGGCCATAATTTTTCATGCGCATTCTTGAACAATAACTGATCAGCTGAGGCTAAATGGAGGTCTTTATTGAAAGAGTGGGTGCATGATTACTGTAATTGCCCTTAGGATAGCCTACAATTCCAAGAGTGTTACTTCACCCTGAAGAAGTAAAACATACTAACTTGCTCTTCCCATTTTGCTGTGATGACAGTCACTGCACTGTTATCATACAGTTGACTTTCCAGTCTGATACGATAAGGTTTTAACTACATTTCAGCGTGAATTACTTGCAGGCTCTACCTCCGATGAATGGATTTCCCCTCATCCTTCTTTCTAACTTTGTGTTGCTGTGTCTCTAACTCCATGATCTTTCAGACTTTCTGCATTGCCATTGAGCACCTTTACACAGCAGTTAATTTCCCTATTTTTCTGCCAGAGCCCATGTTTTTAGATGTTCCCAGACCCTCGTTAACCCTATATTCACCTCATATAGAGGACAGAGTTATTGTGACCTGTGAAACCCCACTTCTGAAACTCTCAAACCCTTCCCATTGTCTATGAGCTCCCATTCCACTATCTGACAAATGTCCCTCATCACACTGTCACCATTTCCGCAGTGACCCAGTATAATACAGTACGCCCCCAACCCTGAGTTTCACTTTTCCAAGGACTCCATGGAGTACACTCTGATAAGATCCCTGACCATTATTGACCTTATCCCTAGAACTAACTTGACAGACCAGCCACAACCGAATACAACCCAGATCCTAACTAACCAATCTGTAATCTCCAGAATGCCTACACTTGATCTGCAAGTCTCACCATGGCCCAATCCCTAGACTGCCAGGAGAACTGCCACACTCTGGAAGGACCAAACACCTGATTGACTGACAACCCCTTACCTGAAATAGAAGAGCCCATGACTGACTGTGACAGTACAGCCACACAGACTGTAGTCACTCTTGATCCCATGACAGACAGTTCCCCTTGGTCTTTTGCACAGAGCCATTTGCTTGAAGCACGTGCAATGTGTTTGGCTCATAATCTACTGGCACGTGTGGCAGGTGTAACATTAATGGAGCATGGAGCTACTACAGCTACAAAATTTGCACTCCATATCTGCCTGATAGATTGATTGGTCACAATCTTGTGAACACCCAATTTGCTGTATGGCATGAAATGATGCAAGTGTGTACTGCAGATTTTTTTTTAATTCACTCATGGGCTAAGGGCATCACTGGCTAGGCTAGCATTTATTGCCCATTCCTAATTGCCCAGATTGCAGTTAAGAGTCAACGATATTGCAGTGCGTCTAGAGTCACATGCAGACCAGACCAGGTAAAGCCGGCACTTTTGAAGGAGATTAGTGAACCAGATGGATTTTTCTAACCATCGTGTCATGTTCATCATTAGACTCTTAATTCCAAATGTTTATTGAATTCAAATTCCACCATCTGCCATTGGTTGAGATGTTAGGCTGCTGTAATTAGTTAGCTTATCTTGTGTGCACTACATTACACTGTGCTGGTTGCCTGAGTACACCTGACACATGATGCATAGGAAGGTGCATTTGCACCAGTGTCAATTTTAACATATTGTGCATGTTTGCCCGTTCCTTTTGATAGGGGCAAAGGCTTCAGCATTTTTATGGTATCCTTGTAATTTGTCAAGTTTACCAAATGCACTGTTCTGACTGGGGTCTGCAAGTTTCAGCGCTGAGTTACCTCTTGGCTTTTGTTGAGATGCTTGTTTGCTAAGAATAGAATATTAGAACCTTATTTAACATTGTTCTTTGGTTGTTTATTTCACATGCTGATGGGAACCATTGTGTACTGTAGTGTGGGTTTCTCAGGGCAATTGGATTTCTTACTCATTCTGAAGTGAAGATAACAAAGTGTGGGGCTGAATGAACACAGCAGGCCAAGCAGCATCTTAGGAGCACGAAAGCTGACATTTCGGGCCTAGACCCTTATCAGAATTCATTTTCTGATGAAGGGTCTGGCCTGAAACGTCAGCTTTTGTGCTCCTAAGATGCTGTTTAACCTGGTGTGTTCATCCAGTCTCACACTTTGTTATCTTGGATTTTCCAGCATCTGCAGTTCCCATTATCTCTCATTCTGAAGTGATGTCTTTTTGTGTAACACAGCTTGCAAACCTGACAAAATGCTGGACCCTGTCTTGGTAGGTGAGACCTTGTGCTAGATTTCGATGTTGCACCAAACCTGGTTTTAGAGCAGTAAATGTTCCAGAGTCAAGCACTTGCAGCAACTGCTGGCCTGTTTCAAATCTGCATCCTGCATCTAGGAAAATGTCAATGGTGTGATCTTTGGGTTTGTCCAGATGTGTTTTTCAGAAGGATTTCAGGGAAATTAGCTTGGATGAAAACGTATCTCATTCTTTTGTGTCAACATCTGCCTTCAAATTGGTCAATTGTTTCACCAGGCTGTTGGCAGGATGACCTGTGTACACTTAAATTGACTTGAACTTTAAGTTGGTCTTCTAAAATCTGAAATACAGTCATCAAGATCTTTGTGGTTGTCATCAGAGTTACCAGAGGGCTTTATTCTTCTTAAATTGTCAGGGCCACAAGTGAGACGAATTTTGGAGGATTGTTGCTGTTTGCGAACTATTAACAATGAAGATTGTTTCATTCTTTGAATAACTGAAGCTCTGACAGAATGTCAAAGCTGTACAAATCCATAGTTAGATGTTAGTTTTCCATCATTTCCTGTGGCTTTATGTTCATTAAAATGCCAGTATAAGAATCCATGTTAAAGTGTGATGTTTTGTTGGCTTCTCGTCTCATGTTTTATATTAGATGTCACTGTCCTTTAAAAATTTCAAGCTTGTAGTTCCTTCCTTGAGGTAGCGTTCACACTAAAACTAAACGCTGTAACTTCATTGGTTTTTGCACCGATCTTGAAAAAGAACATGGTAGCATTGAATGACATCTGGATACATGCAAGCCATTTTAATATGGAAAAATACTTGTCTTTAGTGGTTTAGGGAGTGTTTCAGAGCCTTTTCTGTTTGTTCTTTTAAAATATAAAGAAAGGGGTGCAAGTTTACAGTTCAGGTTTGTCATCATTGGTTTTAGTTTTATTCATTTACTTCAGCTCTGAACTTGGACAAATTGATGGATGATCATAAAGAAAAACATCTTCTTAGCCTTTAGCATCCATTTATTGACATTGACTAGCCATCACATCTAGCTTTTAGTGTACACTTCCTCTGTCTTTTGGCACGTATATACTGCCGCCATGATGCTATTTATAGTTTATTATATGTTGGTTCACAGAGCGTCTGCTTGAGTCAGATATCTGAAAGTTTATTTACAACATTAACTATTTACAAGGCTACAAAAGCACAAATGTACACTCATATTCTGAGTTCTGTGCTCACCGATTCTACAGTGCATCACATACACACAGCAAGCATACAGAAGACACCATAGTGACTCCACTACAAAGTGGTGGCACGGTGGCTCAGTGGTTAGCACTGCTGCCTCACAGCACCAGGGACCAGGTTCAATTCCACTCTTGGATGACTTTCTGCATGTAGTTTGCACATTCTCCCCGTGTCTGTGTGGGGTTCTTCTGGGTGCTCTGGTTTCCTCCCACAGTCCAAAGATGTGCAGGTTAGATGGATTGGCCATGCTATAGTGCCCACGTATATTTAGGTTAGATGGATTAGACATGGGAAAATGCAGGGATAGGAGAATGGGTCTGGGTAGGATGCTCTTGGGAGGGGAGGGGAACGGTGTGGGCTTGTTGGGCCAAATGGCCTGTTTCCACACTGTAGGAATTCTATGAAAGAGTGACTGAAACCACAGCAGTTACCTTTATACTGGAAGGTCACATGTCATCATGACATGCCTTAAAGGTACATTGTCTGTGTGGTCTGGAATCTCTGCCACAGTACAACATGTGCAAAGCAACCTCACAGAAACAAAGAAGTCACAGATATCCCTGAGCTGCAAAGTAAAGTGTTATAAGGCTGAAATAGTGTCTGATTTGGTCCAAGACAAGCATGATGGTGTAATAAGACTTGCCAATTGTGACTTGCTTGGACAAAGGATTGAGGAGAATAGTGACCGTGGGCTACACAGAGACATTGTTATGAAGAAGCAGTTGAACAATGACATGATCACACTGCAGCTGCCAGATTCTTTTTCTGATTTACCTACCAGGAATTTGCAACATGTACTTTCTGTGTTATCATAGAATCATGGAATACCTACTGTGTGGAAGCAGGCTATTCAGCTCATCAAGTCCAACCAGCCCTCTGAAGAGCATCCCACCCACACTCGTACTATCTCTGTAACCCTGAATTTCCCATGACTAATATAAACTAACTCGCACACGTTGGACACTATGGACAATTTGGCATTGAGCAATTCACCTAACCTGCATATTTTGGACTGTGGGAGGAAACCAGAGCAGCCAAAGGAAACCTGCATAGGCACAGGAAGATTGTACAAACTCCACACAGATAGTTTTAAGACTGTAAGACATAGGAGTCTGCCATTCAGCCCATCAGGTCTGCTCCGCCGTTCAATGATATCATGGCTGATATGATAACACTTAGCTCCACTTTCCTTACTTTTCTCCATAACCATTAATTCCCCTAGTGGTTAAAAATCCAACTATCTCAGCCCTGAATATAATTAATGACCCAGCCTGAACAGCCTTCTACAGTAAAGAATTCAACAGATTCACTATCCTCCAAGAAAATAAATTCCTTTTCATTCTAAGTTTTAATGTGTAATCCTTTGTTCAGAGATCATACAATCTAGTTCTAGATCCTGACACAAAGGAAAACAACCTTTCCATATTTACCCTGTCAAGTCCCCTAAGAATTTTACAAGTTTCAATTGAGTCACCTCTCATTCTCTATATTGGGCTCAATCTATTCAACCTCTCTTCATAAGACCGTCCCTCCATATCTAGTATTAGCCAAGTGAATCTTCTCCTGACTGCCTCTAATGCCAATGTATCTTTCTTTGGATAAGTGGTTCAAAACTGTTCAGTATTCCAGCTATGGTCTGACTAGTGCCTTGTATAGTTTTAGCAAAACCTCCCTAATTTTACGTTCCATTCCCTTTGAAACAATGGCCAACACCCCATTTGCCTTCCGCCTTACCCCTTGAAACTGAATGCTAGTTTTTGTGATTCAAGGCTAAGGACTTCCAAATTCCTCTGTTCTGCATATTTCTGCAAACTTTTCCATTTAAACAATACTTCAGCTCCTCTATTTTTCCTGCTAAACAATGTGTCTCTCTGCACCTTCTCCGCGGCTATAGCACTGTATTCTGGACTCTGTTCTGCTACCTGATGCACTTTGTATGGTACGATCTGCCTGCTTAGTGTGCAAAACAACACTTTTCACCGTATCTCAGTTAATGTATCAACAATAAATAAATCAAAAATCAAATCAAATCAAATAACCTCACAATCTCAATGTTATATTTCATTGGCCAAATTTTTGCCTACTCACCTAACCAGTCTATATCTCTTTGCTGACTCTTTGCATCATCCTCACCACTGGCTTTCCTACCTATTATTCCTAAACTTGGCCACAGTATATTTAGTTTCCCCATCCAAATTATTAATATATATTATAAACAATTGTTAACCCAGTACTAATCCTGTGATATTCCACTAATTACAGATTGCTATCCTGAAATGCCTCCTTTAACCTAACTCTGTCTTCAAAAGGCTAGCCAAACCTTTATCCATATTGATATACTATCCCCAAAACCATGGGCTCTCATTTTATTAAGTAGCCTAATGTGAGACACCTTATCAAACACATTCCAAAAAATCTAACATATTACTTCCACAGCTTCCCCATTATCCAAGATAACAAAGTGTGAAGCTGGATGAACACAGCAGGCCAAGCAGCATCTCAGGAGCACAAAAGCTGACGTTTTGGGCCTCGACCCTTCATCAGAGAAGCTTTTGTGCTCCTGAGATGCTGCTTGGCCTGCTGTGTTCATCCAGCTTCATACTTTGTTACCTTGGATTCTCCAGCATCTGCAGTTCCCATTATTTCCCCATTATCCATCCTGCTTAGCACAGCTTCAAAGAATTCCAGTAAATTTGTCAGGCAGGATTTCCCCTTCATGATACTCTGATCATATTATACATTTCTAAACACTCTGCTATTACACTATTATGGTAGAGTCTATCATTTTCCCAATAGTAGACATTAAGCTAGCTGGTCTATTGTTTCCTGTTTTTGTCTCTTTCCCTTTCTAAATAAAAGTATTACATTGGCGGAGATAGTAGGAACTGCCGATGCTTGATATTCTGAGGTAACAAGGTGTAGAGCTGGATGAACACAGCAGGCCAAGCAGCATCAGAGGAGCAGGAAAGCTGACATTTTGGGTCTAAACTCTTCTTCATGAAGAAGGGTCTAGACCTGAAATGTCAGCTTTCCTGCTCCTCTGATGCTGCTTGGCCCGCTGTGTTCATCCAGCTCTGTACCTTGTTATCTCAGTATTACATCGGCAGTTTTCCAATCCTCTGGGACTTTTCCAGAATCTAAGGATTCCTCAAAGATCTTTGCATCCACTATCTCTGTGGCTACTTCCTTTAGTGTCTTAGGTTGCATTCCTTCAGGACCAAGGGATTTATCCATGTTCAGCTCCATTAGTTTGCCTAATACTTTTTCGCTATTGATAGTTATTGCATTTATTTCCTCTCTTCCTTTTGCTTTTGAATATTTAGGAATTTTAGGACGCTATCAATGTCTCGGTGGAGAGGAGAACTGGAAGTTGGATATAAATAAGGTGAATAGGGACTTTAATGAGATGAAAATTCATTGGGAAATAATGTAGCTGCCACTCGGTGGTGAGATGTTGCTGTATGAAACTTGAGTGAAAAATTGAGATCATCTTTTTCAGAGTTGTGTACCTGTTTTTCTTTTCATTTTTCCCAGCTTTCTTGCCATCTGTCATGCCTAATCAGGAGGGTCAAATTTCACTTTACTGGAGCATGAGATTTGAAGTCATAGATTTCCAGAGATCATGAGGCAGGGGACCTTCATTCCGCTGGCATCAAATCATTATATCTATAAATGGAAATTAAGGTTAAGCAAGGAATTATTTACAGTATTTACAGGGAATGGAGTCAGTGGTTTTCACTGGAATCCTTTGCGTGTTTATCCTTTTTCCAGATGAGACACCTACCCAAAGACAACCTTTTATTCTAGACAGAGTCCATTGAAGATGGAGGCTCCAGTACAAATGGTCAAGCTCCCCTGCTCAGTGCCCACCATCACTACTGCCATCTGATGCTAGCGGGTACATTACAAAGCATTCTTCTACATAGAGTCACACTTAGCCAAAATTCTTTTGACTCCTTTATTGGGAATCCAACCGTATGGCTAACTCAGAGTAAATGCATCCGTTCTGATATCATGGATGAATTTTATGCTAGTAACGTACTTCAAATACTTCTATTGAATATTTGCAGTCTTGTTTTAAACGCTTCAGTGGCAAACTAATTATAGACAAAATAATAGACTGACCTCAATAATAGATCTTTTAGAGGTTTATAAAAGCATGAGGGGCATAGAGAAGATGAATAGCAAAGGTGTCCCTAAGGTGGGGAGTTCAAACTAGGAGACATATTTTTCGGGTGAGAAGAGAAAGATTTAAAAAGGAAATGGGGAGCAACTTTTTTATTGAGAGTGTGTTTAGTATGTAGAATGAACAGCCTGAGAAAGTGGTAGATGCAGGTACAGTTACAATGTTTAAAAGACAGATATTTGGATAAGTACATGAATAGGAAATGTTTGGAGGGATAGAAGCCAAACGTAGGCAGGTGGGATTAGTTTTGGGAAACATGGTCAGCATGGACTAGTTGAACCAAAAGGTTTATTTCCATGCTGAATGACTCTATGATTCTAATCAATATGTAAGTTGAAAATGCATATATATATCAGAGTCTAACAAACGGAGGGATACATTTTTAAATGTAGTGAGTGATTTTGCTTTCCTAGGCCTGTGAGGCAAGATGGAGTTGAAGCCATGTCTCAGCCAGGATATTACTGAAAG
The DNA here is from genome assembly GCF_030684315.1 of Stegostoma tigrinum. Taxonomy (NCBI): domain Eukaryota; kingdom Metazoa; phylum Chordata; class Chondrichthyes; order Orectolobiformes; family Stegostomatidae; genus Stegostoma; species Stegostoma tigrinum. The sequence goes on along the minus strand of NC_081361.1, from coordinate 89,720,298 downwards.
GAGAATGGACTGAAAGAACTGAACAGTCTGTTCCAGCTCAGATTTTTTAGAGATCTGGGACAAACCAGAAAGGTGACATTCGTTGCCTGACCCAAGTAGCCTGCAGATGGTAATGATGGACATTCCTGTTGGCTATGTGCTCGGTCACTTCAGACACCAATTAGAATCAATGTTCTGGGTTTTAGATGCTATGGCAAGAATAGAGAAGGAGGTGAGGAGCAGTAGCGTTTCTGCTGAAGGACATTTACAACAGTCATTCGAAGGGATATTTCCAAGGAATTGTCCAGTCAAAATACATGAGTTGAAATTGGAAATAAAAAAAGGAAGGTCCCCTTGATGGAATTCTACTGTAACCACTACCCAACCCCCAAACACCCACCACCCCCAATATTCAGACAGAAGTTGAGGGACAAATATTTAGAGAGATTTCAGATATTTTTTAAGAATAACCGGGTTGTAATTGTGGTGGATTTAATTTTCCAAACACTGACTGGGACTGCCGTGGTGTTAAAAATTTGGATGATGATGAATTTGTTAAATGTGCTCAAGAAAAGCTTCTTTATCATATGTAAATGTTCCTACTAGAGAAGGAGGAAAACTTGATTTTCTCTTGGGAAATAAAGCAAGCTAAGTGACTGAAGTGATGGTAGGGGAACACTTTGTGTCTAGTGATCATAGTTTTAAAATACTTATGGAAATAGATAAGTCTTCATTAAAAGTTAAAGTTCTCAACTGGAGTATGGCAAACTTCATTTGTATGAAACAAGAACTTTCAAGAGTTGCTTGGATTAGAATGTTCGCAGGTAACGGGATGACTGACTAGTGGAAGGCTTTCAAAAATGTGATAACGAGTTCAGAGGTATTATGTTCCTGTTAAAGTGAAAGGTAAGGCTATAAAGATTAGGGAACAATGGGTGAATGAAGATATTGAGGTTCTAAAAAGAATCATATATTAGATATAGATAACTGGAATCAAAATAATCTCTTGAAGAGTATAAAGAGTGCAGGGACACTCTTAAGAAGGAAATCAAGAAGGCAAAGAAGAGATATGAGATAGCCTTGTCAGATAAGGATAAGTAGAATCCAAATACAAATATATTGAGTGCAAAAGAGCAACAAGAGAGAGAGTAGGCCTCCTTAAAGATCAAGGAATTCATCTTTGTGTTGAACCTCAGGAGATGGGAAAAACATTAAATGAACATTTCACATCAGTTTTTACCGTGGTGAAAGAAATAGATGCTCGAGAACGCAGGAAATAAATTTTGATATTTTGAAATCAGTTCACATTACAGAAGAGGAAGTGCTGAATGTCTTACAAAACACAAAGGCAGATAAATCTCCGGGACCCGATCAAGTGTATTCCAAGATATTGTGAGAAGTTAGGGAGGAAATTGCAGTGCTCCCAGCAGAATAATCACAGGTGAGATGCCGGAGGTCCAGAATCTGTGAGGAGAAGCGCAGGAACTATAGACTTGTGAGTTTGTCACCAATGGTGGGAAGTCATTGGAGGTGATTCTGAAAGATAGGATTTACATGCATATGGAGAGACAAGGCATGATTAGGGATAGTCAGCATGGTTATTTGCAAATGGAAATGGTGTCTCACAAACTGTGAGTTTTTTGAGGAAATAACCAAAAAGATTGAGGACAGAGTGTAGGACTTTATTTACTTTGATTTTGGTGAAGCCTTTGGTAAGGTTCCACATGGTAGACTAATTAACAAAGTTAGATCACATGAAATTCAGGGTGAGCTAGCCAATTGGAAACAAAAATGGCTTTCTGGTAGGAGACAGAGTGTGGTGGTGGAAGGTTGTTTTTTGGACTGAAAGTCTGTGACCAGCGGTGTTCCACAGGGATTAGAATTGGGTCCAACTTGTCTGTCATTTATATAAACAATTTGGATGAAAATGTAGAAAGCATGGTTTGTAACTTTGCAGATGACACCAAAATTGGTGGAATAGTGGACAGTGAAGAGAGATAGCTAAGATTATAAGAGATATTGATCATTTGGGCTAAGGAGTGGCAGATAGAGTTTAATTTAGATAAATGCAAAGTTGTGCATTTTGGTAAACCAAAAAATGGGAGGACTCACACAATCAATTGTAGGGCCCTGGGTAATGTTGTAGAACAGAGAGACCCAGGGGTTCAGGTACATAATTCTTTGAAATTAGCAGCATAGGTAAACAGGGTGTTAAGAAGGCATTTAGCGTGCTTGCTTTCATTGAGCAGGCCTTTTGAGTACAGGAGTTGGGATGTTGTGTTGAGGTTTTACAGGACATTAGAGAAGCCTCTTCTGGAGTACTGTGTGCAGTTCTGGTCACCCTGTTATAGGAAGGATATTATTAAACTGGACAGGGTTTAGAAAAGGTTTAACAGGATATTTATAGGAATGAAGAGTTTGAGTTTTAAAAATAGGTTGGAACTTTTTTCATTGGAGTGTAGGGGATTGAGACGTGGCCTTATTGAAGTTTATAAAGTCATGAGGGGAATAGATAATGTGAATAGCAAGGGCCTTTTCCCTAAGAAGGGGTAATTCAAAACTAGGTGGGATATTTTTTAAAGAGGAGGAAGAATTAGAAAGGACATGAGGGGCAACTTCTTTTACACAGAGAGTGGTTAGTGTGTGGAATGAACTGCCAGCAGAATTGGTGGATACAGGTAAAGGTACAGCATTTGAAAGGCAGGAGAACAAAGTGTGGGGCTGGATGAACACAGCAGGCCAAGCAGCATCTCAGGAGCACAAACGCTGACGTTTCGGGCCTAGAACCTTCATCGGAGAGGGGGATGGGGAGAGGGAACTGGAATAAATAGGCCAGTGGGAGAGAGATTCCCTGAGGTTGGTCTAGAGGGAGGAGGGTAAGCTCTTCAGGTTAGTCATCCTTGGAAGAGGTTTGAAAGGCATTTGGTTAAGTACATGAAAATGAAAGGGTTGGAAGGACATGGGCCAAATACAGACAAGTGGGAATAGTTTAGTATGTGAACATGCTCGATGTGGGCTATTGGACCAAAGGGATAGTTTCCATGCTGTATGACTCTGACTCTATCACTCTTTAATACGGGAAAGCAGTCACATATAGGACAAGTAAGGTTAGGGTGACAGGTTCCCTTCTCTTTCAGATATTACTAAACCAAATAGGTTTTCACAACAATCTAGCCGGTTTTAATTTCTCCCCCAGAGGCAGCCTGCAGAAGGACAAATAACTAATAGATTCAAATCCATAATTTGCTACACAGGGGTTTGAATTCATACCCATCAGTTGATAGACCAATACACTGTGGTACCCTCAGGCAAGTAAAGAAGGTATTTCCAACAGTCTTTATGGCTTGTGCCACATGACAGTATCCTTATTACTACCAGAAAGTATATATAACTTTCCTTTGCACCGTGTTCTTCAACAGGTGTCTCAAAAGCATTTTACAAACATCTCGATTATTTAGAATTACTAACCACTGTCAAAATGCAGCAACAGATTAGGGTTTTGGAGAGTTCAAGAAGTGTCCAGCCATGATAAATTAGGGGCAAGTTGTTGAAAGAGCTAGTCCTTTCCTGTCTGTCATTTGCAAGACCCTAAAAACAGCAATGCAATAAATGACCAATAAATAAATTAGCAATGTTGGTTGAAGAATGGGGCACAAAAATATTGCCCATGATGCTTGGAGACTTACCCCTTCAAATACCACCCAGGATATTTTACATTGATCATAGGAATATCAGCTTCTTAACTCATTTGAAAGCTAGCATCTCCTTAAGGGAAGCTCCTTCATTGCTCCAACGAAGGGTCAGTCATGAGCCGAACTCTTTCAAGAGACCTGAACTTGGCATCAAAGGCAAAAAATTTTCCAATTGAGGCCGCACTGAAACTAAACCAAATTTCTGATCCCTTTCTTTCTCCTTCAATAATCTCTTCAACCAAAACAAACCTGCCTTTTTAACACTGATCAGCTTCAAACACCTCCAATCTCTCATTGCCAGAAATTAGAGAAAATATTTTCTCAGTGGTTTACAATGTCACTACACCCAGCAACAAGAGGATTTCATCCTCAATGGTTTTCTTTCTCCATAAGAATTAGCTGTTTTTTAGTATCTATTTATGTTGTCCATTTCAATCACCTCCCTTTGTATCTAAATGTTCAATGCCTCCACCCTTTAAATTCTATCTTACTTCCTTTCTTACTTCTGACTTTCCACTATTCCTGAGGGAAGTATTCCTTTATTCATTCATGGAACTTCGACATCAGTGGCTGGGCCATTATTTATTGCCCATCACTAGTTGTGCTTGAGAGGGTGGTGGTGAGCTGCCTTCTTCAACAGTTTCTGTCCATGGGCTGTAGGTTGACACATAATAACCCTAGAGAGGGAATTCCAGGAATTTGACCCAATGACAGTGAAGGAATGGTGATATAGTTCCAAGTCAGGATGATAAGTAGCTTGGAGGGGAACTTGCAGGTGTTGGTGTTCCCATGTGTCAGCTGCCATTGTCCTTCTAAATCTTGGATTTGGAAGGTGCTGTCTGAGGGTCTTTGGTGGATATCTGCGGTGCAACTCATAGGTAGTACACACTGCTGCTACTGAGCATCAATGGTGGAGGGAGCGGATGCTTGTGGACTTAATGAAAATCAAGGAGATTACTTTCACCTGGATGGTGTCAAGCTTCTTGAGTGTTGTTGGAGCTACATTCATCCAGGCAAGTGAAAAGTATTCCATCAGAATCCTGACTTTGTGCCTTGTAGATGGTGGACAGATTTTGAGCAATCAAAAGTTATGCGCTACATGATACCTTGTCCTTTTTCACAAAATGAATTCCAGTACTAAGCAAGACTTGAAAATGGAAGGCAAATGAACATATTTGTTTTTGTAACCATTATATTTATATCAGAAGTTGCTGGAAAAGGTCAGCAGGTCTGGCAACACCTGTGAAGAGAAAGTTAGAGTTAACGTTTCAGGTCCAGCGATGCTTCCTCAGAACAGTCTGCTTTTGTTCCTGATTTATAGCAACCCACAGTTCTTTCAATTTCTATTCATTATATTTATATGGTGAGTTCAATTTCAGGGCACTGTTAGTCCTAGGATGTCCCTAGTGGTGGAATTCAGTGATGTAAACACCAGGATGTCCTTAGTGGGGGAATTCAGTGACGGAAACACCATTGAATGTCAAAGGGCAGAGGGATTCCCTCCTATTGGAAAAGGCCATTGTCACTTATCAGCCCAAGTTTGGATATTGTCCAGGTCTTACTGCATTTGGACGTGGGCCGTTTCAGAATCAGAGTTAATTGATGTATCTTTCCTTTAATTTCCAATGAGAACAGAACAATGTGAATCTACTGTGACACCGCCAAGCATAGATCTAAAGCCTTATGCATCATCATCCAAGCTTGTGTACCATCCAGGTAGATCCAGGTGAGGTCTGAAACCATTCAAAAAACTGGAAAATTCCTCTGGCTCCTTTATGTGATCTGAGCTAGTCTGGATATTGCATTGACACTGGCTTATTTTACAGGAAATGTACCTTTTGTAAGGTTATATGTGCCCAGCCAGAAACCGGTCCAACACTGCCTTGAAAGAATTGGTGGAATTAATGCTCCCCATACAGGTATACTGTGTTCTCTGAAGGAAACAGTGACATAGCGTCAAAATAGTTCTATCCTTAATATAGAACTCTGAGCTCTGGGACACCTTAATCAACGAAAGTTAACCAACATAAATACAATCAAGTTCCTTCATGTGTAACATCTCAATCAAACCACCCTGAAAGCACTTCTCCAAAGTGTAGCCATTCATGAGAATCAATCTGTACATTAAGAACAATGGAGAAATCGTCCCAAACCTGGAGCAAACTGAGCAGCTTCCTCTTATCTAAGGCTGACATCGATGTGGATCAACCTCACGTCAAATTCCTGATTGCCACCTTTAAATACCTAGTGATGAGAATCTTCAACAATCATGACAACCGTGCTGATACCAAGATCCTTATGTATAAGGCAGGCAACCTTCCAACTCGTCAGGCTTGGAAACCTGAATGCCACCTCACAGCCCTTGGGAAGTACCATCGATACTGCTTGAACAGATTCTTTGCATCAAATGGGTGGACTAATGTCAGTGTCCTTGAAGGAGTCATTAGCACCAACATTGAGGCCATGATCATCCGAAAACAACTCCATTGGTCTGGCCAAAAATTTCGGCTGCCTGAGTTCTGACTGGCAAAGCAAATCTTCTTCACCCACCTCAAGGAAGGCACGTGAATAAGAGGAGGACAAAGGAAGCATTTCATAAACTCCCTCAAGGCTTCCCTCAAGAAACACAATATAGATGTCAATTCTTGGCAGACTCTTGTTCAGACGAAACCAACTTGGAAGAAGCTCCTATTTGAAGAGATACAACTCTTTCAGAACAGCCATCAGCAAGAGGAAGTACAGAAAAGGAACCAGGGAAAGGAATGTCAATGGACTCAAGGCCAAGGATCAATCCCAATTCCTGGAAACACCTGACCAATGTGTGGCTGAGATGTGACTTTAGGTTCAGGCTCATTATCTATGCAAGGGCTCACAGAACCCAATGAGCAATGACATGGAATTTTCTAGGCGAACGATCATACTCACTGGCAAGTGATTGACAACGATGGAAACCACAAAAGAATCAAAGAAATGTTATCCCCAAGGCGGGTGAGTTCAAAATTAAGGAGCATATTTTTAAGGTGAGAGGAGAAAGATTTAAAACGGACACGAGGGGCAACATTTTTATACAGAGGTTACTTCAAATCTGGAATGAACTGTCAGAGGAAGTCATAGATGCAAGTACAGTTACTACATTTGGATGGGTCCATAAATAGGAACGGTTTGGGGGAATTTGGGCCAAATGCAGGCAAATGGGTCTACTTTAGATTGGAGAATTTGCATGACATGGATGTGATAGGCTGAAGGGTCTGTTTCCTTGCTGTGTGACTCTATGGCTTACTAGTTGAGTGTAAATGGATCAGTGAAATGTTTTCACTTGGGAATTAATCTTCCTCTTCAACCATTCCAAAGCCTTGAGCAGCAGCCCAAAATTCAGAACAAATACAGGGGAGGCCATTCTGCTTTTCAAACCTGTTCCACCATTCAATGAGATCACGGTTAATCTGCAATCTAACTCCATACTCCCTCCTTTGCGTCATCTCCCTTAATTATTAGGACTACTTTCAAAACAAAACAGAACACATCAAAAAGATGAAAGTCTTTGATAGAGCACTTAAGTTCCCAGTGGCAGAAAGATCAGTAACCAATAGCAACAGATTGAAGGTAATTGGCAAAAGAACCAAGAAGCTCTAATTAGTAAAATTATTTTTACACAGTGAGATGTCATGATCTGGAATTCACTGCTTGAAAGGATAGTGCATTTAGTCACAACTTGAATAAATACTTGAAGGGGAAATATTAAATCACTTTTGTCAAATAATTAGAAAAAATAAAGTTCTGCTGGGCCTATCATCACAAAAAGCATCCTCATAAACAAATGTTAAACAAAGTTGTCTAAAGCACACCAAGACAGAGGAGGGTCATTTACAGAGATAGCAACTGCCAATGCTGGAGTCAGACATAACACAGTGTGGAGCTGGAGGAACACAGCAGGCCAGGCAGCATCAGAGGAGCAGGGAAGATAATGTTTCGGGTTGGGATCCTTCTTCAGAAATGGGAAGGCAGCAAGGGACCTCAGAAATAAATAGACAGAGGAGGTTTGCTGTACTTTTCAGGTTTGCTGTGTGCGCAGTAACCCAATGGAGCAACTAGCCTGTCAAGTGCAGCAACTGCTCAGTTTTTATCCTGCTGAAACCAAAAATACTCTGTCGGATTTGGGGACTAGAGATGGAATCTTCATGGTTTTAAATAACATTTATCCTTCACATCAACATCATTAAAAAAAAATTGTGTTTGTTATTTCACACTGCTATGTATGGGAGCTTGCTGTGTACATTATCGCTGCTGCATTTCTTACCTCACAGCAGTGATTATACTTGAAAAAGTTTTTCATTGGCTGCTAAGTACTTTGAGACATCCAATTGGGAAGAAATGAGCTGTATAAAGGCCTTCCTTTATACAGTCTTTATAAGGCTGTATGCAGTCTTCCTTTTCATATTAATATCTAAATGCATTAGAGGAGTGCTTTACCGCTCCCTTATTGTGATATTTAAAGGGCCTAACCATCTCTACAGGACAGCTAAAGATCGAATGGCACGGTGCTCAAACTTTTTTGATCTGAACACTTGCACATCGATTCCGATCTTATCATACCTCAGTGTATCTCTCATGCCTCAAAGCAATTCAACACACTACATCACGAAGGTCATTAACATAGTATATGAATAGCATCAGTAGTTAGTATCCACACATAAAGTCCTCACAGACCAGGGCGACACAATGACTCAGTTGTTAGCATTGCTGCCTCAAAGCATCAGGAGCATCGATTCCATCCTTGGGTGACTGCCCGTGTGGAGTTTGCACATTCTCACTGTGTCTGTGTGGGCTTCCTACCACAGATCAAAGATGTGCAGGTTAGGTGGCTTGGCCATAGGAAATGCAGGGCTATAGGATGGATTTGGGTCAGACGCTGTTTAGATGATCTGTGTGAGCTTGATGGGCCAAAAGGCCTGCTTTCTCACAGTAGGGATTCTATGATTAGCAATGTGGCAAATGACCAGTTCATCTATTCTTGGCAGTGACGCTTCAGAAGTAAATGGTGGCCACACTCAAAGATAAACTCTGAGCTCTGACAGGTATCTTTCAGCTATGAATGTTGGGTTGAAAATGTTGTGCTCAATTTGAGTGTTTTGAAAGCACTGTCATTGTGGTGGAAACAAGCATTCATCTTTCTTGAGGCAGAAGTGCAGCTGGCATCAAATGGGCCACTGTGGCATAAAGGAGAAAAAGACAGAAGTGAAATAAAACAGAGAATGGAACAACCACAGGTCAAGTTGAACAAAACCTATTTACTCTGCAGACTCGTGAGTATTTTCAATTGTCTGTAATTCTGTTTTGTAAAAAAGCAAGCTGTCACTTTGACTATGAAAAATTATGCTGAAAACTGGGGAATAACTCTGATATTTGACAAAAACATAAAGGATTTGCAAACCAATCAAGGTCAACATGTAGAAGGAACAGACTAGGCTGAGTCCAAGTGAAAAGCATTCATTTCTCCTTAAGAACTTCTTTACCAAGAAAGTGGAAGGTTCAGCTATTGAGTAAATATACCGTATGAGAGGTGACTGGTGATAGCCATCTCACTAAATAAGATGGTAAATGCAAAATCTTTCCACCTTTGTGGGATTTGGATTGGGTAAAAGGCAGAAATCAAGCAAATCAGTGCTCACATCACTGTGTATTGCAAATATTTTATCTTGTTTATTCCCGTATGTGAATACACACTTTTTTAACCTGTGATTGCCTGTGTAGATTTCTATCTGTGAATGAGTGCATTCATGCATGCCCGTATGTGTGCACACATGCATATGTATCTATATGTTTACACTCATCTACATCTAAATTTACGAAGATTATTATCAGGGACTTTCTCATTCATTGTCAGTCGTAGAAAATCACTCTGGATAAGACAAATTTATCTATCACCTCTGGCATTAACAGGCTACAAGGACCTTCAAGTTAGATACACAAAACTTACTTCAACTCCATCAGAGATAATGGGAACTACAGATGCTGGAGAATCCGAGATAACAAAATGTGGAGCTGGATGAACACAGCAGGCCAAGCAGCATCTTAGGAGCACAAAGACTGAAGTTTTGGGCCTAGACCCTTCAAGGGTCAGCTCCACACTTTGTTATCTCTTACTTCAACTCCATACAAGTTAGCAGCTCCCTTGCTCGTTAGGCCATTGGTTAGCTTCTGGGTTTTCTTTTGTATTTGCCTCTTGTAGCGGTTTTATACAATTGATTTGCATCATCCACTGATAGTGTCTTTGCTGGTGCCAGAACTGCTTTCAACCAACTTCAAAGGCAGTTGTACTGCAGTCATGGATGGTCTTTGGTGGGTTTGGTCAATGGTAGATGGAGAGGAACAGACCCCAAGTGAAGTAATTCCACAGAGACCAGTAACCCCTTACCAAATCACCCTTTATTTGCACATACTCACCTATGTCTTGTCCAACAAGGAAAGCCTCTCCTAGCTTTCTCCACCAATATGTCTTTGCATTCAGTCTTAACATAGAAGTCTGCTATTTCAACATAGCTACCCTATCCAAGTTGCGCTGCTAGTTAAGTTCTCATATGCATCCAAGTTCATTTCCAGATTTGAGCGACTTTCTGTGTGGAGTTTGCGCAATCTCCATGTGTCTGTGTGGGTTGCATCCAGGTGCTCTGATTTCCTCCCACAGTCCAAAGATGTTCAGGTTAGGTAGATTGGCCATGAAAAATGGAGGGTTGCGGGGATAGAGTGGGGGTGTGGATCTGGGTGGGATGCTCTTTGGAAGGTTTGTGTGGACTCAATGGGCCGAATGGCCTGCTTCCACACTGTAGGGATTCTATGACTCTTTGATTCCACGAGAAGTCCTTGAGTTTAGCACTACCCCTTCAGAATTAGCTCCCACACTGTCAGTACCCCTGACACTCCCAAAGCCAGATTAATACCCCCAATCCAGGAGATTATATTCTATGTGGTCCAGCTGGCTGACTTCATTACAATCACTTCAGAGGATTCATTTATTTCATTATGAAGTTAGTGATACTAAAACCTATCAAGGACTGACTTACATAGTTATGGAGTATTATCACCCCAAGCTTCCTGTAATTGTGAGATGCTATCATTATTACTCAGCAATTCGAGAACCAGGGGAATCCATATTGTGATTTTTGACTCGGTTGGGATGACTGGCAGAAGACTGTGGCTTTGGTTTAAGTCTTAATGAGATGCTTAGAGACCATTTGGTAAGTGGGATTAATGATTTAACTCTGCAAAAGCACCTAATAGCTGAAGCCCACCATACTACAAACAGTCCCTGGTACCTTAGGGAAAGTTAATAACTGAAAAAGCTGCAGGTCCACGTGCTGCCAGGAGAATTATGTGTTGCTTTTCATCTTCCTCAATATCATTTGCCCAGAAAAAAATTGCATTGTTTCCACATGCTGCGCCCAGTTCTTGATGGCAGGATCAAAATGAGTATTAATTAAGAAATGCTTATTCAATTCAAAGACAACTTTGCAAGTGAGTTTTTTCAGGATTGTGCTTTACTCTCATCACCACTGAAATAATTCCACAAAGGCTAGTATCCTGACATCCAGTCACCCTTTAATTACCAATGTACAACCCTTGACTATAGTACTGCTTCATTCAGAGTCAGGCACAAGAACGTCAGTATCTCTGACAATGCCCTTGTTTATCTGTTGACCTGGGCTCCTTGATGAAACCAGATTATAGAATCATAGAATCCCTACAGTGTGGAATCAGGCCATTCAGCCCAACAAGTCCACACCATTCCTCCGAAGAGCACACCACCCAGACCCATTCCCCTACCCCTACATTTCCTGTTGTCGAACCCACCTAACCTAAACATCCCTGGGTACTATGGGTAATCCACCTACCCTGCACATTTTGGGACTGTGGGATGAAACCAAAGTACCCGAAGGAAACCCACCCAGACATGGGGGGAACATGCAAACTCCACACAGACGGTTGCCCGAGGCAGGTACTGAACCTGGGTCCCTGGCGCTGTGAGGCAGCAGTGCTAACCACTGAGCCAAAGTGCCGCCCATTTTTTTTTATAAGCCTGAATCAGGGAACTCATATTCTATGAGGTCCAGCTGGCTGATCTTGATATACCAAAGAGACAGGAGAGGTTAGGAGCATTTGGGAGAAGAGGGAGGAGGAGGATAGCACATGAGCAGGAGTCCAAAGCCACAAGGGGAGCTTCAGGAAATAGATGCACTATCTGAACCTCAGAAATGGTCGACGTCCCTCAAAGATCACAGGGGTTGAGACCAGGGCCAAGTACCTCATGTAGCTCTGGGGTGGCAGGTTTCCTAAAATGGAATCTTGCGCTGTTCACAGGCACGAGAAGTAAGGCAGCAGTGAAATTTAATTTTGTAACAGGTCCAAAGTTAGGATCCAAAGGGCAGAATGAAAGTTTGTAATTAAGTTCTCAGAACTTTAAAGGTGAATTGAAATTCCTGATGGTAATCTTTAGGAAGCTTTTTTGCATGTCATGCATGTTTGTGAAATTGCCAAGTTCCCCATTATCAATAGTGTTTTCCATCTGTGAATACCAGAGGATAACATATTGGTCAGGAAGACTCCAGGCAAATGCTTGAGAGATAATGGGAACTGCAGATGCTGGAGAATCCAAGATAACAAAGTGTGGGGCTGGATAAACACAGCAGGCCAAGCAGCATCCCAGGAGCACAAAAGCTGACATTTCGGGCCTGGGCCCTTTTTCTGAAGGGTCTACGCCCAAAACATCAGCTTTTGTGCTTCTGGGATGTTGCTTGGCCTGCTGTGTTCATCCAGCCCCACATTTTGTTATCCAGGCAAATGCTTTTCTGGTTGGAGTATTATTCAACTCACACACCATCAATTCCCTTGTTTTCCATTTACATATATTTATATATATATATCCAGCCAAGTTTTCACCCAGTTACCCTCAATTAACATATAATCATCACTTGTTCCCTATTTCCATTTGGCCTCTGGCATTCCCTGCAGACACTACTGAATAATAGCATCTGCAAGTGACCAATACATGTCTTCTGATTCCCAACGGCATATATGAGGCATACAACAGACAAAGTGCTGGATTTGATGGAGGTTAGGGGAGTAGCTGTATCTTCTTGTTATTGGGATATGCCAGACTATAATTGAGATTACGTGACAGAAGTCTAAATTATACGTGAGGGGGGGAAGACTGAGGGAGGGGTGGCTGAAAAATAATGTGTACAATCAAGGAAGATGATTAAGGATGGAGGTCCATTCATTGAAAGAAGTTAGGCTATCTGCAAATACAAATGGATACAGACACCACATACAGATAGACATGTATGTATACACTTGTACACAGATTGCCATACACTTGTGCACACACACATAAAAACAAGCGCACATGGGAACATAGATGCACACACATACTCTACGCAAATACACACATGCAGACACACTCATGCATGCACAGGCGAGTACATGCATTCAAGGTTTGTACATGGCTTTTAAACACCAATCACCTATTGTATTATGGCCATGGGCTGTCAGTTCAGAAAGCGTGACATCAGTGAAGTCAGTTGTTGCCATGCAAGAGCATTCACTGTGCACAGTTTCCAAAGAATAGCTCTCCCACCCACCTGCTGTCATTAGATGGCTCGTATCTGAAGAATTACAGTTTGTCAGAAAATCCGAAGCCCAGCACAGCCTAATTGTGTTCTCCGAGATGAACACTAAGAACAACAAAAATTTTCAGATCTTTGTTTACACAACTGGGAGAGTTTACCCCACACCACCAATCTCAAGACCCACACTTCCCTCCGTTCCATGTTAGGAATAACCCAGTCGGCTCTTAATTCATCAGAATTGGAGGCTTGTGCCTGTTTGGATGTAGCTTTGTATATAAATATGTTCCCATGGGCAGCTTTTGTACGAGACACAGGGAATTTCATTTCAATGCCAAGGAGGAGAATCCAGAACAATGTGAATCTCATAAAATCTCCTGCAATGAGAAAATCACATTAATTCTTGTGACACTTGGGTAACAATTTAAATCCCTGCCATTTAACTGGAATAAACAAGATCTTGTTTCATTTGAATCTGGAAATGAAATGAGCTTTGGGTATTGGACTGAAATAAAATGAATAAAGACTTTGCAGAATTCCAACTACTTATTAACTGCCATTATGTTTGTGTGCTGAGGGGGGTGACAAATGAAAAATGGGCAATGTCAGGCAAGTAAACGGATCTTAAAATCCTTTTTGTTCATAATACACTGATTAAAAAATATGGACTTTGTCAAAAGGGTTCAATGGATATTTTTGCAAGTGAGAAATTCAATTTTCACTGGAGTTCACTATAAGCATTGTCTTTGCTGCACCCAACTTAAATGTGAGGGAAGTTGAATAACTTATTATAAATTATTTCCATCACAAACTTGCAGCTCTATCTCCATATCCATTAATTTCCTCAGTACCCAAAATGTTATTGACCTATATCTTGAATATACTCAAAGATGGTGAACCCATAGGTTTATGGGGTAAAGAGTAAACTTTTACCTCCTTTAGCGACAAATGTCTGATCCCTTAAGTATTAGAATGCCATCATCTGCAATGAAAAGTTTTGCATGGCCTTCTTTGATCAGTTTCCAGTCCACTAAAGTAAGCAACATTTGTGGAAAGGAATCACCGAGGGCCGAAGGGCCTGTACTGTGCTGTAATGTTCTATGTTCTATGTACCTAATTTTTGACTCTGACTCTTTCACCTCACCAAGATCAAATTTAATTTCTTCTTTTGACTTTTTAAACGGCATGTGGAGTTGGCTGGCTACAGCCAGCATTTATTGAAGAGAAGTTGGTGATGCGCTGCCTTATTGGATCACTACGATCCTTGCATTGTAGGTACACCCACAAAGCTGCTAGGAAGGCAGTTCGAGGAATCTGAGTGCAGCAAAGAAGAAACAACAATGCATTATTGCGGCATGGTGGCTCAGTGATTAGCATTGCTAATTCACAGTACCCAGGGCCTGGATTCCATTCCAGCCTCAGGTGAATGTCTATGTGGAATTTGCACATTCTCCCCTGTGTCTGCATGGGTTTCTTTCAGGTGCTCAAGTTTCTTCCCACAGTCCAAAGATGTACAGGTTAGGTAGATTGGTGATGCTAAATTGCCCGTAGTGTCCAGGGATTTAGTTTATATGGTCTTTAGTAAGGCATATAATAAAGTCCCACATGGCAGTTTGGTACAAAAATTAATAGCACATGGGATTCAGGGTGGGCTGGCTGAATGGATACAAAACTGGCTTGGTCATAGAAGACAGAGAGTAGTGGTGAAAGGATATTTTTCAGAATGGAGACTGGTAACTAGCGGTGTTCCACAGGGATTGGTCTTAGGTTCTCTGTTGTTTGTAGTATATATAGGTGATCTGGAGGAAAATGTGGGAGTCTGATTAGTAAGTTTGCAAATAACACGAAGATTGGTGGAGTTGCTGATAGCATCAATGATTGTGAACGGGTACAACAGGATAGATTGGCGACTTCGGCACAGAAATGGCAGATGGAGTTCAATCCAGACAAATGTGAGGTGATGCATTTTGGAGGATCAAATTTAGCTGTGAATTAAACTGTAAATGGCAGAACCCTTAGGAACACTAATATACAGACGGATCTCGGCATGCAAGTGCACAGTTCCCTAAAAGTGGCAACGCAGGTGGCCAAGTTGATTAAGAAAGCACATGTATCTTAGATTAGATTCCCTACAGTGTGGAAACAGGCCCTTCGGCCCAACAAGTCCACACCACCCCTTGAAGCATCCCACCCAGACCCATCCCCCTATAACCCCTGAATATTACGGGCAATTTAGCATGGCCGATCCAACTAGCCTGCACATCTTTGGACTGTGGGAGGAAGCCGGAGCACCCAGAGGAAACCCATGCAGACAAGGGGAGAATGTGCAAACTCCACACAGACAGTCATCCGAGGCTGGAATTGAACTTAGGTCCCTGGTGCTGTGAGGCTGCAGTGCTAACCACCGAGCCACCGTGCCGCCCTGCATGCTTGTCTTCATTGGCCTGAGCACAGAGTACAAGAGTTGACAAACCATGTTGTAGTGATATAAAACCCTTGTTAGACTGCATTTGGAGTATTGCGTGCAGTTTCGGTTGCTGCATTACCAGAAGGGCGTGAGAGCTTTGGAGAGTGTACAGGGAAGGTTCGCCGGGATGTTGCCTGGTCTCGAGGTCATTGGCTATGAGGAATGGTTAAAAAAATGGGATTGTTTTCTTTGGAAAGACAGCGGCTGACAGGAGACCTGCTGATAGAGGTCTACAAAATTATGAGAGACATAGATAGGATGGATAGTCAGAGGTTTTTTCCCAGAGTTGAAGTTTCAATTACAAGGAGGCACAGGTTCGAGGTGAGAGGGCAAAAGTTTAAGGGAGATGGGTGAGGAAAGTTTTTCATGTAGGAGCCTGGAATGCACTGCCAGAGGAGATGGTGGAAGCAGGTACACGGTGACATTTAAGAGGGGTCTGGATGGTTACATGAATAGGGAGGAAATAGAGGGATGTGGACCAAATAAGGGCAGAAGGGTTGTTTTTTGTTTTAGTCAGGGCATAATGATCGGTACAGGCTCGGAGAGCCAAAGGGTTGAATTCGGATGTGCAGGCTAGGTGGATTAGCCTTGGGAAATGTGAAGTTACAAGGAAAGAGTGGGAGGCGGGTCTAGATGGGATGCTCCCCAGAGGGTTGGTGTGGACTCAATGGTGTGAATGACCTGTTCTACACTGTAGAGTTTCTATGATTCCCAAGTCAGGATGGCGAGTCGAAGTTACAGACAGTGGTGTTCCCATGTATCTGTTGCTGTGCCTTTCTAGTTGGCAGTGATCTAGGGTTTGAAAGGTGCTGTTGAAGTAACCTTGGTGTGTTACTCTATTACATCTTGTAAATAGTACAAACTGCTGCCACAATTTGTCAGGGGTTGAAGGTTGTAGATAGGTTATCAATCAAGCATCATAGAAGTTAAGCTACTTCAGTGTTGTTGGACCTGCACTCATCCAGATAACTGTAGAGTGTTCCATCACATTCCTGACTTGTAGATAGTGGGCAAACTTTGGGGATACAGGAGATGAGTTGCAGACTGCAGAGTTCCCAACCTCTGACTTGTTACTGGAGCACAATACCCATGGATTTCAAGATGAAGGACAGAGTCTAAGGGTACAGACTCAGCTCCTATTTTGCAACATTATTGATCCAACTCTTTGCTGTAAGCAGGAAACAAGCCATTAAGTTTAAAGTGAAATGAACTGAATTCCAAAATTGCCATTCACCTGTCCTCCTGATCAGAAGGTAGCATAAAGGCTCCATTGATAAATCTTTCAGTTGCCAGGCCCTTCAATTAAGCCCCAAAAAGACAAAATAATGGTAAGTAACATTAGTTAGGGAGACAATCAGACCGCAAGCTGTAACATGAGAGCGCAGAATTCTCCCACAATATTTTAGCTCAATTACTAATTCCCAATGGAGATGACAGCGACCTAACCCAAGATCTGCCCCAGGGCTGAGAAGGTCATGGTCGAGTTTAGAACCACTGCTGTCAACAGGTTTCCTCCTCCCAGTTTAAGCTGATCAAGTTTCAGGTGATAGGATCTTACTAAGCAACCTGATGAGTGACAAACATGAATACGAGCCTACAAGTTAAGGTGGCTGTTCAAGGCTTGTTTTCTGATAATGAACTTCAAAGGGTAGTTTCTGTGTTTCCCAGTGGGAATTTAATGTATAAAGGCAGCAACATAACAGTAATTGCAAGGGTCTAGAAATATTCATTTCACATATTAAAGAGATAGCCGCTATATTCTTCATGTTTTTGCCTTCTGACATGTAGGATACATTGTGACAAAATACACCTTTGTTCATTTGAACACTTATTCTGTGTCATGTTATAATAAGTAGGTCACTTTCTGAGGTTACTCACATTCTCTGCCAGCCTCAAAATGAAGATAAATGTCGCAGCAAAGAAAGGGAAACCATGGGCCCAAAAATGCAACAAACAAGTACCAAAAAGAAGAAAACCTTGCATTTATGTCACTCCGTTCAAAACATCACGTTATCCCAAAATACTTTAAAGCTAATAAACTTTAAATTTACTGCTGCAATATAAGAAACTTGGCTGCCAATTTATGCACAGCAAGCTCCCAGCAACTGCACATGATAATGATGAGGTAATCTGCTGCTGTAGGTTGATTGAAAGACAAATATGGGCCAGGACACTAGAGACAACTTTTTTCAACAGTGTCATGAATTGGTTTCCATCTGCCCAAGAGGGCAGGCAGGCCTCAGTTTACCATCCCACATGAGGGACAGTGCAGCGTTCACTCAATACTACAAATTGTCGACATTTTCCACCCTCCAAAAGTTATGTCTTTGGCCTGATCCTTTTTGAAGACAAAGGCATGAATTTGTCACCTCAACTGAAGAAAATGTTTGATCTCATTATTATGTAACACACATAGTATCATCTCAAATGGGGAGAAACACCCTCCCTGTCACTTTGAACATGAGCAGGTGCTGGATCATAAAGGAGTTGCAGGCCTTTCTAATCAAGGAGAATCTGCTGGACGAGAGGTGTTGGGAGGAAAGATGGGGGAGTAAATAGTTTCAGTAAATGCTGCCTATGGCCCAACTTCATTCAAATTGACAACTGCAGACTCTACATTTGTTTTGCCCCAAAAAAAAATACTTTCCTGTGAGTAGACGTGAGAGGAGAATGTCAAGAAGTATTCAGAAAGCAGCTGGATACAAGTTAGTGCTACATGGAAGGTGAGTTTTATGAGCTGAATTTCCTCCCACTTGAGCCCCTGGTTAAAAACTATATTTAAAAATCAATCTTAATTAACTTTATAGAATCAAAAATCAGCAGTAAGATATAGGTCACTGAATAAATATTAATTAACTATAAGAGAAACCTTCAGTAGAATTCCCTTATTGCAAACTCAATTATACTTATCAACCTTCCATTATAACAAACTTTGGCCCCAGCCCTGGCTAAATCTGCAATATATTCAGTTGCAAAGTTATAGCTTTTTCTGACCTCATAACAACCCAGAGCTCTTTATAGCAAATTATGTACTTTTGGATTGTCATCGCAGGTGTACTGTAGAAAAGCACAACTGATGTGCAGACAGTCTGATCCCATAAGCAGGGGTGTGATAATGACCAGAGACTTTAGTTGAGGAATAAATATTGGGCAGGACTAACTTCCCTGCTCTTTGAATAATACCCTTAAATCACTTGCATCCCTGTTGACAAGATCTCAATTTGATTAGAGAGTCAGCACCACCAGCAATGCAGCTCACTCGCAGTACTGCACTGGACAGACAGCTTGGATGAAGTCCTGAACTCCCTGGTGTGGTTGAACCCACAACCCTCTTAATCAAGAGGGCTACCCACAAAGCCATTGATGTCAGCAGTCATTGTAGTAAGGAATGAGGGAAAACTACTTTGGTGAGTTCACAGCTTTATAATACAGTTTGACAGATGAGTTACTTCATGAAAAACATGGCTTAAATGCTCAGATTCCTGTTACATGAGTGAAGCCCCATCATGCTTTCTCTCAATTAGACGTCTTTAAGCAGGAGTCATGACCAAGCATTTTACCCAGCCTCTCTTTTCAGCAGCTTTTTGTTTTGGAATAGACTATTTGATTCAAATGAAATTTTCAAACTGGTGAATAGGATCTCTTGTAGCTTTTACACTACAAACATCAAATATGTTGGGCTTTTTGTCTAAAATGATACTCACAGTGGTCAAGGCAATTAGGGATGTTAAAAGGACATAGTGCTTTTGAATTGTGTGGAATCCATTTTATCTTTTATACTGCATTGTGTTTCTCAGCCACCTTTCAGTGGTAACATATGATACACCATACATATAACATTTTATATCTTTAAGTCACAAACATTTTTAATACTTTAGACCCTTGTAGCTAGTTTGTGTGAACAGGTCTGCCAAAGGAATTTGTGGTACCTTATCTGTATTCATCACTTTCTATAAATGTATTCTTTTATTTGAAGTTCTAAACATGCACCTATCATTCAAAATACACTTATGCTCAATACGCTTTCACATTGTAATTTAATTACTTTTTGATCATAGGATGCAGGCATCACATGCTATGTAAGACAGATAAAATTATCACCCACAGCCTTATACCATTCAGCATAGTTTTACAAGTGTCATCTTTTAGGTTCCATAACCCTGACACTATATATAATTTCCTATTGCATTTCCAATAAAGTAAATCTAGCTAAAACTGTACTGTCTGACCTTTGGATTAATAGCACAGCCTCTTGGCTGTCACGCTAATAGAGGGCTTGGGGAATTGGAACGACTCATCTGGTAGTGATAGAATTTCTTCTTTTGTCTTTCTTTGGGCACTAATGGCTTTTTGTCAGTGCCTTTCACTCAATTTGTGACACATGTACTTTCTCCACTTCACTTGTCCATTTACTTCTTGCACTAAGATGAAAAAAATGTACTTTAAAAAAATCTTTGGTCGAAAATGAGCAAATTATATTTCTCTAAACATCTATGCTTCAAGGATATTGGGGGAAACTTTAAAATATTTGCAAGGGCTAGCTCTCCGGTTTCTCCACTTTCAGTAATTTTGACAGCATTGGAAACCCATGTTGCAATTTTACACAGCCCTGAAATAAAGCCTGGCTTTGATGCATGAATCTGGCAGGATTGGGCAAGGGAGGCAATGGACTAGTGATATTACTGATGGACTGTTAATCCAGAGACCCAGATGACACCCAGATGACCTCCTTGACCTGTCCGTCTTCCCTGGACTGACCTATCCCCTCCCTACCTCCCCACCTATACTCTCCTCTCCACCTATCTTCTTTTCTCTCCATCTTCGGTCCACCTCCCCCTCTCTCCCTATTTATTCCAGAACCCTCACCCCATCACCCTCTCTGATGAAGGGTCTAGGCCCGAAACGTCAGCTTTTGTGCTCCTGGGATGCTGCAGGGCCTGCTGCGTTCATCCAGCCTCACATTTTATTATTTTGGATTCTCCAGCATCTGCAGTTCCTATTATCACCAACACCCTGGGGACCTGGGTTCAGATCCTGCCAGGCCAGATGGTGGAATCTGAATTCAATAAAATATCTGGAATTAAGAATCCAGATTTAAACTGACTCTATAAGCAACAACTACATCATTTCCAACAGTAAAGATTGGGCAGACTATGGCTCTTTTCTTTAGGGCAGAGTGGGTGACCTGTAAGAGATATTTAAGATTATGAGAGATTTTAGTAGAGCAGGTATAGAGAAGATGGTTCTGCTTGTAGACGAGACCGGATCTGGGAGCCATAAATGAAAGATTGCCCATGATAAATCCAGCAAGGGAGTTCAGAAGCACTTTCTTCAACCAGAGAATGGTGTGAATATGGAATG
This sequence comes from Stegostoma tigrinum, assembly GCF_030684315.1. Classification (NCBI taxonomy): domain Eukaryota; kingdom Metazoa; phylum Chordata; class Chondrichthyes; order Orectolobiformes; family Stegostomatidae; genus Stegostoma; species Stegostoma tigrinum. The sequence goes on along the minus strand of NC_081361.1, from coordinate 89,699,179 downwards.
AAAATGGAAAGAACTGCAGATGCTGTAAATCAGGAACAGAAATTGAAGTTGCTGGAGAAGCTCAGCAGGTCTGGCAGCATCTGTGAAGAGAAAATCAGTGTTAATGTTTTGGGTACGGCTCTGAGGAAGGGTCACCCGACCTAAAATGTTAACTCTGATTTTTTCTTTAGAGGTGGTGTGAATATTGAACTTGCTATTGACATAGATGCATGAACAGATGAGGGAGAAAGGAATAGGAGGATATGTTGATGAAATTACATAAAGAAGAGTGGAAGGAGACCCGTAAGGAAGCATAAAGACTGACATGGACAGTGTGGATTGTTTACTCCTGTGTCTGTAGTGCAACACTACATTATATATGTGATCTGGTAGGCCTTTGCTATGCTTTTACTCAATGCACATTAAGCCAACTTACATGTTGCCAGCCTCCAGAATTCAACAGGATGCAGATGAGTTAACCTGTCCATGGCATTAAACAGCTTTAAGTGTCTAAACCTCACCTCATGGAAGTTTGAAATTCATTAAACATTACTGTGTCAGTTTCACAATTGAGCAGTGGCATCATGAACTAGAATATCAAATAATAGTCTCTCTTAGGAAAGTGTGAAATTGCCTTATAGCAGCTTCAACAGAAAGCACATGGGTGCTTGTAATTAATTCTGGAATTAGGAATCTAATTATGACGGAGAATCCCTTGTCGATTGTCAGAAAAATCCATTTGGTTCATTAATGCCCTTTTGGGAAGGAAGCTGCCATCCTTACCTGGTCTGGCCTACATATGATTTTAGACCCACAGCAATGTCGTTGACTCTGAAATGCCCTCTGACAATTAGGGATGGTCAACAAATGCTGCCTAGCCAGCAAAACCCTCTTCCTATTAATGAATAAAGAACAAAAAATGTGAAACCTCCTGCCGGTGAATAGTTTATTAATACAGCTTAAAGTTGACACATGAAAAAACTGACACTTGAGCGAGGTACTAGTGTAAATCCACAGTACCCGAACAGAAGCAAAGCTTTAGGAGAGGAATGGAGACAGAAGGAAAAAGAAAGAAAATTATAAAATTAAAACAAAGTTACAATAAACAGACATTAATTACTGATGTATCTCTCAACTACTCTTAATGGGATTGAACGGTGGGCTTGTCATATTTTTTACAAAACTGACGTTATTTCAAAAAATAAATAGCATCCCTTTACTTAATCTTGTTGCTGCACAAATTGTGTTTATTATGCTAATGAAACATGAAATCTAGATAAGACCTCAATGCCAATGGTTGTAATTAATGAGTCTTATGATGGCGGTAACCTGTAATTTATTTCTACACAAATAATCTTCATTTACTGTTTCAGGCATCTTTGCAATACTGATTTACAGAGGCTAATAGTTATTCTTAAAGATGTTCTTTTCTCTGCATGGCCTATCTATAAAATTAAACATCTCATTATAAAAAAACGCTTTGCTTGTAATTAATATTGGTTTCAGCTGGTATTGAATGTGTGTCTTTTGGTGGTTTCATGTAAGTATCAGTTTAACCGACAAAAAAGAAGTGGCGTTTGTTGGAGGGAGGTTGAGAATAAAATGGCTCTGGGAGAAACAAGGCATTTGAGACCAAAATATAAATGACGGCCAATGATTTTTGTTTCTTTAACCTTGAAGAGCTATATGAACAAGTTGGGCTTTATAACTGAGTTCTGATTTATACCTTAGAGTTTCCCCATGTAAATCCCAGGACTAAGTATCCAATCTCTATGTGTCAAAGGGTCCTATGCAGAGGATCTTATCATCGCCAAACTAAAGGAAGCATCTGGCATTTCAACAATGACTGGAGTGACTTGGGTGTTCATGTACATAGATTGTTAAGATGTCATTAAAAGATACAAAAAAAACCAAAAATGTTAATATAATGCCAACACTTTTATCAAAAGCACTAGACTGTACGAAGTTAGACATTATATTTGAGTGATACAAGCTCTGTTTAGACATAGAATCACTGTGAGGTGATCTGGGCTTAACAATCTAATTGGGAAGGTATATTGACTTTGAAAGGAATGTAATATAAACTTAGCAGAATGCTACCTGGGTCAAAGTATGACTCCAGTGAGTTAAAGGTCACCACTTGTCACAGCCCAGGATGAATTATTTCACACAATTATACATTTGTCACTACATTATCTATGCAGTGGAACATAGCTTGAGTTTACCAAACCATAAAGGGCAATGGTTTTACCCACGACAGGACCTTCCAGTCATAGGTGTTGGTGCCATATTTAAAGGCCAGTTGGACAACATTTCACTTACTGTAAGACAGGAGCTTCTTGATCAATGGATTAATAGGCTACTGAAAATATCACTTGGCCATTGCCTCCTCAGCAACCTATGTGTTTTCATTCATGCACATCCGAAAAGAGTAGGCTGCATTGTGTTTTACTGGCTGCCTGAGCCATTCCAAACTGCCCATGATCACAGCAATGGTCCTGGTCTTTCCTGGACAGCTGCATTGTCCACTCGTCAAAGTTGGTGAGAATCCCTCTCTATCCCTCTGCTGGTCTTAACCCTCTCCACATTTGTTCTCAGTGAGAGTACGAAGGGTCACTGGACTTCAAACATTGGTTCTGTGACTTCAAACATTGGTTCTGTTTTCTCTCCACAGATGCTACTGGACCTGCTGAGTTTCTCCAGCAATTTGGAATCATAGAATCTCTACATTGTGGAAACAGGTCCACACCAACCCTTGGATTGCGCCTGATGGTGGGCACTTTGTGAGCCTGAATAACTATGTGAGGTGCAAAGCAGACCCCAGAAAATGAGTATAAATCATTCAAGGAAAGGTGAGTATTTTGGATATGGATCATCATTCACAACTGAAGGACATGGGAGGTCCTCATATGCACCTTATGGGATCAATTGCAGACCTATCATATGTCCACATAAGCCAGAAGGGAAATGTTCATCATATGTTGGGTCTTCTCAAGCCAAGGCTCAATTATATAACATTTAAGGCTGTGAGGGTGTCAATGTTGCAATCACGTCAAAATTTCATAATTGTGGGAATGAATAAAGGGAAGAGTTGAAAACTTTGTAGCCTGAGTATCAGAAGCATCGTCAGTAAGGATACTCAGGCTATGAAAGGGTCCAGCGAAAGATCATTATATTGTGCAGCACTGCAGCGACACTAAGGAGCAGTCTCATGGTAAGGACAACTCATAGACTTCACTCTGGAGTGGACTTTCTTATGTGACTCCTTTATCCATGATGCAAGTACAATTTTAAGGCAACAATGCTGGAGTGTATGATCACAGAACTGCTCAATAAATCACATCTTTCTTAATGCTAAGGTCAGTTCAGGGCAAGGTTTTCTGTATAGTTTTTGCTGAGCATAGCGGTAAAATCAAAACCAGAGTAGAAAGAAAAAGCCACCAGTTTATTGCACAGGTAAAACATAACTAAATTTTTGAGGAATGCCAGATACAGAAAGCAGGTCTAATAGCGAACTAGATGAAAAAAAACATCGTGTTCAGGAAATGTCTCTGGGCAGCTCAGTCACCCCGGAGGCGGATTGCTATAAGAATGTCTCTGGCCCCTCTGACTTGGCCTGACTTTCTTGCCCCTTTGATGATTAGCATGGTGGCTCTTCAGCCCACTCCCTTGCTCTCTATAGACTATGCCACTGCTATCATCTTATATTGTGGTTCTTTTGAGGCATTTGGAGCATAAGAAGAATGGTAGGGTTCTTCTGTGCCATGGTCCTTTTGCTTCAGGGGAAGTGTGAAAACATCAAGCGGCAGCATGTAGCCTCACTAAAAGAAACATTTTATCCCTACGATCCTTCGCCATGATTGTCTAAGTTACACTCCACATTCACAAGTGGCCAAACTGCAAACTCACATGTATGCATTCTATTCTGCATTGCTGTGTGGCTTCAGAGGACTGCTCCTTGCCTTCAACAATGTGAAGCTTAAAGGAGTCATTTCTGCATTATCCCCAAAGCCTGACAATGCTCCTTTACATGCACAATGGTCAGCTGGACATTATTTAATTTGGTCTAAAAGTGGCTTAATGTGGCCTTGGCATGAAGTAGCTGCCAGAATCCCCAAACCCTGTTCCACCAGTCCTCTCCTGGCACTCTTGCACGTGTACTATTTGTCCTGGGCATTACCATTGACCAGAAATCAAACTGAACCAAACAGAAAAATAATGTGGTTATAAGAACAAGGAATTCTGTGACAAGTAACTCACCTATTGATCCACTTGCCTGGGTGAACTCAGCTCCATCAAAATTCAAACCATCATAGAAAAAAATAACCCACGAGACTGGCATCTCATCCACCTCTAATATTCACTTCCTCCACCACCAACATACGGTAGCAGCAGTGAGTTCCATACACAATGGAACTGCAGCAGCTCACCAAGGCTCCTTAGACAGCACTTTCCAAATCTTCAAACTCTACTACCTAGAAGGACAAGGGCAGCAGATGCATAAGAACACAACCAGCTGCAAGTTCGTCTCCAAGTCACACACCATCTTGACTTGGAAATATATCAACATTCTTTCAGTATCATTGGGTATAGATCCTGAAACAATCTCCCTAACAGCGTTGCGGATGTACCTACACCAAATGGACAGCGACAGGTGAAGAAAGCAGCTCACCACCACCTCTTCAACAGCAAATAGGGATGAGCAATAAATGTCAGTCAGTCAGTAATGCCCACATCCTGTGAGTGAATAGAAAATAAAATATCTTAAGATCCATAAAGTTTGCCATAATGCACATATATGGAGCTGATGGAAAATCTTACAACAAAGGAACCCCTTTTAAGAACGTGTAGCCTAAAATTTAATACTAACATCACTAATGTGTGTAGAAGAACCTATGAGCTATTTATCCTTGCTAATTCAGGATGAGGCAAGACAGATGATTGACAGGTAGACATCTATAATAACCTACTGATCTGTACCGATGTGCTTTCTGCCAAAACTGCTGTTAGGTAATTTCACACTTTCCTAAGAGAGGCTATTATCTGATATTCTAGTTCATGATGCCACTGCTCAATTGTGAAACTGACGCAGTAACATTTAATGAATTTCACACATCTACAAGGAGAGGTTTAGACACTTAAAGCTTTGTAATGCCATGGACAGGTGAACTCATCTGCATCCTGTTGAATTCTGGGGGCTGGCAACATGTAAGTTGGCTTAATGTCCATTGAGTAAAAGCATTGCAAAGGCCTACCAGATCACATATATAATGTAGTGTTGCACCACAGACACAGGAGTAAACAATCCAACACTGTCCAAGTTGGTCTTTATGCCTTCATCCGAGACTCATTCCATTCTTCTTTATGTAATTTCATCAACACATCCTCCTAATCCTTTCTCCCTCATCTGTTCATGCATCTATGTCAATAGCGAGTTCCATATTCGTACCATTCTCTGGTTGAAGAAAGTGCTCCCGAATATCCTTGCTGGATATATTAGTGGCAATCTTTCATTTATGGCTCCTAGATCTGGTCTCATCTATGAACAGAGCCATTTTCTCTACACCTGCTCTACTAATATCATTCAATTTTAAATATCTCTAACAGTTCACCCACTCTGTCCTAGAGAAAAGAGCCAGAGTCTGTTCAATTTTTACTGATGGAAATTATGTAGTTGTTGTTGCTTGCAGAGTCAATTTAAATTTGGACCTCTGTCTATCATATTATGCACGCTACTCAACTCAGTCTCCCTCAGCATGTGGTAGATTTACAGTCACTACCCTCTGCTAGTGCAACGAACAATAGGGTCTACTTGGCTTAGTATAGTTGAAGAAACCATGCATTAATCTAACTAGAAGATGCATTTTATGGAGCTAGAAGTAGTTTATTCCATGTTAGCAATTCATTACACCTTGCATTGATCTGATCAATAATATTAGAGTGAGAATGAGGAGGATCTGGATGTTGCATTGAAATATAGGAAAAAGCAGCAGTATGTGTCATTTAGCTTTTTTGAGCTGGCTACGCCATTCCATATAATCACAGCTGTTCTCATTTTCTTCTCCTATCCTTTGATCCCTTTAGCCCCAATTACTATATTTAACTCCTTCTTGGAAACAATCACTGTTCTGATCTCAGCCACTTGGAGGCTGAAAATTCCATAGATTCAACACTCTCTGGATGAAGAAATTTCTCTTCACCTCAGTCCTAAATGGCCTTCCCTATATCTTAGAATGTGACCTCTTTTAATGGACTACTCATCAATGGGAACATCCCTCCTGCATTTACCCTGTCTAATCCTGTTAGAGTTTTATAGATTTCTATGAAATCTCCCTCATTCATCTAAATTCCAATGAATATAATCCTAACTGATCCAGTTTCTCTTCATAAGTCAGTCCTGCCAATTCAGGAAGTAGTCTGATAAAACTTTGCTGTATTCTTTCTATTGTCAGAATATCTTTCCTCAGATAAATTCCAAAACTGCAAATAAGATTCCAGGTGTGGGCTCGCCAAGGTCCTGTGCAAATGTCGCATGACATCTCCGCTCCTGTACTCAAATCCTATCACTATGCAAGCCAACATTCTATTTACCTTCTTCACTGTATACCTGATGTTAGGTCTTACTCCATCAATATCCAAGCTGTTCTCCCCACAGGTCCACAAGGCATCACTCACACTGAGTGTTGCTTAAGGCACTGCTCAGTATTAACCCATTCAGCCTCCTTCACTCTTATAAAATAGTCATTTCCATGTTCTGAATTTGAGCTGCATATAACTTGTGGAAAAACACCACATACTTTCAGTGTTAACTCATGAAAACTCATTACATGCTCTGAAATGCAAAAATGAATGCAAACAAACAGAAAAGATTTCAAAGTTAATTTTCCAGGGAAAGAGTGGCTGAAGAAAATTAGCATCAACTACATTAAGTAAAAGTTAACAACTTGGTCCTATCCACCCAAAGAAAAGTAGACTATTTGCTAAATCAAATCAATTGTGTGACTTACTTGCAAAAGAATCCGGATGTCTTTGATTCTTCAAGGATATGACCATCTGAAGCTGGTGAACAGCTTCTTGGGCAGCTAGATGCAGGTCTGCCACCAATTGCAAGGGCTCAAGACCAGAAACAGCTCCAAATGGTCATTAGGCTGCACCTTCAAAACCACATGAATACTACCACCGACTAGGATAAGGGCGGCAGATACATGGGAACACTGCCAGCTGCAAGTTCCTCTCAAGTTGCACATCATTGTGACTTGGAAACATATCACTGTCCCTTCACTGTCACTGATTCAAAATCCTAGAACTTCCTTCCGAGCAACATCATGGGTGGACCTGCACCCCAAAAACTGTAGTGATTCAAGGCGGCAGCTCATCACCGCCTTCTTGGGGCAGTGAGGGATAAGCAAGAAATGCTGGCCTAGCCAATGATGTGCACATACCTTTGAAGGAGTAACATAAAAGTAGTTTAATGGGGCCAGAAGTAGAAAGAGCAAGAGGTGGCTTCTTGGAAACAAGCCTCTGAAGAGGCATGGCAGGGTAAATGTGGAGAGGTTGTTATCCCATGCTGGGAATCTAGTAAAACACAGCAGAGTCTGAAGATAAGGGGACGATTATTTAGGACAGAGATGAGAAAATTCTTCTCGTGAAGAGTTGCGAATCTTGGGAATTCTCTGCCATGCAAGGCTGTGATTGTTTGGTCATGAGTATATTTAAGGCTCGGATAAACATGTGATTTGGGGAATCAAGAGATATAGGGAGTGGGTGGGAAAGTGGAGTTGAAGGTCAACCATGATCCTTTTGAGTGGTAGAGCAGGCTTGACGGATTGAATGGCTTATTCCCTTTCCTACTTCATGTGATCTTGTGGCTCATATATGAAGCTTGGGACTTAAAACAACACAGACCTCTTGCTGTTGAGTGAGGACAAGGTATGTTAGTGTTCAACCCACTGTTCCCATAATACCCACACGACTGTGATTCCTGATTAAAGTCACACCTTAGATAATTTAGGAAACAGACTAAATTAAGGTTAAACATCCAAAAAAGATGGAACAACAGGATAACATAGAATGGTAGAGGAAAATGAAACTTCCAGTTTTACCTCTGAAAGTTCAATATTTCAGTAACAAAATAACACATTATTTGATAAAGGCAATGTTATTGTTGCCCATTTGTGATGTAATTGGTGTTGTGGTGGCAGTGTATTACAATTCACTCAGAATCGAAATTGCTCTGGCAATACAAAATTTTACATGTACATTGTAGCCTGAAGATATGGATATTGAAGGATTAAGGCTCCATCACCAATATTATCACTGGCATGGTTGGAAGGACTTACAGGTTGGTAAGAAACTGCTGGGCCTTTATCCTTTTCCCCTAATCTAAATTGAATGGAATTATGATCACTATTTCCAAACCCCTTTCCTGCTGATCCATTTCCATCTACCCAGATTTATTCCCTAAAGCTAAGTCTTGATCTGTTTCTTTTCTTACTGGGTTTTCCACGTACGGCTGCAAAAGAATTCTTATATTTATTAAGGAGAGCCTTTTCAGATGAGATAACCTGAGATAAAATTAAATTAAAAGGTGTATTTTTAAATAGTTCTTTAAAAATACACACTTATTTCTAATTTTAGCCTTAGTTATTAGGAAAGTTCAGATCTGTTACAAATATTGCTGTTAGGTATCTGCAATTCTCAAAAAAATTACCTTTTTATTTCTTTTTTACCATTTGGAGATCTATTTAATGTCTGATTATGTGATTGCCCTGCTTATTCCTCATTTCAACTCATATGGCTTCAGCTGACGATTCTTTTAATATCACCTCTCTCCTCACTCTTGTGGTTGTTTCTATAACTAATATTACCCAACTCATTCCTTTCTTGCTCAATCGCTGCTCTATCTTATCTGAAAACCATGTAACAAGGAAGGTTGAGCTGTTAGTCCACCCTCTTCTTTAAGCCATGTTTCAGATGCAGCAACGATATTGTATTTCCAAAGGTCTGTGTCCACAGTTCATCTTTCTTATTTGTTAGACCTCTTGCACTGTAGTATTTGCTATCCGTTACTAAATAACCTCTTTGTAGCATATGTCTTAACCTTTGCTTTCTCTGCCTTCCTTTCTTGCCTACTAATTTTCTGCCTTAATTTCAGCCCTTCTTATCTTCCTTCTAAAACAATGTTATCATTTATTAGGGCTTGGGAATTTGTAAGGCCAAACTGAACTCTGTTACACAAGACATTAACTAATGGATAACTGGGCTTGCATTTGATTCATGTGCATATGTAAAAACTAACACATACTCACATATAATAAATATAAATATGGAAAACAGGTGATCAACGTGGTTGGAGTTTGTAACAAAAACATAAAATTGCTGGAGAAACTTAGCAGGATCAGCGATATCTGTTAAGAGATGCAGAGAATTAACATTTCAACTCCAACGTCACTCTTCTTCAGAACCCCAACATTTTGTTTCTTTCCAGGTTTACAGGGTCCACAATATCAGGGATTTATTTGGTTGGAGTATGTGCTGTTTGAGCTGAAATAAAGCTCTGACTGGAAAAGCCTACGAATGGAATCAGTCTACCTAACAAATTAATATTTGGTATGCAGCATTATGTTTACGTTTCCCCCCCACCCCCCTCACAACCAAACTTAATCTAAACTTTCTGCAACAACATAAGCAGACTGCCCTTCACCACCAACTGCACAGAGCTGTTAGTCCTGGCCATAGTCAAGATGCAAGCTGTCCAGCTGGTACAGCTCCTGCCCTAATGTTCAAAGGAAGCCTTTACTCCTACATTATTGAGACTATCCTTCTGCTTCCATACCCACTAGTACAGCAAGAGTAATATGCACATTACCGCCTTTCGGTTCCTGTTTTTGCACATATTTGCGAACAACCTACAACCTGCCCTCAAGATCTAACCCTCTTTCCACCCATGTCACTGGAAAGTTTGTGGGCCACAGCCCGAAGTGGTTTGAATCAACTCATGTTCAGTCATCCCTGACGTTGACACTCAAAGGGCGAAATGCCATCCTACATTCTGCGGCCACAGAAAACCTGATCTGTTCCCCTAACTATTCAGCCCCTTACCACTCTTCCTTACCTAGCCTTCTTTCCCTGTACAGAAGAGTCACCAGAGTACAATAGACTTGGCTAAGGCTATAATTACCAGAAGAGCCAAGGAGTTGGCTTCGTGGTCATGTCACTGGGCTTGTAATCCAACACCTCAGGCCAACAGAGAAATGGGTTCAAATTCTACCATGGTAGACAGTAAAACTTGATTTCAGTAAAACCTGGGATAAAGGTCCCAGTGTTAATCATAATGTTAACTATGTAACTGTTTCCAATGGTCATAAAAACCCATTCTAGGGAAGGAAAGCTGCTGACCTTATGCTGCCGGCCCACAAGTGATGTCAGATCCACAGCAGTGGTTAACACAGAACATAGAACATTACAGCACAGTACAGGCCCTTCAGCCCTCGATGTTGTGCCGACCTGTCATACCGATTTGAAGCCCATCTAACCTACACTGTTCCACGTACGTCCATAACTCGAGACAAAAAAAAATGCCAGCCGAGGCAGTTTTGTCAACATCCAGTAAAGGAATAAAGGAAACTCTGATCCTCAAAGATAGCAAGAACTGCTGATCCTGGAGTCAGAAATAACACTGTGTGGAGCTGGAGGAACTCAGCAGGCCAGGCAGCATCAGAGGAGCAGGAGAAGTTGACGTTTCAGGTCAGGACCCTTCTTCAGAAATGGGGGAGAGGGAAGAGAGCTCAGAAATAAACAGAGGAGGGGTGGGGCTGGGGAAGGTAGGTGGGATGGTGATAGGTGAGTGCAGGTAGGGAATGATGGGGATTGGTCAGTGAGATAGGAGGAGTGGATAGATGGGAGAGAAGATGGACAGGTTGTGTCAGGTCAAGGATGTGGAAATGAGACTGAGGTTGGGGAGATCTTGAAACTGATAAAATCCACATTTAGGCCATTGTAGGCTCCCCAAGCGGAATATGAGGTCCTGCTCCTCCTGTTTGCGGGTGGCTTCATTGTGACACTGGAGGAGGCCATGTTGACTAGGGAGGGGGAGGGGGAGTTAAAATGGTTCGCGACTGGAAGGTGTTTCGTTTGTCGTGAACAGAGTGCTGGTGCTCTATAAAGCAGCCCTCGATCCTCCACTTGGTCTCACTGACATGGAGGAGGCCACATCAGGAATAGTGGCTGCAATAGGCCACATTGATGGATGTGCTGGTGAACCTCTGTCTAATGTGAAAGGTTTCTTTGGGGCCTTGAATGAAGTTGACGGGTGGGTGTAGGGGCAGATGTACTTCGTGCAGTTGCAGGGCAAGGTGCCAGGTGTGGTGGGGCCAATGGGTGTGTGGAGCAGACAGGGGAGTCGGGGAGAGAGCTGGCCGTATGAAAGGTGGGGAGGGAAACAATCTTTGGTTGTGGGGTCGGATTGCAGGTGGTGGAAGTGGCGGAGAATGATACGTTGGATATGGAGGTTAATTGGGTGATATGTCAGGACAAGGGCGGCTCTGTCTTTGTTTTTGTTTGGGGGAGGGGATGTGAGGCCAGAGATGTGGGAAACGTAAGCAAGAGATTCAGTCGAGAGCATTTTTGGCCACCAAGAGGGGGCAGAGGGGGAAGGTGGCGGTGGGATGTTGCAGTCCCTGAAATAAGAGGACATCTGGGATGTTCCGGAGTGGAACGCCCCAACTTGGAATCGGACACAGCAGAGGTGGAGGAATTGGGAGTAGGGGATCACATTCTTGCGGGAAGGAGGTGTAGTCTAGGCAGCTGTGGGAATTGGTGGGCTTGAAATAGATGTTGGTTTCAAAGCAGTCACCAGGGATGGAGACAGAGAAGTATCAGAGATGGTCCAAGTGAACTTGAGGTTGGGCGGGGTGTGGGGGGGTGGGGGGGAAGTGTGGTGAAGGTTATTAGTAAAGTTGATGAACTGTTCAAGCTCCTCATGGGAGCACTAAACCTCACCTATTTTCAGAACAGAATGCCTGCAGGAAAATGTGATCCAGTCAGGAGCCACCTCCAACAGCTGCCTGGGCCCCCTTGACTATCAAGTAGTCTCCTTATTGTTTTCTACCTGCACTTCTTTAAGTGGTATCACCTCACGGACACTCTGGAGGTGAGTGGACTGGGTGAGGTTGAACACGTTGCCTATTCCCACCTGGCAGGATGAGGACATGTGGAGATTCAATGCCATTGTGACCTTAGCTCCAGCCTTCACTGGTGCAAGGCTCCAAGTCACATTGAAAGAGATGGCCCAGTTCTGCAAGCAACTCTTTGGAAAAGCCGAGCAGCCTTGGGTTAAAATATAAATAAGAGAAATACTCTTGAAAAACCTGGTACATTCTTTTTGGAGAGGCTTTGCCCTTCTTGCTCTTCCCTCTTCACAGGACTTCTGTTCTCTGAATCCTCGGTTTCACTTTTTAGTCACATTCTAGGCACAGGGAGACACTACAACCACAGTTTCCACAGCTCATGCAAGCTTGGGTCTCCAGATCCTCTGACCTCCTGACAGCTCACCACGAAACCTCTAAAAACAAGTCACATCAGAGCTTCGCCATAGCACAAAGCACCTCACCTTCAACCTAAATACCTATCCTCCTAACTAGAAAAAAAGGTTTCGTTTTGAGGGTTTTTCTCATACTGTAAAAACATCCAGCTGAGAATATCAGAAAAGACAGTCCAATGCACACATGCAGACCACATTTCTGAAGCCAACATCAAATGTCACATCAGGACTTCACATTAAGCTTCCAAGGCATGTCTGCTCAGGTCTATGAAATAACTCTTCAGAGGCTGGCATCCAATCACTAATTACCTTTTAGTCACTAAAGCATAGTCAGGCATTCAGTAGCCCTGACATTCTTCTTTTTATGTCAGCCAGGACCTTCTGATTGAACCAGATAAACCGCCACAATCATATTCCATCAGGTCCAGCTGGCTGATCTCACTACAATCACTACAGTCTACATTCAGGTGAGTAAACGCTAACAGGTTTAATTGAACACAACATCATACAAGGGATGGTAAAGATTCTTGTAACACAGTGGTCGTATCCTTGAGATCTGGGTTCAATTCTCACCTGCTCCAGAGTTATGTAATAAGATCTCTGAGCAAGTTGATTAAAAACTACACAAGAGATGGTAAGAGAGACACAGTTCCAGTTCCATATGAGGTGATGTCACTAAGACATAAGCATGTGCTCAGCAGCTATTCATACCATGACAGTATCAGTAAGAGTGACCATCGCACAGTCCTTGTGGAGACGAAGTTCCACCTTCACATTGAGAACAACCTCCATCATGTTGTGTGGCACTATCATCATGCTAAATGGGACAGACTTCCCACAGATCTAGCAACTCAAGATTGGGCATCCATGAGGCACCGTGGGCCATCAACAGCAGCAGAATTGTACACTAGCACAATCTGTAAAATCATAGGTCAGCATATCCCCCACTCAACCATTATCATCAAGCCAGGGGATCAGCCCTGGTTCAATGGAGAGTGCAGGAGGGCGTGCCAGGAGCAGAACCAGGCATGCCTGGAGATGAGGTATCAACCTGGTGAAGCCACCAAACAGGATTACTTACATGCCAAACAGTGGGAGCAGCAAGTGATAGACAGAGCTCAGCAATCCCACAACCAATGGATCAGATCTGGGCGCCCTATTATAGGAAAGATGTGGATGCTTTGGAGAGGGTTCAGAGGAGGTTTACCAGGATGCTGCCTGGACTGGAGGGCTTATCTTATGAAGAGAGGTTGACTGAGCTCGGTCTCTTTTCATTGGAGAAAAGGAGAAGGAGAGGGGACCTAATTGAGGTATACAAGATAATGAGAGGCATAGATAGAGTTGATAGCCAGAGACTATTTCCCAGGGCAGAAATTGCTAGCACGAGGGGTCATAGTGTTAAGCTGGTTGGTGGAAAGTATAGAGGGGATGTCAGAGGCAGGTTCTTTACGCAGAGAGTTGTGAGAGCATGGAATGCGTTGCCAGCAGCAGTTGTGGAAGCAAGGTCATTGGGGTAATTTAAGAGACTGCTGGACATGTATATGGTCACAGAAATTTGAGGGTGCATACATGAGGATCAATGGTCGGCACAACATTGTGGGCTGAAGGGCCTGTTCTGTGCTGTACTGTTCTATGTTCTATGTTCTATGTTCTAGATCTGAGCTCTGCAGTTCTGCCACATCCAGTCGTGAATGGTGGTGGACAATTACATAACTCACTGGAGGAGGAGGCTCTACAAATATCCCCGTCCTCAATGATGGAAGAGCTCAGCACATCAGTGCAAAAGACAAGGCTGAAGCATTTGCAGCAGTCTTCAGCAAAAAGTGCTGAGTGAATGATCTATCTCGGCCTCCTCAAGAGTTCCCCAGCATTGTAGATACCAGTCTTCAGCCAATTCCATTCACTCCATGTGGTATCAAGTAGACACTGGATACTGCAAAGGCAATGGGCCCTGACAACATTCCAGCAATAGTACTGAAGACTTGTGCTCCAGAACTGGCTGGTCCCCTAGCCAAGCTGTACCTGAACAGTTACAACACTGGTGTCTACCCGACAATATGGAAAATTGCCCAAGTGTGTCTGTAGACAAAAAGCAGGACAAATCCAACCTGACTAATTAATGCCCCAGATAATAAAATGTGAGGCTGGGTGAACACAGCAGGCCAAGCAGCATCTCAGGAGCACAAAAGCTGACGTTTTGGGCCTAGACCCTTCATCAGAGAGCTAATTAATGCCCCATCTGTCTACTCTCGATCATCAGTAAAGCGATGGAAGGTATCACTAACAGCGCTGTCAAGCAGCACCTGCTCAGCAATAACGTGCTCAGTGACGTCCAGTTTGGGTCCCACCGAGGCCACTCAGCTCCAAATCTCATTGCAACCTTGATTCAACATGGACAAAACAGCTGAATTCCAAAGGGGAGGTGACAGTGATAGCCCTTGGTATCAAGGCTGCATTCGACAAAGTGTGGCAAACTGGAATCAATGGATATCAGGGGGGAAATGCTCTGGTGGTTGGAGTCATACCTGACACATAGGAAGATGGTTGTGGTTGTGGGAGGTCAATCATCTCAGCTTCAGGACATCTCTGCAGGAATTCCTCAGGGTAGTATCCTAGGCCCACCCATCTTCAGCTGCTTCATCAGTGACTTTCACTCCACCATAAGGTCAGAAGTGGGGTTTTGGCTGATGACTGCACCAATTGTGACTCCTCAGATACTGAAGCTGTCCATGTTCACATGCAACAAGTTCAGGACAATATCCAGGCTTGGGCTGACAAACGGCAAGTGACATTCGGGCCACACAAATGCCAGGCTATGACCATCACTAATAAGAGACAATCTAATCACTGTCCCTTAACATTAAATGGTATTATCATCACTGAATCCAGACTATCAACATCCTGGGGGTTACCACTGACCAGAAACAAAACTGGACTCACCACATTAACAGAGTGGCTACAAGAGCAGGCCAGAAGCTCAGAATACTTTGGCAAGTAACTTACCTCCTGACTCCTCAAAGCCTGTCCACTGTCTACAAGGCACAAGTCAGGAGTGTGATGGAATGCTCCCCACTTGCCTGGATAAGTGCAGGTCCAACAACACTCGAGAAGCTTGACACCATCCAGGGCAAAGCAGCCTGCATGATTGGCTCTATATCCACAAGTATCCACTCCCTCCACCACCGACGCTCAGTAGCAGCAGTGTGTACTATCTACAAGATGCACTGTAGAAATTCACCAAAGATCTTCAAACAGCACCTTCCAAACCTACAACCACTACCATCTAGAAGGACAAGGGCAATAGACATATGAGAACACCACCACCTCCAAGTTCCCCTCCAAGTCACTCACCATCCTGACTTCGAAATATATTGCCATTTCTTCACTGTTGCTGGATCAAAATCCTGGAATTCCCTCCCTAATAGCATTATGGGTCAACCCACAGCAGGTGCACTGCAATGGTTCAAGAAGGCAGCTCACTAACACCTCCTCAAGGGCAACTAGGGATGGGCAAGAAATGTTGGCCAGTCAGTGACACCCACATCCCACAAATGAATAGAAAAACAAAGGTATAGTTAACCCTCTACTGCCCATGCAGAAACATGACAACAACCTATTTCAGGCTACCACACTGAAACATAAGCAATTTTATGGCTTAGTTGGTTTTGAATGACACACAGATTCAAACATTCCATCTCAGCCTGCAGTATGCTAATAATTTTATACCAGGTAAATTCTTTAGATTACTTCGGACATCAATTCATTCCTCCTATTCTGTTTCTTTCTTTGACATCGCAAGTCCATGTCAATGAAATAAGACATTGCCCATACCTGCTCAGCACACATTGTTTGTTAATTGTGGTAAGTAAAAGTAGTCACATTTCACTCCTCTCCTGAGCTTCTCTGCTTATTAGAACAATAGAACATTATTTACAACACATTGACATTATCTCAGGAAATACAAACAGAGCTAAGACATATATTAGTGAGTTTATCCCTACTTAATTGTCAATAATCGTCATAGAAAAAAAATGGTTAGCAGACATAATAGTAGAGTAGCTCAAATAATTTGCACTATTACACTAAGTAGCACAGGACAAGTGTCTTGGTGAGCATGTAGGCTTGGATGATAGGGTTAACATAGCCAAGTCCTCTCATATTCCATCTGTTACCTCAATAAAGGAGCTAAACACGACTTTGCCTCAACTAGAATCATGGTGGGGTGGAAAATTTGGATTTCTGTGAATGGAAAATGCTTTCCTTTCTTAACTGGAGGGAGCAAGAATGTTACACTGATTCTCAGGAGACAAATCATGCACTCTAACATTTTATTTAATGGTTATCTGCAGGTTGGGTTTGTTGGTTAGTGAAGTCGAGCCTCTTTTAAATTCATTATGGATGAGCATGTGGCTGTCTCTGGCCAGGTCAGCATTTATAATCCATCCCTAATTCCGCTCAAGAAAGTTGTGCTGAGCTGCCTTCTTTAATTACTGCAGTCCACGTGGTGCAAATATACGTACAATGCTGTTAGAATGTGGCGTATAAGAGTAAGGAAGTCTTACTACAGGTATACATGGTGCTGGTGAGACCACATCTGGAGTACTGAGAGTTGATTTGGTCCCTTATTTAAAGAAATACATCATTTCATTGAAGGCAATTCAGAGAAGATACACTAGGATGATCTCCATTGTGGCGGGATTGCCATATGAGCAAAGGTTGAACAGGTTAAGACTCTGCTGACTGGAATTTAGAAGAATGAGAGGTAATCTTATTGAAAGATATAGGACTTTTAAGGGGCTTGACAGGGCAAATGTTGAGAGAGTCCAAGGCGGCTGGGCACAGTCTCAGAATAAAGGAGTGCCAATTTAACACTGAGATGCAGGTGAATTTCTTCTCTCAAAGGATTGAGTCTTTGGCACTCATTGTTCTGGAGGTAGAATCCTGTGTATATTTATGGCTGAGACAGATTCTTGACCTGATGGGAAATGTGAGTTATGGGGACAGGGCAGGAAAGTGAATGGGAGGAATGTTGCATCAGCCATGGTCCTATTAAATGGTGGAGCAGGCTGAAGAGGATGAACTCCGGTTCCTATTTCTTATGGTCTTATAGGAAAGGAATTCCAGTATTTGGACACAGAGATAGTGAAAGAACGGCAATATATTTCCATATCAGATTCATGTATGACTTAGAGGGGAGCCTGCCGATGGTGGAGATCCTGTGCATCTGCTGCCCTTGTCTTCTAGGTGGCAAAGTTCACGGGATTGAAAAGTGAAAACAAAGGGTCATTAACAAAGACAGAACAGCTAAAAGTAATTATTAATTTGAGCTGGGTCAAAACGGCTTCCAGGAATGACAAAGGCTGGTGAATTGGAATAGTTGAGTTTGTTATTCTAAAGAAAAATGATGAAGCAACACTACATTTGGGCAGCAGTGCTGAACTAAATTCTAGTAATTAAGGACAGAGCCTAGATAATTATCAATGTCAAGTTCTGCCTGGCTATTAAGCAATATTGCTACTAAGCTCTGTGCAGCAGCCAGAAAAGTACTGCCTCAACCTGTTCTGCATTGAATATCATGCCATGTGAAAGAAATTAAAGGTGCAGTAGACTGGAAAACCTGGTTGTGCACACAATAAAATTTATTACCATGGCAAATATCAGTTGAATAAAAGTACAGTATTGGGTCTCTGACACATTGTTGTTGTTAGACGTTGCTATATGTCAAATGGCTACCAAGTTTCCAACATTGAAACAGTGTTTGTATATCAAAAACATTTCACTGTAAAGCATTTTGAGAATTCCTGAGGTTTTGAAAGATGGTGTATGAAGGCAAGTATTCTTTTTATATTTAATCTGCACATAAAAGAGAGGCATTTTTGACACGCAGTGTACTATCAATTGCGCATTATTTCGAAATAACTTACTTTGTGTTATTTTGGTTCTGTAATCATCAACTAGCATTGTTGCAATCTGGGTGGCCATGCAGTCTTGGATATCTACCTGTCATAGGCAGTTAAAGCCCAGTGGCCTGCTGTAGTTGTGATCATCTTAGAAATTCAGAAGATGTCGATGTTACTTCTTCATCACTGCTGATCTTTTGCAGATGTAACTACCGACCTGCACAGCGTCAGCATCACATTGTAAAGACTGGACAGAGTTCATTTTGTTTCAGCTAAAGACTCAGATTGCAGAGGAAGCAACGACAAATTTTTTGGAGGTATCAACATTAATATCTAAGTTAATATGCAATTTCCCTATAATATTTCTCAAGTTTTCTAATGAAGCAAATGATCCCACACTCCAGTGCCTAACCATGCACACCTTGAGTGCTACTCCTGGGTAGGTCCATGGATTTCTCAAAGAAAAAACATTAAGACATGTATTTATCTGGTAACTTTTAAAAGCTTATTAATACCAAAATACTTTGCCCTGTATTATTCTGTCATGGGCACATTCAAGGTCTTCACTTCAACCAGTTTTATAAGTGGCAGGAACTGAACTGACCAACCAAAGAAATGCTGTGGCTATAAGCTCAAATCAGAATTCTGCAACGAGTAAATTCATAACCTGGCTCCCCAAAGTCTGTCCACTGACTACAAAGGCATAAGTCAGAAGAATGATGATCCATTTGCCTGGAGGAATGCAGCTCCAACAATACTCAGGAACTTGACACTACCCAGGACAAAGCAATCCATTTTATTAGTACTATCCACAACCTTCCAACGTTATAATCTTTCCAACATTGGCACACAGTGACAGAAGTGTGTACCAACTATGAGATGCAAGGTAACAACTTACCGTGTAACCTTTGACAGCACCTTCAAAATATATGACCTTTTACCTTCTAGAAGGGTAGCAGACAAATGGGAACACCATTTGCTGCAGGCTTCCCTTTAAGTCATGCCAAATCTAACTTGGATCGAAATTGCTGCTCTTTCTTTGCTGACGGTTCAAAATCCTGGAATTCCCTTGAAGGATTCTTATCAATAGTATAGGTGTACTACATCACATGGGCTGCAGTGGTTCAAGAAAACAGCTCGGTGCCATCTTCTGAAAGGAAATGACAAATGGACAATAAACCGTGAATCTCACTCACATCCTGTAAATGAATAAAAACAAAGCATAGTAATATCCCAAAGTACTTCACAGAAACAATGGTCAAATAAAAGTTGACATCAAAGAACACAAGCAGATATTAGAATATCTGTCAAAATGGTTAAGTTTTAAAGTATCTCTTTCAGGAGAACAGAGAGGTTGAGAAAGAAAATTCCAGAGATCAGGGTCTTGGGCACATATGATAGAGTGCTTAAAATCAGCATTGCTCAAAAGAGTGAAATCTGGGATGATGAAATGCTTCAAGCAGCTGGTGTGTTCAAAATACCACTCCTGAACTTAGAATGGATATGTTTGCACCTCTGCATCAGGTGGGATGTTAACCTGGGCCTTCTAATTCAGAGGTAGGGACAATACTACTGCAATTTAGGAACCTCCATTTGAATTTGTGCATATAATTTTGAATGAAATTCAATGAAGTACAAAGTAATTGAAATTTAATTGGTCTGTACATTTCCCAAAAGTACATTTTTTTTAGATGAGGTCTTAAACCAAGGGTGTTTCATTGGTTAAAAATCTGATTTGAAGAAAAACAAAATGTTCTCTCTGTGATATACAAGCAGAAATGACCGAAATCCTTAGCAGGTTTGACAGCAACTGTAGAGATCAACAGAGAAACAGAGTTAATATTTTTACATCAAATAAACTAATCAGAAGCAAGTTTTCCTGTGGCTTATTTCTTAGCTGTATGGTACTCTGGAAAGATCTTTCCTTAACTGAATAGAATAGAAATCTACTATCATGCATAGTTTTACATGAAAATACAGTAAAATGTTTTCTAAATCGCTCCACCACAGTGGCTGCATCAATGACTGAAGTCATATGTAGGAATAAAAAAACAGTAAACTTAGGACAAAGTTAATCACTGTTCAGTTAACAGCTCCAGGGCTTTGGGAAAGGCAGTCTAGGAATGATGGAATACCCTGAAGATGTCACTGGACCATGACCGCCACTATTCAATGAGACCGACCATTGGGCTGCTGGGATACCTGGACACCGAAGACGAAAAAGCGTACGCATGGGGTCAAGACTGCCACACCATGACAAGGCCACCACATCAGGAGACCACCACGCCAGCCAAGACCAACTTTCCACTCCTTCAGGAGCCTGGGCCTAGCTGCAAACCTGGAACCTCGGCCTAGCCTGCAAGTCTGAACCAGGGGATTCAGCCAAGAACTGGTTTTTACAAATTCTTAAGCAAAAACTAAGTGGAATGGATGCTGGAAATCTGAAATCTGAAGAGCCACTGGGCTCAAAAGATTAACTCTGTTTTTCTCTCTACAGATGTTGCAAAACCTGCTAGGTTTTCCAGCACTTTCTGTTTTTGTACAAATCGTTCCTTGTCCCACTTTGTACCAAGTCTATACATGCAGTCTAAATGCACTTTCAATCATATATTTACTCGTGGTCATAACTACATTGAAAGTAAGTCAGATATGCAGTGTTGTTAATAAAGTGGCTGCACAAGTAAATTTATTAAATTATCTGGCCCCGATATTTGACAGGCCTCAAAGACAGACGCAGTAATTGTGATGAAACATTACTTCACCTGCTTTTGGTGCAGTACATGCTCATTATCTTGCTCCTAATCCTTCTCAATATTTGGCTTTAAGTCCAGACTATATCTTTAAAGCAATGCTACAGCAGATGCTGGGTGTCATTCTATGACTGATTGTGATTTAAGAAAGACACAGGAAAGGCACAAGTGGGATGACAGGAGGCTTGTCTGACACAGATTTTTGGTCAGCAAAGGGAGAGAGATGCAACCTCTCTCTCGTGCTCGTGGAACTGTCCAAATAATGAGAAGGGTAGGGGGTGAAATAGGTGCACCATGATTCAAACCCAAAGGTCGTGAATGCAGCACTGACATGGAAGTGCCGGTGTTGGACTGGGGTGGACAAAGTCAGAAGTCACACAACACTAGGTTGTAATCCAACAGGTTTATCTGAATTCACAAGCTTTCAGAGCGCAGCTCCTTCATCAGGTGCAGTGAGAGAACAAGGGACACGGACAGAGAGCTTATAGGCAGAGAGATCAAAAGATCATGAGGGTGGTGTGAGTGGGCTGTCAGATGATTAGCCTCTGCAGGTGACCAAGAGTGTTAGACGGTAAGTAAATGTCAACAGCTGAATAACCAGTGAAGGGATGATCTATAATCGGATTAAGTGAGGCAGGGAGATAATTACAAGAAATTAAAAATAAGTTGGTGCTGGAGACAAACTTAATGACTGGAATAACATACTAGGTATAAGAGTCGCCTGCTAAAGGTCTAGTCAAAGTAAAAAGTAATTCAAAACTGTCCGCCAAAGCAGACTTCGAGATAAACAACAACACAGGATTGCGAAACAAAGACTGATAACCTAGTTCCGTACCCACAAAGAGAGCCTCAACCGTGATCTTGGGTTCATGTCACACTACATGTGATCCCAACACACTGTTCTGGTACTGTAAAATCTTCCTTACTGTCCTGTTTCGACAGCATCACCTTGATAAACTGCTGTGATCGCTTTACCTTAATTAATTTGTACACTTTTGAATTACTTATTACTTTGGCAACTCTTATAACTGTCGGATGTTATCCCAGTCATTAAGTTTGTCTCCAGCACCACCTTATTTTGAATTTTTTGTAATTATCTCTCTGCCTCACTTATTCGCAGGAGAAGTCATCCTTTTGCTGTTTATTCAGCTGTTGACACTTTACTCACCGTTTAACACTCTTGGTCACCTGCAGAGATTTATCATCTGACACCCCACTCACACCAGTTTTTATGATCTTTTGATCTCTCTGCCTTTGGTCTCTCTGCCTATAAAGGTCTGTGTGCCCTGCTCTCTCACTGCACCTGATGAAGGGGCCGCGCTTGTGTTCTCAAATAAACCTGCTGAACTATAACCTGATGGCGTGTGAATTCTGACTTAGTGAATGCAGTACCACAGAAAAGGTTCGATAACCTCATGTCAGTGATTAAGGTCAGTGCATGTAGCTTCAAGTGCCGCATTCTACAAACTGAACCATTAGCATCAGTGCTCACTGGCACCCTGCTCAATGTCCTGAAGTACTATCACTAAACCAATACTGGGCCTGATGGGACCTACCCCAGAATACTGAGAGAGGCATGGGAGGAAATTACTGGGGTCTTGAGAGAAATCTTTGCATCCTCACTGGATACCGGGGAGGTTCCAGAGGATTGGAGAGTAGTCAATGTTGTTCCTTGGTTTAAGAAGAATCCAGCTAATTACAGGCTAGTGAGCCTCATGCCAGTGGTAGGGAAATTATTGGAGGGGATTCTTCGAGGCAGGATTTAGTCCCACTTGGAAATCAGTAGATATATTAGCAAGAGGCAGCAAGTTTTTTGTAAAGGGAGCGTTGTGTCTCACTAACTTGGTTGAGTTTTTTAAGGAAGTGGCAAAGATGATCAATGAGGATAGGGTAGCGGATGTTGTCTGCATGGACTTCAGTAAGGCCTTTGACAAGGTCCCTCGTGGCAGGCTGATACAGAAGGTGGTCACATGGAGTCAGAGGTGAGTTTACAAGGTGGATAAAAAAAACTGGCTCAATCATAGAGGGTAGCAATGGAAGGAAGCATTTCTGAATGGAAGGCTGTGATTAGTGGCATTCCTCAGGGATCAGTGTTGGGGCCTTTTCTATTTGTAAAACATATTTGGAGGAAAGTGCAACTGGTCTGATTAGTAAGTTTGCGGACTACACAAAGATTGGTGGAACTGCAAATAGTGATGAGGACTGTCAAAGGATACAACAGGATACAGATCAGTTGGTGACTTGGGCAGAGAAATGGCAGATGGAGTTTAACCTGGAAAATTGTTAGGTAACGCATTTTTGAATCTAATCCAGATGGAAAGTATACAGTAAATAGCAGAACCCTTAAGATTACTGATTGGCAGAGGGATCTGGGTGTACAGGCACACAGGTCACTGAAAGTGGCAACGCAAGTGAAAAAGGTAGTCAACAAGGCATACGACATGTTTGCCTTCATCAGCCAGGCCAGCGAGTTTAAAAACTGGCAGGTGATGTTACAGCTTTATAGAACCTTGGTTAGGCCACATTTGGAATATTGTGTTCAATTCTGGTTCCCAAACTACCAGAAGGATGTGGTGGCTTTGGAGAAGGTACAGAAAAGATTTACCAGATTGTTGACTGGTATGGAGGGCATTAGTTATGAGGAGAGGTTGAAGAAACTTGGGTTGTTTCTCACTGGAGCAACGGAGGCTGAGGGGCGACCTGTTAGATGCCTACAAGATTATGAAGGGCAAGGACAGACTAGACAGTCAAAAGCTTTTTCCCAGGGTGGAAGAGTCAGTTACTAAGGGCCACAGGTTTAAGGTGCGGAGGGGGTGGAGAGGTTTAAAAATGAGTACGAGGCAAGTTTTTTACACAGAGAGCAGTGGGTGTCTGAAACTCTCTGCCGGGGGTGGTAGTGGAAGCAGACACTACAATGACTTTTGAAGGGCATCTTGACAAATACATGAATAGGATGAGAATATAAGGATATGGTCCTCGGAAGGTTAGGGGCTTTTAGTTGTGATGGGGGCAGCATGTCAATGCAGGCCTGGAGGGCCAAATGGCCTGTTCCTGAGCTGTAATGTTCTTTGATCTTTGTTCAATAAAATTCTGGGCTCATATCAATTATTTTAATTCTTTTTGTTAGATGTGACTGTGGAAGCCAGCATTTATTGTGCTTTACTTATTTGCCACTGACTTGCATTGCTTCACCACAGCTGCATGCCTCACTACAAGCCTCACACCCACATCTCAATCTGCACACTATTCCACCAAGACATCCACATTACAAACAGATTGCAGCACACATCCTGGCATTCTTTCATCTCTCTTGCATGATAAAGAGGCATGTGGGCCCTATCTGATGGGAGACAGATAAAGGCCGCATATCCATATCCTGACAGGGAAGACTGTGGCCAACAACACTGGAGAGGCCATTGCTAAGACTATGGTGAGTGTTGAGCTTAGAACAATAGAAGATGATGGTATCCTCATTTCTAATTCTCCTTCTCACATTCCACTTATCCATTATTGCTCTGTTCAAGATGCACCTCGTGGTTTCACCATAATGCTAACCTTGTGCTTTTGTCCTATCAGATAGTGTGTAATCGCACCCTGGCCAGGCAGCAATAGATCAGAAGAACACAAAGTGATGAAGAATGGACATGGTCATTCATTTCCACATTCACAGCCACCGACTCAGATAATGACACTACACGCAGTTTAAAGTATAGATTGAAAATGAAATCTGCATATAAGGTTATAAGAAATATGAGCAGGAGTAGGCCATTTATTCCATCAACATATTGAGACATGCAGCATGTGTCTCCTGCAGCCAGGCAAGGGACAAGGATGGGTGCCAACTTGTCAGAGAGTGAACTCATATGTTTCTGCACAAGGGCTCACCTGGTAATGACTAAGGAAATGACAACGAAACAAGTCCTCCTTACTAACATCTGGGGGCTAAAGCCAAAATTGGGATGCACAGGTCACTCAAGCAAAAGCCTGAATTAGCCATACTCATGGAATTATCTTTTGCACAATGTCCAAGCCAACACAATCACTTGTGTCTGTCCTGCCAGTGGGGGGTGACATGGCACAATGATAAACAGCCAGGGAAGAGTTTGCATAGGAGTCCGTACATTGACTCTGGACCCCACCAATTCAACATGCGGTCTCTGTTTCCTCTCCAAATCAAGAAAATGCCTTCTGCACTTGCATCTGTCTTGTTGGTTGCAGCTCAAACAACTGTCAAGAAGCTTGAGATCACCCAGGACAAAGCAGGCCACTTGAGCGGCACTCCTTGCATCACTATCTACATTGACTTCATCCACCATTGATCCATAATAGCAGCAGTGCATACTATCTACAAAACACAATGTAGCAATGAATGAGCACTTTCTAAACCTACAACCTCAACAATCTAGATGGACAAGGGCAGCAGATGCATGGGAACAATGCCATCTGCAAGTTCCTCTCTATGACACACACAGAATCATTGATTTTTTACACCACAGAAGCAGGGCATTTAGCTCATTGTGTCTGCACCATCCTGATGCGGAAATATATCACAATTCCTTCCCTGTAGCTGGGTTCAAACCTGTCAGAACAGAAGTGTAGGAAAGGAAATCTGCTATCTTTACCTAGTCTGGCCTACATGTGACGACAGCCAATCAATTCAAGGAAAGTTATGGATAGACAACAAATGCCAATCCTGCCAGCAGAACCCACAAATGAAAATAAAGAAAACAGTAATGGGAAGAAGTCCTTCCTACTGCTGAGCAGAATAATGTGTTATTCCCAGACAGAGTAAATTGGAGTAAAGATTGAGCTCCAAAGGGGCGGAACTGGTGTCAATCACCAATATTCAACAGATGCATTGACATAACGATATGCATATTCAGACGATATTGGGAGGGTGTTGACTGTGTGTGTGTGTGTGTGTGTGTGTGTGTGTATGTAAAACTTTTCACACATACCAAAACACAGTGAAAGGTGCTGCTTTGCATGCTCTACAGGCAGATTGTACCATACAAAGTGCATCAGGGTAGCAGAACAGAGTGCAGAATACGGTGTTAAAGCTGCAGAGAAGATGTAAAGGAGATAGATCAGGATTAACATTTGAGAGATCCATTCAAAAGTCTGATAACAGCGGGGGAAAAAGGTGTTCTTGAAGCTGTTTGTGCTTCAATCTTTTATATCTGCTGGCAAACGGAAGAGGGTGCAAGAGAGTATAACCGAGGTGGGAGGGGCAATTGTTAAGTTGGTTGCTTTCCTGAGGCAGCAGGAAGTATAGATGGAGTCAAAGGATTGAAGGCTGGTTTTCATGCTGGATCGGGTTGTGTTCACAACTCTGCGTCTCTTGTGGTCTTAGAAAGAGCGGTTGCTATACCAAGCTGAGATGCATCAGATAGGATGTTTTCTATGATGCATATATAAAGATTGGTAAGAGTCATTGTGGACATGCTGAATTTCCTTAGCTTCCAAAGGAAGTAGAGATGCTGTTGTGCTTTCTTGACCATTACATCAACATGAGTGGACCATGACAAATTGTTGGTGATTATCACTCATAGGAACTTGAAGGTCTCAACCATCTCCACTTCTACACCATTGATGCAGACAGGGGCGAGCCCTCCACTCCACTTCTTGAAGTCGATGACCAGCTCCTCATTTTGCTGACATTGATGGGGAGATTATTGTCTTTACACCATTCCGCTCAGTACTCAATCTCTTTCTTGTAATCTGTCTTGACATTGTTTGAGATCCAACCTATAATAGTGGACATTATGTATTTGAATGTTTGCTCCACTGAGTATCAAAATAAGATATTTTCTTTGATTCCTTTTTATCATAATCACAAAATAGAATATTCTTTAATTAGGATCTAGTTCTAGAAAATGACCTGCCTATCTAAGCAAGCCAATTTTTTTTCAGTACTGGGAACAAGTGCTCAATTTCTACAGATTTCATTCTATGTTGATTTGAAGTAACATGATGAGACTGTGATAATCACTGAATTTTTTAGTTTTTGTCCATTTGGTTGCTCTGAAGCCTAGGTGCTTTCAGATTTACAAGCACTTGAATTAATATCACTGTAAGTGGAGAAGAAGTTTTATGAAGTGTTACAATAAAGGATTAGAATTAGTCATTTTATTTTATATCCAGGCCAGTATATCAGCACAAAAACATTTAAAGAAAGAAATGCCGTCATTTTTCAAACCCTTTGAAAATTGCACTGGCAAAATTCACTGTGAGCTTTGTTTAATTTCACCTGTCGTTTTAACAATGTTTAAAACTAAAAACCTATTTGCCATCTAAAACACAAATGGTAAATCGAAATAGAGTGTTATGGAAGGAATGATACTATGCCTGAACTTACAGACTTTGCAAATTTATCTTTCAACCAATTCTCTTATCTACTCAACAAACATGGAATCCTTCATTTGGGTCATTCTGTAATGATCCAATCATTGCCTTGAAAAGTAAAAAAACAAATTCTAGTGAATCAAGGAGATTAATTTATCATTAGGGCTCTGCTTAATTGAAGTCAATTCTGAACAAACTTGAATTCAATTTCTGCTCATTAGATGGAATGTGCTCTGCTTCCTTCCCCTGTCTGGCTTTGAACAAGCAGCTGAGGACAAGGGATGAACATCAGAATTATTAAATTGAGGATATTTTATTTGGTTTTCACATGCCAGGGCTGCTTTGAATAGGACATTTTTTGGCACAAAAAAGGCAGAAGAGCAGCTGGAGTAAAGAATCAAATGAAACTAAGCCTCGGAAAATTGAAGAAAGTGTGAGCTTAATAATATTTAATAATCGAATTTCCACAAACAATAGCAGCAAATGAAGTAATCTGCAAAAGTGTGTGAACTCATCTGCATAATTGATGCTGGTCCTCCTGTATATGAATAATGAAGATAATAAAAGATGTTTCTAAAAATGGGCACAATAACAGCAAATTTCATCAAGCCACACTCTCTGATTAATCTGCTCTTGCAAATCAGTGCTGAGAGCAGAGATTGTGATTAACCGCGCCAGGGACTACCACAGTAGGCAACATGCCCCCCCTCTCTCTCTCTCTCTCTCTCTCAGCTCGAAGCTCTCTTAGCTGGCAGGTGCTGCAGGCTGCATCGCATACAGAGAAACCCTAGAGAAAGTCGCCTGACAAGGAGAGTAATTCGGTTCTGGCTGTTAGTGTTTCAGAACCTTAGCTGATGCAAAAACAAAACACATCGATGAGCCTGTTGCTGAGTGTGTGCATGCAGTATTTCATAAAGCTGTATTATTTGTCTTCCTGAGTGTAAGTATGGCAATGTATCTCTGAGTCCCAAATAGAAATTAGGGAATTCAAGTGTAGGTAAACATGTCTTTTCATGATATTGCAATCTGTCCTTTTTGGCCGGTGTAACCTTTAGCAAATTGCAAATGATGTGCTGCATGATTTTCTTGTGACATGAATGTCTGGCTTTAAAATGGTCATCTTGTTCAAAGATGCATATACCAATAACTCAGACAATAAGTTACACATCATTCAAATTTTCAAATACTTCTAGCTATGAGCAGGTTATAAAAATCCAAAGTTGTTTGGCAGAGCAGGAGCTGATCTTGTCAGATCCATCTTGATCTTTGCTGCAGTTACTGAAACTTTAAAGAAAATCCATTTTAAAATCTGTATTCATCTGATTATTTGAAAATTACCAGTGGTGCTTCGCTTACATAAGCCAAGTAGTGGGGTCAAAGACATGGAGAAGAGTAGCAAATTTGATTAATATTAATTCAAATTATGGTCTCACAATTCAAAATATCATTGGGGTTTGGTGTTAAATGTAGGATATTCAGAGTATGAACAGTTTACACTGGGAAAAATCTTGATCTTATTCCAGTTAGGTTCAACGTTATTTATTTGTGTTTACACCTAATTGAGGGAGTACATACTACAGTAAAATATAGCTTTAATTACTTACTGAATAAACTTGGATGAAAATATAACTTTGTTATTGATGAGTTTTAGTTTTCTCAATCATGTTATTTTGGCATTAATATTACTATAAGTCTATGTAAATGTTAGTTAGGTAGGGGTACAAAGTGGAATGTGTGGGTTATCACTGTGTAATGCCCCTTTACACAAAGCCTAACATTTTGGTGAACTGTCAGCATCAGGTCAACAGTATAGCTTTAACTGTAACTGCAGCATGTCACAGTGTTCCTGGCCTGGTTCTAATGACTGAACACCTAAAAATAAAGGTATGTTACAAAACAGCCACATGCCTGTGACATGATTATTGGACTCTAATTTAGCAAGTAACCTGCTTAAAGCTCAATTTAACTCTGTTTCCTCTCATCTTTCCAAAACAGATCCTGCTAGCTAATCAGCTATTTTATAGATTGTTATGTAAGTAGACGCAGGGTGACAAAGATATAGACAGGTAGACAAAGATAGAAAGACAGACAAATAGAGCAAACGGAAAAAAGCTTGGGACTGAATCAACTAACACATGATTGCTGTGTCTTAGCGACCCTCATTAATCCAATTTCTTTCTGAAGCCAATGCTCCTTGCCAGTTGCCTATTAAAAGTAGGATGAGCTTCTGCAACAGTCCTTGAGTGTAAAATACCCAATGAGTGGCCCTATTTTCATCCAAACATTACAAACCTCTGTCTGAACTTTCTGCCTTGAATGTACCTCTGCTGTATATTACGAAGCCAAGTATCCCAACCAGTTAAGACCACATATGTCTGAATTTTCAGGGGACCTTGAAGGACAAGCTTATAAAAGGCTACAAATTTCTGCCTTTTTTATGATTTTATCTGTTTTCCTAATCAACCCATTCAGCGATGTTATTATACACCTCTAGAGCAGGTGGGACTTGAATATGGACAATCCAGTTGAGGCTACCACTGAGCCACAAGAGGGCCTTCTGTAGTCTTTTTCTTCCTTTTCTTTCTTTTGTTTCACCTTTTCTTTATTCTCTATTTTGTTTCTTCTCTCTCTTTCTTTTCTCTTTTTCTTTCTTTGCTCTTCACGCAGAAGGTGGTCTGTGTTTGCAATGAGGTGCCAGGTGAAATAGTGGGGGCTGGGACAATTACAATATTTAAAAGGCATTTGGATATGTAGGAAGAGCTTAGAGGGGTATAGGCCAAATACTGGCAAATGGGACTAGATTAATTTAGGTTATCCAGTCAGTACGGATGAGTTGAACGGAAGGGTCTTTTTCCACACTGTACATCTCTATGGCTCTTTTCCTTTTCTAACTTTTCCCACAATGCCTTCTGATCCGGGGTAGGAATGCTACCACTGTGCCATAAGAGGTCCTTCTGCAGTCTGGCTATCGTGGAGGCTTAATTACACGAGTACTAATCACGGATCATTGAACTACCTTAGCTCAGGCAAAGCCCATATTTAGTAAGCAAATTATTGACTAACCTCCTTCATGAATATTTATTCCAAGATGCTGGAGTGACTGTTTCTCCAGAGTATATATTCCGTTATCAATGCTACACTGAGCGCAGACCTACCAGGTTTATAGCACAGCCACAGGGCTTTTTATTTGTTCATAAGATAACAATGTCACTCCTGACAAAGACAGCTTTAATTGCCCATCTCTAATTTTCCACGAGAAGGTGGAGGTGAACCTAGTGACCATGTACATGTCCGTATCACCTTCATTGAAAATAAGTTTCATAAAATCTTGTTTGTTCTGAAGGATCGCTGGACCCAAAATGTTAACACTGCTTTCTCTCCACAGATATCGCCATATTGATTGCATTTCTCCAGAGATTTCTGTATTTGTATCTTATTTGCAGTGTTGCCTTCCTTGATCCAACATCAGCCTATCTGACATATTGGTCTTCAAGTGAAAGCATCAAGAATCATGGTCTATTGCACCTAAGGTTGAACAAGGTTGTTTCAGAGTAGCTATGGCAAAATGCACCTGCTCTTGAAGAAATCAGATTAATGGGAATGATTCTAACATGAGCTATTTCCATTTTGCACATGAACACCTGCCTGTGATTATGGAAATGTTCCCATGCTGATAAGAATATAGTTGCTACTAGCCTACTTTTCCCAAAACGTATTCATCCTAAACAAGCCACCAACCTTCTGCAAAGCCACATTTGAAAACTGTTGAGAAAGCTAAAAACTCGAAATAAGTTATTTCGCCTGCTCTGCCTAGCCTGTTCTTTTTTTAAACAACCTTGTTCAGGGATATTAATACAAACCTCTGGAGCAAATGGAACTTGAACCCTGGCCCCTGGACTGAGGTAGAGACACTGCACAAAAACCCTTCTGCCTGGTCATCTTTTTATCCTTCGTAAATCAGCTCTACTTTGTATTTTCTAATCAACCTGTTCAGAAATGCAGTCACACACCTCTAGAAAGGATGGGATGTGAACCTAGGCCTCCTGGTTCAGAGGTAGGGACACTGCACTACACCACAAGAGCCCTATGCCTGGTCAATTTTTTTAACCCTTTTTTTCTAATTAACCTGTCCAGAGATGTTATTATGCATCTCCGGAGCAGCTGGGGCTTGAACCCAGTCCAGGGTTAGGGACACTACCACTAGAGCCTGTCTGTCTAATCAATAAACATTCCACTTTATCCTCATTAGATGTCACATTTGTTGCCCCTCTTTGGGCTCACTCTCCACAGACTAAACTGGTAAATACTCAACTACAAATGACTGCTCATTTTAGTGGCCTAATTCCCTGCTGTAGTCACCAGTCCTCTGTGGTATAGCTCTCAATTCTTGGGGTACAGATACAGTCACAGATTTGGTGAATAGACTGTGCGGTAAAATCATTTCACCAATTTACTCTGACTTGTTCTTTGTTGACTTCTTCAAGAGCTCAACTGTCTTCAAGCCAGTCAATATGGCCAAACTGGTACGATTCCTTTGACATTTACTTACAAACTCACTGGTATAAAGGGTGAGCAATAAATGCCCTTGTACATAAATACATTATCTCCAACCCTCCAAACTACCGACCTGAATTCAATGAACAAGCCATAGGTGGGTACTTACTAACTGCTCTTAAGGTTCGCAGGGAGAATGCAGAGGTCTCGTGGAACTGTGATATCATCCCTACCTCTAGTACAGAAGCTCCAGGTAGAATAGGTTGATTATCAGTCTGCAAATCCTTCCACTTTGCTTGATAGCAAATAGTAAGAGCAGGAAACCTCCCTGGTCAGTCATCCTGCAGAAGAAAATGGCAAACCCCTGCATTAATTTGTCAAGTATAATAATGGGCACATCCAAAGGAAGTACACGATCATCCAGACCTTCTTATGGCATGGTACCCAAAGACAAAAAGTAAGGGATATTGCAACTCAAATCTTCACTTACCGCACCTTGGTAACAAGGACAGAAATCCTTAAAAACAAGGATAACAATTTCTCCTTCAATGTCAGCAAAACTAAAGAGTTGATCTTCGACTTCAGGAGAAAAGGAGGACATGTCCCCATCTGCATCAATGGTGCTGAGGTAGAGAGGGTCGAAAGTGTCAAATTCCTAGGAATGACAGTAACCAACAATCTGTCCTCGACTACCCACATAGATGTGACAGTCAAGCAGGCACAACAACACCTCTTCTTCCTCAGGAGGCTAAGGAAATTCAGCACTTCCATAAGGACCCTTACCAACTTTCACAGATGCACTTTTGAAAGCATTCTATCTGAGTGCATCATGGCTTGGTACTGCAAATGCTCTGCCCAGGACTGTAATAAACTATAGCAAGTTGTGAACACATACCAGACCATCATGTAAGCCAACCTCCCATCCATTGACACCATCTACACTTCATATTGCCGCAGAAATGCAGCAAACATCATCAAAGACCCTTCCCACTTCGATTATGATCTTTTTCAACCTCTTCAGTCAGGCAAAAGATTCAAAAGTTTAAACACACTTACCAAGATGTTCAAGAAAAGTTACTTCCCCGCTGTTTTTAGACCTCTGAATGAGCCTCTGCAATTTCAAATCTAATGTTGATCTTGCTTTTATAATCCTCACGTGCAGCCGTAACTTCATGTGGCTTGCTCTGTTCATTCACCCTATGACCTGTAAGTCTTTGTATGTTATGATCTGCCTGTACTGAACGCAAACAAATGTTTGCATTCATATATAGAGATAATGGGAACTGCAGATGCTGGAGATTCCAAGATAATAAAATGTGAGGCTGGATGAACACAGCAGGCCAAGCAGCATCTCAGGAGCACGAAAGCTGACGTTTCGGGCCTAGTCCATATGAGAACAATGAATCAAATCAAAGGAATTATTTCCCACATCACCAAATCAAGCTTAGTAAATAAGCAGCCCAGTGATCCTGGAAGTTTCTAATGACAAAACTTTAGAATCATATGTTCATCCACCATATGCCAATTTAATAAAAATGTCACCTTTCCATATTCATGGGAATGCTTCCAGGGATAAAGGATGACAATTACATGACTGAAATAGACAGGAGGAGATGGGGTTGAAACAGACAAGGCCAAAACATTTAATTAGAAGTGTTTAAATTATGAAGCGTTTATACAAATTGAAGAAGTCAAAACTAAAGTGATGAAAGCTAGATTTAAAGAGACTGAAGAAAGAACCAGAGGTGACATGAGGAAAAGTTATGTCACACAAATAGTTAATACTTGGAATGTTCTACCAGATAGAATGGTGGAAACAAACATAGTGCTGGCCTTCAAAAGCGAATTGGATAACTACTTAAAGAAGCAAAGAACAGGAGAGTGGAACCAAATTATTCCTTGAATGATTCTGCTGATGAAGAAAGCAATACCTACTTGTAAATATCTTAAATCACTTGTTCAAATTAATAATTCTTCTATAACATGGTCAACATTCTTCTCTTAATAAGACGGGCAGCATGGTGGCTCAGTGGTCAGCACTGCTGCCTCACAGCACCAGAGAGCCGGGTTCGATTCCAGCCTTGGGTGGCCATCTGTGTGGAGTTTGCACATTCTCCCTGTGTCTGCATGGGTTCCCTCTGGGTGCTCCAGTTTCCTCCCACAGTCCAAAGATATGCAGGCTAGGTGATTGGCCATGCTAAATTACCCATTATGTTCAGGGTTGTATGGATTAGGTGGGTTACAGGGTGATGAGTCTGGGTGGGATGCTCCCAGGGTCGGTGTCGACTTATTGGACCGAAGGGCCTATTTCCACACTGTAGGGATCTATGATATAAGATGATCAAAAATGGATTATCTGGGCATTCATTCCATTGCTGTCTAAAAAAGTCTGATGTGTCTTAATTAATTGCTACACTCAGCCACAAAACAATAACTACACTTCAACAGTAAATTCACCAGTTGAGACGTTAGTTGAGTCCCTGGAGGGTGAATTATAGAAAAGGTAAGGATTTCTATCCTTCAGAGAAGATCTAGCTCTAGAAAAAGATCGCAAAACTATCGATGTAACATAATCATTTTCTTTAAATAATGCTCCTTACCAAGCTAGTTTCTTCAAACAGTGTACCTGAATGAGGAACCTGGCCAAACAAAGCCCAGTAATCAAACAGAAAGTATTAAAATAAGAAATAAAAAAAATTGTCAAAAATTAGATTGTACTATTTCCGAGTCGGGGGCACAGAGTTGAGAAAATTCCCAACTCTGCAAACCTGCCATGGAGAAGGTGCACCAGGCAGTTGCTTTTGGTCCACCACCACCAGAAAGAGTATAGGTTTGCTGTGGAAAAGCCCACCTTAGTGATCTGGGACTTCATTGCAACCGTCAATAAAATAACAAAAACTGCCCTCGCTCCTTACACCCACTTTCCCTGACACACACTCCCCATGCTTCAACCACACAAAACATGCTCCATTGTACCTTCAACAAACACCATGGGCCCACATTGCCTCCAGGCCAACCTAGGGCCCTCTATTCACAGTCTTACTTAGTCTGCCATCCTCCATGTTAGCCTATGCAATTTTATCCATCCATGGCATTTTATAGCCCCAATGTTAATTTAGTGCCAACTCAAGTAACTCTTGCCTCTACCCACCATCAGCTGTTCTTGCACCCTCTGTTCCAACTCATATCCACAATAGGAAGACTCCATGATCCACAGTGAGATTAAATGGAATTAGATTACTTGGTGAATATTGATAAGTTCACTGATTTAAAAAATATTCTCATTGATAAAAACCTATTTAATGCATTTAATTTCCTTCAAACACTAAATCCTATATAAAAGCAAGCATTTGTATTAATTGCACCATTTCAAAGACTTAATAAGCATTTACATCTGTCAATAAATAAATAAATAGGCAGGCACCCTGCCAGATGATAAGTTGTGAAATTTGTTTTGGGGCGCAGCTCCTATAATAGTAGTCCTCAGGCTTCTGCCAACAGATGTGGTGAAATAGCAAGAACTAAACTTTCTCTACCCTGCAGGTCATTTGTTTATTTAAAAAAATCTAACGGCCAAGAAATGTAAATGTCTTGCCACTTCGACAATTCCCTTACAACAAAGTGTGGGGCAGGATGAACACAACAGGCCAAATAACATCTGAGGAGCACAAAAGCTGACGCTTTGAGTCTAGACCCTTCTTCAGAAATGGGGGCTGGGGAGAGGGTTCTGAAATAAATAGGGAGACAGGGGGAGGCAGATCAAAGATGGACAGAGGAGAAGATAGGTGGAGAGGAGACAGGCAAGTTAAAGGGGCGGAGATGGTGCCTGCAGAGATGAGTATAGGTGGGAGGTAGGGAGGGGATAGGTCAGTCCGGGCAGGGCAGACAGGTCAAGGGGGGCAGGATGAGGTAGGTAGGTAGGAAATGGAGGTGCGGCTTGAGGTGGGGGGAGGGGAAGAACAGGTTAGGGAGGTGGGGACGAGCTGGGCTGGTTTTGGGATGCAGTCAGGGGACGGGAGATTTTGAAGCTTGTGAAATCCACATTGATACCATTGGGCTGTAGGGTTCCTAAGCGGAATATGAGTTGCTGTTCCTGCAATCTTCGGGTGGCATCGTTGTGGCACTGCAGGAGCCCCAGGATAGACATGTTGTCTAAGGAATGTGAGGGGGAGTTGAAATGGTTTGCGACAGGGAGGTGCAGTTGGTTATTGCGAACGAGAATAGGTGTTCTGCAAAACGGTTCCCAAGCCTCTGCTAGGTTTCCCCAATTTCGAGGGTGCCACAACAGGCACAGCAGATGCAGTATACCACATTGGCAGACGTGCAGGTGAACCTCTGCTTGATGTGGAAAGTCATCTTGGGGACTGGGATGTGGGTGAGGGAGGAGGTGTGGGGGCAGGTGTAGCACTTCCAGTGGCTGCAGGGGAAAGTGCCAGGTGTGGTGTAGTTCAAGGGGAGTGTGGAGCGGACAAGGGAGTCCCGGAGAGAGTGAACTCTCCAGAAGTCAGGCAAGGGTGGGGATGGAAAATTGTCTTCGGTGGTGAAGTCGGATTGTAGATGGCAGAAGTGTCGGAGAATGATGCATTGTATCCGGAGTTTGGTGGGGTGGTATGTGAGGACGAGGGGGATTCTCTTTTGCCGGTTATTGCGGGGACGGGGTGAGAGGGTTGAATTGTGTGAAATGCCGGAGACATGGTCGAAGGCGTTCTCGACTATTGCGGGTGTGAAGCTGTGGTCCTTGAAGAACGAGGACATCTGGGATGTATGAGAGTGGAATGCCTCATCCTGGGAGAAGACGCGGCGGAGGCGAAGGAATTGGGAATAGGGGATGGAATTTTTGCAGGAAGGTGGGTGGGAGGAGGTGTATTCTAGGTAGCTGTGGGAGTCGGTGGGCTTGAAATGGATATCGGTTTCTGGGTGATAATGGGAGCTGCAGATGCTGGAGAATCCAAAATAATAAAATGTGAGGCTGGATGAACACAGCAGGCCCAGCAGCATCTCAGGAGCACACATTTGTGCTCCTGAGATGCTGCTGGGCCTTCTGTGTTCATCCAGCCTCACATTTTATTACTTTGGTTTCTAGGTGGTTGCCTCAGATAGAGACAGACAGGTCCAGGAAGGTGAAGGATGTGTTGGAGATGGTCCAGGTGAACTTGAGGTTGGGTGGTAGGTGTTGGTGAAGTGGATGAACTTTTCGAGCTCCTCTTGGGAGCACGAGGCTGTGCCGATACAGTCATCAATGTAACGGAGGAAGAGGTGGTGTGCGGGGCCTGTGTAGGTGCGGAAGAGGGACCGTTCCACGTAACCTACAAAGAGGCAGGTATAGCTTGGGCCCCTGCGGGTTCCCATGGCCACGCCCTTTGTCTGTAGGAAGTGGGAGGAATCGAAAGTGAAGTTGTTGAGGGTGAGGATGAGTTCGGCTAGGTGGATGAGGGTGTCGGTGGAGGGGGACTGGTCAGGCCTGCGGGACAGGAAGAACCAGTGGGCCTTTAGGCCATCCTCATGAGGAATGCAGGTGTATAGGGATTGGACGTCCATGGTGAAAATGAGGTGTTGGGCACCGGGGAATTGTAAATTCTTGAGCAGGTTGAGGATGTGGAGGGCGTGGGTGATGTCATGGATGTAGGTAGGGAGTTCCTGGATCAAGGGGGAGAAAATGGAGTCCAAACAGGTGGCGATTGGTTCGGTGGGGCAGGACTAGGTAGACACAAAAGGTCGACCAGGTAGGCGGGTTTGTGGATTTTGAGCAGGAGAGAGAAGTGGGCGACGCAGGGTTGGGGAACAATGAGGTTGGAGGCTGTGGGTGGGAGGTCACCTGAGGTGATGAGGTTGTGGATGGTTTGGTTCTTCGGGGTGTGGTCATGATCCAGAGGGCGGTAGGAAGAGGCATCGGAGAGTTGGCATGAGAGAGCAATGTAGAGGTCAATGCGCCATCTCTGCCTATCTGGGCTCCACTTTCTCCCCCTTGGTCCAGAAACTCCCTACCTATGTCCGTGACACCACCAATGCCCTCCACCTCCTCCAGAACTTCCAATTCCCTGGTCC
Organism: Stegostoma tigrinum; assembly: GCF_030684315.1. NCBI lineage: Eukaryota > Metazoa > Chordata > Chondrichthyes > Orectolobiformes > Stegostomatidae > Stegostoma > Stegostoma tigrinum. The sequence continues at coordinate 89,661,125 of NC_081361.1, read as the reverse complement.
CCAACACCTCATTTCACCATGGACATCCAGTCCCTATACACCTGTATTTCCCATGCAGATGGCCTAAAGGCCCTCCATTTCTTACTGTCCCACAGACCGGACCAGTCTCCCTCCACCAACACCCTCATCCGCCTAGTTGAACCCGTCCTCAACCTCAACAACTTCACTTTCGATTCCTCCCTCTTCCTACAGACAAAGGGGGTAGCCATGGGTACTTGCATGGGTGCAAGCTATGCCTGCCTCTTTGTAGGTTACGTGGATCAGTCCCTCTTCTGCACCTACACAGGCCCAAACACCACCTCTTCCTCCGTTACATTGATGACTGTATCGGCGCAGCCTTGTGCTCCTAAGAGGAGCTCGAAAAGTTCATCCACTTCACCAACTACTTCCACCCCAACCTCAAGTTCACCTGGGCCATCTCCAACACATCCCTCACCTTCCTGGACCTCTCCGTCTCTATCTGAGGCAACCATCTAGAAACCGGTATCCATTTCAAGGCCACCGACTCCCACAGCTAACTAGAGCACAGCTTCTCCCACACACCTTCCTGCAAAAATTCCATCCCCTATTCCCAATTCCTTCGCCTCCGCTGCATCTGCTCCCAGGATGAGGCATTACACTCTCGTACATCCCAGGTGTCCTCATCCTTCAAGGACCACAACTTCACCCCCGCAGTGGTCGAGAATGCCCTCGACCGTGTCTCCCGCATTTCCCGCAACTCATCCCTCACACCCTGTCCCCGCAATAACCGGCAAAAGAGAACCCCCCTCGTCCTCACATACCACCCCACCAAACTCCGGATACAATGCATCATCCTCCGGCACATCCGCCATCTACAATCTGACCACACCACAAAAGACATTTTCCATCCCCACCCATGTCTGCCTTCCGGAGATACCACTCTCTCTGGGACTCCCTCATCCGCTGCACACTCTCCTCCAACCCTACCACCCTGATACATTCCCCTGCAGCCACTGGAAGTGCTACACCTGCCCCCACACCTCCTCCCTCACCCACATCCCAGTCCCCAAGATGACTTTCCACATCAAGCAGATGTTCACCTGCACATCTGCCAATGTGGTATACTCCATCCACGTTGTGGCCTCCTCTACATTGGGGAAATCAAGCGGAGGCTTGGGAACCGTTTTGCAGAACACCTATGCTCGTTCGTAATAACCAACTGCACCTCCTAGTCGCAAACCACTTCAACTCCCCCTCACATTCCTTAGACGACATGTCCATCCTGGGCCTCCTGCAATGCCACAACAATGCCACCCGAAGATTGCAGGAACAGCAACTCATATTCCGCTTAGGAACCCTACAGCCCAATGGTATCAATGTGGATTTCACAAGCTTCAAAATCTCCCGTCCCCCAACTGCATCCCAAAACCAGCCCAGCTCATCCCCACCTCCCTAACCTGTTCTTCCTCTCACCCTCCCCTCCCCCCACCTCAAGCCGCACCTCCATTTCCTACCTACCTACCTCATCCCGCCCCCCCCCTTGACCTGTTTGTCCTCCCCGGACTGACCTAACCCCTCCCTACCTATATTCACCTCTACAGGCTCCATCCCCTCCCCTTTAACTTGTCTGTCTCCTCTCCACCATCCATCTTCGATCTGCCTCCTCCTCTCTCCCTATTTATTTCAGAACCTTCTCCCCATCCCCCTTTTCTGATGAAGGGCCTGGGCTCAAAGATTCAGCTTTTGCGCTCCTAAGATGCTGCTTGGCCTGCTGTGTTCATCCAGCTCCACACTTTGTTATCTCGGATTCTCCAGTATCTGCAGTTCCCGTCATCTCTCAACAATTCCCTTGGCAGTTTAATTGGCCTTACCAGTTCTAATGAGTTCATCAACTTTTTATGCACATTCATGTCACATAAGGACAATTGATCTCTCTGAAGGAGCAGCGAATCTCTTGTATTGGCACCTTACCTCTTCCAAAGTTGTCCCTGGACCTATCCAAAAGGGTACCTTACCTGTCCAAATATGGCTGGCAGATTTAGACCTTTTCTTGAAAGGTGTAAAATCACTAAATTAGGTTTTGGACATATCACTAGCAAAAATGAATGTATGCACTTTCTCTATGAACCACAACTTGTCCTCATTCCTCCCCAGCCTCTACAGTGAAAATGATGGGTGCTAGGCTTGGGGGTAGCACCTCCAGAATTGGAGTTCTGCCAACATGTGGTAAGCCAAAGAGGCTCTCCAACACGAGGAGAATTCAAGCCCAAATCTTTCCACTAACAGCTCCAACTAGTATAAAGAATTTCACAGCTGAAACCGTGCGCAATGAAAGGAGTCTATAATCTTTATCTAGATTTGAGCTCACCTTCAAAATCTAAAAAAAATTCTAGAATAGTTATTTTAAGAAAGCTATGGATTATTTATGTGAAGGATTTTAAAGTGAATGGCGTCCACAACAGGACAAGTTTTTTTTTTGCAAAAATTTCTCACAGTTAAAATTTCATTCAGAGGTTTTTTCATTCTTGTCTTTGATAGTGCTTGTGCAAGACATAAACAATTTCTTTTAATGGTGCTGTGTTTTTATACTAAGACTCCACATGTAATAAAAAAGCCTATGAAAAGTACTAAATGCGTATTTTGATGACATCCATTACAAAACAAATTAACATTCCACACTATCAACTTCATTAATTCCCATGCTCTCTAGCCCTGGCTCAGGAGATTTTACAGATTTTTTTGGCTTTGTCCAGGGTGCCCCAGGCAATAATGAGAAGTGAGTGTTCTTGCACAGTGCTAATCCACTCCCCCTGCAGTTTAGCCTGGAGTGGTGTCAATAATAGCCAATTAGTCCTACACAGAATCAGCTCTCTTAAGTGTATCAAAATATCACATGCAGCAAAAAGCAAAAAAAGAGACCCCAAATTAAGCAGTTTATGGATGATTCCTTCAGCTGCAGTATTTTAATATTGGCGTTTGTTTATAAATAGATGTTTTATTACCCAGTGATTTCAGGCCAGCAGGAAACAAAGTGTTGGGTACAGACATACAGCATTCTCAGTTTATCTTCCATATTTCTTTTAAGGGCTATCAGAAGACTTCACTACATGGGATGATTTAGGAATTGAATCACGTGTGATGTTCAATTGAGACATTAAACAAGGACCTGTGCAGCTTCTGAGGTGAATGTAAAATATCCCTCAGCACCGTTTCACAGAAAAGCAAGGCACTTGCCTGCAGGCTCCTGGCTGAGATTTATGCCTCACCCAGGAAAACAGATTATTTGATCTCACCTCTGTTGTGTGTGGAAGCTTGCTGTGCACAATTTGGTACTACTTCCACAGTGGCTACACTTCACAAAGAAGTCAATCAAGTACTTTGGGATTTTGCGAGGTTGGGAAAGGTGCTACATAAATGCAATAATGCAAAGCTTTCTTATCACTTTTGAGTCGAGGTGCATTACCACAGTGAGATATAAAAGGTAAGGGTAGGGGTTTAATTTCCAATTGAGGGTGAGCAGGGGCGGTACTGTGTGTGGGGATGGTTAATTAACAACTCAGAATGATGCTGTGCAGAGACCATTCTTGGAGGTGTAGGAGGGTGAACACTGTCAGAGTGCAGCAAAGGGTTTTGAGCACGCTAAAGGTGAACAATTTTAGGAATGGGAGCGTTGAGCATTGTGGGCATGTGAGGCTGGTTAGCATTGTCAGGAGGTGCTAGCATTGTTGGGATGTGGGTAGTCGGGGGGAGCAATCACAGGGTGCAGGAGTTGTTTTATTCAGCCTTTCCTAATGAGCAGCTCCCACAGTTAATTACTGTCCCGCACCTGCAATAAACTGTAGGAAGTGGATGCAGTAAATAGCTGAGTAAGTATAATGCATCAAACCCACATATCAGACATGAAGGTCAGTGTCAGAGGCATTCCCAAAAGGCTCAGGTGCCCATCACAATTTTTTATTTATACATATCCAGAGGTAGTCTTACACAAAACTGAACTTTTCTCCCCATCATCAAATCTCTGAGGTACTTTTTCATCTATTAACCACCATCAGTAAATCCATCACAAGCTTACTCCCCAGGTAAATACCCGACAGGTGATCAGTATGAGACTTCTTTAGGATCCCAATATACAATGGCACCAGACATCCATACATTTGGAGCATCTGGGCCAATCACAATGAATGTATTAGTCTCTTAAAAATTAGACCTGAAATCAGATTATTACTATGAATTTCCAATCTGTGTTTGGAAACTGTCTTAACATTGACAGACAGATCAAAAGAGATAGGAATCTGAGAAGATAGCAATTACTATTTTAAAGAGAATATTGTCGTTTGAGTGTTTGTTGATATCCAGCCTTGGAATAGCTCTTGTAAGGGCATGCCAGCTCACTACACTGTCTGAGCTGTTGCTCACAATGAACATTTCTGCCACTGTCCTGATTAGGTGTAAGAAACTACAGGGCCTACTTTGTTAGTGTGGTAGAGGAAAACCACTTCCTGGCCTAAATAGAAGAGGCCCTTGTAGTTAACAGGGTACGGTTTATTCCAAGTTACCAATAAGTTGAAAATTACATTGTCATTGTAATAAGAATGTGAATACATCAATGACCAGATGTCAAATTTCACTCATCCAAGTTCCAAAGCTGTTTTGCTCCAAGTCCATGCAACATAATCACAGTGGGTGGTGCCTATGGCACTCCCCAGCATTAACCCTTTTCAACTGTTTCAGACCCATTTACAACAATACCGTACAGTGATTTTAACGAGGTCAGCCAGGTGGATCTCATGAAATATGAGTCCCTGATTGGGCTGTTAATCTGGTCCAGTCAGGGAGCCCTGGCTGGCGGATATAAAACAGGTGCGTCAGAGTTTCTGTTCACTCTGTGATCTGGCTCTGAGGGAGCCCAATTCGTGTCAAGTACTATGCCCCTGTAAATAAACAATGATTTGGTGACAGGATACTGCCCTCTATGGAAACATTTCATATCTATTAGATAATGCAGACAGGAATCACAAAGGAATACGCAAAATATCACATGGCATTGAGCCTCTTTTTCTAAAGAATTTAACTGGAATGGTGAATTGCCAGAGAAATTATGTACGGTTGCACAGGGACAATCAAGAGGGTCAAGTCAACTCCCAAAGATTGTCTATTCCTGATCATCTATCCAAAGCTGTTTTTACACCAAGAAAATTTTCAATTATCTGCTCCTTTGCTACTGTATATTTTTGAATTAGACAGTCATAACTTGTGATGTAACATGAAGATATAGTTATGAAAAGTACCAATGATAATCTTTCACTGAATTCACAACATTGCTAATTCCCGTCTGTAAGTAGTTTGTTTTATATTTATATGTAAGGTCCAATGTTAAGTCAATGGGGGAGTACCAATCAAGCAGGAGGCCTAGCATGACAAACCAATCTAAATGTCCGCAACGAGGCCCAGAGAAATTTAGTCCCAGCGCTCATGTGCAAATAGATCTATCAGTTTATTGCCAAAAAGTGGTCGCAAGTGCTAGCTGGTAAGCATGTGGTGTAGTAGTAATGAGGGACAGAAGGGTAACCACCATGATCAAAGAGACAGTCAATTAGCCCAGCGAGGGGACACTCCATAACTTAAAGGGAAAAGGAAGCCTAGGTCTGGAGGATAATTTATCAGTGGATTATTTTTGATGCCCTTGAAGCCCCACAAGACAAGCCCCCAACACCTTTTCCCACTCGACTGAATTCCAGCAACAGAGCCACAACAATTACCCTGCACATGCAGTGTGGTTAAAGCACCAGTCATCAGAGTCTGATCTACGCATTAAGGAGCAGGTTAAAAGTGGAGCCCACAGAGAGTGTGAGACCTCAACAAACCAATTCCGTAGGTCTCTTCCAAAGAGAGGGCAAGGTTAAATGTTCCCTGTATTACAAACTCCACTCTGGGAATCTGCGACTAAGAGAATTTTTCGTGAATTAGCAATCTAAAAAAAAAATTTTCATAAATGCCAAAGCCTGATCTCATCCCATACAAGATATACGGTAATTGGGACGCAGATAAAATGTGTGAAAAATAACAATGGAAAATGGACATCAAATCACATCATATTAACCCATTATTAACAAAGTAATGGATTTGTAAAGAAATTGTAGCTTACAAAAATCAGATTAATACTTAATTTCACTAATGTCCTTCAGGGAAGGAAATTTACCATCATACATCTGGCCGATATGTGACTCCAGACCCACAGCAATGTGGTTGACTCTCAATTGCCCTCTGAAGCCATTCAATTATATCATTCAGTACAAAGTCTCAAAAAAATGCAACAGGACAAACCACCTGGTACCATTGACCAAGGCAGTGGAAAAGATAACAACAAAAACAGCCCTACCGACCATGCAATGTCTTCCTTACTAACACCTGGGTGTTAGTGCCAAAATTGGGACAGCAGTCTCACAGACTAGTCAACTACAACAGCCTGACATAGTTATACTTTAGGAATCGTACCTCACAGACAGTGTCCCAAACATCACCATCACCATCCTTGGATATATCCTGTCCCATCAGCAGGACAGGCCCAGCAGAAGTGGTGACACAGTGGTCTACAGTCAGGAGCGAGTTGCCCTGGGAGTTCTCAACATTGACTCCAAAGCCCATGAAGTTTCATGGGTTCAGGTTAAACATGGACAAGAAAACTTCCTGCTGATTATCATGTACTGCCCTCGCTCAACTGATCAATCAGTACTCCATCATGTTGAACAACACTAGGGCAAAACACTGATGGTGGCAGGGACACAAAATGTACTCTGGGTGGGGGATTTCAATGTCCACCACCAAGAGTGGTACAGCAGCAGCACTATTGATCGAGTAGGTCAGGTCCTCAACATTGCTAGACTACATCTGCAGCAGGTGGTGACAGTGCTGACAAGAGGGTAGAACACACTTGATCTCATCCTTACCACTCTGCCAGCTGCAGACACATCTGTCCATGATAGTATTGGTGAGAGTGCCCACTGCAGTCCTTGTGCAGGCAAAGGCCTGCTTTCACATAGAGAATAACCTCTGTTATGTTGTGGCGCTATCACCGTGCTAAACGGTACAGACTTCAAACGGATCTAGCAACTCAACACTGAGAGTCCATGAGGCACCTTGGGCCATCAACAGCAGCAGAATTGTATTCCAGCACAATTTGTAACCACATGACCCGCCATGTTCCCCACTCAAACATTACCATCAAGCCAAGTGATCACACTTGGTTGAAAGGAGAGTGCAGGATGGCATGCCAGGAGCAGCACCAGGCATACCTGAAAATGAGGTGTCAATCTGGTGAAGCTACCCAACAGGATGTCTTGCATGCCAAACATCAGAAGCAGCTAGTGACAGACAGAGCTAACCTGGCATATAGGAAGATAATCATAGTTATTGGAGGTCAGCCATCTCAGCTCCAGGATATCTCTACAGGAGTTCCTCAGGATAGTGTCTGAGACCAAACCACCTTCAGCTGCTTCATAAATGACCTTCCCTCCTTCAAAAAGCCAGAAGCAGGATGTTTGCTGATGATTATACAATATTCAATATCATTCACGACTCCTCAGATACTGAAGCAGTCCATTTTGAAATGCTACAAGATCTGGACAATATCCATGCTGAAGCTGCTATGTGGCAAATAACATTCAAACCACACAAATGCCACATTATAATCATCACAAATAAGAAAGACTATAAACATTGCCGCTTGACATTCAATGGTGTTACCATCACTGAAGTTCCCTACTATTAACATCTTGGGGATTGCCATTGATCAGAAACTCAGCTGGACTGATCACACAAACACAGTGGTTACCAGAGCAGATCAGAGTCTAGGAATGCTGCAGCAAGTAACTCACCTCCTGACTCCCCAAAGCCTGTCCACCATCTACAAGGCACAAGTCAAGAGAATGGTGGAATATTCTTCATTTGCCTTGATAAGTGCAGTCCCAATAACACTCAAGAAGCTTGACATCATCCAGGAAAAAGGAGCCCGTTTGATTAGCACCACATACACAGACATCAACTCTCTCCATCACTGACACTCAGTGGAAGTGGTGTGTACAATCTATCTACAAGATGCATTGTGGAAATTCACCAAAAATTGATCCTCAGACAACACCTTCCAGACCCATGGTCACTTCCATCTAGAAGAACAAGGGAGCAGATACATGGGAACACCACCACCTCTAAGCTCCCCTCCAAGCCACTCACCGTCCTGACTTAGAAGTGTATATGCCATTCCTTCACTGTCGCTGGGTCAAAGTCCTGGGATTTCATCCTTAAGGGCATTGTGGGTCAACTTACAGCACATGGACTGCAGTGGTTCAAGAAGACAGCTCACTATCACTCTCTTAAGGGCAACTCGGGACAGGTAATAAATGCTAGCCAGCCAGCAACACCATATTCCATAAAATGAATAAAGATAAGTGATGAAATAGAAGAAAAATGGTCAGCTGTCCCAGAAGTGTATCACAGAAAGGTCAGTCACACACTAAGATTTACTCATTAGTCCTTACAATTGGTCAAGGTTACAAAAGACCAGGTTTCATGCTTTTTTTGTCTTGAGCCATCTGCTGGAAGCATTTAACCTGCTTGCTGGATTCTTTGCAACTGTCTAGATAGATACAGATGTAAACTAAGATACAAACTCTGAAGGACTTTGCAAGGGAGTGAGACTGGAAATAGGCAGATTGTAAATTTTGCCCACTTGGATGAAATACCAATTGGTGAAAGGAGACAAATCGTCAGGAGATGAATGGGGTGAGAAAACTGGGACAAAAACTGAGGACGATAGATTGTAAACAGTTGCACCAAACAGACTATGCAAATAATGAGTAGAATCTTGTGTTTCTGCTCATGGTGAGTTTGGAGGCAGAAACGGCCTTAAATGAGGCAAGGCAATGGCATACCCCAGTAACCATTGTCTTCCCTTCTCCATCAAAATTATGTTTTGAGTGGGAAAGTGATTGGCTGATTTTTCTACTCTGCCACCAATTGAGGCCATCAAACAATGTAATAAGGTCACATGTGAGGGCCTCCATTTGTCACTGATTACACTAACCCAGCTACAGTGGGCCTATCTCTATGCCCAGTACATCAAACTGGGAGTATCTTTTCAGCTAGCATGAGGTGGGAGTCCCTCAGTCAATGGCTATTGGTGCCTGATCAAGGGATTGGCATCATGCAGAGTTCGATCCTCTTGGATTTACATCCTGTCTGTGTTTCCAACCCACTTGTATTCCTTTCCACTCAATACCTTACCCCAGTAATCCTCTGCATTCCCCATCCAATAAATCACCATGGTCTTCCACACTCTTGGGTCGCCTTCTTGCATCAACCATAACCTCCTCCATGGTGTTGCAAAGTGCAAAAGCTGCTGGCCTCTGGGTGAGACACCTGTCCTCACCCCCAGGGTCTGACTTCCAGGCCAATGTCCACTAATGGCCTCACCAATGCTTGAATCAGATTAGGTACAGCAAGCCTTGCCTTAGACAGTCAGCAAGGGTCTCAGCGATCCTCCAACCAACTGATGAGACTTCTACCACAGCAACAAGAATCACAGGAATCACATCAAATCTTGTTCGTTGCATCAAAACTGGGAAGGAATATTCCATCATTCATGCTACTTCAGGCAAGATTATTCATGTTCACTAAAGCAATGTTTCTGGTCCTCCAGAAAACCCTTTGACAGGGCTCTGAATAGTACAAGGTCAAAAATGGCACTAAGTGTTAACCCCTTCCCACCTTTTTGTTGTGTGATATAGGTGTTGCTGATGAGGACAATATTTGTTTCCTATTTGTAATTCTCTTGAACTATATTTTTTGTTATTCACATACATGGACATCGCTGGCCAAGCGAGAATTTATTGGTCATCCTAATTTGCCCAGAGAGCAGTTAAGAGTCAAGTTATTGGTGTGAGTCTGGACCCACATGCAGACCAGGCCAAATATGGATGGCTGATTTCCCTCCCTGAAGGACATCAGTGAACCAGATCGATTTTTTCCCAAAAATGGTTTATTAGACTCTCAATCCCAATTTTTTATTGAATTGAAATTCCACTACCTGCAATGGCAGGATTTGAGTCCAGGTCATCAGAACATCTCCTGGGTCTCCAAAGTAATAGTCTCATGAAAATACAACTGGGCCATTGCCTCTAATTATGGTTTCCTAGTTAAGGGTTGAACCACATTGCTGTAGATCTGGAGTCACACAGACACCAGATAAGGATGGCAAACTTCCTTCCATAGAGAGTATTGGTGATCCAGAGGGTTTCTTTTTAATGGCAATCAATAATAGCTCGATTGTTCGCCATACTAGCACTAACTGTTACTTGCATACTTGTTGAATTTTAATTTCACCAACTACCAAACTGGGATTTGAGCCTAGTCCTCTAACATAGATCACTGGATTAGTTGTGCAGTGACATTATTGCTACGTCACCAACCCCCACATAAACTGGACCCTAATTTTCAGATTAAAGGGAGCTCAATATTTGACACTGACAGCACATTGAGCACTTGACAGTTGAACCCCTTTCAAAACAGAGCCAGCTGCATCTTCAAAGTTAACAGGCTTGAAAAATTACTGACTCCATTTTGAGGTTACTATCCCATTCATTAATCTCAGGCAAAGACAGTCATTATCAATTCCACTATTTGTAAATGTAATTTGCTGCGCCTTACGATCTCTGCTCCGACAGTAGATCACGCATTTTCAATACGAAATGTGTTGGAAACACTTAACAGATCAGACAGCATCTGAGGAAAGAGAGACAGTATGGAGGCCTCTAATCAGCACTGCTCCGTTGTCCTGGTCAATGTTCATCCATCAATCACATATGAAGCAGGCTCTTAAATGCTTCCCGGGGCCGACCCGGTTCGTCCCCTCCCCCCACTGCACCACACAACCCAGCCCAGCTCTTCCCCTCCACCCACTGCATCCCAGGACCGGTCCAGCCTGTCTCTGCCTCCCTGGCCTGTTCTTCCTCTCGCCCATCCCGTCCTCCCACCCCAAGCCACACCTCCATCTCCTACCTGCCGGCCTCGTCCCACCTCCTTGGCCTGTCCGTCTTCCCTGGACTGGCCTGTCCCCTCCCTGCCTCCCCGCCTGTGGTCTCCTCTCCACCTGTCTTCTTTTCTCTCCATCTTCGGTCCGCCTCCCCCTCTCTCCCTATTTATTCCAGAACCCTCACCCCATTCCCCTCTCTGATGAAGGGTCTATGCCCGAAACGTCAGCTTTTGTGCTCCTGAGATGCTGCTGTGCCTGCTGTGCTCATCCAGCCTCACATTTTATTATCTCACATGCTTGATGTCCACTTAAGGGCAGGGGTGGATTCCCAAGCAGGAAGCCCAGTGAGAAAAGTCATTGCAGTGGTTCACTTGGACAGCTGGTAGAAAGGGAACCATGAGGGCACCTCAAAAAACTGAGGCGCTACTGGAAGCCTGCTCAAGGTTTAAAATTAGCTATCGGTCACAAGCGGTAAATGCTTCACGGAAATGATTTTAGACAAACCTTTGGCCTTTTCACATTTAATTCTATCTCATTCATAGGTCCACCATCAGAAGGTACAAATGATGTCCCTCTAGTTGCTGCTAGGAGACTATCTCCAATTTGCTGTTGACAACTGGATTCAACAAGGGGCCAGTCAGACACCAGGACAATTCAATTGTAATTAAATGAGGCTCTCTAAATGTACAACTATATAGATTTCCCCACTCCTCCCACCTCGCTCTACTTTTTCTCTCTTCTTTCTTTCCATCCAGCCTATCTCCATTGCACTTCCTTCATTCCCTCTCCTCCCTCCTTCCCTTTCCTGCATCTCCCCTCTCCCCTTCCTTCCCTTGTTGCCTTCCCTCCCTCCTTCCTGCCCACACTCTCTCCTACCTCTTTGCCGCGACAATATTCCACCCTTTATGTCTGTGAACTACAATTTCAATGAAAGAGTTAAAAAGTCCTACACCCTTTAATACAAACTACTTTAAAAGTAGATGCAAGGTAGATTTTGGAAAAGAAAAGAGTTTGAAAATATTTTATATCAAGCCTACAAGTGCCAGAAATGCAGAGTGCTAAATGAATTCGTCCTTGCACTAAATTAATTCTGTTCTGGTGACCCATGTTCATGTATTAACAAACGTTATACTGATCATCTGACATCACCAAAATGTTCAACATTTCTCTCTGTAAGTTCTTCCTCATTGGTCACTTCAGTAAAGGAATTCCACATGGCTTGCTCATACTACGTAGTACCTCAGGGTGGGGGGAGATGGAGAAAGAAATTCAACCATTAATTTCCCTTAAAAAGGGACAAATAACATGACAGGTACTGCTGCTGTTTAATTTAAAATAGCCAAAGGAAACTGAAAAACTCATATTTCTTATTAACAAGGAAGAACGAAGGCTTATTAAGTCTTATATTGCAAATCAGTTAATTTTAAAATGTATTTGCAAATCAGAGGAAAATTTTAAAGCAGAAGTTAATCAGAATATAATTAACAAAATGACATATACACTCTTCATATGACTGTAGGAAAATAATTTGAGAGTGAGGAGCTTCAATTAAAATGCCAAATGGTAGCAAATTATAAATATATTGACTTGCTGCAAGAAATTAATCAGTAATATTATTAGCTGGCAAATAGAGTGGGAGCTTCCAACCAAATATCAATTGAAAATCATTGTTTTGAGTTGTTTCCCCCTGTAATTTTTTTCTATAAATTTTCAAAACAGGCTTCTGTAACATTTACCGTGTTTGAGGTCTTAACTGAGCTAATGGCAGAGACGTTTCATTATTTGCCACAGCACTATATTCAGAGGACAAAGCAGCTGATGTAGATCTTCCAAACTTCCCAGAGTTTTACAAGGGGGAAAAGCATGAGTATGTAACCTCTAATGAAAAATATGGAAATTTAGGTGTTATTTTCACTACCCCATCTCAGAGGCTGGGGCTATCACAAATATTTCCTTCTTTTTTAATTTATTCACAGTATATCGGAGTCACTGACAACATTCTCCAACCAGACCTTTCCCCATCCCATTAGTCATTGCAGATTGATGTAAATTAGTGACTTGATAGGTCATTTGATCGTACCTGTAAAACAGGCACTGGAAGGACAGGATTTCTTTCCTGAATGGACATTGGTGAAACAAGTGAATTGTAATGGCAAACTACCAAGAACAATTATGATTGCTTTTTCTAAAAATGGCTTTCTCAAACTTTCTAAATCTAACTTCAACTTCGCAAACAGCCATGTGGAATTTTATCCAAAATATTAGTCGAGGTTGTTCTATTGAGGAAATTAGTTGGTGAAGGCTAGTACTGTAGGTAACCTTTACTCTCTTAGTTGGAGACAGAAAGGACTGCAGATGCTGGAAACTAGAGTCAAAAAAATGTGGAACTAGAAAAGCACAGCAGGTCAGACAGCATTCGAGAAGCAGGAAAGTCAATGCTTTGGGTCAGAACCCTTCTTCAGGACTCACCTACATTTATTCATTGCATTAAACACACCTCCTAATGGTTCTTGTGTTGCAGTGGTAGGCTCACAGGCTTTAAGCTAGAAGCCCAGATTCAAGTCCTACTTCCCCCAGGTGTTCAGAATCAGAAGTCAATGCTGTGAACAGCATCGGCGTGCCGATTGCCAATTGCAGACCCTCAGAGCAACTGCATAGACATGCAGTTTAGAGAGAACATTAGTCATTACATACCTGAATGATTTGATTAAAAACATTAAACATATAAATATCCAGCCCAAAACCCTGTCTATCAGTGAAACCTTCAACAGCCATGACAGCATTCCCTATCACTGAAACCTCCTCTAGCATCTATACCCTGTGTTATCTTTCTAACCTCCTCCAGAGCCTACATACTTCCCTATCTCTGTAATCTCCTCCAGCACCTACATCTCTATCTTCATAACTTCAACCAGCCACTACAGCCCTCCCTAACTTTGTAACCTTTCCCAGCCCCAATAGCCCTCCCCAACTCTGTAACCTCTGCCAGCTCCTACAGCCCTTCCTATTGCTGTAAGGTGCAACTGGTGAACTGCAGTGGTTCAAAAAGGCAATTCACAAGTACCTAGGGTGGACAATAAATTCAGGCCAGCTAGCAATGCCCACATCGCACGAATAGAAAAAAAACACATCTCCTAACTAAACCACACCACAATTTTAATTAGTGTCTCTATATCTATAAATATCTACAATCAATAAACATTGCTAAAAAGAAAACAGAATGCTTTTCATTTTTCACTCCTCAACAGGAGGACACAAGAAACCAAATTTAGAAAGGGAACAACAATTTATACAGCATATGATTTCACTTATTTTTGTTCATGAAAAGCTGCTGGTGGATTAGTGACTAGTGAGTAGGAATAAATAAGAACAAAAGAAGGTTAGAAATAGGATCAGCAATGAGATGTTTAACCTTTTAAACCTGCCCCACCATTATTTAAGATTATATCTGGTTTGACCTCAACTCCAACTCCTCTTTGTGCCAATTCTCCATAGAACTTAGCTCCTCAAGGCTTCAAAAATTGATCTACCTCCTCTTTAAATACTCTCCATGATACAGGCGCACAACTTTCTGGGATAAACAATTCCAGATGTTCACAACCCTTTGAGAGAAGAAATTACTTTACATCTCAGTTTTAAATGAATATCCTGTTATTCTGGAACTATGTCCCCCTAGTTTAAGATTTCTCCAACCACGGGAAATATTTTATCCACATCTACCCTGTCAAACCCCGTCAAAGTCTTACATGCTTCGATAAGATCACCTTTCATTCTCCTTGAGCAAGTCTGCTATTTTGTGTTACCATGTGTAAATGCAAAGGAATCACTTTTTTTAAAGTTCTGTAAAAGAGAAGTGAAAATAGCAACAGAATAATCAAAGCAGCTGATGTATTAAGGTATGGTTTTGCAATATGGCCTGCAATAAACTTAGTGACTTGGCAAATAGACTTCTGAAAACAATCACTCAGATAATTAAACCACCAGTGGACATATTTGCCACCAGAGTAATGATTTCCGGCATGTTTAAATAGTGGAAGTCAGGTCAGAAGCATGACATATTCCATTTTCAAAACTAGAATCATAATGTTCAGCTTGCTGATTGTACGCATTACTCCTTATTATTTGTTATTATTAAGAATTTAACAGTAGTAAATACTGGCTTTCACTGCATTTGCCTGCAATAATAACATTCAAAGGAATTCATCGTCTGTAGAGTGTTTTGAGGATGATTCTGAAAGATGCAATGAGGCATGGTGCAAATGTAAGGTCTTTCTCAACCATAAGATTAGATTAGATTAGATTCCCTACAGCGTGGAAACAGGCCCTTCAGCCCAACAAGTCCACACTGCCCTTTGAAGCATCCCATTAGGCCCATCCCCCCATAACCCTGAACACTACGGGCAATTTAGCATGTCCAGTCCACCTAGCCTGCACATCTTTGGACTGTGGGAGGAAACCGGAGCACCCGGAGGAAACCCACGCAGACATGGGGAGAATGTGCAAACTCCACACAGACAGTCGCCTGAGGCGGGAATCAAACCCGGGTTCTTGGCGCTGTGAGGCTGCAGTGCTAACCAGATTTGCTATATGATTATTGCTGAGTAGGAGGTTGCATGTGTCAGTTGTGGCTGAATTAGTAACATTTTTTACCTCTGAAATTCAAGGTTTCTGGGTTCAAACTTCACTCCAGGACCTGAGCATAAAAATCAAGGTTAATCCTCTGCTGTAGTTGTGAAAGAATGCCATACTGTTGGAGATGTTAAGCTGAAGTCCCCTCTGCTCACGAGGTGGATATAAAAGATCCCATGGTGCTATTTTCAAAAAGGGCAGGCAAGTTATCCAAGGAAGATGTCCTGAATAATATATAGCCCACAATCAATACCCAAATGGTAGCTGAGTGGCACAGTGGCTCAATGGTTAGTACGTTGCATCACAGTGCCAAGGATAAGGTTTGATTTCAGCCTCAGGTGGCTGTTTGTGTGGAGTTTAAACATTCTCCCCATGTCTGCACTGGTTTCATCCAGGTACTCCAGTTTCCTCCCACAGTCTAGGGTTGTGTAAGTTAGCTGGATTGGCCATGGGGAATGCAGGGTTACAGGAATAGAACAGAAATTACGTCTGGGTGGGATGGTCTTCAGAGGGTTGGTATAGTTCAATGGGCTGAATGGCTTCCTTCCACAATTGGAGATTCTATGAAAAAAACAGACTGCCTGGCTCATTATCACATTGCTGTTAATGGAACTGTGCTTTGTTAAATTAACTGCTGTGTTTCCCACATTACATAGGTGAAAACACTTCAAATCTTCTTCATTGGCTATAAATTGGTTTGTGTTGTCTTGTGGTCATAAAAAGCACTATCAAGGGACCTCCTGTACCTGGACTGGGAGGCCTGGGTTCAAGTTCCACTTGCTCCAGATGTGTGCAATAACATCTCTGAACAGGTTGATTGTAAGAATCATTAATGAAAAAAACGTCTATTGAAAAAACAGCAAGCCAATTGAGTCAATTTGCAATTGAGTCCCCAGTTCCCACAAGAAAAACTTAAACCTCAACCTCTGCCCTCGACTTCAGTGTAAATCCCCCCAACCTCCATCTCACACAAAATACAAGACCCTCCCCAGAGCACAATGTCACCATCTACCTTATTTAGAGATCAGCTCTTGTGCTGGGTGAATTTTTTTTCAGCCAATTCCTGGCAACTTTCAACCATATGTTCCAGAAGTGAATTACTGACACTTTAATAAGTCCCAGTGGTTTAAGTAACTCCATGATACTTCAGTCTGACAACCAACACAACAAACCACAACCCTTGCCCCGCCCCCTACAATTAAGTCCAACATCTTTAATCTTTTTTCCAATCATCAATAAAAATACTTTAAGAACTGGCTTCAATGCTGTTGCTGTATGAGGTAATGATTCTGCAAGGGTAGCTGTTACAAGTTGCACAAAGATCTACCCATAATGTCACACAGGGGACTTTAGTGAGCTAAAACCTTAGGAATTGTAGAGTGAAAAATTACACACTAAATCTTCTCCTTAGCAGCAACACCTAACTTAGTAATGTAAGTTTTACTTGATTGTTATCAAGGAATAAACTACATCTTGTTTAAAGCAAAAGCCTCTTTTTAGTAAAACTCACTTTTGGTTTACTCTACTGCTATAAACCAACTAAGTCCTTTGACCCAGTCAAGGAAAGAGGATGGTGTCAGAAAACTATCCCAACCACAAGTATGTAATGGTTAGAATCACAGCACATATAACTGTCCCAGATACTGCTGGTAATATCAGTGAGGATTTTATAACAGAAAAGTACAATTGTTAACATGTTTGTGTCATTGAAATGAAATGTAAATGCAATCTGCAGGTCATTTTTTTCTGAAGAAGAGTTCAGACCCGAAACATCAGCTTTCCTGCTCCTCTGATGTTGCCTGGCCTGCTGCATTCATCCAGTTCTACACCTTGTTATCTCTACCCACTGCAGGTCCTTTAATTCTATTTAGAAAAATAAAGAAACTGTCAAATCTTTACATGGTGACAGGAAGGATCAAATTGCATACTCTAATGGTACACACCAATTCTTGCTGAAATACTTTGCTGCTGAAAAAATTACAGAAAAGGCTCATAGAACATAGAACATAGAACAGTACAGCACAGAACAGGCCCTTCAGCCCACGATGTTGTGCCAACCATTGATCCTCATGTAAGCACCCTCAAATTTCTGTGACCATATGCATGTCCAGCAGTCTCTTAAATGAACCCAATGACCTTGCTTCCATAACGGCTGCTGGCAACGCATTCCGTGCTCTCACAACTCTCTGTGTAAAGAACCCGCCTCTGACATCCCCTCTATACTTTCCTCCAACCAGCTTAAAACTATGACCCGTCGTGTCAGCCATTTCTGCCCTGGGAAATAGTCTCTGGCTATCAACTCTATCTGTGCCTCTCATTATCTTGTAAACCTCAACTAGGTCCCCTCTGCTCCTCCTTTTCTCCAATGAAAAGAGTCCGAGCTCAGTCAACCTCTCTTCATAAGATAAGCCCTCCAGTCCAGGCGGCATCCTGGTCAACCTCCTCTGAACCCTCTCCAAAGCATCCACCTTCTTCCTTTTGATGAGAAGCTCCACAGCTCTCGTCATCCAAGGTTCCTTTGTCTTACCCCTTCTTGCCTGTCTCAGAGGGACATATTTACTCATCACTCGCAACAACTGTTCCTTAAACAGTCTCCACATGTTTATAGTGCCCTTACCATGGAACAATTTCTCCCAGTCCATGCTTCCCAACTCATGTCTAATCGCATCATAGTTTCCTCTTCCCCAATTAAATATCTTCGCATTTTGTCTAATCCTCTCCTTCTCCATAGCTATGTACAATGTGAGGCAGTTATGGTCACTATCACCAAAATGCTCTCCCACCACAAGATCTGAGACCTGACCCAGCTCGTTTCCGAGCACCAAGTCGAGAATGGCCTCTCCCCTCGTCGGCCTGTCAACGTACTGAGTTAGGAAACCCTCCTGAACACACCTTACAAAAACAGCTCCATTCAAATCTCCTGCTCGAAGGAGGTTCCAATCAATATTGGGAAAGCTAAAGTCACCCATTACAACAACACGACTACGTCCGCACTTTTCCAAAATCTGCCGACCTATGCTTTCTTCAATCTCCCTGCTGCTACTGGGGGGCCTGTAGTAAACCCCTAACGAGGTGACTACTTCCTTGCTGTTCCTAATTTCCACCAACACTGACTCGGTAGGCAGATCTTCCTCGACAATGGAAGCTTTTGTAGCTGTGATACCATCTCTGATTAGTAGTGCTACACTCCCTCCTCTTTCTCCCCCCTCCCTCTTCTTTTTAAATGCTCTAAACCCTGGAATATCCAGCAACCGTTCCTGCCCCTGAGAAACCCATGTCTCTGTTATGACCACAACATCATAGCACCAGGTACTGATCCATGCTCTAAGTTCATCACTTTTATTCCTGATACTCCTTGAGTTAAAGCAAACACACTTTAACCGATCCCTTGGTTCCTTCCCAGGAAAATCCTTCCCACTAGCTGGTCTACCTCTTGCTACTGCCTCACCTGCATCAACTCTCACCTCCGGTATACAGCTCAGGTTCCCACCCACCTGCCATCCCAGTTTAAACCCTCTCGAACTACTCGAGCAAACCTTCCACCCAGGACATTGGTCCCCTTCCAGTTCAGATGCAACCCGCCCATCTTGTACAGGTCCCACCTTCCCCAGAAGGCATCCCAATTGTCTACATATCTGAAGCCCTCCCTCCTACACCAACTGCGCAGCCACATGTTAAGCTGTGCCCGCTCCCTGTTCCTCGCCTCGCTATCTCGTGGCACCGGTAGTAAACGAGAGAACACTACTCTGTTCGTCCTGCTCTGCAGCTTCCATCCTAACTCCCTGAAATCACTTTTTATATCCTCAATCCTTTTTCTGGCTATATCATTAGTACCAATATGTAACACGATTTCTCGCTGTTCGCCCTCCCCTTTTAGAACCTTATACACCCGATCGGAGACGTCCTGGACCCTGGCACCAGGGAGGCAACATACCTTCCGGGAATCCCGATCCTGACCTTTAACGTGCGTATCCTTAGCTGTGGTGGAGTGATGACCCTCATTCCCCACAGGAGAATGTTCCAATGCATAAAACTTTTGAAAGTCCTCAGTTTACACTAAGCAATTATGATAGGCTATAGCCATGAAGTAAACGGGTATTATAAAGAACTAAAGATTGGTAGATGTTGTAAAACATGAATTTTTGATTTTTTAAAATTTAGTTGAAAAACATGTTTTGGGCACAAAGTACGCTTATAAATTGGCTGCCACATTTGACTACGTAATAATGTCAGTACATTTCAGACACTGCATGGGATATGATAGGGCATTTGAGATGATGAAATATATTCATAACTTGCTTCCTTCTAATACTGAAGTATTGGAAACTTCAGTAGCTGAGGAAAAAAAGTGGTGACTTCCTTTGAGAAAGCATTTTGATTGATTTGCAAGGAAAACTTATTAAAACATCACCTATTGAAGTGACACCTGATGGCAATGACAAGCAATAATGCTGTCTGATATGCCCCATTGGCATTTGAAAATGCATGTAGAGCACCACCTAGTGGTATCACAATGGCAAGCACTTGAGAAAATGTGATTTCAAATAAACTTGTTGGACTATAATCTGGTATTGTGTGACTTTTGACTTTGTCCACTCCTGTCCAACACCAGTGCTTCCATATCATTGACAATAGTGCTGAAAGTCAGAGGTGTGAAGACCAATAGACATAAGACCCATAATATGAACTACCAATTTGAGTTGAGAGAAGCGGATCAGAATGAAGCTATAAAGGTGTATCAGAGATAATAAGAACTGCAGATGCCGGAGAATCTGAGATAACAAAGTGTAGAGCTGGATGAACACGACAGGCCAAGCAGCATCTTAGGAGCACAAAAGCTGATGTTTCAGTCCTAGACGCTTCATCAGAAATGGGGGAGGTGGAGAGGATTCTGACAGAAATAGGGAGGGGGGAGGCGGATTGAAGATGGATAGAGGAGAAGATAGGTGGAGAGGAGACAAACAAGTTAAAGAGGTGGTGATGGAGCCAGTAGAGGTGAGTGTAGGTGGGGAGGTAGGGAGGAGATTGGTCAGTCCGGGGAGGACGGACAGGTCAAGGGGGTGGGATTAGGTTAGTAGGTAGGAAATTGGGTTGGAGCTTGAGGTGGGAGGAGGGGATAGGTGAGAGGAAGAACAAGTTAAGGAGGCGGGGATGAGCGGGGCTGGTTTAGGGATGCGGTGGGGGAAGGGGAGATTTTGAAGCTTGTGAAGTCCACATTGATACCATTGGGCTGCAGGGTTCCCAGGCGGAATATGTGTTGTTGTTCTGCAACCTTCGGGTGGCATCATTGTGGCACTGCAGGAGGCCCATGATGGACATGTCATCTAAGGAATGCGAGAGGGAGTTGAAATGGTTCGCGGCTGGGAGGTGCAGTTGTTTATTGTGAACCGAGCAGAGGAGTTCTGCAAAGCGGAAAGTTCTGCCTCCGCTTGGTTTCCCCGATGTAAAGGAAAGCAGACAAAAGTGGGGAGGGGAAAATGTCTTTGGTGGTGAGGTCGGACTGCAGATGGCAGAAGTGTCGGAGGATGAAGCGTTGGATCCTGAGGTTGGTTGGGTGGTATGAGTGAACGAGAGGGATTCTCTTTTGGCCGCACTTCCCTCCTGCAGTGGTCAAGAACGCCCTCAACCGTGTCTCCCACATTTCCTGCAACTCATCCCTCACACCCCATCCATGCTATAACCACCAAAAGAGAATCCCCCTCATCCCCACATACCACCCCACCAACCTTCAGATCCAACACATCATCCTCCGACACTTGCGTCATCTGCAATCCGACCTTACCACCAAAGACATTTTTCCCTGCACACTCTTGTCTGCCTTCCAGAGGGACCACTCTCTCTGGGACTCCCTTGTCTGGTCCACACTCCCCTCCAACCCCACCACACCCGGCACCTTCCCCTGCAACCACAGGAAGTGCTATACCTGCCCCAACACCACCTCCCTCACCCCCACCCCAGGCTCCAAGAAGACTTTCCACATCAAGTAGATGTTCACCTGCACATCTGCTAATGTGGTATACTGCATCCACTGTACCCGTTGCGGCCTCCTCTACATCGGGGAAACCAAGCGGAGGCAAAACTTTCCACTTTGCAGAACACCTACACTCGGTTCGCAATAAACAACTGCATCTCCCAGTCACGAACCATTTCAACTGTCCCTCCCATTCCTTAAACGACATATCCATCATGGGCCTCCAGCAGTGCCACAATGATGACACCCGAAGGTTGCAGGAACAGCAGCTCATATTCCGCTTGGGAACCCTGCAGCCCAATGGTATCAATGTGGATTTCACAAGCTTCAAAATCTCCCCTCCCACTACTGCATCCCAAAACCAGCCCAGCTTGTCCCTGCCTCCCTAACCTGTTCTTCCTCTCATCTACCCCTGCTCCCACCTCAAGCCCCACCCTTATTTCCTACCTACTAACCTAAGCCTACCTCCTTGACCTGAACTATCCACTCCCTACCTCCCCGCCGACACTCACTTTTACTGGCTCCATCACTGCCTCTTTAACTTGTCTGTCTCCTCTCCACCTATCCTCTCCTCTAACCATCTTCAGTCCACCTCCCCCTGTCTCCCTATTTCTTTCAGAACCCTCTCCCCCTCTCCCATTTCTGATGAAGGGTCTGGGCCCGAAATGTCGGCTTTTGTGCTCCTAAGATGCTGCTTGGCCTGCTGCCTTCATCCAGTTCTACACTTTGTTGTCTCGGAAGCTATAAAGGTTATGAGTGAAGATGTGGGGAAAGTCAACATTTTCAAGTACCTGGATTCAGTATTGATAGAAGAGGCAAGAATGGAAATGAGAATAGGGCAATGGTGGGAGTAATTGGAAGACATGTATTGGGATGCTACATAATTGGAAAGTATTGATGAAACTACAACAAGAATATACATCAGGGTTTGATATATATAGGGCAAGATAAAGAAGAAAGGAACAATGATGAGTTGCAGAGGTGTGGATACTGAGATAGATGTGCCAAGAAAGAGAAATCAGAAACCAATATGAGGGCATCAGTGAAGATTGTGGGAGCATCAAAGAAAGTAGCTGAGATAAGATTGTTGGGGAGAGACGAACAGAAACATGGTGAAGTGAGTGATGGAGAAAGAGAAAAAGAAGAAGAAAGCCCGAGGTTCAGTGGAAAAATAAGGTGGTGACAGACTTAACCACAGAGAATTGGAAGAGGAATGGATGACAGACACAGAGATGGAGAAGGATAATCAACCAGCATTATAATGAATCAAAGAACAATGGGGCGAGTCAAAAGAAGACATAAGTAAATGCAATCTCTAAATTGTGATATTTTAATTCTTTAATTACCACAGTAATTTTCTTTCAAGAACATCTATAAAAATGCTGTAAAAAAATTCTGTAAACGAAAAGACAACGAGACTATCAGAATTAAATCACGAATCTGACAATATGTGAGAAAGTGAAATATAAGTGAAATCATGGCTCCAATTAGCTCTCTTAAACAAATCCATCCTCTACATACCATTGAATTAATTTCACATTGTTGTTCTCAGATCTATGGAGGGGTAGAATTTCTATGGGAAGCTAGGGGTATGGTGCACGCAAACATTGTTGGGGACCTCCTGCTGTAATTTGGAGGGTATATCCAGTGAAATAGCTGGCACCAACACTTTTTCTAGCATTTATACCAGTCCCCAGTCAAGAATATGCCAGGGGAGAATTCCCTAGGAAATTACTGTCACACTTAACCTGTCCTTGTATGATCCACTTCTGCCATTCATCTCCTACCAACAGAAACATCCTGCATGGATGTGAGTTTGCTCCGACGAAGCGCTGGTGTTATGTCCCGCTTTCTATTTATCTGGTTAGGTTTCCTAACACCAGCGCTTCGTCGGAGGCTCACTGATGATGTTACCTAGAATGGTGACAAAACGTCTGAAAACTAACCTTCCAGCTCAGCAAACAAACTCACATCCAGAACCTCAACCTGAGCTACAAATCTTCTCAAAACTCGCTAACATCCTGCATGCGTATATCATGTTTAATGTAGTCAAATGCTGCCAAGACATCAACCTGGAGCATTATCAAATACAATTTGACATAGATCCATGTAAGAACCAGGAGGACAGGTAAACAAATGTTTGGTTTAAGGGGTAGGCTTTGAGGATCATCTTCAAGCGAGAAGATGTAGACAGTTTTAAGGGGGGGAATTACAGACCTTAGAGATTAGGCTGTTGAAGTGTTAGCTTTCAGTGGGGCAGCAAGGAAGCACAAAAGATCAAATTAGAAGATGACAGAGATCTCCAAGAGGTGTAGGGTGACAGGACACTACATATATCTTCGAGGAAGAAATCATGTCAGATTTGAAAAATATGGGAATTTTAGAATCAAGACACAGCCGGACCGGGAATCAGTGTAAATTAGGAAGAACAGGAAACGGCTGGTGAATGGGCTTTATGCAAAGTAAGATTCCAGGAATGTTTGTAAGATTCCTAAGTGAAGATTCTGCTTGACGGCTGTCCAGTTTCAAAACTGCCAATCTAAACACAAGAACTGCACCCATTTCTCTATTGTTCAGCCACTACTTTCTGTCCACCATGGACATCATGCCCAGTATGGCCAATTGCAGCAATATAGATCCATCTCCTCCTTTAACTCAGATTACATAGTAACTGCCTGGATAGCACAGCAGCAAAACCTTTGCTATAGATTAGAAAGTCAGAGCATGTCATCTGTTGCTCAGTTGGTAGCACTCTCACATCCAAACCATAGAAGTCAGGAGTTCAAGTCTCACACCAGTGGTTTTAACACATAAGCCAAGCTGAAACATTAGGGCATTGGTGATGAAGATTGCCATCATTGAGGTGCCATCTTTTTGATCGGATCCTAAAGTCATAGAGATAAAGTCATAGAGATGTACAGCTTGGAAATAGATCATTCGGTCCAACTCGTCCATGCAGACCAAATATCCAAAATAAATCTCATCCCATTTGCCAGCATTTGGCTCATAGCCTTCAAAACGCTTCCTATTCATATATCCATCCAGATGCCTTTTAATGTTGTAATTGTACCAGCCTCCACCACTTACTCTGGCGGCTCATCCCATACACGCACCATACTCTGTGTGAAAAAGTTGTCCCCTAGGTCCCTTTTAAATCTTTTCCCTCTACCCTAAATCAATGTCCTCTAATTTTGGACTCACCCACCGTGGGGAAAAGGCCTTGTCTACTTAACCTATCCATGTCTCTTATGATTTTATAAACCACTTTAGGGTCACCCCTCAGCCTCCAAAACTCGAGGGAAAATAGCCCCAGCCTATACAGCCTCTCCCTCTAGCTCAAAACTTCCAACCCTGGCAACATCCTTGTAAATCTTTTCTGAATCTTTTCAAGATTCACAACTTCCTTCCTATAGCAGGGAGACCAGAATTGCAGCAGTATTCAAAAAGGAACCTAACCAATGTCCTGTGCAGCCTCAACATGACCTTCCAACTCCTGTGCTCAATGCACTCAACAATAAGGGCAAGGAAACCAAACACCTTCTCCACTATCTTATCTACCTGCGACTCCACTTTCATGGAACTATGAACCTGCACTGCAAGATCTCTTTGTTCAGCAACACTCCCCAGGACCTTGTTTAGTGTACAAGTCCTGCCCTCATTTGCTTTTATAAAATGCAGCATCTCACATTTATCTAAATTATAGTCCATTTGCCACTCCACAGCCCATTAGCCCAACTGATTTACTTCAAAAGTATTTTATCAATCTGGAACATCCACACATTGTGAAAGATCCTTACAACTGACGTAAGATGCCTGGGTGTGAGAACTGAGAAAATCAATTAAACCACGGGCTCGTGATCACTATCCATTGAAACCTACTGGAAATATTCCAGGCTGGATGTTGGATGAGAAAGAGAATAGGTTTGATTCTGATGTCCTGTCAACAACAACTTACATTAATATACTGCAATTAACATTGTCAAACAGGGAGGTAATTGCGCAATGGTATTATCGCTTGACTGTTAATCCAAAGACACAAGTAATGTTCTGATTTCTGAGCAAGGGTCCAGGCCTGAAACATTAGCTTTCCTGCTCTTCTGATGCTGCCTTGCCTGCTGTGTTCATCCAGCTCTACACCTTGTTATCTCATTAAGGTTCTGGAGATCTGGATTCGACTCCCTCGACAGCAGTTAGTGGAGCATGAATTCAATAAATATGTGGAATTAAGAGTCTAATAATGACCATGAATCCATTGCCAATTGTTGGAAAAACTCATCTGGTTCGCTAACATCCTTTAGGGAAGGAAACATCTATCCTTACCTGGTCTGGCCGACACGTGACTCCAGCCCGCAGCAATGTGGTTGACTCATAACTGCCTGCTGGATAATTAGAGATGGGCAAGACATGCTGGCCTAGCCAGCAACACCCTCATCCCATGAATAAATGTTTTTAAAAGTCCAAGGACCATTATTAAGCAGTCTTTCTCTGTAAGCAACAACTGCAGGTGACAAGCTGCTTGAGCAACAAGGTAGGTTTTAAGGCATGATTTAAAGAAGTAGAGGGTTAGAGAAATGGCAATGGTTGGGGATGGAATTATAGAGCTTTGGGCTTAGGGAGCTGAAGGCACAGGATTCAATAGCAGTAATAGTGAGAAGTCCAAGGACAGGTCACCGGCAGATTTTTCCACACCTCATAACACACTTTCCTCATGAGTTGCTAGTCAGATCCTCCCATTTTTCATTTCAACAAGCAACATGAGTAAGGAAAAGAGTACAGAAGGTGGTTTCCCATTTCTCTTGTGTGCTTAAAGGACACACTGGCTCTCTTCCTAAATGAGCCTCATTCTATAAGCAACCATTGTACCTCAAGCTTCCAGTGCTTCTGACATCACCAGCAAAAAATTATTGCTCCTACCATGAGGCATCATTCATAATTCAGAGTTAACCTGGGGTCTTGGGTGGCTCACAGAGCGACAGGAACGACCAACCCCACATTCCCAGTGACACTGCCAATCTACTGCCAACGATAAACTGAAAGGTCAGATGTGTGCCAGAAACAGAGCAAGGCTGATATTTTGGAAGGTTCTAGAACAGGAGCTGGTTACAGCTATTAGGAGGGTCCAGGTTATGGATGGATTTTTAAACAAGGATATGAATGATAAAATCACAACTTACATGTAAACATTGGATGGTGGCAGAGAAGGAGTAAGCACTTTGAAAAATAGATTAGAAAATATTAATATCTATCCATGTGATATTCAATCCAACAGCTAGTACCAGGTTAACCTTAATTCTTTTTAGTAAGGAGATACATATGTACATACATCATTAATAAACCATTTCAGATCTGAAATTGCATGAATTACCATCAGATGAAGTTATTAATTTAAATAACTATTTGAATTGCTGATGAATCTGACCTACAGTCAATTGCTCAGCATTAATTTTCAGGAAGTTTCCGTACTCTGTCTTCAGTCTCTGCAAAATTACCTAAAGTAAATGCTACACAGGGTCTTTAAAGTGACTGGCATAGAGACTACACAAAGAGAAAACAGGCCAGAATTCCTGAACTCACCTGGCCGAGCGTGGAGGCTCACAGACTGTGTAATGAAAGAAACACTCTCAACTCATGCCTCCACAGGTACAAGGGCTTGGAAACACTTCATGGTCAAGATTCACAAATGGTCACACATGTAAGATGCATAGAGTCATAGAGTTGTACAGCATGGAAACAGACTCTTCAGTACAATTAGTCTACGCTGACCAGAGATCCTAAATTAATCTAATCCCATTTGCCAGTATTTGATCCATGTCACTCTAAATTTTACCTATTCATGCACCTATCCAAAAGCTATTTAAATGCTGCAATT
Source organism: Stegostoma tigrinum (assembly GCF_030684315.1). Classification (NCBI taxonomy): domain Eukaryota; kingdom Metazoa; phylum Chordata; class Chondrichthyes; order Orectolobiformes; family Stegostomatidae; genus Stegostoma; species Stegostoma tigrinum. The sequence continues at coordinate 89,633,669 of NC_081361.1, read as the reverse complement.
GTTCTAACCTCTACCACACCTGATCTGCTGAACGAAATGGTCTCCCAATCTTTTAGAGTGAAAGCAAGAAGGATGGCATGGGAGAAAATTTGAAGAAACTACAATCAAACATTAATAAAGGTATTATGGCCCAAATCTTCCAGTCACCACATCATCAAAGGCTGGACGTAAGATCCAGGTGTACGTCAGGGCATTTCAGAAATCCCAATACATTGGCTCCAGAGGAGTTGTCCATGAAGCTAGAACCGTGATTGACAATTCCTCCCAGTTCCCTGAGTCCTTCAGCAAAACTGTCTGACTGAATTAGAGCTGAAGGCTTTAATCTGTACTGATACACTGAGTTAGATGGTTACCCAGGAAATGTTAAACAAATTAAAGCTGTTTCCAGCTTCTAGGTAAGCATAAAACTGATGATTCCCCTGACGAAAAATTTTAAATCCAATCCTCCCCAAACTCAAACCACCACCTGCCTTTGAACTATCTAACTCCTCTATAAAGGACACTTGACTCCATTCCTGACTGTCTCCAAATTTAGCTGACTTGATCACCCCATCTGATTCTTCTCCACTCACCGTCAAACTTCCATGGAACTCCCCTGATCCACCAACCCATTCACTGACTCTTCCCCGCTCCCCCCCACACCGCCACCAATCTGATTCTACAAGCCACCCAGGTTAAAGCAGCCTCAGCTGTCTGGAGGAATGCCCTGCAGTGTAGGAAGAAGATCAAAGATCTTCTCTACTCTGCCTCCATCTTCTCTCTGATACCTCACACTCACTCTATCTCTCCTGTACACACCTCCCACCAAAGTTCCCACTGTACCATGATGAACATGAACCCATTGTTGATTGTTGGAAAAACCCATCTGGTTCACTAACATTTTTTAGGGAAGGAAACTGCCATCCTCACCTCATCTGGTTGACTCTGAACTGCCCTCTGGGCAATTAGGGATGGGCAATAAATGCTGCCAAGCCAGTGATGCTCACATCCCATTAATGAATTAAAAAGCTCTGAAAATTGCCTGAAATATTTTCCCTCATTTAACCTCATCCACTCCAAATGTCAATGTTACTAACCATGCATGCTAATGATGTGAAGTGCATTGATTACAGGAGCATTCTGGAAGTAAATCGGAGATGTGCCATAAGGGCTCTTGGGGGCTGGCATATATTGGGTGCCAATGTCCACGGACATGCATTTTATGAGACCAAATCGTGACCTAAGAGGTCAGTGTCATGGAGGTCCTATAGGGCAAAAGGCCAGCTGAATTCACCAGGTATCCTCTCTGGTTTCCATGTCCAGTTTTCTCAATTTCTAGCTTGTTTGGCACATTTTGTGGAAGTGGATACTGAATATTAACAAAACATTTAATGAGCAATAATCCCCTCAATTAGCAACTCGCTGCTATCTAGTGAGAAACTCACTGCATGCTTATAAGAAGGATTAAAAGTGGATCAAGATGAGCATATTATTGAAATCGGCGCTGCCAGATTTTTCGCTCAATTCTGCCAAAAATCTCAACATAGCCCACATCACTCAGGCCACTATAAGATTTTGCCCAAAGTGTAGTGTTAAACCATATGATAAAAAAAATCTTCTGACTGAGAGGTGAGAGTGCTCCTAACAAAACCTTGCGGGAGGACATTTATCAAATTATGCTAAAGTTACACCTGCAAAATAGACTATTCAGCCCATAGGTCCATGGAATGTTTATGCTGCACATGAGGCTCCTCCTACAACCCCACCCACCATCATTTCGGCTTCTTAACACATCCTATTAGTTCATTTTTCTTTTCATGCGTTTATACACCTTCACCTTAAACGCATCCATGCTATTCACCTTGGCTACTTGCTTAAGTAACATGTCCCATATTCTAACCATTCTCTGAGTATAACCCTTCTTCTGAATTCCTTATTGGATGTATTGCTAACTTTTTGATATCATTATCACTTTTAGTTTTCGTCTCTCAAAAACAGGAAACATGATATTTCATTTGATTTAATTGTCATGTACACTCAAGTACAGGAGTACAGAGAAAAGAGTGTAATGTTGCCACACAAGGTACCGTCTTCAGTACAAATTCCTGGGTACAGAAACCTAAGAACACGGTAGTAAGAAAGAACAAAATTAAAAGTTAAACATTGCAGTAATTGTAGTATAGCATAAAATGCCCAAAATAAGGCTAAAAGTTACTTGTTCTCTCTGTTTACCCAGTCAAACCATTCAATAGTTTTAAAGGCTTCTATTAAGTGAGTTCCTCAGCATTTCCCTTACTACCGAGAACTAAGACAGAATTTGAGCTTATTCCAGAACAATCTGTCCACAAGCCGGAAACTACATTACACGTATTAATAAATTAGCAAGGAGGTCTGGAATGTTCACCCCTGTTAAAACATGCCAGATTCAGCGTGTGATGAATTGAAGTTTTGATTTTTGTAATGCTGCACTCTGGATGACCCTGCACACTTGAGCCTTATTTATTGCTGTAATTTCAAACACATCAGATTTCTTTTTGAAAGGAGTTTGTGAGTGTATAGCTATCACTACAGTACATGTCCAGCTGTTAAGCAATTGGTCACTGCAGAAACTGGAATTACAGTTCCTTAGCAGACACAACAATGAAGTTCTACATTTGAGTAAAATGAACTCTTTGTTTACATAAATCTACAGTGAGAATTTGAACTACAACATTTATTAGAATCCCTAGTGTGGAAACATGCCATTCAGCCCAGTAGGTCCACAGCAACCCTCTAAAGAGTATACCCCCCACATCCACCACCCCTACCCTCACCGTGTTGTTTACATAGATCTACAGTGCAAATTTGAACTACAACATTTATTAGAATCCCCATTGTGTGGAAACAAACCATTCCTCCCAGTAGGTCCACAGCAACCCTCTAAAGTGTATACCCCCCACATCCACCGCCCCTACCCTCACTGTGTGACTCTGTATTTCCCATGGCTAATCTACCTGCACTTCCCTGGACACTATTTATCACGGCCAATTCACCTAGCCTGCACATCTTTGGACTGTGGGAGGAAACCGGAGCCTGTGGCAGAAACCCATGCAGACCCAGGAAGAATGTGCAAACTCCACACAGATGGCCCAAGGTTGGAATCGAACCAGCTCCTTGGCGCTGTGAGGTGGAAATGCTAACCACTGAGGCACTGTGTCATTATTCTGGAAACAGATGCTTATGAACTTTATCAAATGATAGAGAGTCTGAATACTCAGTTCAGCAATGCCTTTCTTGACTGGACAACTCGAGCTGTATATGGATCCTAATCCACTTCTGTGGCCAATCTGTAACCAAATGCAGGAGTTTTACTTGACGCTCCATTCTATCTAGTGGCTGTCCATCAAACAACAAATCTTATTCAATGAGGTAAATTAAATCAGTCAGTTAATTCAATGCTTTGTTGTTACAAACTGTCAGGCCACTTTATAACATACACTGTATCCTGAATCAGAATATCTCTTCCTAATTCATACAGATTGCCTCCAGGCATCCATGAACCCTTTCGTGTAATTCAGCCACAAGAAGAGTGTATTGCCATTTCACAGTATTGATACATGATCAAGTCACCTGCCACACATACACACAACAGTCAATAGTTTCTCATCTTCTTGCACACTCCTACTCCACAGGCATTTGAAAAATTCCTAAAGTGTCAAGGGATCAAAGGCAGTGGAAGAAGCCACTCCGGCCTTATTGTCATCATTAGCCAAAATCCAAAATGTTCAACCTAATCCACTTTTTCATCGTCTTCGTATTTTGAGGATATGTCAATATTTGTGCTCTGCACCCATAGTTCCATTCTTGCAAATGGGTGCCATCAATGCAAGACAATAAAAATATTATTGACGTAAAACAAAGTAGTAAATAGTAAATTGTGGATTATCTATTGCAGTTATGTTCTATTCATTCCATGGGTACTTGCATGTGGATTCCCCCCCGGTCCTAAGTCTGGGTATTCTATATGCCAGTTGCTTTTACCAAGGTCAACCTCTGCTGAGAGATGTGAAAGTATGAAGTACTTTCTACAGACCATTCTACAGACGTCAATTATGCATAGAAAACCAACACAAAGATTTCCTGGAAAAGGCAGAATAGTGCCTGTTAATATATGCACAATGCCATCTGTGTGATAGGTAGCTTCCACCCTGTCACTTGGCTGTGACCCAGCACTGCAACACTGCATTTCTGCATGATAATTGTGCCATCTACCGGTAACCATACATCAACCAACAATATTATAATAATCAGCATTTTGTTTTAAATTTGGATTCAATTGCCTACAATTTAATTATCTAAATTTCTTAACTTAAATTATGATGTGACTGCTTAGGTACCACATTCCCTGTGGTACTTTGTCATTAATAAAAAGTAAGACCTAACATGTCGTTAAAGTCACTGAGACTTTGTCATCACAAGGACTGAGCAATGGTCATTCCAATCTATATGGTCACAGAGAGCTGTATCTCTGATAAGTATAAATGCCTAGTAGTTTTTCCCCTCTTGGCGGTACCCTCAGCACCAGCATCAGACATAACCTTATAGGATTTGGCCAGTTTGGTCAATAGTGATACTATGGATCAAATGTGATAGACTTCAAAGTTCCCGATCCCAAGCCCTGTCGCTCTTGTGGCTGAGGGATGACAGTTGGTGGTGATCAGTAGCACGTTGCCATGCTCACGTTTTACATGATGCCACGAGACTCAATGAATTCAATGCTGAATGCTGTGAGGACAACTTCCTCCCAGCTGTATGTCGATGCCTGGTTTGTGCTTCCAGTATTTATGCTTTCCAGTACAGTGGTACCTATAACATTTTGTGCAGGGTATTATTCTGTGATCATGACTAGTCTCAGATTGTTGCTTGCCTTGACTGTTGGACAGTTCTCTCGATTTTGGCACAAATCCCCAGATGTTAGTAGATTGGCAGGGCTGGTTGTTATTTCTGGATCCTGTTGTCCATCCAGTTTTGACTTTTGACTTAACTTCAGTAGTTTGATACAACACAGTGGCATGCTTGGTTTGCTCAGTGGGCTGTTAAGAATGAAACACATTGCTGTGGATATTATGTCACATGTAGGCCAGACCAGATAAGGATAGCAAATTTCGGTCTCTAAAAGCTACTTGTAAACCAGATGGCATAATCCCGGCATACCTGAACTATAAACACTTGAATATTAATATGACACGAGCTGCCAAGAAAAGCAAAACAGCAATAAAAAAACATAGTGACACTCAGCATATAATTACTAGGATTTGTGTTCTTCATGAAATATATCACATAAATATGAAAATCTGAGTTTTTAAGAACTTGCAGAAAAGCTACTTTAAGTATTCATTAGTTCATTACTTCATGTGAACCATTTCAACTCATTATCCATGACCAAGAAACAACAGAAGTACAAGTTGTATCAGAGCAGCAGGAAAGCTGACGTTTCGGGTCTGGGGAGAGATAGTAGGAACTGCAGATGCTGGAGAATCTGAGATAACAAGGCGTAGAGCTCGATGAGCACAGCTGGCCAAGCAGCATCAGAGGGGCAGGAAGGCTGATGTTTTGAGCCTAGATACTTCTTCAGAAATGGGGGAGAGGAAGGGAGTTCTGAAATAAATAGGGAGAGATGGGGAGGCAAAAGAGGATGGATAGAGAAGAAGATAGGTGGGGAGGAGACAGACAGGACAAAGATTTGGGGATGGAGCCAGTAAAGGTGAGTGTAGGTGGGGAGTTAAGGAGGGGCTAGGTCAGTTCAGGGAGGACGGACAGGTAAAAGGGGCGGGATGAGGTTAGTAGGAAGAGATGGGATGGGGCTTGAGGTGAGAGAAGGGGATAGGTGGGAGAAAGGACAGGTTAGGGAGGTGGGGACGAGCTGGGCTGGGTTTGGGATGCAGTAGGGCCCGTCCCCACCTCCCTAACTTGTCCTTTCTCCCACCTATCCCCTTTTCCCACCTCAAGCCCCATTCCTATCTCCTATCTATTAACCTCATCCCACACCCTTGACCTGACCGTCCTCCCTGAACTGACCTGTCTTCTCCTTAACTCCCCACCTACGCTCACCTTTACTGGCTCCATCCCCACCTCTTTGACCTGTCTGTCTCCTCTCCACCTATCTTCTTCTCTATCCATCTTCTATCCGCCTCCCCCTCTCTCCCTATTTATTTCAGAACACCCCTTCCCTCCTCCACTTCTGACAAAGGGTCTAGGCCTGAAACATCAGCCTTCCTGCTTCGCTGATGCTGCTTGACCTGCTGTGTTCATTCAGCTCTACACCTTGTTACTTCAGACTCCAGGACCTGCAGTTCCTACTATCTCTAAGAAGCACACGTTAAGTGTCTTCAGGAGGCTGATTTTGGAGTGTACGTCATTCCACAGCACCAGAGTGTCAACAACACATAATCTTATGCCTCAAACTCAATCAACACAGCATCAGAGGCATCAGCAGTGGTGTCATGATCAGAGTGAGTCTGTCTGAGAAAAGTAGAGTGCTTCTGAACAGAATAGTACATAACATGTGGCATCATGGATCTACCTATACCACATGGGCTGCAGGGGTTCAAGAAGGCAGCTCACCGCTACCTTCTCAAGAGTATCTAGGAGTGGGCAATAAATGGTGGGCCAGTCAGCAATGCCCACATCCCATGAGTGAATGATAAAAAGTAACATGTGGCAATTACGAGAAACTGAGGTTTCATTTAAGCTCTCCGTACCTCCAGGTATCAGAAGATTCAGAGAAGCAGCTATAAGCAGTATTCCATGTCTCATGGAGAAATGGAGATAAGCAACACAAGGGTAAGGCTGGATGTTATTGTCAGCGACAGACCCAGTCACAGTAGAGGAGGTGTTCACAACCACATCCAATATTTCTGGGACACCCCCCACTGTTCGGGTTAAGATCCAAAGTTTTGAAACTGATGCTTTATGCATTGATATCAACAATCTCCATTTGATGTGCAATGTTGGTGGGGATTAACCCGTATTCCTTTCTTTCACCAATTCACCATTTCCATTATTAGCAAATACAAACTGAAGGAACTACAGATGCTGTAAATCAGGAACAAAAACAAAGTTGCTGGAAAAGCTCAGCATCTGTGAAGAAAAAAATGAGAGTTAACATTTTGGGTCCTTCTGAGGAAGTTCTGAGAAACGGTCACCGGACCTGAAACATTTCTTTCCTTAGGAAAGGATGACATCTCAGGCTTTCTTTGTTTTGTCATAGAGTCATTGAATCATACAGCACTCAAGGAAATTGAAGGAAAACATAGCATATGCATTTTCCTTGACTGAGGCTGACCTGGATAAACTAACAAATGATTTGGACAATTTCCTTAGTTTCAGGACCCAAGTGTATTTTCACTGTAATATCAGAAGGACAGCTTAAGAAATATAATTACAAATATTTCAATGTGAAGTTCTGTTCAGAGAAACTTAAAAATAATGTCAGTGAGTGGGTCATGTATTGTCAATTAAATTTCAAGTAAATTTACTTTCATTGGACTAAATGCTAAAAGAAAAGAGCCATAACACCCTCTACTGGCCAATAATAATTCTGAATCGGATCATTTCTTTAAGAATGTTTGATAAAATCCAGCTTCAATTGTGATGCATATTATTTTAATTGTATTGTCTGCTTCTACTTTTCAGGTATCAAAGCATCCATAATAAGCCAGGAAGCCAAATGGGAAAGGAGCATGAATTATTGTTGTACTCTAAAATAGAGCCTGTACTCATGGTGAATCTACACTAGATCCAGCCTTGGCACACGCAGCTCTGCAGACTATCCCTGGGTCTTATTCATTTTTGTTTCTCATCATTAACCACCACCAGTAAAATACCTATGTCGCCAACTGGCCACTTACGTGCAAAGCTCTTTAAAGGCAATGCTAACAATCAAAAAGTGAGGGACAGGTAGAGAGTGTGGGGAAGGCCTAAATCAAAATAGAATTGGGATGAAAACTAAAGCATTCCACACCCTGAGATGCTCACCTATCTCTAACAACTTCAAGAGTATTGATGGACACTGTGTGCTTCCTCTCCAATGACATGAACATAGCCACGGAAGAGGAGCAAACAGTCAGCATATATGACCCTCTCCATGACATGCTGCCTGGACCTGTTTATAGCCAGCCTAGCCAAGCTCAGGAGCAGACTTGCCTACATTCCCCTGACTGTACACCCAAAGATCAGGAACATGGGGGTGAACTGCAACCAAAAGCAATTTTCAAATTTCTTAAAAAAAGGGAATGCAATCACCCACTACCAATACATGCATCGACCACGGACTCAACAGTACTGCAAAACAAACAGTTACGTTGTGAGACCGGGAACCACCATGGGACGTTGCATGCAATACTCTCCGCCCCAAGGAAAATGGGAGCTGGGTCTGCTTTAGATATTTTGAAATCAACCTGCTCAGAATGGTGTCATACACACTGCTGGAGTGGGTGGGACTTGAACCCAGGCCTTCTGGATAATAAGAAGGGACATTACTATCACTATGCCACAAAAGCCCTCTGGCTCTGTTTCTTTTCCCCTTTATCCAGAAGTGGTCTCACGTACCACAGATCAGGATTTATTTCCCATCACCAAGTTATCATTTTTTTTGTTTTTAACTACTAACAGCAGTCATTATATCACCTGTACAGCCAATTGAATACTTAAATGCAAAGCCCATTAAGGGTAAAACAAATCATCAAAGGTGAGGGAGGCAGGGAAAGTGGGAAGGGGAAAAATCAAAATGGAATTGGAGAGATAAAGCACTGTATACCCCATGGCATCCACCTCTCTCTCTTGAGGCATCGTGGGTATTGGTGGACACACTCTCCAAGGACACCTGGACACAAGTGGTACTGACAAAGATGGACAGTCTGTAGAACTGTCCCCTACACAGCCCTTTTCCTGTACCTATGCATATCCAACTTGGCCAGGGTCAGGAGAAGACTCACCCAGGAGGTCCTCCAATCTGCCCATACCACTCCACATCAGGTGCCCAAAGCTCAGGGCCGTAGGGTTGAAGTGCAACCAAATGCACAAGAAAAGGTTTTTAAAATAACTAAATAGGAAGTGTAATTACTCACAAGAAATAATACATGATCCATGGACTCCACAGCACAGTCAGATAAGCAATTGGGCTGGGAGTCTGTGAACCAAAATTCTCTGTCCAATGCCAATTCAATCCTCCACTTTGCTTTCACCCTGACCTCTCTGATCATGGCCTGCTACTCCAGTCCAGTAAAGTGAGTGCAACAATTCATCTATCGATTCAGCATTCTACAGCCTTTTGGGCTCAACAATGAGTTTAACAGTTTTATGTCAAGACATCTGCTTCCATACTGTGATAATGGGAACTGCAGATGCTGGACAATCCAAGATAATAAAATGTGAAGCTGGATGAACACAGCAGGCCCAGCAGCATCTCAGGAGCACAAAAGCTGATGTTTCAGGCCTAGACCCTTCATCAGAGAGGGGGATGGGGTGAGGGTTCTGGAATAAATAGGGAGAGAGGGGGAGGCGGACCAAAGATGGAGAGAAAAGAAGATAGGTGGAGAGGAGAGTATAGGTGGGGAGGTAGGGAGGGGATAGGTCAGGCCAGGGAAGACGGACAGGTCAAGGAGGTCGGATGATGTTAGTAGGTAGGAGATGGAGGTGCGGCTCGGGGTGGGAGGAAGGGATGGGTGAGAGGAAGAACAGGTTAGGGAAGCAGAGACAGGTTGGACTGGTTTTGGGATGCAGTGGGTGGAGGGGAAGAGCTGGGCTGGTTGTGTGGTGCAATGGGGGGAGGGGACGAACTGGGCTGGTTTTGGGATGCGGTGGGGGAAGAGGAGATTTTGAAGCTGGTGAAGTCCACATTGATACCATTGGGCTGCAGGGTTCCCAAGCAGAATATGAGTTGCTGTTCCTGCAACCTTCGGGTGGCATCATTGTAGCACTGCAGGAGGCCCATGATGGACACGTCATCTAAAGAATGGGAGGGGGAGTGGAAATGGTTTGCAACTGGGAGGTGCAGTTGTTTATTGCGAACCGAGAGGAGGTGTTCTGCAAAGCGGTCCCCAAGCCTCCGCTTGATTTCCCCAATGTAGAGGAAGCCACACCGGCTACAATGGATGCAGTATACTACATTGGCAGATGTGCAGGTGAACCTCTGCTTAATATGGAAAGTCATCTTGGGGCCTGGGATAGGGGTAAGGGAGGAGGTGTGGGGGCAAGTGTAGCATTTCCTGTGGTTGCAGGGGAAGGTGCCGGGTGTGGTGGGGTTGGAGGGCAGTGTGGAGCGAACAAGGGAGTCACGGAGAGAGTGGTCTCTCCGGAAAGCAGACAAGGGTGGGGGTGGAAAAATGTCTTGGGTGGTGGGGTCGGATTGTAGATGGCGAAAGTGTCAGAGGATGATGCGTTGTATCCGGAGGTTGGTGGGGTGGTGTGTGAGAACGAGGGGGATCCTCTTTGGGCGGTTGTGGCGGGGGCGGGGTGTGAGGGATGTGTTGTGGAAAATGCGGGAGACACGGTCAAGGGCATTCTCGACCACTGTGGGGGGAAAGTTGCGGTCCTTGAAGAACTTGGACATCTGGGATGTGCGGGAGTGGAATGCCTCATCGTGGGAGCAGATGCGGGGGAAGGCGGAGGTTTTGGGAATAGGGGATGGAATTTTTGCAGGAGGGTAGGTGGGAGGAGGTGTATTCTAGGTAGCTGTGGGAGTCGGTGGGCTTGAAATGGACATCAGTTACAAGCTGGTTGCCTGAGATGGAGACTGAGAGGTCCAGGATGGTGAGGGATGTGCTGGAGATGGCCCAGGTGAACTGAAGGTTGGGGTGGAAAGTGGTGGTGAAGTGGATGAACTGTTTGAGCTCCTCTGGGGTATGCTTCCATACTGTCATGTATTTTTGGTGATTCAGTTTCTTTTTATGAAATTCCTTCCTTTATTCCTTCATGGTGCATGTCGATGACTGTAAACCTGCTATTCACAACTCAGCTACATATAATTTTTGTTTCGTTTTGTTTGTTATTTTACCCATGCATTCCTTTCGGCTTTTATCTTTTGGTATCTTTTGCTCACAGAACTCACCTTCTGTCCTTCCATTCTCTGTGATCACCAGCACTGCCGCCACCATCAACAACATCACCACTCCCCACCCGTTTTACTTGTTTAAAATAAATGACATTTCTGTATATCCCCAGTTGTGTTGAAGGATTATCAAAGCTTTAACTTTGTTTTATTCCACAGATGTTGTTGCTTCTACACTATGTGCTCAAACACTGTAATATCTCAGAGCAACATTCCTTGAACCCTGGAGTGGGAACATTTGGGGAGATGGTGAGTGGTGGTAATACAAAGAAGCAAACAAACATTTGAATTATGGATAGAAGTAGGTCTTTCAGCCCTTCAATCCTGTTCTGCCATTCATTAAGATTGTGCCTGATCTGGTTGTCGCCTCATCATTCCACCTAACATGGATAACCTTTGACTCCCCAGTTAGTCAAGAGTGTAACTATCAAATGTCCCTGGCCTAGTAAATCAGAGAAAAAAAGCTAACATTCTGGTGACCTGGGTTCAAATCCAACCAGAGCAACTGATGGAATTGGAATTCAATTAATAACATCTGGAATTGAAAGCCAGTCTTAGTAACGGTGTCCATGAGACTATTAGTGATTGTTATGGCTCACTGATACCCTTCAGGGAAGAGAATCTGCCATCCCTGGCTGACATGCTATTCCTGATCCACAGCACCATGGTTGACACTTAATTGACCTCTGAAATGGCAGAGCAAACTGTTAGTTTCAAGGGTATATAGGGATGGGAAACAAATGCTAAACTTGCCAGTGATGTCCACATCTCACGAAAGAATTAGAAAAAAGAGCCCTGACTTGGCATAACAGCACTGTACCTTCTATCCTTTTTGTTTTTAATCATGAGACCAAGCCTTCTATACATGTCAGAGATAGTAGGAACTGCCATTGCTGGAGTCTGAGATTACAAGATGTAGAGCTGGATGAACACAGCAGGCCAGGGAGCATCAGAGGAGAAGGAAAGTTTCTATACATGTACCTTATTTTAAACTCTGCATTTTGTTGTAAGCTTAATTGAAGCTGAGGTTTTATGTTGTCTGTTACCAGGCTTATTGCTGATGTTGTTCTCATGTGATAAGTTCCCAAATTGAGACTTATAATTCTTATGAAATTTAGGAAATATCTTTAAGATCTTTTTCAGATCTCAAGCCTGCAAAGTAGAAACCTATTGTATAACTTACACATTCACTGTGATGGTCTGTTGCTGTTCAATATTATTTGCTTTAGTTTCCTTTCACCAGAAAGTTATTTAAACCAAGATAATTATTAGGTGTGAAGATAGTTCTGAGAAAATTAATAAAAAGCAGATTAATAGCAAAGTATTTTGCACTATCCTGACACCCTCCATGTACTGAATGTCAAATGACTCTCAATAACCCTTGTTTGACACATCTAACTGGTTGCAGATAAATCAGCCTCCTCAACACATTGACTATGGAGCCAAACCGTGGCACGGCAACTTGTGGATGATAAGGCAGGCACTAACTCAATATGGTGATCAAAACATTTTTATTTTGCAGTCAGACACCTTGGGATGCCATGCATCCTGTTGCCTCAAACTATGCAGGAGAATGCAGTGTTGAAAGGGTTAACTTCTGATCTCTGTAGCTGACGCATCTTTTGCAGAAGAATCGTAGATGTTAGAATCAGCTGTTCAGCCCACCAACTCCACACCATTCCTCTAAAGAGTATCCCACCCAGGCCCACCTCACAACCCTATCCCTCTAATCTTGCATTTACCTTGGCTAATCCACCTAGTCTGCACATTCCAGGACACTATGGGCAATTGAATATAGCCAATCCACCTAACCTGCACATCTTTGCATGGAAGGAGGAAACCAGAACACCCAGAGGCCAGCAAACTCTACACTGTTATCTGTGGGTGGTATCAAACCTGAGTCCCTGGCACTGTGAGGCAGCAGTGCTAACAGATGAGCCACCTTGCCACCCCTGTTTTCATCCTGTTATTAGGGGGTCTCGGAACAAAGTATTAAATGTTTGGTTTCTACTTGCAACATTTGGCTTTTTCAATTAGCAGAAGAATTATGCTCACACATTTTGGTTATCTATGACTTTTTTACAACTTTATATTACATCTAATTCCATTAGAATCAAGCTAAGAGTGAAAATTGTTGCTATGGTTTCATCCTCTTCTTAGTTTCTTTTCTATGCTACAAATTAATTTATAATTGTTTCTCTGAGTCAACCAGTGTTTAAGCTGTGAATAATTTACTCATCAATTAATATTTAATATACACATATATTGTCATGTCATCCATTCATAACACATTTCGCCTTGCAGTCAGAAGATTGTGGGTTTCAATACCATATCAGACATTTGAACAAGTAATTTAGATTGATACATCAATGTAATACTGAATACTAAGAGAGGTGTGACCAATTCAGTGAAATGTTAAATCAAGGATCTGTCATGAAAGATACCATAGTGCCGTAGAGGTAGAGGGCTTAAGAGGAAGTGGGGGTCATTTGCCTCTTTGAACCCGCTCCACCGTTCAAAAAGATCTGGCTGAGGTCTCAACTCCATTTTGGTGTCTAGCCTCTCCAACCCTTGACTCCTATATCTATCAAATGTCTTCTTAACTCAGCCTTGGATAAATTCAATGATCTACTCTCTTCTGCCTTCTGGGGAAGAGAATACCACACTCTAATAAAAATCCTCATCTCCATATTTAAAGAGAGATATTGTATTTTTAAAATGTGTCCACTAGCTTTAGTCGCCCCCAGAAAAGGAAACTGGTATTCACACAGTTGAGCCCTGTTAAGACCTTATATGTTGGGGAGATGATTGTGTTGGGTAGACTGGTAATAGGAAGATAGGAACATTGAACAGGCATAGGTCATTCAGTCTACTGACCCAGCTCCCCACTAAATTAGACTTCAAGTCACTTTCCCTCAACATCTCCCTACATCTCAGGAAGGATGCACTGGCTCTGGAGCAGGTCCAGAGGAGGTTCGCAAGAATGACCTTAGGAATGAAAGGTTTAATGTATTAGAAACATTTGAGGACTTTGGGTCTAGTTTAGAAGGATGACAGGGGGAGGTCTAATTGAAACTTGAATATTGAAAGGCCTGGACAGAGTGGATTTGGGAATATGTTTCCATTAACAGGAGAGACTGGAACCAAGGGCACAGCCTTAGAGTAAAGGGAAGACCCCGTGGAACAGCGATAGGGACAAACGTCTTCAAGCCAGAGAGTGCGAATCTATGTAAGTTATTCCCATAGTTGGCATGGAGGCAGAGTAATAAGAGTATATTTAGGACAGAGATACTGGTAGCTCTGCTGTAAAGTGTGTTTCATTAGCATGAATCAGCTGTAACACGATTGATGAATAGTGGACACTGTTTGGATAATGCAAACTTTCTGCTCTACAGGTACAGTGATTTTCTATAACGATTTCCCTATAATGTGATTTTCTATAGCACAAGATCATGCAAGAACGCAACTATTGCATTATCGGAGAACTGTCTGTAGATAGGTTCTTGATCGTTAAGGGGATCAAAGGTTACAGGGAGAAGGCGGGATATAGGGGTTGAGAAATTTATCAGCCACAATTGAATGGTGGAGTAGATTCAATGGGCCAAATGACCTAATTTCTGCTCCTATGTCTTAAGTTTCTGGGTAATCCAGGAGGCACAGCAGAAATTCATCTCAACACAAAAGAATCATACTAAGGGAGGATGACAAGGGAGATCAGGAACAGCATAGAAGCAGATGAAAAAGTATGCAATGTGGTGAAGATTAGTGGATTAGGAAGCCTTTAAAAATCAGAGGACAACTAAATAAAAATAAGGGAGAAGAACGTAGAGCATAGAATAAAGATTAGTACAACACAGGCCCGCCACGTCTGTACCAATGATAATGCCATTCTAAACTAATCCTATCTGCCTATACATGGCCCATATCCTTCTATTCTCTGCCTGTTTATATGTCTGTCTAAAGCCTCTTAAACAGTGCTTTGTATCTGCTTCTATCACATTCTCTGGCAATGTATTCCAGGTACCTAACACCTTCTGGGTAAATAATTTGTCTCTCATATCTCTTTTAAACATTCCCCCTCTCACCTTAAACTTATGTCCCTTAGTATTTGACATTTCCAACCTGGAAAAAAGATTCTGAATATCCACCCTATCCATGCCTCTCATGGCTTTATATGTTCCTATCAGCTCACCCCCTTAGTCTCCAATGGTCTAACAAAAACAATCTAAGTTTGTTCAACCTGTCCTGATATATCCCAGCCCAGCCAACATCCTCCAAAAGATCAGAAATCCTGCTCCTCTGATGCTGCTTGGCCTGCTGTGTTCATCCAGCTCTACACCTTGTTATCCCAACATCCTACACCAAATCTACACATCCTTCCTATAATGTGGCAACCAGAACTGTACTCAATACTCTAAATATGGCAAAACTAATGCTTTGTACATCTGCAACATGACTTGCAAACTTTTGTACTCAATGCCCTGACGAATGAAGGTAAGCATGCTGCATGCCTTTCTTACCACCTTGCCTATTTGCATTGCTACTTCAAGGAACTATGAACATAGCCCCACCTAATCTTACCAGCACCCATGTCCTTCTCCTTGGTGCATATCAATGTAAATTACCCATTAAGGGCCTCACTCATTTCATCTAATTCCACTGATAACTTGCCTCCACTGTTGTTGAGTGGACCTACCCTTTCCCTCTTGTTCCTAAAACATCTATAAAATGCCTTCGGATTCTCCTTAATCCTAATTGTCAAGGACTTTTCATGGCCCCTTTTGGCCCTCATAATAGCTTGTTTAGATTTTTTCCTGCTTCATTTATATCCCTTAAGAGCCCAGTCTGATTTCAGTTTCCTAAAATTTATGTGTGCTTCCTTTTGCTTGGGACTAAATTTTTAATATTCTCATCCAGGATTCCAGAATGTTGCAATCCTGATCTTTCATCTTCACAGGAACATGTTGGTCCTGAATGCTGGGCAACTGGCCTTTAAAAGCGCCCTATGTGTCAGGTAAATCCAAGTTCTAAGCTCATCTGCTTTACCTATTACGCTGCTTGAATTAAAAGAAATATACTTCAGACTGCCAGTTCTGCCATGTTACTTAATCTGACCCAGACTCTTCTATTTATTAGTTTTAACTAATTTAATCCTCAAACTATTGCTCCCAATCTTACTTTTTCAGTTTCTGCTTAATGCTCTTATAATTAGCCTTCCCCCGATTTAGCACTCTTACCCAAGGACCAATCTTATCCTAATCCATAACTATTTTAAAACCTACGAAATTATGATCACTGTTCACAAGATGCTCCCTCAATGAAACTTTGACCACTTGACCAGGTTTATTCCACAATACAAGGTTTAGTATGGTTCTTTCCTTATTTGGAGTGTCTACATATTGTTTCAAGAGAACCTCCTGGATGGACTTAACAAATTCTTCCCCATCTCAGCCCCTGGTACTAAGGGAGTTCCGTTCAAAATTGGGAAAGTTAAAATCACCCATTATAACCACTCTGTTGCTTTTACATCTTTCGATGATCTGTCTACATATCAGTCCCTCTATCTCCCACTCAGTTGAGAAGCCTAGCATATAACCTCATCAAATCAATTGCACCTTTCTTATTCCTGAGTTCTACCCGTATGGCGTTGTTGGATGACCCCATCAAGCTGTCCTCTTTCAATACAGCAGTGACATTCTGCTTAACCAGTAACACAACTCCCTCATCTCTGTTACATTCATTGTTGCTGGAAAAGCTCAGCAAGTCTGGCAGCATCTGTGAAGGAAAAAAGAGTTAATGTTTCAAATCCAGTGACCCTTTCTTAAACTCTGTTCTTTTCCTTCATAAGTGCTGCCACATGTGCTGAGCTTTTCCAGCAACTTTGTTTTTGTTCCTGACTTACAGCATCTACAGTTCTTTTGGTTTTTATTTTACATCCATCTCTATCTTGCCTGAAATGTCTAAACCCTGGTATGTTGAGCTGCTAGGCTTGCCCTTCTCTCAGCTAAGTTTCTGTCGTGGCTAAAACAGATAGCTCCATAAACCAATCCAAGTTCTAAGCTCATCTGCTTTACCTATTACGCTGCTTGAATTAAAAGAAATATACTTCAGACTGCCAGTTCTGCCATGTTACTTAATCTGACCCAGACTCTTCTATTTATTAGTTTTAACTAACTTAATCTCTTCTTTCTCCTCTATCATTCCACATGCTGACCTACTGTTCTGATTCCTACCTGCGGCACCCACCCCCACCCCAACATACTAGTTTAAACCCCCTGAGTAGCACTGGAAAATCTTCCTGTAAGGATATAGATTCAACAGAATTGGGTAAATGGTCCCTACTGAAACATTTCTCAATTCATTTTCGGGCAGATTTCAAGCCATGTCACTGTTCAGCTCTACAGATGCGCGTGTATCTGTTAAATTCAAGAGCTGCAATAAAATTCCAGTGAGACTGGTGTAAATTGGACTTAAGGGGATCGACATTAAGCTTAATTAAAAGCCAACCATCAGCAAGCGACATTGCCATCTCAAACCATTACAGCCAAGCAATTGATAGCATACACTTCTCCTCTGATAAAAATAAAATGGGAATCCTCTTCTCCAGGGCAATCTCACATCTTCACAGATCATACTCTACTTTCCAGATCTTTGCCCATTCACTTGATCCCTAAGAGGCTACAAAATAAAGATTTCAAGCTCCATGCATTATACACAAACGTAGACATTTTTGAACTGAGAGTGATAGGGTTTCTACCCTAATCAGCTAGAATTTAAAATGGTCAAAAAGTGGTCTCTGTTAGAGTGCAAACTTGAGGTGTTTAGAAGAGTTAGATTTCAGAACAATATAATTAGGGTCTTCTGCCGCTGGAAACTTGGAAATAGTCTGTCTCAGGGAATAAAGAGGTATCCTGCCAAAAGTAGGAATCCAGATTGAACCAGATATCCAACTTGTATCTAACAAGTATTTCTTTTGTTTTGTCTGGAGTCTGTAAAGTATCTCTGGAAAACATAACATTTGTGTCTTGTGCGTGGCGCTTAAATAGTTTTGGTAGTCAGATTAATGTATCATATTGTCTGCTTATTTTCAATGAAGTTCAATATTATTCATTAATACAATCTTACCTGACGGTTCATTTGTCCAAGCAGCAACATATAAACTATATAGATTAAAAGGATTCATTTGAACTTTGCAATTTTATCTGCACAATAAAATTGAAGTAATCTAAATTACATAAACATTTTATGAAAATTAGACCATTATTTTACCTGCTTACTAAATTCCACCTTCAGCGGATGAGAAAGTAAGATACAGTGGGATTGGGAGAAAACTAGGCCAAGTAACAGTGAGAGAGAGAATTAAATGTATGTCCTGAGAGATCCTCATAGCTGTAATTGTTAGAATAGGTTTGGCACCTCAAAGTTATTTCAAACAGAAGCATTGAGATTTTTCAGTAGATAGTTCTATTTGGATTAAACAGGTAGAGGCATTATTTATCATTCATGTTCCTCATTATGGAAAGACTACACTATTTCCTGATTTATATTTAGGCAACTGCTATTAGTCAGATACTTTTGTTACTAGTGTCATAGTATGGTTAGTCAAAGTTATTTCAAAAGCTTGGTGTTAAGCTCATGGCTAACATGAATACATTCTTTGAATTTTCTGATGATCGTAGATCCATTAGATTAACCTCAAACTCATTATATTTCATTGATGTCGTTATTTATAGAGATGATTTTACTTCCATGTGCACAGGAGCACATTGTCCCACAGGAACAGTTTGGTATATCATCATGTTATCACAGGTGAAAATGCAGTTACTCTTTTTGGTTAGGAATGTTAGGTAATTAGGTCGAAATAAAAGTAAGCCCTGAAGGTAAGAGATCCCAACATTTACAATTATTTCTTCCTTTCTTTCCTGAAGACTTTGGCTATGCTAGGTTACAGTTCCATGGACAGTGGTTAATTTCAGGTAAAGTAAGGGGAACTGCACTAAATCATCACTCTGAACAGAAAATCTAGGACTACGTGGAGGGGGAATGCAATAAAGCAGGAACCAGCCACTCCAAAGGTGCAATGCAGAAGGGGCACTGTTTAAAGCTCTTAACCCAAAAGCCAAGGAACTCAAAATGCAAGCAAATCCCTTGGGCTGAACCATTCAGGAAGAAAATACAAGAGCTTAAATACATGCACTAACACGTTCAAGAACAGCTTCTTCCCCACTGTTATTAGACTTCTGAATGGCCCTCTTAAATTTCAAATCTAAAGTTGTTCTTGCTTTTTGTGCACCTTCATTAAAGCTGTAGCTTTGTATACCTTGGTCTGTTCAATCACCCTATGATTTTTGTATGATGCAATCTGCTTGTTTTGCATGCAAAACGACAAATGAATGTTGTAAATGTTAATTAATTGCAAATGTGGTTTGTAATATATATAATATCGGATGAAACTTGTTGGTACCTTACATGATGTCAACTTTTAACAGTCATGTAATCTCCTCCTATAAATTTTATGAATAAAATTATCTTTGTGAAAAAATAAAATAATTGGCAATTTACCCCACCCCAAAGGTTTTCTTGCATGTAGCCACACATGCCCATGGCAAATGGAATTTAGCTTCCTGACTTGTTGTCAATTCTATTGCTTTTAAAACCCCCAAATTCCATCGTTACTCAACTCCACCCAAGTCACTCCCGCAAATTAAAATTCCACATACTGGTACTAGCAATACAAACAAAGCCTAAAACTAAACCAAGGAGGGGAAGAGAAAGCTGCAATTGATTCAAGAAAATGGTAGTTTAACAAAATTATGAGACAGATCTTCAAGATTCAGTAGTTTCCACTGTTGGGCATAGTTGAGGAAATTGCATTTGGCATATTTTTCTAAATTCCCCTGATTTAAAAATTCACTTGGATAGAGAGAATCTTTTTCCACTGTAGTGGGAATACAGAACACTAGGGCAGAGGCTTAATATTTGGATGGCAGCAATGTGGATCTGCCTACAGCAACAGACTGCAGCAGTCAACAGGTGGTTTACCACCAGCTTCTCAAGAGCAGTTGGGAATGGATAATAAATGCTCACCCAGGCAGATAAGAAAGAAATTCAGCAATGAAATCAAGAAGGATATTTTGTATAAATGGTGCAAACCTCCTGCTGTCTGCTTATCACCATGACCATAGAACACAGCCCAGCAGTAAAAACACTGTTGAGTAGCTGTACACTCAACCAGAGTGCCTGTATCTGCGCAATGTTGCCACCACTTAAAGCTAGGCTGCACCTCTTGAACAAATACAAGAATTGCAGTTTCTGGAAATCTGAAATAAAAACAGCAATTGCTGAAGAACCTTAACAGGTCTGGCAGCATCTGTGGAGAGAAAGCAGAATCAATGCTTTGGATCCAGTGACCCTTCTCCAGAACTGATTACAGCTATGAAAAGGTGGGCAGAGAAAGGAATGGATAATGGTGAGCCAGGCAGAAGGAAAAGCTGCTAATGGAGTCCATCAGTGGGTGGAAATTGGCTGTGATGAATGCAGCTGATGAAAGGTGTGACCATAGGTACCTGTATGGGTCCTAGTTATGCCCATCTCTTTGTGAGGTTTGTTTAACATTCTTTGTAACAATCCTATTTGGGTCCCTCCTGAAAACTCTTTCTCCAGTACATCAGTGATGTAATCAGTGCTGCTTCCCTCTCTCATCTCAGTATGTATATGGTTGGTCCAGTTCAGTTTTTGGCCAATGGTACCCCCAGGGAGGTTGACAATGGAGGATTAAACAATGGAAATGTCATTAAACATTAAAGGGCAATAGTTACATTTTGTCTTTTGGAGACAGTGGTGTGGTGTGGTGTGAATGTCATTTACCATTTAACAGCCCAAGCCTGGATATTGTCCAGTTCTTGTTACATAAAGCCATGGGCTGCTTCATTATCTGTTAATCTGAGTATCTGCTTCAATGTTGCTGCAGTATTTGCAGCGGCAAACATTACAACATAGCAGCAGTGATCATCTGGGGTCATCTATTTCGCTAGGACAGGTAAATCACCCAAACACATTGGAATAACCTCGCCGATACTCTTCACTCTTTCTTGCAGGGCAAGATGACATAAAACAGATAGAACAACATAGAACTGCCTGTGATTTGACCCACCTACATCACCTTTTACATAGCATGGTATACAAACACTAGATCAGGTAGACACCCACTGCTAAATATTAAGGGAAAGCAGTAGAGTGAACAATTATATTTTGCATACATTATAGGGTGCATTTTTGAATAAAGTTATTATGAAAAGGTTCCCCTGTGATGGGTTTTAGTTCAGAACTTTTGTAGCACAACAATAGCCCTCTGACTGAGAATAAACTTTCTGGATAGAGACATTCAAAATCCATTCAGCCCCTTGCAAGCCCTTGCAAAAGTCCAACATCTTGCTGCCAAAACAATTTATGTGGTTGTGGAGGGAAGTATCCTGTAAGCAACTGAACATGTGCTTTGCCAGTGAATGTTTAAGAGGGGGTATCAACAAATATTCACTCCTGCTCCTCCTGGTCTGTCCTGAGTTCAAAAGCAGGCATTTTTAAAAACTGAGCTGGGGCCTCTTATGGCCAATCTTTCTGCTGTGCTGCTGCTGATAGACAACAAACTCTGTTGGTCTCTCCCTCATGGATTTTCAGGAAATGTTATCATGCCATTCAGGCTGCAAATGTTGCATACTTTTTCACCTACTTTTAGTGGGAGTCTTCCCCAGAACCTGAGATCCAGGTGTGTCATCCTGGAGACAAATCTCAGAATTTTAACCCCTTTCAGGTGCAGTGAAGGGTTAAAATCAGGTCATAGAGTCATACAGCACCTCCAGTCTAACTTGTCCATACCTACTAAGCTTCTCTACTTAGACTAGTCCCACTTGCCTGCATTTGGCCCAAATCCCTGCTATTCATGTACCTATCCAACATCTTTTAAATGCTGTAACTGTCCCTGCATCCACCACCTATTTTGGCAGTTCATTCCACATGTGAACCACCTTCTGTGTGTAAAAGGTGCCTCTCTCCTCTCAGATTTAAAATATGCCCTTTAGTTTTGATCTACACCAACTTAAGGAAAAGACTTTGCTATTCACATCATCTATGCCCCTCATGATTTTATAAACCTCTGTGAGGTTTCCCCTCAACCTCCTATGTTCCAGTGAAAAAAGTCCTAACCGCTCCTTATAACTCAAATTCTCCAGTCCCAGCAACATTTTGGTAAACCTTTACTGAACCCTCTCCAATTTAATAGTATCTTCCCTATAGCACGGAGACCAAAACTGTACAGTGTACAACCTCAACATGATATCCCAACTCCTATACACGATATGCAATTCTGAACACATTGATCAAGAACATTGTGCTTTACTGTCAAAACAGCTGGAAGCAGAGATTGTCAGTGGAGTTCTATCATACATCAGATCTTGTCTATGAAACCACTTAACTGTGTTTCTGAAGAAGGGTTCTGATCTGAAATGTCAACTTTCCTGCTCTTCTGATGCTGCCTAGCATGTTGTGTTCCTCCAGCTCCACACCGTGTTGTCTCTGACTCCAGCATCTGCAGTTTTTGCTATCTCTCAACTTTATTTTCCTTCTTTTTATAATTGTACTCATCCAAATTTCCCCTTACACAGGAAGATATTATGAGAGTTACTATCATCCATCACAAACACTGACAACCCATCTGAAGAATGAAATGCTATTTTTCAATCTGCAAAGTGTCACAACGTGATATCATAATACTTCAGAAAAATTAATCACTTTCCTGATTACTTTCCTGACTATTAAGTTTATCTTGATGTCATTCAGTTCTACCACATTATTAGAATATGACACATGAAAGAACATGCAGGCAGAAGATTTAATTGGCATGAGATTAGATTAGACAGATAAAATCAAAGTAAGATCAGTGCTGTTATGCTCTCAGGGTTGTCGGACAAAGGCACAAGGTGATCTTACCACTAGATGGCCTCATATGTCCTATCAAAATGTTACACTTTCCCAGGAACAGCTGAGGAAAGCTTGACGAAATTAGTGGTTCCCAAAATTTTTAGTATCAAGATACACCTCGAAAAGACAAACAACTCCATGGCACGCACACTTTTTTCAGATGAATTGACTGGTTATAAATGTACATTTTCTTGTATTTACTATGCCACAATGGAAATGGAGGCATTGAGTGACTCCCCGCCTTCTCTCCTCACTCACAGTCTGCCATTATCTAGCTGCCTTTCACAAGAAGTGCCAATTTCACAAAGGTCGTCGTGCTGCCCAGTCACAGAGAAGAAGCCCCGGTTGCCAGAAGCAGCAGCTAACCTCCCAACAGGGGAGTCTTGGGGTTCTCCCTCCCAACCCCACCACCTGTACTTGGGTCCAACAAAGGGTCGGCTCTGCAGGCTGTGGTGCCCACAATCATCACGCTTTCGCCTCGACACTGGCACAGACCTGGCGACCCGAATAGCAGCAGCGCACAACCCAACTAGCTCTGCCTTGCAAAGGGACAAAGGCCAAAGATGACAGACTCGCTGGCCCTGCACACTGAGTCACAGCGCCATCCACCATCAGAGGCTGCGAGCATATCCCCTATCCCCGTGGTGGGGAAACCAGGTGTCAGCAGATAAAGTGGCTGTGCTTGCAGGAAACTTTGTGGCACAGTTCTCACACCAACTGAAAACCGCTGAATTATACTTCAGAGGAACAAATAACATCAGAAGGAAGCCACAAAGGTAGCAGAGCTAGATATGTGAGAATAGCTTGTAGGTACTGTGCTGGTTTGTTAAAGAAGCATGTTGGTAGCCACAGGAAATGCATTGGTTCCTGTTATCAATGTTCAAAATCTTTCTGATCTCTATATTTGTTAACCACACGCACTGCAATCGGCAGATTATATACACCATAACTGACTGGCTTTCTAAGTGCAGCACCTTGGTGCCATTTAGTAGTTACATAAGGTTGTACTAATGGCAAAAAAGTGACAAGGCAATAGTAGCAAATCTTCGAAGTGTTGCTTACGTGCTACTGAGACTTTTCAGCCACTGCCTTGTCATTGTTCATTAAAAGAAGAAACAGCTTCAAGCTCTAGTTACGTAATTCTATAATTGATAGGTATGAACGGTGAACTTTAGGGCCAAAACACTCCATAAACTGGGCTCAAGGTAAAGTAACTAAGGGGTGTTAACTCTGAGTTGGGCCTGACAACACCAAAGAGAGTTCAGAAGCAGCCACAGTAGGGAGGGGGCGGGGTGGCTCTGCTTAATAAGCCTACGGTGGTTCTTTGGGACTTCCTGCCTTTAGAATTGCCATAAAGCCATTATAGAGTGATACAAACAGTACAGACCCTTCAGTCCAACCAGTCCATGCCAAACATAATCCAAACTAAACTAGTCCTGCCTGATCCTGACACATATTTCCTATTCATATGTCTATCCTAATGTCTTTTAAACACTGTAATAGTACCAATAGCCACCACTTCCTCAAGAAGTTCATTCCACACGCAAACCACCCCATGTAAAAAAATCTGCCTCATGTCCTTTTTAAATCTTTCTCCTCTTACCTTAAAAATGTGTCTTGAAATTCCCCATCTTGTGGAAAAGACAATTATCATCAACTCTATCTATACTTCTCATCATTTTGTAAACTTCTATCAGGTCACCTCTCAACCTTCTATGCTCCAGTGAAAAAAGTCCCACACCATCCAGCCTTTCTTCATAGTTCAAACCTTCCATACCATGCAAAATCCTGGTAAATCTCTTTTGAACCCTCTTCAGCTTGATAATATCCTTTCTTTAACTGGGTGACCATATCGTCAGCCCTCAAGCCCTATCAGACCATCTCTTCATTCACTACTACCACACAATCCCAATGGCCCATCTACGTCAATACATGCCGCGTCATTTTCCCCCTCCCCCCCCGACATTGTTATAGAAGACAGTTTCCTGTGGAATTAATGAAAAACAAAAGAACTGCAGATGCCGTAAATCAGAAATAGAAGCAAAAGTTGCTGAGAAAGCTCAACAGGTCTGGCAGCACCTGAGAAATTAGAATTAATGTTTTGTTCCTGATGACCCTTAAATGTTAACTCTGATTTCTTTTAACAAAATGCTGCCAGACCTGCTGAGCTTGAGCTTTTCCAGCAACTTCTTTTATTTTTGTTTCTCATGGAGTTAAAATTGATGATCCATTAAGCTCCAGCCCGTCTGATGATGTCACACTGACTTTGGCTGGAGGCATATGAGATATGCACATGTTCCCAAGAGGAGTGGGTTGTGTTCTGCTCAGGTCCTGATTTCACATGAAATTATGCCTAGCAAGTTAACGTAAACTCTAACTATTGCTATCATGCAATCAATTGTTATGTAAGATAACTACCTTTTCTGTTTAGACTCATCAGCGATCTATCTTGTGTCATAGAACTACCAAAACCAGAATATGACACTCATATTCCCTCATAGCCTGCATGCCAATCTATGCTTACTAAATCACTGTCCCATGCTCATTCACATCAGCCACGCCTGCCTCTTCTAAACAACTTCCTAAGGTCCCTCATGCTTCTCTAACTACCAGCCATGGCTCTTTAAAGTTGTATGTCAAATTAGTGTAACACTAAGCTGCCTATGCCCTGAAGCCGTCACAATTTGCCCAGATACCCACCATACCAAATCACCCAGCATCTACAATGGGCATTCCTCAGGATCATTCTAAAATAAAATAAATTACAAGCGCTATTATTGGCAGCACCTTAAAAAAAACTTTCATAAAATGCCATTCAACTAATTTCAAGTATTTAATCCTTTATAAAAACATTGTATTCAAGTATTTAGCTGCTCAAGAAAACAACTGTATATTAATAGCCCATATCAAAGAGATTATAACAACATGAATTTGTCAATCAAGCTGTGATTATATGGATCATCCGGCAGTGATCGCAATAGGTTGTGGAATCTGCCATGGAGTTCTAGTCCCATAATGATGACCCTCAGCTCATAGCAACACACCATTAGTGAAATTGCAAGTGTTTTTCAACTACAAGTTAGTTACCTTTTTCAGAAATGCAAAGAACTTGGTATCTAGATGCCTTGACAAATTGACAGTCAACTGAGCTTATCCGCTTCATAGCCTGTTTCATGCCTATTTTTGACAATCCCAAAGGATACCTGGCTTCTCCTGGAGATCACCTCACCTCTCCTAAACGGGTACTGCAAGCATTCCAAACGGGGTCTCAGGACATGCTTTGAAGTCTAGTCAAACAACTCTGTCAGCTTTAAGAGCTTTTACACAAGTCATATTTTGGACCTCCCACTGATAAAATTTAGATTTTTTTGAGGCAGCTGCTTTTTTACATACGCACCTGCTCCATGAACAATTGATGTGCAAGCTATAACCAGTTTCCTTTCCCTAACCCCCACGCACCCCCCCCCGCCCAACTATGCACATACAAGTAGTCATGTCTTAACTCAGTACTGCTCGAGTCTGCTGTGTGCTTTATTATGAAGTTGGGTAGAGTGCTTATGGATTGGAAGGCAGGACATTAGAATTTGGGTGTTTGTAAAATATTGCTGTTTATAAAATGATAGAGGAGAAACTAGCGTGTGGTTCCTTTAAACAATGATGTGCTATTTCTAGGCTTGGAGAGAAAAAATGTCTGTGGGCAGTTTGCGGGTTTGCAGATGCACAGAGTGCCTGAATCATAATATATGTATCAAAAGGCTGGATGAATAGAAGGCCAAGCCACAATTTTATCAGAGATAATGGGAACTGCAGATGCTGGAGAAGGGTCTAGGCCCGAAACGTCAGCTTTTGTGCTCCTGAGATGCTGCTTGGCCTGCTGTGTTCATCCAGCCTCACATTTTATTACCAAGCCACAATTTTGTTTTGTTATCAAGGCAGCAAGTTTCAATTTAGCCAATTAATTTAAAGCAGGCACTTAAAAATATTAAAAGCCAATTAAATTTAAATCTAATAGTTTTGACAATCTTATTGTAAGAAATTGAAATGTCATAAAGGGTATAAAATATGGGTTCTGTTGCAAAATCAGCAGAGAGTGAACTGCCATCCACCAAGATATCAGCTCTCTCAGCTCTCAGAGAAAGTTTCATCTAAATGAAGGTACCGCAGCACTAAGTTCTAACTTTTTTATTTTAGTTTATTGGAACAGTTTATCATTAGAATGTTGTTTTATTTGGGAATAGTTAGTAGTTAGAGGGGAATTCTTCAGTTTATTAATAGTTCAGTTAATTTGTTCCCTGTTAGAGTTAGATAAATAAATTATTACTTGTTGCTTATACAGTGGGCGTTAGGAGTTCATTTCATTTAACTACTCCTATATCACAGATTGGGGGTGAGAGCTAGGTTATACCGCTTTTCACACTTCTCTTAAAATATCATAGGGTGAAGCTAGCCCCACGGGGTGTTTCGGTTTTACTTATTGAGGGAGAGCAAGATTGGCCTCCACTTTATAACAGACTGGGGACTTGGGTCCAGAATCTGGCCAGCTTAGATCCGGGATTTGGGCAGGTCAGGACAGATTGGGTCTGGGATTTGGATGGATTTGGACAGATCTGGAAGATTTGAACAAATTTAGGGACCAAAAGGTCTCAGCAGATTTAATCAGTTTTTGGGGCTAGTGTCCTAGATTTTTAAATAAAACATAGGTGAGATTTGGAAAATCTGTATCATTTAGATTGCTTGTTGTTGGTTAAATCAAAAGTGAAGTAATGGCTGTTTCAGTCACTAAGAGTTTTCTTGGGGCGGAAGAAGTGACTTTGGGGGCTTTGCAAAAGGTGAGCAAGGAAAAGCTGCTGGACATGACAGACAAGCTGGAGTTATGGTTGCCTTTGCCTGTGAGAAAAGAAGAGGTAATTTCCTCAATAGCACAACATTTAAATTTGCTGAAAAAGCCATCAGAAGCTTTGTAAATGGCTAGAATTCAATTGCAGATGAAGCAGCTTGAACAGGAAAGAGAACTGTTTAAATTACAATTACAAGCTGAAGAAAGACAAAAAGAAAGAGAGAAGAAAGGAGCAATGAGAGAGAAGAAAGGGAGGCAGGGAGAGGGCTTAAACTTTGTAACTTGCAAATTAGACAGGATAACCAATTTAAGATGATGAAAATGACGGTAGAAGATAGGCTTAGTGAGGTGGAGAGTGATGACGAGCAAAGCCAAAGACCTGAAAGGGATATATATAAATATGTCAAAACCTTACCAAAATTCGATGAAAAAGAAGTGGAGGCCTTTTATATTTCCTTTGAGAAATTCGCTAAACAGATGAACTGGCCAGAGACTGTGTGGATAATGCTAATTCAGATCAAGTTGGTAGTCAGGAAAGGTGAGGTGCTTGCAGCACTGTCAGAGGAGGTGTCAGGAGATTGTGAAGAAGCAAAACAGACTGTTTTGAGGGCCTGACAACAAAGTGCGGAACTGAATGAAAACAGCAGGCCAAGCAGCATCTCAGGAGCACAAAAGCTGACGTTTCAGGCCTAGACCCTTCATCATCAGAGAGGGTCTAGGCCCGAAACATCAGTTTTTGTGCTCCTGAGATGCTGCTTGGCCTGCTGTGTTCATCCAGCTCCACACTTTGTTGTCTTGGATTCTCCAGCATCTGCAGTTCCCATTATCTCTGTTTTGAGTGCCTACAAACTGAAACAATTAAGACATGGTTCAGAAATATAAAAAAAGGAACCAGGTCAGACTTATATCGAGTTTGAAAGAATTATACAGAGCAACTTTGATTGATGGGTGAGAGCATAGAATAGACATTTAAGGATCTTAGAGAGATTACTCTGCTGGAGGAGTGTAAAAATTCACTTCCAGAAGTGATGAGAACTCATGTTGAGGAACAGAAAGTTAAAACAGAGAGAAGAGCTGCAGAGGTGGCAAATGAATACACATTAGTGCATAAATTGAAATCTAACTTCTGATAGCGGTTTCATTCCGTGAGGGACAGAAATTGTGAAAGAGGGAGATCCTTCAATGAAGAACAAAACATAGATCACACTGGGAACAGTTTACCACATGTGAAAAAGGAAGCCCAAGAGGGTGGAAAAGAGGTGAAAGGCCTCAGATGTTTCCACTGCAATAACGTGGGACACACAAAATCACTGTGCTGTTGGTCTAAGAGACGCACTGCGAAAAAGGGTGTGGTAAAGAGATTAAACCAATAGGAAGTTGTGGAGCTGCAGGAGCGTGCACAGCCTAGTCATGGGCTAGATAGTAAGATAGCACCAATCTTTTCAAAGACTTCACCTCTGTGAGTAAGGTTTACTCAGGCAGAACAGGGGAGTAGGTAAAGTTAAAATATTAAGAAATACGGGAGCTGGTCAGTCTCTAACAGAACATAGAACTGCCCTGCACAGGAACATGCCATTCAGCCCACAATAATAAAATGTGAGGCTGGATGAACACAGCAGGCCCAGCACAAAAGCTGACGTTTCGGGCCTAGACCCAATGAAGGGTCTAGGCCCGAAACGTCAGCTTTTGTGCTCCTGAGATGCTGCTTGGCCTGCTGTGTTCATCCAGCCTCACATTTTATTATCTTGGAATTCTCCAGCATCTGCAGTTCCCATTATCTCTCATTCAGCCCACAATGTTGTGCCAAACATGATGTCAAATTAAACTAATCCCTTCTGTCTGTCGTTGGTCCATATCCCTCCATTCCTTGGATATTCATGTGTTTATCTAAAAGTCCTTTAAATGCCCCTTACTGTATCTGCCTCCACCACCACCCCTGGCAGCATGTTCCATATCACCACTCTGTGTAAAAAACTTGCCCCTCAAATTTGCTTTGAACTTACCCCACTCACCTTAAATGCATGTCCCCAAGTTTTAGAGATTTCAACTCTGGGTGAAGGATTCTGACCATCAACCCCATCTATGCATCTCATAATTTTACAGACTTTTATCAAATCTCACCTGAGGTTCTACCGCTCCAGAGAAAACAACCCGAGTTTTTCTAGCTGCTCCTTATAGCTAATACTCTCTCATCCAAGCAAAATCCTGGTAAACCTCTTCTGCCCCTTTCCAAAGCCTCCATATCCTTCCTGCATGTGGCGACCAGAATTGAACACAATACTCTAAGTGTGGCCAAACCAAAATTATATCTTAAACTTTCCTCAGTTTAGATCTTTTACTCTCGGTCAATCCTTATCCTTTTGCCATAACTATCCTAAATCAAACTGAGTTCTGATCGCTAATTCCAAAACGTGCTCATACTGAAACTCCTTCCATTTGCACAAACTCATTTACCAAAATTAGGCCAATAACTACCCATTTCCTTGTTAGGTTTTAGTCGCACTTTCAAAATAGAATCTCCTGGATGCAGTTTACGAACTTTGCTCACTAAAATGAGCAAAATATTGAATGTTTTCAAGAAGAAATGGGGAGGGGAAGGGGGCTCTGAAATAAATAGAGAGAGGAGGAGGCGGTCGCAGAAGAGGTCAAGGAGACAGGGATGAAGCCAGTAAAGGTGAGTGTAGGTAGGGAGTTAGAATGGGGATTGGTCAGTGAGGAGGGAGGGGTGGGTAGGTGGGAGGGAAGACAGACAGGTCAAGGGGGTGGGGATGAAGCTAGTAGGCGAATGTATGTAGGAAGTGGGGGTGGGGGTTGCTCAGAGGTTGGAGGAGCGGATAGGTGGGAGAGAAGATGGACTGGTCAAGGAAGCGGGGACGAGAGATGGGGTTGGTCTTGGGATGGTCTCTGAGACCGCTTTGTGGAACACTACGCTCGGTTCGTGACAAACGACAACACCTCCCAATCACAAATCACTTCAACTCCCCTCCCGCTCTCTGAATGACATGTACATCCTGGGCATCCTCCAGTGTCACAATGATGCCACCTGAAAACTGGAGGAACAGCACCTCATATTCCGCCTTGGAACCCTACAACCCAATGTTCTCAGTATGGACTTTACGAGCTTCAAAATCTCTCCACCCTTAACCTCATCCCAAGACCAGCACCCCCTCTCATTCCCATCTCCTTGACCCGTCCGTCTTCCCTCCCATCCACCCACCCCTCCCTCCTCACTGACCAACCCATATCCCAACTCCCTACCTACAGTCATCTTTACTGGCTTCATCCCCACCTCCGTTACCTGTCTTTTCTTCACCTATCACCTATCTGTTCCACTATCCATCTTCTAATACTGACTTCTCCTCTCTTTATTTATTTCAGAGCCCCCTTCCTTTCCCCCATTTCTGAAGAAGGGTCCAGACCTGAAATGTCAGCTTTCCTGCTCCTTTGATGCTGCCTGGTCTGCTGAATTCATCCAGCTCCACACCTTGCGATCTTACCATCAACTCTATCTATACCTCTCATTATTTTATAAACTTCTATCAGTTCATCTTTCAACCTCCTATGCTTCAGTGAAAAACATCCCATGCTATCCAGCCTTTCCTTATGACCTGAACCTTGCAAACCTGGCAACATCCTGGTAAATTTCTTCTGCACCCTCTGCAGATTGATAATAACTGGGTGACCAGAGCTGGACACAGTATTCCAGAAGAGGCTTCACCAATGTCCATCAACATAATGTCCCAACTCCTGTATTCAAAGGATTGAGCAACGAAGGTATGCGTGCCAAACATCTTTTTAACCATCCTGTCTATATGTGTTGCAAACTTTAAAGAATTATGTACTTGCACCCCTAGGTCCCTGTGTTCTATAAGGCTACCTAAGGTCCTACCAATAATTTTATAAACCCCAGCTTTGTTTGCTGTACAAAAATGCAAAACCTTATACTTATCCAGGTTCTACTCCATCCGCCATTTTCAGCCCATTGACCCATTTGACCAAGATCCCTTTGTAATCCAAGAAAACCTTCTTCACTGACTACAATGCCACCAATTTTGGTGTCATCCACAACTTACTAACCATGCCTTCAATATTCTCATCCAAATCATTTATATAAATGACAAAGAAAAGGGGACCCAGAAGAGCTCCCTGAGGAGCACTGTTGGTCACAGGCCTCCAATTTGAAAAGGAACCCTCCACCATTAGTCTCTGTCTCCTGCCATTAAGCCAAATATGTATCTATATCTATACAAAAGCCTGGTTCGGCCACATCTGGGGCATTGTGCCCAGTTCTGGTTGCCTCATTACAACAAAGATGTGGAAGTGTTGGAAAAGGTGCAGAAGAGATTTGCCAGGATGTTGCCTGGAATGGAGGGAAGGTCTTACGAGGAAAGGTTGAGAAAGCTAAGACTTTTCTTTTTAAAATGATGAAGGATGAGAGGTGGCTTGATAGAGATGTACAAAATGATCAGAGGTCTCATCGATAAATTCTTGATCACACAAGGAATCAAGGGCTATGGGGAGAGTGCAGGGAAGTGGAGTTGAAATGCGCATCAGCCATGATTTAAATGGCGGACTTGACTCGATGGGCCGAATGGCCTTACTTCCACTCCTATGTCTTATGGTCTTATAGTCTCAATAGAGTGGATAGCCAGTGATTTTTTTTCCTAGGGTGGAGGTAGCTATTATGAGGGGACATAGTTTTAAAGTGAGTGGAGGTCGATATAGGGGAGATGTCAGAGGTAGTTTCTTTACTCAGAGAATGGTAGGGATGTGAAATGCATTGCCGGAGAGGGTAGTGTTTTCGGTCTCATTAGGGGCATTTAAGTGGCTATTAGACAAGTATATGGATGATAGTATAAGGTAGGGGTGGAGGTTAGATGGACCTTGGGTTTAGGGTAAACGTTCACAACATCGTGGATTGAAGGGCCTGTGCTATGCTGTACTGTTTTATGTTCTATGTATCTAATTGGCAAGTTCACCATGAATCCCATGTCAAAGGCTTCACTAAAATTCAAATAAACAATGTCTACTGTTGTGTGATCATCAATCTTTTTGGTAACTTCTTGAAAAAGCTCAATTAAGTTTGTGAGACATGATTTTCCTTGCACAAAACCATGCTGCCTATCACTAATCAATTTTGCCCCTCTAAATGCCCATAAATCCTATCTTTTATAATCATCTCCAACAATTTACCCACGACCGAAGTCAGGCTCACAGGATTTTAGTTTACCTTTCTTAAACAAAGGTACAACATTAGCCACCCTTCAGTCATCAAGGACCTCATCTGTAGTTATAGATGATGTAATACTTCTGCAAGGGATATCGTAATTTCCTCCCTTACTTCCCACAATGCCTTTGTATTCTCCAAGGTCTCCCGAACTTCCTC
Organism: Stegostoma tigrinum; assembly: GCF_030684315.1. Lineage (NCBI taxonomy): Eukaryota > Metazoa > Chordata > Chondrichthyes > Orectolobiformes > Stegostomatidae > Stegostoma > Stegostoma tigrinum. The sequence goes on along the minus strand of NC_081361.1, from coordinate 89,600,402 downwards.
TTCTGTAATATGAACTGTTTGTCAAACATCAAAGTTTGTTTCTCTGCATTCTTTAGACTCCACTTCTTTCTCCACAGTAAAAACTGAGGCAAAATATTCATTTAGTATCACTCCAATCTCCTGGGGTTCGATACAAAGACGATCTCCTTGATCTTGAAGAGGCCTAATCCTCACTCTAGTTACCCTCTTCTCTTAATATATTTGTAGACTCTCAGCATTATCTTCAATGATTATTTTCAACTTTATCTGCCAATAGTATCTCATATCCCATCTTTGTCTCCTGACTTCCCTCTTAAAAATACCTCTACAATCTTTATGTTGATTAAGAGATTCAATTGAACCAAGTTGTATATATTTAAGAAAAAGGTTTTCTTTTATCCTTGGCTAGAACCTCAACATCTTTATAAAGCCATTGTCCCTTAAACTTACCAGCCTTACCCTTCGCTCTAACAGGAACAAAATGTCTCTGAACCCTCATCATCACAGTCTTGAATGCCTCCCACTTGTCAGATAACCTTTTACCTGTGAACAGTCCACTCCAATCAACTTTTGAAAGCTCTTGTCTCATACCATTAAAATTTGCCTTACTCCAATTAAATTTTTAATTTTTACGGAGGGCTTAACCATTTTGAAACTAATAGAATTATGATCACTAGACACAAAGTGTTCCCCCACTTTTACTCCAGTCATCTGCCCTGCCTTATTGCCCTAAAGGTCTAGTTTTGCTCTTTTTTAGTAGGAACATCCACATATTGGAAAGAAAATTTTCTTGAGCATATTTGACAAATTCTTCACCAGCCAAACCTTTGACACTTTGTAAGTCCAAATCAATGTTCGGAAAATTAAAATCTCCCATTATCACAAATGGAGTAAATGAACTCATAAACCAGTATCCAGCAGAGTGCACATCCTGGAAAATCGACCTACATCTGGTTTAGAGCAGTTAAATTGCTTAGCAACATACAAATCAGAACCCATCAAAATAAACGTCTGTTTAACTAGTCACAAGGTTCTAATGGAGGTCAATACCAGCACAGCTATATCAGTGATCATAGAACAAGTCTTTAACAAAATTCACTTTGGACTCCAACCCTTAAGTTTGCGCGAGATCTCAGCTAGACTGAGACCCTATATCATGGAACATTTACAGATTAAGGGCACAACTTCCGTCCCGGTCACTTACGGGAAGCAGCAGGTTCAGTTATCACTGATTCTAGTAAACAGCTCAGGCCAAAGCTTGATAGGAAGGTACTGGTTGAAAAAGATTGACCTAGAATGGCTCAGCAAATTTTAATGACAAAATGGCTGACTGAGCGAAGTCGTAGTTAAATACCCAGAATTATTTCAGGAAGGCTGAGGGACTATGAAGGGAGACAAGATCACCTTGGATGGTGACCAGGACGTAATTCCACAATTCTGCAAAGCCTGCCCAGTCACATTTGCTTTATGAGCAAAAGTAGAGGCAGAAATCAGTAGTTTGGAAAGTGAAGAAATCATCAAACCAGTCGAGTTTGGAGAATGGGCAGCATGGGTTGTACCAATTGTAAGCTCAATGGATCAGTTCGCCTTTGTGGAATTTTAAACAAACTGTAAACCATTTTCACAGCCAAATAAATACCCAATCCCTACAGAATTTTTACACAAAGCTGGCAGGTGGACTGTCCTCCACAAAGCTGACATGTGCCATGCATAATAAAAACCAAAAGAACTGCGGATACTGTAAATCAGGAACAAGAACAGAAGTTGCTGGAAAAGCTCAGCAGGTCTGGCAGCATCTGTGAAGAAAAAGTCAGAGTTAACATTCTGGATCCAGTGACCCATCCTGAGAACAATTCTGAGGAAGGGTCACTGGACATAACATGTTAACTCTGATAGTTATTTTCACAGATGCTGCCGGACCTGCTGAGCTTTTCCAGCAATTTCTGTTTATGAACCATGCATAGTTACAATTACAGATAGAAGAGGATTCCAAGACATATGCTATTATTAATACCCATAGGTTTGTACCAATATACAAGACTGTCATTTGAGGTATTGTTAACCTGTGTAATTTTTCTGTGGATGATGGAGAAGATTTTACAAGGTCGACCCAAGTTGCCATTTATCTAGAAGACAGGTAAGACCAATAAGGAGCACTTAGAGAACTTAGACACTGTCCTTAGATGTTTCTCCCAGGTGGGTGTATGCAGTAGAAGGGTTCCAGGCACTCCAAGTGTCCTACTTGAACTAGAGTCGACAAGGCCAGGTTATACCCATTGGAAGATAAAGTGAGGATGATCAAAGGTGCCCCAGTTCCCAGATTTATTCCAGAGCTTAGGTTTTTCCTTGCACTGGTGAACAATCACTGAAAGCCCATACATAACCTGGCCTCCATCCATTTTTTTGTTTTAGATTTCAAGGAGCTGTAATATTTGTTTTTAACTAATGCCTGCTGTAGGAAAGATGTTGCAAAATTGAAAGGGTTCAAAAGACATTTTTTAAAATATTGCCGGGTTTAGGGGGTTTGAGCTATAGGGAGAGGCTGAATAGGCTGGGTTTAATTTCCCTGGAGCCTCAGAGGCTGAGGGATGATTTTATAGGTGTTTATAAAATCATGAGGGGCATGGATAGGGTGAATAGGCAAGGTTTTTTGCCAAGGCAGGGGAGTCCAAAAATAGATGACAGGTTTAAGGTGAGAGAGGAAAGACTTAAAAGGGACCTGAGGGGCAGAGGGTGGTGCATGTATGGAAGGTCTGCCAGAAGAAATAGTGGAGTCAGGTGTAGCTATAATATTTAAAAGATATTTGATGAGTACGTGAATAGGAAGGTTTAAAGGCATATGTGCCAGATGCTGGCAAATGGGACTATATCAGTTTAGGGTATCTGGTCAGCATGGGTAATTTAGACCAAAGCATCTGTTTCTGAGCTGTATAACTCCACAACTCTGTAGCTCTTTAAAAAAGGGTCCGCCTTGGAAATGGCCACATCTTCACCATAACTTCCAGGGAAGTGAAGAAACAGTTATCATCCTATAAAATATTAGCACATTATGATCTCAGTTGAAATCTGGTAATGACACGCAATGCCTTTCAGGCAGTACTAGCTCATAAGTGGTCCAACGGAGAGGAACACCAATAGCATATCATCCAGGACTTTGACTAATGCAGAATGTAAATACACCCAGATACAGAAGGAAGGTTTGGCAGTCATATTTGGAGTTAGGAAGTTCCACCAATATCTTTAACAGCCATAAATTGGTAATAATAACAGACCACAAATGCCCATTAGTTTCATTTAGGACAAGGCAGTGCCGCCCATAGCTTAAGGCTGAATACAGTGATGGGCTCTAATGTTAAGTTATATAATTACCAGTCGGAAGTCTAGGAGGATAAGTAAGAAATGCAGATGCACTGAGCCACCTGCCGCAGGCAGATACATCACAGTGGTATCCCCACTGGAAGAATCTATAATGGTTATAAATTTTCTGGACACAGTTCCAGTCACAGCTGACAATATCAAACTTTGAACCCAGAAGGATCCAGTTCTGGCAAAACTAATGGTGATGGGGGGAAAACTAAAGGCCTGTCACAACCAGAATTGAGAGATAATAAAATGTGAGGTTGGATGAACACAGCAGGCCAAGCAGCATCTCAGGAGCACAAAAGCTGACGTTTCGGGCCTAGACCCTTCATCAGAGAGGGGCATGGGGAGAGGGAACTGGAATAAATAGGGAGAGAGGGGGAGGCAGACCGAAGATGGAGAGTAAAGAAGATAGGTGGAGAGAGTATAGGTGGGGAGGTAGGGAGGGGATAGGTCAGTCCAGGGAAGACGGACAGGTCAAGGAGGTGGGATGAGGTTAGTAGGTAGATGGGGGTGCGGCTTGGGGTGGGAGGAAGGGATGGGTGAGAGGAAGAACCGGTTAGGGAGGCAGAGACAGGTTGGACTGGTTTTGGGATGCAGTGGGTGTGGGGGAAGAGCTGGGCTGGTTGTGTGGTGCAATGGGGGGAGGGGACGAACTGGGCTGGTTTAGGGATGCAGTAGGGGAAGGGGAGATTTTGAAGCTGGTGAAGTCCACATTGATACCATTAGGCTGCAGGGTTCCCAGGCGGAATATGAGTTGCTGTTCCTGCAACCTTCGGGTGGCATCATTGTGGCACTGCAAGAGGCCCATGATGGACATGTCATCTAGAGAATGGGAGGGGGAGTGGAAATGGTTTGCGACTGGGAGGTGCAGTTGTTTGTTGCGAACTGAGCGGAGGTGTTCTGCAAAGCGGTCTCCAAGCCTCCGCTTGGTTTCCCCAATGTAGAGGAAGCCGCACCGGGTACAGTGGATGCAGTATACCACATTGGCAGATGTGCAGGTGAACCTCTGCTAAATGTGGAAAGTCATTTTGGGGCCTGGGATAGGGGTGAGGGAGGAGGTGTGGGGACAAGTGTAGCATTTCCTGCGGTTGCAGGGGAAGGTGCCGGGTGTGGTGGGGTTGGAGGGCAGTGTGGAGCGAACAAGGGAGTCACGGAGAGAGTGGTCTCTCCGGAAAGCAGACAGGGGTGGGGATGGAAAAATGTCTTGGGTGGTGGGGTCGGATTGTAAATGGCGAAAGTGTCGGAGGATGATGCGTTGTATCCGGAGGTTGGTAGGGTGGTGTGTGAGAACGAGGGGGATCCTCTTAGGGCGGTTGAGGTGGGGGCGGGGTGTGAGGGATGTGTTGCGGGAAATACGGGAGACGCGGTCAAGGGCGTTCTCGATCACTGTGGGGGGAAAGTTGCGGTCCTCGAACAACTTGGACAACCTGTCTCTGCCTCCCTAACCGGTTCCTCCTCTCAGCCATCCCTTCCTCCCACCCCAAGCCGCACCCCCATCTACCTACTAACCTCATCCCACCTCCTTGACCTGTCCGTCTTCCCTGGACTGACCTATCCCCTCCCTACCTCCCCACCTATACTCTCTCCACCTATCTTCTTTACTCTCCATCTTTGGTCCGCCTCCCCCTCTCTCCCTATTTATTCCAGTTCCCTCTCCCCATCCCCCTCTCTGATGAAGGGTCTAGGCCCGAAACGTCAGCTTTTATGCTCCTGAGATGCTGCTTGGCCTGCTGTGTTCATCCAGCCTCACATTTTATTATCTTGGAATTCTCCAGCATCTGCAGTTCCCATTATCTCTGATACTATTACAACCAGAATTGAAACTTTTTTGGACCTAGAGAGACCAGATCACAGTATTGTACAGCATATTATTATGGGGAGCAAGAGTAATTGTCTGAAGCAAAGGTCATTGACAGATACTGGCTGAACTCCAGCGGGGTTATCCAGGGATTTCCAAAATGATGATGCTGATGAGAAGGTATGCCTGGTGCCCAGGATTAGATATAGACATAGTTGTGCTGGTGGGGTAATGCCCAGTGTGCCAACAAGGACAAAAATTACCATCTGCTGCTCCCCCACACTTGTGGGAATGGCCAGGTAAACGCTGGACTTGATTACAAGTGACTATGCAGGTCCTTTCATGGGTTCAATGTTCTTAGTCATAGCGAGTTTTGAGAAGATTTGTAGCTCAGGTTGAGGTTCTGGATGTAAGTTTGCTCGCTGAGCTGGAAGGTTAGTTTTCAGACACCTCGTCACCATTCTAGGTAGCATCATCAGTGAGCCTCCGACGAAGCGCTGGTGTTATGTCCTGCTTTCTATTTATCTGTTTAGGTCTCCTTGGGTTGGTGACCCAGGAATGCAGGAAATGACATCACCAACCCAAGGAAACCTAAACAGATAAATAGAAAGCGGGACATAACACCAGCGTTTCGTCGGAGGCTACCTAGAATGGTGACGAAACGTCTGAAAACTAACCTTCCAGCTCAGCGAGCAAACTTACATCCAGTTCTTATTCATTGAGGACACCCAATCAAAGTGGCTGGACGTGAGTAGAGTTGGCTCATGAGTCCAGTATCAGCCAAACAAACCACGTGCAGAGCTTGTTTTGAGTGCTTAGAGCCTCAGCACTGGGCAAGTTGGCTTGGGAGAAGACATTGCTGTTGACCTTCATTCCGTGTCTCTGATTTGGAGGTTCTTGTAAAGGAATAGTGATGATACTTCTCCAGTGTTTTAAGGTGCCTGTTGTAAGTGTCAATCTCTTTGAAGCATTTGGGAGGGTGGGCTGCTGCCTGGGAAACCATGAACTTAATCTCAAGTTTGAGATCCTAATCCTCAAATTCCTTTCTTAGACAGTTGAAGGCTGAGCTGGTACATTGGAGGTGAACTTGATTATTTATGGATATCTTCACTGAGAGGAAGCACGCAAAATATTTAAAATGGTTCACATTTTCCAGGATCTCATTACTAACCTGGATTGGGAAGGTGTTTAGCTGTGGGAACTGGTCGGAAGAAGACCTTTATTTTCTGGATGTTTAGAGGTCCCTTTTCTCATATGTTTTGAAAAAGGAGTTGACAATAGCCGACAGGCCAGTTTCTGATTGAGCATATACACACAAAAATTATGTGTATACAAGAGCTCAATGACTGAAGTTGGTGCCATTTTGATTTTGGATTGAAAACAGCATAGGTTAAACAGTTTCTCCTCTGTTCTGAAAATGGTCTCCATTCCTATGGATAACTTATTAGAGGCAAGGTGCAGTATGGCAATAATGAAGATGGAGATGGGCAGTATGATGGCTCTGTGGGTAGCACTACTACCTTACAGTGCCAGGGACCTAGGTTCAACTTCAGGCTTGGTCAGCCACTTTTAGAATATTCAGTCCAATTCTGGTTGCCCTTTTATAGAAATGATGTTATTAAACTTGAGAGGGTGCAGAAAAGATTTACAAGGATGTTACGTGGACTATCAGGTTTGAGTTCTGGGGATAGGCTGAATAGGATGGGGCTTTTTTCCCTGGACTGTAGGAGGTTGAGGGGTGGCCTAATAGAGGTTTAATAAAATCATCTGAGGCATTGATAAGGTGAATAGCCGAAATTTTATTCCTAGGGTGGGGGTGTCCAAAACTAGGGGGTATAGGTTTAAGGTGAGAAGGGAAAGATTTAAAAAGGACATGAGGGGTAGCTTTTTCATGCAGTGAGTGGTGCATACATGTAAATAAGCTGCCAGAGGAAGTGGTGGAGGTGGGTACAAGTACAAAATTTAAAAGGCACCAGGATGGAGATGAGTATATGAATAAGAAAAGTTTAGAGGGATATGGGCCAAATGCTGGTAAAGGGGATAGGTTGGATTGGGATGTCTGGCTGGTGTGGACAGGTTGGACCATAGAGTCAGTTTCCAGACTGTATAGCTCTATGACTGTCTGTGTGGAGTTTGCACGTTCACCCCGTTCTGCACAGATTTCCTCCAGGTGCTCCAGTTTCCTCCCACAGCCCAAAGATGTGCAGGTTAGATGGACTGGCCATAGGCCAATTAACCAAGAGAAATGCTAGGTTACAGCAATAGGGTAGGTCCAGCTTGGGGTGCTCTTTGGAGGGTTGGTATGGAGCCAATGGGCCAAATGGCCTGCTTCCACTCTGTAAGGATTCTATGATTCGATGAAGAGAGTTGGTTTGATAGCACAATGTTGTGTGACTCCAACTTTAATTGAGATAGGGGCTGTGGTAGCTTGTGGATGAAAATTATGGCTTGCACGTCATTGTGGAGTTGGCAGACGATGGTTATTAATTTATGAGGTCAACCCATTTTGAGAAGGACTTTCTACATGGGGACCTCCAAAATGACCATCTTCTTCCTCAACTGAGGATTCCCCACCACCATGGTTGATGGGTCCCTCAACGCTGTCCAACACATTTTCCACACTTCAGCCCTCACACCTTCTCTTCCACAACCATGATACGGCACCCTTCTACTCATTCACCATCCCACCAGCATCAACATCCAAAGGGTGATTAACTGGCATTTCTGCAACTTCCAGCAGGATGCCACCATCAGCCATAAATTCTTCTCCACTCCTTTATCGGTCTTCTGCAGGAACTGTTCCCTTCAGGAAGCCCTTAATCCACTCCTCCACTTCCCACACCTCCCCACTCCTGCATGGTGCCATCCCATGCAATTGCCGAAGATTAACACTTGTCCCTTTACTTTCTTCCTCCTCACTGTCCAAGGCCCCAGGCACACCTTCCAGATAGAGTCATACAGTCATAGAATCATAGAAGTCTGCAGCATGGAAACACGCCTTTCGGCCTAACTTGCCCACGCAGCCCAGTTTTCACAATTTAAACTCGTCGTATTTGCCTGACTTCGGTTTATACCCCTCCATATCTATCCCATCCATGTAGCTGTCTAAATGTTTCTTAATTGATTAAGTTGCACTCATTTTCACCATGACCTCTGGCAGCCTGTTCCAGACAGTCTACACCCTCTGTGTGAAAAAACAGCTCCTCTAGACCTTTTTGCACCTCTCCCCTCTCAACTCAAACCAATGCCCTCTAGTTTTAGACTTGCCTACCATTGGGAAAAGCTATTGGCTACCAGCCTTATCTATAACTCTCACAATTTTATAAATCTCTAAAAGGTCACTTCTCAGTCTCCTCTGGTCCAGGTAAAAAAAAGTCCCAGCCTGTCCAATCTCTCCTTATAACTCCTTCCAGTCCAGGTACCATCCTAGTAAATCCTTTCAGCACTCCTTCTAATTCAATAATATTCTTTCTACAGTAGGGCGAACAGAACTGCACACACTACTCCAAATGTGGCCTAACCAACATCTTGTACAGCTGCAACAAGATGTCCCAATCCCTATATTCAATGCTCTTACCAATAAAAGCAACCATGCTGAAAGCCTTCTTCACCACCCGGTCTACCTGTGACTCTATTTTCAAGGAGCTATGAACATGTACTCCTCCATCTCTTTGTTTGAGCTCTATACAGGAAAATCTTATTAGGTCTGGCAGTACTTTGTGAGGCTTTGTGAGGGGTAGGTCATGCCTTACAAACCTTATCGAGTTTTTTGAGGATGTGACTAGAAAGGTTGATGAGGGTCGAGCTGTGGATGTGGTGTATATGGACTTCAGTAAGGCATTTGATAAGGTTCCCCATGGTAGGCTCATTCAGAAGGTCAGGAGGAATGGGATACAGGGGAACTTAGCTGCTTGGATACAGAATTGGCTGGCCAACAGAAGACAGCGAGTGGTAGTAGAAGGAAAATATTCTGCCTGGAAGTCAGTGGTGAGTGGAGTTCCACAGGGCTCTGTCCTTGGGCCTCTACTGTTTGTAATTTTTATTAATGACTTGGACGAGGGAATTGAAGGATGGGTCAGCAAGTTTGCAGACGACACAAAGGTCGGAGGTGTCGTTGACAGTGTAGAGGGCTGTTGTAGGCTGCAGCGGGACATTGACAGGATGCAGAGATGGGCCGAGAGGTGGCAGATGGAGTTCAACCTGGATAAATGCGAGGTGATGCATTTTGGAAGGTCGAATTTGAAAGCTGAGTACAGGATTAAGGATAGGATTCTTGGCAGCGTGGAGGAACAGAGGGATCTTGGAGTGCAGATACATAGATCCCTTAAAATGGCCACCCAAGTGGACAGGGTTGTTAAGAAAGCATATGGTGTTTTGGCTTTCATTAACAGGGGGATTGAGTTTAAGAGTCGTGAGATCTTGTTGCAGCTCTATAAAACTTTGGTTAGACCGCACTTGGAATACTGCGTCCAGTTCTGGGCGCCCTATTATAGGAAAGATGTGGATGCTTTGGAGAGGGTTCAGAGGAGGTTTACCAGGATGCTGCCTGGACTGGAGGGCTTATCTTATGAAGAGAGGTTGACTGAGCTCGGTCTCTTTTCATTGGAGAAAAGGAGGAGGAGAGGGGACCTAATTGAGGTATACAAGATAATGAGAGGCATAGATAGAGTTGATAACCAGAGACTATTTCCCAGGGCAGAAATGGCTAGCACGAGGGGTCATAGTTTTAAGCTGGTTGGTGGAAAGTATCGAGGGGATGTCAGAGGCAGGTTCTTTACGCAGAGTTGTGAGAGCATGGAATGCGTTGCCAGCAGCAGTTGTGGAAGCAAGGTCATTGGGGTCATTTAAGAGACTGCTGGACATGTATATGGTCACAGAAATTTGAGGGTGCATACATGAGGATCAATTGGTCGGCACAACATTGTGGGCTGAAGGGCCTGTTCTGTGCTGTACTGTTCTATGTTCTATGTTCTATGTACTTGTGGAGAGAAAATGGTGTTGGGTCTAATGACCCTTCTTCAGGACAAGTTGTAACTAGGAGAAGGTAAAAGCTCCCCAAAGGTCTACCATTGACTGTGTAAGTCCTGCGCTGGATTGCCTTACCAAAATGCAACACCTTGCATTTATCTACACTAAACTCCACCTGCCATTCCTCAGTCCATGGGCCCAGTTGATCAAGATTTCACTGCATTCCCAGATAAACTTCCCAGATGAAGCAGCAATTTACCCTAAACTTCACTCAATCTAGTCTCCTATATTCACAGCTCATAATGCGGTCTGCTCTACGTTGGGAAGATGAAATACAAACTGGAGACCGCTTTGTAGAACACCCATGTTTTGTCCACAAAATTGACCCTGGGCTTCCTGTTGCCTGCCACTTCAACATTTCTGATCAGGTTTTCTGCTCTGCGAAGCTAGGGGTAAGCTGGAAGAATAGCATCTCATCTTCTGCTTGGAGACCCTGTAGCTTTCAGCACTCAATATCAAGTTCAATAATTTTAGGACCTGAGCACCTTCTCCCATCTCCTTACTCTGACTCCATCATCATCACCACATTGGCTGCTACCACAACCAACCCACTGTCATGTACTAATGGTCCCCATTAGCAGTTATTCATTCTCTAGGGTCTTTACACATTCCTTTGTCTGCCCAACTACTGTTCTCCATTTCCACTTATCATACATTCCTCAACCCTCAACCCCATCTTCACCATAAAGCTAACCTTCTCCTAGTTACAACTAGTCCTGAAGAAGGATCATTGGACCCAACTCTGTTTTCTCTCCACAAGTGCTGCGAGACCTGCTAAGTTTTTCCCGTAATATCTGGTTTCATTGCTGAGTTCCAGCATTTGCAGTTTTTTTTATTTGTTTTCTGCATAAACCTTAACAGGGGTTGACAGAATCTAAGGTTTCCATTTGATTAATAAGGCCAAGAACAACACTTGGTAATCTGATGAAGGGTCTAGGCCCGAAACGTCAGCTTTTGTGCTCCTGAGATGCTGCTTGGCCTGCTGTGTTCATCCAGCTCCACATTTTATTATCTTGGATTCTCCAGCATCTGCAGTTCCCATTATCTCTAACATTTGGCACTGTTCCTTGCATTTTTTTGGATTTGCCATGTGATGATGATCATGTCCGTTTTGTTGAGCACTGTGACTTCTTCAGCCACTGGAAGGAGACAACTGAGGTTTATCATCCTGTGATAAACAGCAAAGACATTCCTCTACAATTTTCACAATTAGACTTGTTACCTTTCTTAAATCTAATCATGATCACACCCCTGAGATCACTTGCATACATAATTCTTCTCAGATGAGGGATATGAAGTTGTACGGCTATGACACCTAAGCCTCTGTGTCACTTTTCAGACTTTTGGCAATATACTGTTGCTTCTGCTCTCTTCTTATTAAAATTGGCTGCCTGCAGTAAGTGCTGCATTACAGAGGTTGCAAGACTCAAGTCCAATTATCTTCCACTTGCTTCAGAGGTTTTGTCTATTTTTGGCTGTCAAATAGTTTTGTTCAACTTCACTCAATACTGGGGTGACACCATTGCTCATCCAAGCAAAGTGTTGAGGAACGGAGTTGAGGACATTCAATTTGAAAACAATGTTACAGTTAAGGAATTCTTCAAAATGTTCTCTTCAGTAATGATAAAGGGCCTCACTGTCCTTGATGAGCTTTGTTCTGTGTTTGGGTCTAAGCAGCTTGAACCCTTGACTGCTTATGCCAAAGATTGTCATGACTGAAGAAACTGCATGCATCATTGTGAGTTGTTAGATCTCCCATGAGCTCTTTCTGCTCATGATTTGTTTATGTTTTAAGTTCTGCGCTGCACATTTGCTTCACATGCACGTTGGATTGCTTCTTTTCCCTTGAGGTGTGGTAAAGTTTCCAGTCTGCAAAACCTTTCTGAGTGTTCTCGATTACATTCTGCATCTTTTGATCATTTTCATCGAATGAGTCATGATGATCCCTGGTAAGAAGGCTACGAGTCTTCACAGACACTTACTATTGTAGACTTTAAAGTTAACCAGGCACCATGGACACTCTGTAAGTCATGACTATAAAAGTTTACACAATTACCACCTGGTGCATCACCCAAAATGAGACCCACTCATGTAGTACGCAAGGCAACCTTCTTTCTGCCCGCAGAAGACAGAATTAGCTGAACCATGATGGGCCAAATGGTTTGTTTCGATACCCAAAATCCCTATTTCAGACAGGTTCTCTCATATCCTTTTAGATAGGTTCCTCGGCCCCAACTGAAGGATGCCGACTTAACCAATCACTGAGAAAACTTGACCAGTTCACAGTAAAGTCTATGTTTGAACATATTTTTAATTGAAATCAATAATACTCCCTCAAATAAAACAGCATAAATCATTACCATTAAAATGAAAAGTTACTGGAATTAATTTAGAATTTGTATTGGTCTTCTGCTCACATTCCAAGCAGTCAATCATTTCACAATCATACTACCCATCAAAATTAAGAATGCAAATTTATACTTCAAAGTAATTCATAACTCAAAGAGCTTTGATGTGATAAAGTGCTTACAAATGTAAGTTTTTTTTAGCTTATTTTGGTAAGAACTGAGTACAGGTCACACATTCCAGATTTCTGCTATGACCTCTAGGAGTGGGATGAAATGACTACAGAACCAGTTTCAGTTTTGAAGAAAATTAAGTGCCAATGCAAACAACCTAAAAGATGCTTTTGACCATTATTTTGGATATCTAAGTTATGATTTGCATTAATAACATACTTTTTTAAGGCACTGTAGTTAACTTAGCTAATAGACTATGGGGTAATGCAGCTTTAAATAGTGCAGATTATAACAGGAATTAAAGTAACAGCACTAATTTAATTGATTTTATAATACATTTTAAAATTCACAATATCCAGTCAGCCTGACTGGTAACTCAGGAGCCTTGTCTGGGAGTTACAGTGAGCTATATTGATGCCAAAACGTCAAGGATTTTACTCATGATGAATCCATTTAAATTGTTTTCACAATTGATTTTCTAATGGTTTGTTAGTTCTAGAAAAATAAGATTGTGCTATAACTTGGCTTCATTATAAAATGTGACATCTACTGACCATTCCTAATTGCCCTTGAACTAAAGGACATGTCAGGTCGTTTCAGAGCGCAGTTAGGAGTCAAATACATTACACTGGGTGTAGGGTCACATGGAGACCACACTATAAAACTGGCCTGATTTCTACAATAATTCAGCAACTTTATAATCATTATTTTTAAATTCCAGATTTACTAATTAGTTGAGTTTAAATTCCCCACCTCCCCCCACCAGCTACCATGGTGGGATTTGACGTCATACTCAAGAGCATCAACTTCAGTCTGTAGAGTATGTAATGTTAAAACTATGCTACTTACCCTTGCTCAAAGCTTCTCAGAAATGTGCTGTCTCATACTAACAATGTTGTTGAACTGTTTTCAATTTTAATGTTAACTGTTTCTCCATCCACACATTCCACCAGACATGCTGAGTATCTCCAGCTTCAATGTCCTTCACTGCTGCTGGGTCAGTATCCTGGAATTCCCTCCCCAAAGGCAGTATGGATCAACATTCAGCACATAGATTGTACCAGTTCAAGAAGGCAGCTCATCACCACCGTCTGAAGGGCAGCTAGGGATGGGCGGTATGTGCTGCCCAGCCAGTGATAGCCACATCCCAAAAGTGAGTTCTTTTTTAATTCTCTGAGTTTGTTTGAGATGAAACTAATCTGTTGCTCTAGAAATGAAACCTTTTTGACTTCTGATGCTCATTTATATTTCAATTTTCCTCAGTGGATTTATTAGTTATATTATGTTTAAGGCGATTTACCCTACCCCAGGCCAGAAGTCCCACACCATGACTTGTTGGACAAGGTGCATTTATGATGTGGCTAAATCGGTTGATTTCTGGCCTATAAATCCTTTAGGGTACATCTGATGGTAGGTGGTAGGAGCAGAACTTTCCTGATCAGCCATCCTGCAGAAGGCACTGCAGTTCTCTCCCCGTAAGTACAGACCAATCTAATGGAAATCAAAGTCCCAACCCTTAGAAACAAATAAGGGAGAAATGGCAAACAGATCTTTATAGTTGTGGGAAACAGAAAAATTTACTGGCACTTTTAGATGAACTGTGCCTTTTGAGTTTGTAGTTATATTGTTGGCAATGATAAAGCTCTTATATTGTCACTTTACACAGATAGTATGTTTCTGCATGATCAGACCATATAAAAACTGACCAAAAAAACATACAGTGAACGTTACCCCTTCAGGGGCAATCCAGAGGTCATATTTTTAGCTAATGGATAGAACATAGAACATTACAGCACAGTACAGGCCCTTCGGCCCTCGATGTTGTGCCGACCTGTCATACCAATCTGAAGCCCATCTAACCTACACTATTCTATGTATGTCCATATGCTTGTCCAATGACGACTTAAATGTACCTAAAGTTGGCGAATCTACTACCGTTGCAGGCAAAGCATTCCATTCCCTTACTACTCTCTGAGTAAAGAAACTACCTCTGACATCTGTCCTATATCTTTCACCCCTCAATTTAAAGCTATGCCCCCTCGTGCTCGCCGTCACCATCCTAGGAAAAAGGCTCTCCCTATCCACCCTACCTAACCCTCTGATTATTTTATATGTTTCAATTAAGTCACCTCTCATCCTTCTTCTCTCAAATGAAAACAGCCTCAAGTCCCTCAGCCTTTCCTCGTAAGACCTTCCCTCCGTACCAGGCAACATCCTAGTAAATCTCCTCTGCACCCTTTCCAAAGCTTCTACATCCGCCTTATAATGCGGTGACCAGAACTGTACACAATACTCCAAGTGCGGCCGCACCAGAGCTTTGTACAGCTTCACCATAACCTCTTGGTTCCGAAACTCGATCCCTCTATTAATAAAAGCTAAAACACTGTATGCCTTCTTAACAGCCCTGTCAACCTGGGTGGCAACTTTCAAGGATCTGTGTACATGGACACTGAGATCTCTCTGCTCATCTACACTGCTAAGAATCTTACCAAATTTAAATATGCAGATTATAACAGATTATAAATTTAAAGCATAGATGAGGATGAATTACTTCTCCCAAAGGGTTGTGAATCTGTGGGAGTCTATCCCTGATTAAAGTGGATGCCTAATCACTCAATAAATTTAAGGAAGAGGGAGACATATTTTTAATTAGTAAGGGTTAATAAGGGTTAGTTAAATGGTTACGGGCAGCAGGTAGGAAAGTGAAGTTGAGGCTGACATGAGGACAACCATGATCATATTAAATGGCAGAGCAAGCTCAAGGGGATGAATTACCTACTCCTACTCCTAGTTTGTCTCAAAGAATTAAGAAGCAAACACTGAGTGATTTCAAGCCAGTAATACAAATTAAGGTTCAGAGTTTCTGAGGAAGGGTCGTCGGACCCAAAACATTAACTCTGTTTTTTTCCTTCACAGATGCTGCCACAACTTTTCCAGCAACTTTGTTTTTGTTTCTGATTTACAGCATCTGCAGTTCTTTCAGGTTTTATTATGGTTCAGATAATGGTTTTGACAGTATTGAGGTCATTATTTTACAAGGAGTGAGTGCACTGTAAATATTATTTCCTCCCTTTGGCTGCGTTATAAACAGCAGACTTTATAGTAACCCAAAGACATTGGTCCCCCACAAAATTATGACTGCACATACATATTGGGGTCGAAGTTGACAATTGCATAATTCTGTGAGTTTTCCAACATATCTTCACTCTGCAGTGACACTGCAACTCACTTACCTGTAGAAAATGGCATCACAGACAAAAGACTCTGGCAATCCTGTACCTCCTGTGCATTCTGAGAAATTCCTTGCCCAGTGAAATAGCTGAGGCTGCCTTGTTACATGTTTTTAAGTCAAAGATAGGTAGATTTTTGAACGGCGAAGGAATTAAGGGTTATGGTGAGTGGGCAGGTAAGTGGAGTTTAGTCCACAAAATGATCAGCCATGATCTTATTAAATGGTGGGGCAGGCTCGAGGGGCTGGATGGCCTACTCCTGCTCCTAGTTCTTATGTTCTTATGTGAACGCTGTTCGGCATCAACTGGAGGTGGCCTTTGCCCCTGGCCTTAATGGCGCACAAGTTTCTCCTCCAATTCTCTGTGTCTTTGTTGCATCACAGCGTCAGTGATAACTATTCTTGCTGTGGCTGGATCTATCCACTTGCAATGAACCTGGGTGGGGAACAAAAGAAACAGAACAGGTCCTGCATTCTGAAATCACATCACTCACAAATGATGGTTCAGCACATTCTTCCAATAGAGTGGGACATGGAGCACACAGACAAGGCAGTCCATGGAATGCCTTGATGTGGAACTTTGACGGTGCACCTTATTCTGCTGAATGCAACACCAGTCATGTTGCAAACAGACAAAAGGAGGCTGTAAATTCTGCATGAGTTGAAACTCAATGTCCTTCCAATCCCACAATACTCAAGAAAGGCAATATGCATATCAGAGTATGTGGAGAATAGTTACATTTAAAGGTGAGAGAGAATCAGTTCTGTGCCTCTGTGCATCCTACGGGATCACAGAATCTCTACATTGCAGATAGAGGCCATTCAGCCCACCAGGTCTGTGCTGACCCTCCAAAGAGCATCTCACCCAGATCCACCTTCTAAGTTTGACAGTCATAGAGTCATAGAGTTGTACAGTATAGAAACAGGCCCTTTGGTCCAAATTAGCTATGACAGCCAGATATTCTAAATTAATCTAGTCCCATTTGCAAGCATTTGGCCCATAACCCTCTAAACCCTGAAACAAAAACAGAAAGTGCTGGAAAAGCTCATCATGTCTGGCAGCATCTGTGGACTGAAATCAGAGTTAACATTTCGGGTCAAGTGGCTCTTCCTCAGGACTGAACTCAGCAATTCTGATTTTGTTACTGATTTACAGCATACACAGTTCTTTTGGTCTTTAATCCCTCAAAAGCCTTCCTATTCATATACCCATTCAGATGCCTTTTAAATATTGCAATTGTACCAGCCTCTACCACTTCCTCTGACTGCTCACTCCACATTCGCACCACCCACTGCATGAATAAGGTACCCCTCAGGTCCCTTTTATCACCTTAAATCTATGCCCTCCAAATTTAGACTCCCCCACACTGGGGACTTGGCTATCCGTGCCCCTCATGATTTTGTAAACCACAATATAGTCACCTGTCAGCCTCCAATGCTCCAGGGAAACTAGCCCAGCCTATTCAGCCTCTCTCTACAGCTCAAACCCTCCAACCCCAGCAACAAACCCGCCAACCCCAGCAGCATCCTTGTAAACAAAAAGTGCTGCATATCACAGCGGGTTATGCCAATATTTCCAGTCTAGATTACTCCTTATCAGATCTGTGATCTCCAGTATTTTTTGTTTTTAGCACAGATTCTAGCATCTGCAATAATTTGCTCCAACATCCTTGTAAATCTTTTCTGCACCCTTTCAAGCTTAACAACATCTTTTCTATCACAGGGAGACCAGAAGTGAATGCCTAAGTGGCCTAACTAATGTCCTATACAGCTGCAAAATGGCACTTCAACACCTACACTCAGTGCACTAACCAATAAAGAGAAGTATAATAAATGCCTTCTTCACTAACTCGTCTACCTGTCACTCCACCTTCAAGGAAGTATGAACCCGCACTTCAAAGTCTCTGTTTGCAACACTCCTCAGGATCCTAAAATTGAGCCTTAGCCTGATTTGCCTTTCCAAAATGCAACACCTCACATTTATCTAAATTAAACTCCATCTGGTCCTCTTCAGCCTTTCGTCCAATCTGATCAAGGTTTCGGTTGTGCTCTGAGATAGCGTTCTTCACTGTCCAGTACATCACCAAAATTGGTGTCGTCTGCAAACTTACTAACCATTCCGCCTATTTTCACATCCAAATCATTTATATAAATGACAAAAGGTATTGGACCCAGCACCAATCCTTGCAGCACACTGTTGGTGACAAGCCTCCAGTTTGAAAAACAACATTCCACTACTAACCTCAGTCTAAAGTTTGAGAAGATTTGTAGCTTGGGTTGTGGATGAGGTTGTAGACTTGCTCACCGAGCCTGTGTGTTTGAGTGCAGATGTTTCGTCATCCTGCGAGGTAACATTGTCAGTGCACCTCTGGTAACGCATTGGTGCTCTGTGCTGCTTCTTATTTATGTCTCCACATGTTATTAAATATTTATATTTATGTGAGGCAGATCAATAACAAGCAGCACAGAGCACCAATGTATTACTGGAGGCGCACTAATGTTGTTACAAGCAGGGTATCGAAACATCAAACACAGCAACTCAGCATGTCTACAACTAGCATCAGGGATAATAGGAACTGCAGATGCTGGAGAATCCAAGACAACAAAATGTGAGGCTGGATGAACACAGCAGGCCAAGCAGCATCTCAGGAGCACAAAAGCTAACGTTTCGGGCCTAGGCCCGAAACGTCAGCTTTTGTGCTCCTGAGATGCTGCTTGGCCTGCTGTGTTCATCCAGCCTCACATTTTGATGTCTACAACTAGCGTCAGATTCCGACCTGAGTGGGAGTTCGAGTTTCATGAGTTTGTTTTATTGTTGTCATATGAACCGAGATACAGTGAAAAGTATGATTTTGTGTACTATATAGGTAGATCGTACCATACAAAGTGCATCAGGGTAGTAGAACAGAGTGCAGAATACAGTATTACAGTACAGAGAAGGTGCAGAGAGAGATCAAAATTAATGTTTGATAACTGTGAGGAAGAAGCTGTTCTTGAATCTGTTCATACATGTGTTCAGACTTTTATATATTCTGCCCCATGAAAGGGGGTGGAACAGGGTTGAGAAGGATTTTTGATTATGTTGGTTGCATTCCAGAGGAAGTGGGGAGTATAAGTGGAGGTAATGGAATGTGACGCTCTTGGCCATCTGCATCTCAATACCATTGATATAGACAGGAGCACGCCCTCCACTCCACTTCCTAAAGTCAACGACCAGCTCCTTTGTTTTGTTGATGAAGAGATTACTCTCTTTACACCATATGGCTAAGCACTTAATTACTTTCCTGTATTCTGCCTCGTCGTTGTTTGAGATCTGACCTACAACAGTAATGTCATCAGCAAGCCTGTAAATGGAGTTGGAACAGATTTTGGCCACACAATTGTGAGCATATAAGGACTATAGCAGGGCGCTGAGAACGCAGCATTATGGGACACCAGTGTTGAAATTATGGTGCAGGAGGCTGATTGCAGCCTATGGGTCAGAAACTCGAGGATCTGGTTACAGGGTAGGAAGCTGTGACCCAGGTCTCAGTTTAGAGATGAGTTGGTTTGGAATTATGGTTTTGAAGGCAGAACAGTAGTCAACAAGTAGGAGCCGGACACAGGTATCCTTCTTATCTAGATGTTCCAGTGATGAGTGAAGGGCCATGGAGATGGTGTCTGTCATGGACCTGTTGTATCAGTAAGCAACTTGCAAAAGATCAAGGCAATCTGGTCAGCTGGAATTGATGTGAGCCATGACTAGCCTCTTGAAGCACTTTATAAATATGCAGGCCAAAGCCACCATTTGATGGTCATTGAGGCATGCCATATGATTCTTATTTGGCATCAGGACAATGGTGGTCTCCTTGAAGCAGGTGGGGGCTTCAGATCATAGTTAGGAGAGGTTAAAGATTTCTGTGAATACACCTGACAACTGGCCTGCACAGGATCTGAGTAATGGCCGGGGACTCCAACCAGGCCAGTTGTTTTCCATGGGTTCACCCTTAAGAAGGCCAAATCTAACAACTACAACAGTGACTATGGGTACAGGTGCATCCGAAGCTGTTGGGGTAGGTAACATCGTTTCACTGACCTTCTGTTCAAAGCAAGCACAGAATGCATTGAGTTCATCAGATAGGGATATATTGTTGCCCACAATTCTGTTCTACTTCGCTTTGTCACCCATTGTGTTGTGTAAGCCTTGCCACAAACAACTGGCGTCCATGTGGTTAGTCTGGATCTCAAGCTTCGTTCGGCACCACCTTGTGTCATCTCTGATTGCTTTACAAAGGTCCAACCTAGCTTTCTTGTATAGGTCAGGATTGTCTGACTTGAGCACCTCAGACCTAGACTTGGGCTTCAGTTCGGAGTGGTTCTCCTTGTTCATGAATGGATTCCGGTTGGGGAACATTCGGAATAACTTCTTCGGCATACAGTCATTTAGATACTTACTGATGAAGTTTGTAACAGTAGTCGCATACTGATTTAAGTTGGCACCTGAGTTCTTGAATATGGACCAGTCCATTGACTTTAAGCAGTCCTGTAGCAGCACTTCCATTGCCTCAGACCAACACTGCACTACTTTCTGTACTGGGTCCCCGAGCTTCAATTTCCGCTGTAAGCCGAGAGGAGGTGCACAGCACTGTAGTCTGATTTTCCAGAATGCAGATGGGGGAGTGGAACAGAACACATCTTTGATGGTTGTATAGCAATGGTCAAGGATATTTAGAACTCTGGTACATGAGACCTCACCCTATCCTCATAGACCTGTTTTTACCATGGCTAATCCCACCTAGCCTGGACATTCCTGGGCTCAGCCTGGTAATAAACTGCCATTCTATTCTCCTGAAACTCAATATTCCTTTCTTCCTGGCAATCCTTGATCAGCACATCATTATAGATCCTTCACACATTTTCCTACACCATCTGGAATTAGGTCTACAGCTCTTACCATTTCCCCTGACAGCCAGCCCTACAATTTAGTCATGCCCACCATCATACTCCAAATCGAGACCATGATGGTGGTAATGGCTGACAAACGCCACCTCCTCCTCCTGCAGCATCTCCCATGCATGACTGTCTCTCTCCCCAATACATCAAATGTAACCCCCTCCACCAACCAACCTTGCCCCTCTAACTCCAGCACTGAGTTCCCTAACTTTCCAAACACTGCAGTGTTCCCTAATAACTGCTTTGACTTTCATTCTGCTGACCTCAAGGGCTGACTTTGGCCCACTCCCTTGATTTATTTGAACAAATAGCACTAACTAATCACTGACTAGACTCCTGACTGACCTGTGTTCAATTTCCCCACAGAGTAGCCACAAATCCTCTGACTATTTGCACCGGAACTGGCAGACTGACTATGTCTCACTTCTCAGGTGTAGTGAAATAGATCCCATGACCCTGTACCCTAAGCAGATAACCCATTGTGTCCAAGACCTTGGACTGAGATTGGACAAAACTGTTGGATTGAATGCTGAGAGTATTGAAGTAGGCGCAAAGTGAGTGAGCAATCCTAAAATTGAGCCTAGTTGAAACCATGGGATGAGTACCTGTCCCTTTGCACAGTGTCCTGACAGCTGCATTCCAATTAAAGATGCTGGTGTAGTCCAAAGTGCAGCATTGAAGGGCAAAACAATACTGTAAGTAGATTGGTGATGGGCCATGATGCAGTGAGGCTAGTATGTGTCAGATGTCAAGAACGATGTGGAAGGGGTTGGGTGTAGTCACCACCTTTGCAGCATATCCTGCAATATTGGTGCTAGGTGTCCAAGGTAGAATTTGGAGGAGCGAGTGGAGATTTGGAGTTGCCAGGTGACCTCTCTGACTTTCATCTTGGAATTATTGCCATCTAGCCTCAATCCAACTAGGGGGAGAATGGGAAATTGCATATTTATGAGATGAGTTGAAGCAGTAATGAGATGTTAATCCACACTGACATATGCAAACAGGCATCTCACTACACACTACCAACAATCTCCTATTGCTGTTCAACACTTGGTGGAGAAAGGGACTATTTCTCTCAATGTCAAGAAGTTTCCCATTGGCCATTTCACATGATTTTTCCAGCTTTCTTGCTATGGCCTGCATCACTCAGGAGGTGGGAAGATGGAGCTCCATGGTTTCTGTGTCCAAGCAAAGATAAATAGGTTTCCAAATGCACTTTACTTAAGTATTGGTCTGACAGCTGAGACATCTCCATTGTATTTAACTTAAATCAATAAATTAACCAGGTATCTTGACAGTACAATGTCAGCCATGCACATTTTTGCATTCATTCATGGGATGTTGACACCACTGGCCAGGTTAGCATTTATTGCCCATCCCTAAGTGTCTAGAGGGTAATTAATAGTCAACTACAGTGGGGGTTTGGAGTCAAACGTAGACTAGGTAAAGATGACAGTTTCCTCCCCTAAAGGACATTTGTGAACCAGAAGGGTTTTCCAACAATCAACAATGGTTTCATGGTTATCATTTGATGCCTAATTCCTGAATTTTTATTTTTGCCTTCAAAGCTTCCTCAGTCACTGATCCAGAAGTAACATGGCTGAAGCAATCACCAACACGTTGAAAGTTCATTGACAAACTAAACCAATGCTATCTGAAGTTAACGCATTGGTCCACAGCCAATTATATCCATTGCATTCAAATCTAAAGGAAACATGTGAAGGACAAATATTTGGATATATATGATAAGTTAATGCAATACCAGTCCTTGAATCTACTTCATTGATATTTTCACCATGATTGTGTATAAAGTATATGGAATTAAGTTACAAAAACCAGGAACATCCCAAGTTAATAAAATGTGAGGCTGGATGAACACAGCAGGCCAAGCAGCATCTCAGGAGCACAACATCCCAAGTTGACTGCTTTCATTTTATCCTGAGTAAACTGATCTGGCTGTGGTGACATTGGGAATATTAATTCACTTCAATGTCATCTAAATTGGAAAAACAGAAAATAGTTCACCCAGGGTTCCAAGCTAAAATTGTGATTCACTATATCAATGGTATATCTGCATTTATGACATTATTGTCTTTGGTTTGTATTACTTTAACTGTTTTCACAGTCCCTCCAAAAAGAATCAGCTACGCCCAATGTTATGATAAAGCATAAGCATCATGAGTATTTCAAGCCAATTAATGCACACAGACTTGCTGTAAATTGGAATGAGCATACACTCATGAATGGGATAGAGATTAAATCATGTTATGGATGGCCTGAAAATCATAAAGACTGGGATTCAGGTCTGACCCTGAATTAGTCAATCTCAGTTTAGGAAACAATAGGGTTATTACAATTACTTTACAAACACTGGCCCAACAGACGACAAAAAAATCCCATGAGAGTGAAACACTTTACGAATGTTGGTGACAAAATTGTTGGACACAGAGGTGACTCCCTGCTGCGGATAGACTAGTATCTACACATGTAGTCAGTCATTTTCTGGAGAAGCTGCAAAGTTTTTGGTTATCTTGAATCATTCTTTCCAGTCTGAGGTATTGCCTTCACATCAAACAAGATCAATTAAGAAAGAATCAGAGATAAGTTCTCACCCAATTATAATTGTGAAATAGAAATATTTAAATTTAAAAACATAAGCAAGAGTAAGTCATTCAGCCCTTCGTGCTTGCTTTGCCATTCATCAGGATCATTGCACGCCTTCTATCCCATTACCACGTTCCTGCATTATTCACAGATCCCATATGTGCCTTTGTATCTCTGTCCTGTTGTCGGCTCAGCATCTGTAGCTTTGTGGGATGGAAACTGTCACGTTAATGATAATGTTTGAATAATGAATCGCTGATCAGGAATTTATTTACTCTGTGGTTGTTGATTGATTGCTTGGTTGATTAATTTATTATCACATGTACTGAAATACAGTGTTTTTTTTTATGAGCGGTACAGGATGATCACGGCAAGCAAAAGATGTACAGATCAAAAAGACTTAGGGGCAGTGATAATGGCAACTGCAGATGCTGCAGAATCCAAGATAACAAAGTGTGAAGCTGGATGAACACAGCAGGCCAAGCAGCATCTCAGGAGCACAAAAGCTTGTGAAGCTTGTGCTCCTGAGATGCTGCTTGGTCTGCTGTGTTCATCCAGCTTCACACTTTGTTGACTTAGGGGCATACAGGTTACATTGCGGGTTACGTTATTTGAGGCTAGAATCCAATCAACAGTCTGATAACAGCCAGAAAGGAGCTTTTCTAGAACCTGCTTGTGCGTGTGTTCAGGATTCTGTATCTTCTGCCCGATGGAAGAGATTTTAGGAAGTCATTACCAGGATGCGATTGGTCTTTGATGATGTTGGCCGCCTTTCCATGGCATCGAGCCATGTGAATAGAGTCCATGGATGCATGGTTGGCTCCTGTGATTGTCTGGGCTGTACACATCACCTTCTGAAGTTTCTTATGGTCCTGGGCAGAGCAGTTGCCGTACTAGGCCGTTATGCAACTGGACAGTATGCTTTCAATGGTGCATCTGTAGAAGTTAGTGAGGGACATTAGGGACATGACAAGTTTCCTGAGCCACCTGAGGAAGAGGAGGCATTGTCGTGCCTTCTTGACTGTTGCATTTTACGTACGAAGTCCAGGGCAGATCGTCAGTTATCATCACTCCGAGGAACTTGATGTTCTTCACTCTCTCAACCTCAGTTCCAATGATATAGATGGGGGCATGTTCTGTTCTTTCTTTCTGAAGTTGGTGAATAGTTTCTTTAGTTTTGCTGACATTGAGAGGCATATTGTTTTCTTTGCACCACATCACCAAGCCTTCTATCTCCCTTCTGTAGTTTGACTCATTGTTGTTGGATATCCATCCCACAAAGATGGTGTCGTCAGCAAACTTGTAGATGGCATTCATTCAGAATTTGGCAACACTGTTGTAGGTGTACAGGGACTACAGTAGGGGGCTGAGGTCGCATCCTTGCCAGGGGCTCCAGTATTGAGTGTTAATATGGAGGATGTGTAATTACCTATCCTCACTGATTATGGTCTATGGGTCAAGAAGCTGAAGGTCGAGCTGCAGAGGGTGGAGCTGAGACCAAGGTTGCAGTGTTCAGATCAGTCTGGAGGGGATAATGGTGTTGAAGGTGGAGCTACAGTCAATGAGCAGGTCGGTTAATTTACTGAAAACAGTAATCATTACAAATTATGAAGCAGACATTACAAATGCATATTACAGCAAACAACTGATTTCTATGTGTGCAGCTTGCAAGCCCACAGCAGACAAACTGGCAGGCAGACTCACAACATTTTATACACACAGCACACAGAATCCTCAAAAATGGAATATCTAAACGGCAAGGTATACACATAAAACATTACCCTTTGTTCCAAGGAAAAGTATAACAGTTTACAACGACCACTGAGCCAATGAGGCTCCATAAACTATAGGTAATTTGCTGACATGTCCAGATCTCATGATGATGACTGTCCAGAGTTGTCATTATTTTTCACATCCCTCTTGTCTATCATTCTAGGTCCTTGATTGGTAAAAAGGTTACAGGTTGATGGCAAGGCAATGGAGTTGAGAAAAATATTAGCAATGGTTAAATGGCAGACATTACTTGATTGCTGAATAGCCTACTTCTACTCCTATATGTTATAGTCTTACGGTCTTACTCTTGTTTGTGTTGTCAAGTTCCTTTCTTTACAGACCGCAGCTGCTGATATATAATTCGATTATCCTGAGGTATTACAACCAAGGCTTCCACCAGATTAGGCACTGACTGGTCTTGTACATCAGGCTGCTTTGAGTTGTTTAGATCTTCTGGGCATTCACTGTTTTATTCATCAAGAGCTTCTAAATCATTTTGAAGTGTCTGGTTTTGCAACTTGGATTTTTCTGATTCTATCAGTTTTAGCCTTCAGTTGGTTTAATGGAGATAGTAAGAACTGCTGATGCTGGAGAATCTGAGATAATAAGGTGTGGAGCTGGATGAACACAGCAGGCCAGGCAGTATCAGAGGAGCAGGAAAACTGAAGCAGAAGAAGGGTCCAGACCCAAAACATCAGCTTTCCTGCTCCTCTGATGCTGCCTGGCCTGCTATGGTCATCCAGATCCACACCTAGTTATTCTAATATATTTTTTAACTTCATAATCTGCTCTGATAACTGTCCTGCCTCTTCAATGTTTTATTCTTTTTGCTTTCTTTGAAGCCAGGACCTCTTCCGATAGTTCCTTCAGTGATTGCTTGGTTTCTTTGGTGTCCTGTTTGAATTGATTCACTAGAATATCATTGCCAGTAATATTTCTGAAAGGACTGTCTCCAAGTAATTTATGGCTCCTTGGTGTTAATGCTGTATATTTCCACGTGTTTTTGCAGGTCTGTTGTGCTGTCCAGTATTGCTCTGAGTTCAAACAGGTGCTTCTATTGAGCGTGATCTGTTTTACATTTGAGATGCCCAGATCTTGCTGTAAACGTTTTGTTTTAATTTAGTCATGGGAGGTGGGTGTCGCTAACTGGCAGTATTTAATTTCCCGCCCTTAGTTGCCCTTGTGAAGATGGTGATGAGTTGCCTTCTTGAACTGCCGGTAGGCACACAATGCTCTTAGGGAGGGAATTCCAGGATTTTAATCCAGCAACAGTGAAGGAATGGTGATATATTTCCAAGTCAGGATGATGAATGGCTTGGAGGTGAGCTTGAAGGTAGTGGTGTGGTTGTGTATCTGCTATTCTTGTACATGGAAAAGGTTGAAGGTTTGGAAGGTGCAATCTAAGAAATCTTGATGAATTTCTGCAGTGTATCTTACAGATAACGCACACTACTGCTACTGAGTGTCAGTGGGGAAGGGAGTGGATGCTGGGATGTGGTACCAATCAATTGGGCTGTTTTCCCTGCATGGTGTCAAATTTCTTGAGTGTTTCTGGAGCTGCACCATCCAGGCAGGAGGGCGTATTCCATTACGCTCCTGGCTTGTGCCTTGTAGATGGTGAATAGGCTTTGAGGAGTCAGGCAGCGATTTACTCGCTGCAGTATTCCTAGTTTCTGACCTGCTCTTGCAGCAACTGTGTTCATGTGATGAGTCAAGTTGAGTTGCTGATCAATGGTAATCCCCAGGATGTAGATAGTGGGAGATTCAGTGATGGTAACACCACAAAATGTCAAGGGGCAGTGGTTAGATTATCCTTTATTGGAGATGGTCATTGCCTGCCAATCTTCACTGGATTAATGGATACAGAGGTTGTAGTTCATCCTCTTTCTTTCCCTTCTGGCTTTTCATTTACCTTGAGAGCTGAGAAGAAATATCCCATAAAGATTTCATCATATACCTTTCTCTTTTCAACTTTCATTTTCTCTTCACAGCAGATTTGTGAGATTTAGCTCCATTAATTCAAAAGAAAGTGAAGTATTCTGTTCTTCATTATTATTAAGTTATAGAGTCATACACCACAGAAGCAGATCCTTCGATCTAACCAGTTTATGCTGACCATGATCTCAAACTAAACTAGTCCCAACTGCCTGAGCTTGGCCCAAATCCCTCCAAATATTTCGTATTCATATATTTATCCAAATGTCTTTTAAACATTTTAACTGTACCTGCATCCACCACTTCGCTGGAAGTTTATTCGACACGAACCACTCGCTGTGAAAAAGTTGTACCTCATGCTTAACTCACTTTAAAAACATTCCCCCTGGTCTTGGAATTCCCCGCCCTAGGAAAATGACACCTGCCATTCACCTTGTCTATACCCCGCAGGATTTTATAAACCTCTATAAGGTCACCTGTCAATCTTCTACATTCCAGTGAAGTAAGTCCCAGCCTATCCTCATAACTCAAAATCCTCCATTTCTGGCAACATCCTGGTCAATCTTTTCTGATTCCTTTCCAACTTCCTATAATAAGGCAACCAGAACTGCACACAGCTCTCCAAACGAGGACTCAGCAATGTCTTGTACCCTCACAACATGATGTCCCAACTCTTATACTTAAAGATCTGAGAAATGAAGGCAAGTGTGCCAAACACCTTCTTAACCACCCTATCTACATGTGGTGCAAACTTCAAAGAATCCTGGACTTGAACCCATAAGTCTCTCTGCTCTACAACAATACCCAAGGCCCTACTTTAATTGTATAAGTCCTGACCTTATTTATAATACCAAAATGCAATATTTTGCATTTATCCAAATTGAACTCCATCTGCTACTCCTCAGGCCTTTGACTCAATAATCAAGATCTCTTTGTAATCTTGCATAACCTTCTTCACCGTCCACTATACCTTCAAATTTGGCGTTATCCACAAACTTACTAACTATTCTTCCTATTTTCTCATCCAAACAATTTATATAAACGAGGCACAAATGTGGGCCCAGTACCGATCCCTGTGGAACACTGCTAGTCACAGACCTCCAGTTGAAAAACAACCTTCCACTACCACCATTTCCACAACTGGCCAAGTATAAACTATGTCAGTTGCTGGAACTTGGAGGATTTCCAGACCCCGGGCACTTGTTTAGCCCCAGGCAGCAAAGGACCCTGTGTTGTCAACAACCAGGCATTTTTATGCATATACACAAGGAAGGCAAAGGTGCACCAAGCAGCTATGTGGGTCACAATGGCACTCATTGCCTACAAGTTGCAGGATTGCAGTAACAATTTGGTGACCCAGCTGCTGCAAACTTGGAATCATCTAGCTGTTTCAATGGACAGGTTTGCAGCAGCCTCAGGGTCTGCTGGATATTGCAAGGTCCTGCACTTCATTGCCCTAGCCATTGGTCCTCAAGTACAACAGCAAGGCAATTGTGAGGGGCCAGGACCTCATGCCAAGTGATTCACTCTCAGACAGGGCAATGGAACCCAGTCCAAGTGGGAATCATGCATATGCCATCAGAAATTTCCTTAGAAGGTTCTAGAGGTGACATGGCCTTCCACCTCCAACTGCTTCTGACTCTGTGGAAGTCGAAGCTATGAAGGGAGCATCTTGCCTTTGGCGTGGACGCTGTCAGCATGTCTGGGTCCTCTAGACCCAAACACACTGGAGTCAAGTGACCAGACCTCCAAAGCCACCAGGCACCAATGCAGGCCCGACCAGGCCCCCTCCACCGACACTCTCATCCGCCTAGCGGAACTCGTCCTCACACTCAACAACTTCTCTTTTGACTCCTCCCACTTCCTACAGACTAAGGGGGTGGCCATGGGCACCCGCATGGGCCCCAGCTATGCCTGCCTCTTTGTAGGTTACGTGGAACAGTCCATCTTCCGCACCTACACAGGCCCCAAACCCCACCTCTTCCTCCGGTACATTGATGACTGTATCGGCGCCGCCTCTTGCTCCCCAGAGGAGCTCGAACAGTTCATCCACTTCACCAACACCTTCCACCCCAACCTTCAGTTCACCTGGGCCATCTCCAGCACATCCCTCACCTTCCTGGACCTCTCAGTCTCCATCTCAGGCAACCAGCTTGTAACTGATGTCCATTTCAATCCCACCGACTCCCACAGCTACCTAGAATACACCTCCTCCCACCCACCCTCCTGCAAAAATTCCATCCCCTATTCCCAATTCCTCCGCCTCCGCCGCATCTGCTCCCACGATAAGACATTCCACTCCCGCACATCCCAGATGTCCAAGTTCTTTAAGGACCGCAACTTCCCCACCACGGTGATTGAGAACGCCCTTGACCGCGTCTCCCGCATTTCCCGCGACACATCCCTCACACCCCGCCCCCGCCACAACCGCCCCAAGAGGATCCCCCTCGTTCTCACACACCACCCTACCAACCTCCGGATACAACGCATTATCCTCCGACACTTCCGCCATTTACAATCCGACCCCACCACCCAAGACATTTTTCCATCCCCACCTCTGTCTGCTTTCCGGAGAGACCACTCTCTCCGTGACTCCCTTGTTCGCTCCACACTGCCCTCCAACCCCACCACACCCGGCACCTTCCCCTGCAACCGCAGGAAATGCTACACTTGTCCCCACACCTCCTCCCTCACCCCCATCCCAGGCCCCAAGATGACATTCCACATTAAGCAGAGGTTCACCTGCACATCTGCCAATGTGATATACTGCATCCACTGTACCCGGTGCGGCTTTCTCTACATTGGGGAAACCAAGCGGAGGCTTGGGGACCGCTTTGCAGAACACCTCCGCTCAGTTCGCAACAAACAACTGCACCTCCCAGTCGCAAACCATTTCCACTCCCCCTCCCATTCTCTTGATGACATGTCCATCATGGGCCTCCTGCACTGCCACAATGATGCCACCCGAAGGTTGCAGGAACAGCAACTCATATTCCGCCTGGGAACCCTGCAGCCATATGGTATCAATGTGGACTTCACCAGTTTCAAAATCTCCCCTTCCCCCACTGCATCCCTAAACCAGCCCAGTTCATCCCCTCCCCCCACTGCACCACACAACCAGCCCAGCTCTTCCCCCCCACCCACTGCATCCCAAAACCAGTCCAACCTGTCTCTGCCTCCCTAACCGGTTCTTCCTCTCACCCATCCCTTCCTCCCACCCCAAGCCGCACCCCCAGCTACCTACTAACCTCATCCCACCTCCTTGACCTGTCCGTCTTCCCTGGACTGACCTATCCCCTCCCTACCTCCCCACCTACACCCTCTCCACCTATCTTCTTTACTCTCCATCTTCGGTCCGCCTCCCCCTCTCTCCCTATTTATTCCAGTTCCCTCCCCCCATCCCCCTCTCTGATGAAGGGTCTAGGCCCGAAACGTCAGCTTTTGTGCTCCTGAGATGCTGCTTGGCCTGCTGTGTTCATCCAGCCTCACATTTTATTACCAATGCAGGGAAGACTCCTTTCAACCCAGTTGTGGAAACACACTTTGACGTGGTAGCAGGGAAGAACAAAGAAAATTTTTTGAGGCCCTATTGGCCATACAAGAGTGACATCTCACTCCAAATAAAGTTTGATGTTTGTTAAAATATACTCAAAGTGCCGCCAAATCAGTTTGTTTGAGGCTTGGTAGAACTCGGACTGTAACACTCACGTTGAGGTCAGACGTCAACTCGCAAGCTTGATGTTCCATGGGCCAATGCCTGAGAAGCTGCTGCACCAAATTCAGGCAACGTGAATATCATATTTAGAAGGATCTCCAGAAACTAAATACCATTCGCCTAGCTGCACCAGCATTAATAAGGCAACAATGGCCTAAATGGCCAAAGATATTGTTCTTACATGAAATGATCAACAACATTTCAGCTTGGGAGGTACAGCTCTAGGTGAGACAATACAACGGTCACTAGGGATTGAAAGTCCACAGATAAGTGTCCTGTGCAGTGAATGGGTCTACATGTGTTGTTGTTAGTCCTTGAACTGTTTTGTAGTCTTATCCCTCAAAGGTCAAAGCATTTAGCCTGACCACTCAGGCGTGGATGTTGTCATTTTCTTTCCCATTGTGCAGTTGCACCTTCCAAGACGGTGAAAGGAGACAGCAAGCACTTGTCAGAAAGCAAATTCCATGCTCTGCCTCACATATCAATGAGGCCACAAACATCAAAATACCCTTCGTGATAATGCTGCCCAAGTACCCCACAGACTTTGCATTTCCATAGGTCCATATACCAAAATGGTCAACATGAGCCTGCACCTGCCAATCTTTGCCACCCATCCCTTAGCAAATAAGGTGACCATGCCAGGAGTGCTCATGGACTGCTCCTGCCTGACAAACCAAGGTGATTCTTACCATTGATAGGGCACCCTCCCAAATGACCCCATTCCCAACCATAATTTACCATATCCTCCTTTACATGTACAGTTGCTTACCCTACCTGCCGCCCCCAGTCTCAACAGCTCTCCTTCCCACAGCAGCAAGGCCCCTTCAATGTGACCACTCCAAGATAAAAATACACCTGCCTGATGCTTATATATCTCCTGAACTTTGTCAGAGCTAAACCCTGCACTGGCCACTAAGAAGCCACTGGGCTGACCTTGATCCAGTCCCTGAGACTGCTGAGACATGGGTTGTTGTACCAAGTGTACCCTGACCACACACGTGGCCAACGTTGAACCGCTGTATTAATCTTAGAGGCTGCCCTTGATCTACTGTGTTGAGATCCCTCATCAATGGCTGTCTCCATGGACTTAACTAAGGATCAGTCCCCTTAAATTTGAGACACGACGATTTACCTGTGGCAGGTGCAGCGTGTTTGCTGTGTACTTGACTGACACATGTTGCAGGCACATCTCTCCATTTGTGAGACTGACGCAGAATTGTGTGATATGGCAAGATCCTGGCCCCTTTGCTGAGGACTGCTGACCAACAAGACATGCTAGCTAGCTCTGTAACTACACTTAAAGGCATAGATTCATAGATTCATGCAGTGCAGAAAAGGCCCATCGGCCTTTTGAGTCTGCACCAACATAACACTAAAGGCGTGCTCATTCCAATTTCTAGTACTTTTCCCAAAACCTTAAATGTTGTCATATTTGAGGTATTCTTCCAAATATTTTCACAGGTTGTGAGGATTCCAGCCTCCACTACATTCTCAAATAGTGCATTCCAGATTCCCACCATGCTGAATAAAAAAGTTTTTTTCTTAAATCCCCTCTGAATGTCCTGCCCCTTACTCTATGACTGTAACCCCTCGTGATTGACCCCTCAACCAAGGGAAACAGCTGCTGTCTCTTCATCCTGTCCATACCTCTCGTAATCTTAGACTCCTCAATCATATCTCCTCTAAGAACCAAAAGAACTGCGGAAGGTTCACCAGACCCGAAACGGTAATTCTGTTTTCTCCTCCACAGAAGCTGTCAGACCTGCTGAGCTTTTCCAGCAACTTTGTTCATGTCTCCTCTAACTCTTCTCTACTGTATAGAAAACAATCCAAGTCTATTTAGTCTCTCTTTCTCAATTCCTTCACCCCAGGCAACATTCTGGTGAATCTCTGTACCCCTTCTAATGCTATTGCATCTTTCTTGTAGTGAGTGACCAGAGCTGCACATAATACTCCAGCTGTCACCTGACCAATGTTCGTTACAACTCCAAATTTACCTCCTTGCTCCTTTACTCTGCCATGGCTGATGAAAGCAACTGTCTCATACGCAGTCCTAAATATCCTATTAATGAGCACTGCTAACTTCAGGGATCTGTGAATAATTACCCCAAGATCCTTCTGTTCCTCTACGCTATCCAGTGTCCTGCCATTTGTTAAACTCTCCCTCATCTTGTTTCTTCTTCCAAAGTGCATCATCTCACACTTATCAGGATTAAATGTTGATCTGCCCATCTCACCAACCCATCCATATCTTTCCGTAGCCTACAACATCTTCTTCACTATTAACCACTCTATCAATCTTGGTGTCATTTGAAAATGTGCTTAGTGTTCCCCCCAACATTTTCATCTGTATCATTTACTTACATAAGAAATAATAAAGGTTCCAGTAATGATCTTTGTGGTACATCACTGGACACCGGCATCTAGTCACTCAAACAGCCTTCTAATGCTACCCTTTGTGTACTATTACTAAGCAGATTTCTGATCCATCTTGCCAAATTTCCCTGAATTCCATGTGCTTTAATCTTCTCAATCAGTCTTCCTATGGGACCTTGTCAAAAACTTTGCTTCAATCCACATAAACTGCATCAAATGAACTTCCACACACTCAGTCACATTTTCAAACAGTCTTACTAAATTTGTTAGGCATGGCCTCCTCTGATAAAGTCATGCGAACTATCCCTAATGAACCCATGCCTTGCCAAGTGACTATTAATCAGCTTCTTCAGAATTTTGTCCAATAGTTTCCCTACCACTGACATGAGGCTCATCAGTCTGTAATTTCCTGGTTCATCTCTACTACCTTTCCTAGAATGTAGAATCATACTAAACATCCTCCAGTCCTCTGGCACTTCTACCAGAGCCAGAGAGGAATTAAAAATTTGTGTCAAGACTCCTGCAATTTTCTGCCTTGCCTCCCACAGCAGCTTAGGATGCAATTCATCCACATCAGGGGATCTGTCTATTTTTAAGCCCGACAGAGCCTCCAATACCTCCCTATTCCCTATGTCAAACCGTGTAAATCCCTCACAGTCCCTTTTTCTGAATTCCATATCTATGTTTTCCTTTTCGAGAGTGAAGACTGAACAGGAGTATTCATTCAACACCCTTCCCATATCCTATAGCTTCATACACAGGTTACCTCATTGGTCCCCAATAGGCCCTGCTCTTCCTCTGGTTAACCTCTACTTTTTAATGTATTTATAAAATATCTTAGGATTCTGTCTAGTCCTGTTCGCAAATCCTTTTTCATGGCACCTTTTCACTCTTCTAATTGTTTTCTTAAGTTCCCTCCTGCCCTTGCTGTAGTCCCTTAGGGCTGCAGTTGATGTTTCGATTTGTGAGGCAGGGACACTCTGCCTGATAGCTGATCTGGCTTTCATGTCAGGAATTGTCGATGTCTAGTTCCCTTGCAGAAAGTGGTAGAATAAGAAGCTGTATATTATTAAGGCAAGAGTCGTTGTTGATGAGGTTGTTAAACAAGGATTAATCGCCTTTAATATTGATCTCACCACTCCACAAGCAAAAATCAGATATTGACACCCAGAATTCTTTTTGAAAATTCAATGAGTTGATCTCGAACATCAAGAAAATCCCGACCCAAATTTCTCATGTGATCCTCCCATTTTTCTCATCACAGCCCACATCATTCAAACACCAAAAAGATTCTGCACTTTTGTTTTAAATGTTGTTTAAACATATTGAATTCATAGGTCTGCTATGTTCCAACTCAAACTAAAATTTTGTGGACATTCTGACTATATGACCATTGCTTGCAGCACACACCCTGGTCACTTGCACAAATGAATTAAACTTGCATCTCAGCAGGAGTTTGTCCACTTATCAGCAATTTATATTTTCCATTTTTTTCAGCATTCACTGTGCTCTAACGAACCAAAGTCATTGAGGGTTGCGTGCACTTCAGTATAGTTTAAGGCTGCTGACCATATGTATTATCTGTAGATTAACTTGTTTGCTGATTACTTGAGCATGATAGGCATCATCAGCACAACGTTTTCCATTGCTGTTTACTACTTCATTTTAATGATAACTGTTTAATAATTAATTTCTTTTCAGTGATTGATTAACTCTATGGTTCATTTATTTAAAACAGATTTATGTAAAACACATTATAAGCTATGAAGCAAGCATTACAGCAAAGAATTGATTTCAGAAGGTGCAGTTTGCAAACCTGCAATGACAAACTGGCAGACAGAGTTGCAACATCGTACACATGTAACACATGGAATCCTTAAAGACAAACTCTCTTAAAGGCAGAGTACACATACAACAAAATATTCCATTGATCAAAATGCTTTGAAAAAAGAAATTACTCCTCATTTCAGTCTCAGATGTCGCTAAGAGTGTGACCTCTAGTTCTAGTTAACTTCAAGTTAAATGTCCTGCTTATGTCAAAACATCATACTTATTATAGAGGCATCTGTTTTAAGATGACATTGGTTGAGGAAAGAACGTTAGTCAGAATAATTACAACTTGTTATGACTGGACAATTTCCATAATATTCTGAGGCTAGGATGGGCAACTAAAATCCTTGCTACCTAAATCTATCCAATACTTCCAAATGCAATTCAACAACACAGGAAAGTGTGCATACACTTTGGAGAAGAGAATCTAATAATGAACAGCCTGCTGACAGCTGGGCTCAGATTTGGAGATGGGACATTTGAACATTGGGTTGAGGAATGGGGGCAGTGCAATTCCTACCCAGGAAAATTCAGCAGAACAGGAAATGAAGTGTTAAACAGAAGAAGAAATGCAAAATGAATCTGTAATAAAAACAGAAAGTGGTGGAAAAACTTAGTAGGTCTGGCAGCATCTACGGAGAGAGAAACAGAGTTACCCATTCAAGACCATTGTGACTCATTAAGACTGAAGGAACCTGAAAAGATTTTATGCTGAATGAAAAGGTGTGGGGGAATGTGGAAGGAACAAGTGGAGCAAATAACGAAGGTGCCCCAGAGTTAAGGCAAAGGGAGTACTAATCATAGTCGGGAAGAAACATGGACGTAGAGTATATGTTAATGATAGGTGAAATTAAGGTTAAGTCCTAAAGACTAAAAAGTGTTTAAGCAAAACCTGAGATGCTGTTCCTCCAGCTTGTGTTGGGCTTTGCTGGAACACTGTAGGAAATGCTAGCGTACAAACAAGATGATGTATTAAAATGGCAAGTGATCAGAAACTTTGAATCACTCTTTCAGATGGAGCAGGGATGTTTCATAAAGCAGTTGCCAAGTCTGCATTTGGTCTCCTCTACATAGATTTTGAGAAATATCTCCACTTTGACTGCAAAAATGAACCACTGGTACACTTGGCATTTCAATACATCTTGCTCTCATGCGAATGTTTCTGTCCTAGGCCTGCCGCAGTGTCCCAGTGAAACCTAACATAAGCCAGAGGAAAAGCACTTTATTTTCAATTTTGGCACTTTGCAGCCTTCAAGATACAACACTGAGTTTAACACTGTCAGACCATGAATTCTGTCCTCCATTTTCATTACCTGCCTCCCATCCAACCCAGTATCACATTTGCTTGGGTTGCTCTCAGTACAGCTGCCCAATTTTCTGATAATAACATCTATAATTAAGAACTACTTTTCATCTATTTCTCTTCTACCAAAGCATTCAGTTTGGCTTTTGCTTTGAGGCACCTCACCATTTGATCCATTTACTCTTCATTCCCCTTTTCAATACGGCATAAAACCCATCACATTTTCAGCTGCCTTCAGTTGCTAGAAGAGTCATATTGGAATCAAGTAATTAATTTAGTTTCTCCCTCCAGACATGGCCAGAACTGCTGAGTTTTTCCAGAACTTTCCGTTTTCATTTTAGATTCCACAAACTGCAGTACTGTTCTATTTTCGTATAAAATGAATCTCTTTTGTTTCGTTAAAGATTCGTTTAACAACGCAGCACAAAATATTTGAATTTATGGTCAGAAGTACCAAGATCCAGCAAACAAAAACAAATATCTGAATTGCTATCACAAAGTGGGTAGAAGTGCAATATTTAGCTTGAAGAAACAAACACAGTCATACACTGAAAATACACCAGTGATGCCAATCTTAAAGCCAAATTTGTCAGTTACATTTCCAAGTGGTTTAATCTACAAATGGCTACATCTTAAAAAGCAAGTCATCCTTGTATGTGATTAAATGATATGGTGTATTATTGGACCATTACTTGTCATTTTGTGTTTAGTTGCATAGATAGTGATTTGTGAAATCTCAGCACAATGCTGGCCATTAGTTTGGAGATTTCTGTCCGACTCTGGTCCTAATAACCAAGATTTATGCTAACCCTCCAATCTGGTATTAAGAATATACACATATTAAGTCAAGGTCCTGTCTGCCTGTTCCAATAGTCACCTAAGCAGATTGAAAGATCTGATGGGACTACTTGAAAGGGAATAGAGAAGTAACCATGGTCAACATTCCTCCATGATATCACCACTTAACAGATCCATTGGTTATCCATTCCATAACTATCTTCGGAATGCTGCTGGCATAATTTACTGATTTTATTTAATTGCTGAAATAACTTTACAGAGGCCGGTATCCCATCACCAAGTCACCCTGTTTACATGTGCGAAATGCATGGGTTCTAAAAATCCATCTCAGAGCCTGTACCTAGTTTGGGAAAACTCCCTGAATCTCTTGTTTCATTTCTGTCAGCTAGGGCTCCCTGGCCGGCCTAGGTTAACAACCCCAAAAATCTCATAGTCAATGACATCTACCTGGTCCTCTTTCCAATCACTACATCCCTCCACTCTAAGTCCGGGGATGTAGGCCTCTTCTTTTAACTTATTGCTTCTCCTCAGACATTTTTGTCTCAGGTCCAGGTCCTCCAACTCTGACTTGGGCATGGGTGGCGTGTACCAGACTGTAGCCTGTCTCTTGCATTTTCAGCATCTCCAAAGAGTTTTTTCAGGCGGTTACGGTATTGAGGCTGCATTCATCTTAGACTCTGAGGCTTCTTTGTTGCTAGATGGAAGGGAGGAACCCAGGGTTTCTGCCAGCCTTTCTGGCTGTTCTAAGGGGCCAGTTATTGTTTTGCTCCTTCCCCATTTACTACGTAGCAGCTTTCATGTGATTCACATTTGTCCAGGACTGCCACACCTACCCAAATTTTGTATGTCACGGGATGAGGTTACATCAACTCACCTTGCACCGTGAGGGTCATTTATATGGTTTCGACACCAAACTTCAAACCCTGAATTAAACCGTCTCTCTCGCTTAAAGGAGGAATGAGATCAGCATTGGTGATCCTGCTGCTGTCTTACCCTACATCCCAGGTCCAGGAATATCAGTTTTAACCTGGTGCAGAGTCTTCTTCCCATCAGTAACTCTGCTGGACCTATCCCTGCAGTTGTTTGAAGAATGGCCCTATAATCAAACAGGAACCAGTATTGGTATTGAGTGAAGCTGCAGGCTGTTTCTTTAAGCCTGCCTTCAACATTTAGACTGCTCTTCCCAATAGACCATTGGATGTTATATGATATGGAGCTGTCCAAACATGCCGAATGCCATTTGACTTCAGGAAATACTCAAAATCTCTGGTGGTAAATGATGTCCCATTGTCCTTAGCCAATACTTCCAGGAGTCTGTGTATTGAAAATGATGCTTGTAGCTTTTCATTTATCACCCCCGAATTTGCTGAATGAACTCCATGTACGTCCAACAACTTTGGGCATCCACAATGATCATGAACATTCAGCCCATGAAAGGACCGGCATAGTCAACATTTAACCGAGTCCAGGGTTTATCCAGTCATTTCCACGAATCTAGAGGTGCTGCTGGTGGTAAATTTTGTCCTTCTTGGCAGTCTAAGCACTAGCCCACTCACACAGCCATGTTGGCATCCAATTATAACTTCTCGCCAAAATTTTCACTTGGAAAACCCTAGATATCCCTGGTGGAGTTCAGCTGGTATCTGCCAGCATCTTTTGCTCAGGTCAATCACTTTTGCTCCCCATAATAATATGCCATCCTCTACAGTGATCTGGTATCAACAGGTCCAGAAAGGTTTCAATCCTGTTTGTGATGGCCCTTTGGTTCCCCTATCAGTACTAGCTGCTTTAGTTTTGCCAGGATGGGATTCATTTTGTGTCCACAGTTGGATATTGTCAGCAGTAACTGGAATGGTGTCAAGAAAGTTTAAAACCAAAATGGACTCTACTGGGGAGGTGCCACTGGTGGTGTATCTGCCCAGTGGGTGGCAGCTCAAGGCATCTGCTTTTGCCACTTGGCCTTCCGGATGGTGTTCCAACTTGTAATTGTGCGCACTGAGAATAAGGGCTACCGCCAGTGCTGAACTCAACCAGAAATAATGGTTGAAGGACGGCCTTCTCTTCTTTAAGCAGCCCTAGCAGGTGTCGGTGATCCATTACTATTACCAATTTACATCCATAACGGTACGGTTGGAACTTTCTCACACCAAAGATGCCCACCAAACTTCTAGACATATTTGTGTGCGACATCAGCCAAAGTCCAGAAGCACACGCCATCAAGCCTTCCTCTCTGTTGAACCCCCAATGCCATATGGGGAGGCATTGCAGATCAGGATCACCTCTCGGTTGGGATCATTGTGGACCTTCAGTACAGACATGGGAAAGACAAGGAAAGACCCTTCACTACAGATATGGGAGCCAGGGCACCTTTGATTGCTCTCATTTTATCTTTCAATGGCTGTAACCTGGTCTTTTCGGCTCTGTAACCCAAGTAGGTCACTTGGGGTACCTGAACACATATTTTTTCCTTCTAAGGCCTACCTGGGGAAATGCTATGTCCAAGTTCTCTAAGTGCTCTTTATTGGCACTCCTGGTTATTAACATACCAACCAGATAAATGCCAACTTGGAGCAGATCTTTTAAAATGTTCTCCATTGCAATCTGGAAAAGGACGCAGGCTAATGGTACCCCAAATGGCAGACTTATATATTGGTGCAAATGCTTATGGATACTAAATGTGGCACACTTCTGGAAACCTTCATCTAGTCGCAATTGGAGGTACGGGTGACTCATGTCCAGTTTCATGAGGGACAGCATCTCCCCTCGCTAGTTTTGTGTACAGGTCGTCTGTGTGAGTGATTGGATATTTATCTAGCTGCATGAAATGTTTGACTGTTTGCTTACAATCCTCACGTACCAAATGGTCTCTCAGCATCTCATTCAGGGTTAACCCAAAGTCACATACCTTGTCAGTTGCCTTAACGTCATCAAAAATTCTGGTATGGATTCCCCTGATTCTCAAACTGCCAAACAAAACCGATAGAATCTCAGAATTAGAGGAGGCTTTGGTTTGTAATATTCCTTAGCTAAATCTGTCAATTCTCAAACGGTTTTAGTATCTGGCGCCTCAGGAAAAGTTAAGCTCCAAATAACCAAAAATATTGGGATCTGCAAGCAGTCAGAAGGATTGTTGCTTTTCGTCTGTTCTGATGTCATTTACCTGGAAAAAAAAAATCACATTCTTTCCACATACTGGGCCCAATCTTTGAGGGCTGGATCAAATGAGTCAAGTTTCCCAAATCATGGCATGATGCCAGAAATGCTTAGTCCAACTCAAAGAAAACTGTTGCCTGTGAATTTTCTTTAGGAGCATGCTGTTTTCCCTTGTTGCCACTGAAATAACTGCACAGAGGCCAGTATCACATCACCATGTCACCTTTATTTGCAAGTGCATAGTACTTGGGCTGTGACCAGCCAGTTCAGAGCCAGTTCCAAGAATGAGGAGACCTTCTGAATCTCTTGTTTATACCTAAGGGCCAGCGTTCCCTAACTGGCCCAGGTTATCAACTCTAACCAAGGATCTCATGGTCAATGAGATCCATCTGCCCTCATTCTAATCACTACACTACATATAACAGCTATGAGACACTAAAACAATGCTCTGCCTGCCTGTTGAAGTGGATACTTAAGATCCTATGGCAACTATTCAATGAAGAGCAGAGGCATCCTCTTGATATCCTCACCAACATTTATCTCTCAACCAATATCACTAGGACAGATTGTAGGTTATTTATCTCATTATGCCATTTGTAGAATCTTGCCATTTAGAAACTTCATGCTGCATTTGCCAAATTTGTAACAGCAAGGTCAAAAATCACACAAGACCCAGTTATAGTCCAAAAGATTTATTTGAAGACACAAGCTTTCGGAATCTTGCACCTTCTTCAGGCATCAGTGAGAGAGGTGGCATCAGACGCAGAATTTATAAGCAAAAGATCAAAGCATATGGGAGTGTGCATGCGTGCACGAGTGGGAGAGTGTGCATGTGTGAGGGAGATTGTGAGTCTGGGTGTGTGAGAGAGAGACAGAGACAGAGAGAGTGTGTGTGTGTGTCAGAGACAGAGAGTGTGTGTATGTGTGTGTTAGAGAGAGAGTGCAAGTGTGTGTGTGAGAAAGAAAGAGAGAGAGTGTGTGTGTGTGTGTGTGTGTGTGTGTGTGTGTGTGTGTATCTGTGTGTCAGAGAGACACAGAGTGTGTGTATGTATGTGTGTGTGGGCATATGTGTGTGTCAGAGACACAGAGTTTGTGTATGTGTGTGTTAGAGAGAGGGCGCGTGTGTGCGTGCGTGCGTGTGTGTGTGTGTGTGTGTGTGTGTGTGTGTGTGTGTGTGTGTGTGTGTGTGTGTGTGTGTGAGAGAGAGAGAGAGCGTGTGTGTGTTTGTGTGTTAGAGAGAGAGATTGTGTGAGGGAGAGAGGGAGAGAGTATGTGTGTACGTGCATATGTGTGTTAGAGAGAGAGAGAGAGAATACATGTGTGTGAGTGTTTGG
Source organism: Stegostoma tigrinum (assembly GCF_030684315.1). Lineage (NCBI taxonomy): Eukaryota > Metazoa > Chordata > Chondrichthyes > Orectolobiformes > Stegostomatidae > Stegostoma > Stegostoma tigrinum. The sequence continues at coordinate 89,558,733 of NC_081361.1, read as the reverse complement.
GAGAGAGACTGTGTGTGTGATAGAGAGAGATAGAAATAGGAAGAGTGCATGCATGTGTGTGACATAGAGAGAGAGTGTGTGTGTGTGTGTGTGTGTGTGTGTGTGTGTGCGCGCGCGCAAGCAGGCATGTGAGAGAGTGTGTAGGTGCGCGCATCTGAGAGTGTGTGTGCGCGTGCGATAGAGAGAAACTGTGTGCACGTGTGTGGGAGAGACTGTGTGTATGTGTGTGTGAGAGAGAGAGCGTGCAATTGTGTGTGTGTGCATGTGGGTATGAGAGAGACTGTGTGCGTGCACGCGTACGCGAGAGTGCATATGCATGCATGTGTGCATGTGTGAAAGACAGTGTGTGAGAGACAATGTGTGCGCGTACATGTATGCGTCTGTGTGAGAGAGAATGAGTGTGTGAGTGAGAGAGAGTGTGTGTGTGCGTATGTGAGAGAGATAGAGAGTGTGCTTGTGTGTGTGTGTAAGAGAGAGTGTGTATGTGGGATATGGTGAGTGTGTGTGTGTGCTTGTGCGTGTGAGAGTGAGTGCATGTGAGAGACAGTCTGTCTGAGTGTGTGCATGTGTGAGTGCATAGTGTGATGGGTGACGTATAGAGCGACATGAATTCAAGATCCTGGTTGGAGCCATACTCATGGGTACCAAACTTGGCTATCAGCCTCTGCTTGGCAATTTTGTTGCTATTCCTGAAGTTCACCATAGAGGACGTTTACCCGAAGATTCAAGGCTAAATGTCCTTTATAGCTTAAGTGTTCCCCCCTCACTCGGAAGGAATATCCTTTTCTGGTGATTGCTGCATGGTGTGCATTCATCCATTGTCGTAGCATCTGCATGGTTTCGTCAATATGCCATACATAGGGTCATCCTTGCCTGCAGCATACAGGATAGACAATGTTGGCTGAGTCACATGAGTATCTGCCGTGCCGTGTGTTCCCACATGTGATGGTGGTATCATGTCAATGATCAGGCATGTCTTGCAGAGGTTGCCATGACAGAATTGTATGCTGTTGTGGTCGATGTTGGCCTGAAGGCTGAAGAGTTTGCTGTGACAAATGGTGTGTTTAAGATTTGGCTGTTGTTTGAAGGTGAGAACTGAAGGCATAGGGAAAGTCTTGGCGAGCTACTTTTCTTTATTCATTACAGGATGAGGGCATCACTGGCCAGACAGCATTTATTTCCCATCCCTAATTGCTGAGAGGGCAGTTAAGAGTCAACCACATTGTTGTGGGTCTGGAGTCACATGTAGGCCAGACCAGGCAAGGATGGCAGTTTCCTTCCATAAAAGGTATTAGTGAACCAGATGGGTTTTTCCTGACAATCGGCACCATGGTAGCCAAATTCCACCATCTGCTGTGGCAGGATTCGAACCTGCGTCCCCAGAGAGTTATCTGGGTCTCTGGATTAATGGTTCAGCAATAAGACCACTCGGCCATCACCTCATCATCATTGACAACATGTTGAAGGCCGCAAAGAACATGGCGTAGTTTCTCTGATCCTGGGAAATACTGGATGACAAAGCGCACTGTATTGGTTGTATCCTGTGTTGTCTTCTGAGGAGGTCATTATGGTTTTTCACTGAGGCCCAGCAGAACTGAGATCGATGAGTTCAGCATCGTATCCCGTTCTTATGAGGGCATCCTTCAGCAGTGTCAAGTGTCCATCACGTTCCTCTTCACCTGAACAGATCCTGTATCTGTAAAGGGCTTGTCCGTTAGTGGATGGCTTTTTAAAAATAAGTTTAGAGTTGAAGCTAGAGAAGTGCAGCAATGTAAGCTTGTGGTAGAGTGAGGTATCAAGATGTCTGTCCTCGATAGAGATGTGTGTGTCCAAGAATGAGACTGATTCTAAAGAGTAGTCTATGGTCAGTCTGCTGGTGGAGTGAAACTTCTTGATATCATTATGTAGTTGTTTCAGTGATTCCTCACCATAAGTCCAAAGGAAGAAAATATTGTCAACATATCTGGTGTATAGAATTGGTCGGAGGTCCTGTGAAGCAAAGAAGTCTTGTTCGAACTTGTGCACAAAAATGTTAGCATATTCGGTGCAAATCTGGTTTCCATTGCTGATCCATGCATCTGGGTGAAAAACTGGTTGTCGAAGGTGAAGATGGTTGTGGATGAGGATGAAGTGGATGAGTTGTAGCATGGCATTTGGAAATTTGCTGCTGGTCGTATTGAGTACTGAGTCTGTTACAGCGATGCCGTTGTCATGGGGGATGCTGTTGTAGAATACCAAAACTTCCATTTGACAAGGAATGTTTCAGGTTCGATTGATCCGTGGGCGCTGAGTTTCTGTCAGAAATCTGTAGTGTTGTGACAGAAATGAGGCGTTCCCTGTACAATGAGTTTTGAGATGCCCTTGACATAGCCAGTGAGATTCTCACACAGGATTCCATCTGCTTGATACGGTGGGATGTCTAGGTTTGTTGGCTTTGTGTATCTTCAGAATACAGTAGAAGTCCCCTATGCGAGAAGCATATGGGATGAGGCTGCGTAGGATACTCTGATGAACTGGATGAAAACGCTTGATCAGTCTGTTGAGTTCATGGGTGTGTTCTGACTCCAAGTTGCTGTACAGCCAGACTCAAGAAAAGGCCTCACATCTAAAATGCATTGTCTAATTTGAGACGTCAACTCTGGTATACGAATAAAACGTTTAGTTATCTCAGGGCAGTGACTTGGAAGAAATTCTGGAATTTGCAAATTAATTCTTTCTAACTGATTAAATCTTAGGTTTATTCAACACATTCACATCAATTCCATGACCATTCAATCTTTTGCAAAAAATTCTGAGTCTGATGCCACCTCTGTCACTGACACCTACGGAAGTAGCAAGGCTTTGAAAGCTTGTGTCTTCAAACAAACCTGTGGAACTATAACCTGGTGTTCTTTGATTTTTTGATTATCCACCCCAGTCCTACACCGGCACCTTGACATCATTATAACAGCAATCATGCTTCAAAAGCATTTTTTGGGTTACGAAGTTCTTTGGAATGTTTTGGGATTGTAAAAGAAACTACATCAATTACAGTGCATTTCAAATGCTCACTCTTATATTTCTGGGATTTTCAGCACCCTCAAATGTTATTGCTCCACCTTTGGTGGCCATGCCCACAGCTGCCTAGGGCTTAATTACTGATGTTCCCTTCACAAACATCTCTGCCTTTCTATTTTTCTCTAAAACTCCTCTTTGACAAAACTCTTTGGTCACCCAGCCTGACAACTCCAAATGTACTTCAGTATAAAATCTTGTTTGATAATATTCCTGTGAAGCTTAGGTAATTTAATACAGTAAAGGCACTATACAAGTGGAAGTTGTCATCGTTATTCCAATTGCCACTCAAAAGTGTTCTGTTTATGAGTGAGGAGAGATACTGATGTAAATGCATAATGTAAATGCAAACATTATTAGGTCTCAATAGGTTTAATTACATTTCAAGCTTACAGATCAATTTGCCAAAATGATCTTTTCATTTACAAAAACATTGAACAGATATTTATTAAATGTAACTCTCATAATTGAAAATACCCAATAATATTTATATCTAATACTCTAAATCAGCAAATAAATAAAACAAACTTGCACATCATCCTAACAAACTGTCAGTGACGTCAAAGATGATCTACTGTTTGGTTTTGTAAATTAATGCAAAACTAGACATTGTTGTTTTTCATGCTTTGCAAAGAACAATACAGCATTTTCTATGACTACTCTCAACTTGCTAGCAACCAGGTAAACTTTTCGTGATGTGACGGTCTGGCTAGTATCAGTGCAACTGTCTCCCAGCCTGAATTTGTAATTCGAGCTGAGAACATTGAAAAGGAATCTTGAAGTACCTTTCCCTCTATAGTTTGATAAAATTTATGGAATGCCAAATTAGTTTGGCTGCCCAGAATCTGAACTATTGCTAGGAAAATAAACTGTAGATTGAGAATATGTTTCAAAAAGTCAGGAAGTAAAACATTAGCTTTGCAAAGTGTGATTCAAAGTTAACTAGCTCTCCTGGGATAGTACACTCAAAAGCTGCTCTTATTGATGTTTACGATGGAAGACTACTAAAGATTTTTTAAAAATATTTTGAGAGACAGAACAAGATACATACAAAAATAACATTTAACCTGTGTCCATCACTCTAGAATTCTGCAGCTACAATTAACTGGATTTGCCCATTAAGAGCTGCTCTTTAAAGGAAATGCCAGAATGGCAGCTATTCATTGCAATTGTGCTTCAGATGGACCATGAGTATTGCCATAGAAGATCCACTAACAGTACATTCATGTCACATTTTCAGACACACTTTTCTTACTGGGCTAAACTTACCCTGGTTATTTCCTGGAAATGTTTAAGTCAATCACTTTAGACACAACACAAATACTCTACTTTTTCTCCAATTACAAATGTGGGCATATTGATTTTCTTATGTTCAATTTGCTATAAAGATAAAAATTCATATGTTCCACTTTAAAACATTTATACATTTTATGCTGTAAAACAGAGAACATTGATGAAAAAATGCATTTTATACAAAAACATTTAATTCTTAGCCAGCAAAGTAGAGGATTTATTAGCATACTGAATGCTGGTGCAACAGCAATTTGCATTCACGTAACACAATAAAATGTCTAATGGTGCTTCAAGGAACATTAGAAGACAAAATGAGTCACACCATCATGATACACAATTAACTATTTAGACAGCTCACCAAAATTTGGTTAAAGGTTAAATTTGGAGAGTGGCACGTAGGTTTAGGAAGGATATTCTAGTGCTTGTATCCTAAGTTGAAAAATTCATGGCTGGTAATGCTGAGGCAAAGAAAATTGAAGAGCTGTAAAATTGGGATGTTCAATTTTGCTAAAGTTCCTACCTAAATATTGGTTGTTGTTAAGGGTTAAAAAGAGTAGGAATTGTAACTGAGCACAAACATGGTAGAAAATTAACTTTGACCTGTACGTGGTTACCGTAGAGTAAGAATTTCCTGAAGCGATTTAAAGTCATTAAATATGCTAGGGCTAGGAAGAATATTGAATGGTAGAAGGCTGCATTAAACATTCAGACTTCTGTAAATATTAATTGCAATTGTAAATGTTATATGCAACATACACTGTTGGAACAAACTGATTTGGTTAACACCTTATGTAATGTGAACTTTGGATGCTCATACAATATATTTATATACATTTTATGAATTGCTTATTTGTGGGAAGAAAAAGACCAAAATTTTGAAGATTTGTTTTGTTCACTTATAGAAAGTGGATGTTGCTGGCTGACATTTATTGCCTATCCTTAAGCGTTAGCTCTGATTTTTCTTCACAGATGATGTCAGATCTGCTGAGCTTTTCCAGCAACTTCTGTTTTTGTCCCTGGGTGTCTCTGATTTATAGCACTACCCAAGGTCATACCATCAATTGTATAAGTCATGTCCTTGTTTGTGTTACCAAAATTCAATACCTCACATTAAATTCCATCTGCCACTCCTCAGGCCATTGACCCAATTGATCAAGATTTCTTTGTAATCTTAGATGACTTTCTGCATTGTCCACTATACTACCAATTTTGGTTTCATTTGCAAACTTACTAACCATGCCTCCTATATTCTCATCCAAATCATTTATATAAATGACAAACAAAAGTAGATCCAATATTAATCGTTGTGGAACACCAATGATTACAGGCCTCCATTCTGAAAAATAATGCATCACCACCACCTTCTGTCTCCTACCATAAAGCCAATTTTGTATCCAATTGGCAAGCTCACCCTGAATCTCGTGTGATCTAACTTTACTAATTGGTCTATCACACAGAACCTCATCAAAGGCTTTACTGAAATCCAAGTAAACAGCGTCATCGGCTTGGTCCTCATCAATCCTTTTGGTTACCTTATTAAAAACCTCAATCAATTTGGCAAAGTGCAAGCAGACAGGACTAGTTTAGTTTTGGAACATGATTGGCATGAACTGATTGGACCGAAGCCTCTGTTTCCATGCTGTATGACTATATGATTCTATAAGCCACGATGCCGTTGACTACCAGATTGTTGCCCAGGCACACCAGCCACCTCTTGGCCAACTGCTAAAGCTCTCAGCTACTGCCCCTCCAGAAGGCAAGCAGAGAAAAGAAAAAACATTTAAAAATAAAACAGCAAGAAGAGAAGCTAGAAAAGCGGTCAGAGCAGACGAGCTTCAGCTCAGGAGACCCCCTCTGCTGCCATCTTGTATTGTTATCACCCTCTTGGCTTATCCTTCTTTTCTCTCTTTCTCGGCACCCTCTCCACGTATTCTCTTCGCTCCTTCACCAACCCCACCTCCCTTCATCAGCATAAAACCACCCTTCCCAGCCGTTTTCAGTTCTGAGGAAGGGTTACTGGACTCAAAATATTGACCCTGCTTCTCTCTCTATAGGTACTCCCAGACCTGTTGAGTTTCTCCAGCACTTTCTGTTTTTGCTTCAGATTCCCAGCATCCACAGTTCTTTGATTTGCATCAGTTTGTGTTGCACTGGGAGTCAATGACATTATTCATTTCCTTGTCAATCTTAAACCAACTGAACACTGTACAAGGTAAAGCTTTATCATATAAAAGTCACCTTAAAATGTTTACATTCATAAAAATAATTGTTATCGTATGGCTGTCAACCCCCCCAGAGTGTTATTGGAGTCTCCAGCACTTAAACATTTCCTCCAGTTCTTCCTGTAAAGTTTTCAGATATTTTTAATCATAGTCTTTTAGTTGTAGTGCATGCTTACTAGTTTATAATTAACTTTTGGTTGGTTCATGGAGCCAAAGAAACAAAACCTGCATTATTTATCAATAGATGCTGTTAGTTCTTTCTGAATGGGTGAACTGGCATCGTCTAGATGTCCTTCTTCATCCACAATTGTCTTGTGACTACGCAGAAATGCACACAAAAAGGAAAAACTATCAAAAGTTATAATTATCCCACAGAGTTTTATGATTGTATGTTACTGTTATAATAAACTGAATTTTATGTTACTTTAATCTTTTTCTAACAATCATTCTCATCATCTATTTTTCCTTAAATCCTTTGACTCATAGAAGTGTTGCAGCATTCTTAATACCAGGTGCATACCAGGACCTTATCTAAGTCTATATGTTTTATGATAGGGACCTATATTGAGCCATTGTTCAGAGAAGGCATTGCACATGATCCACTCCTTATTGTTACATACTCTTAGAGAACAGATATCTGATTATAATCAATAACATTGTCCATTTGTGTGATATTTCTAAGTAGACATAGGCTTCTAGTAGACATAGGCTTCACAGAACGACAAATTGAAGAAAACTGTAGACAGCAATTGTGACCTCAATACATGGCTTTCTTTGACATCACAAAGGGTTTTTACTCTGTCAAGAGTACACTAGACAGACACTAGACTTCCCTCCTCAAATTTTGTTGCCTGCAGAAATTCATCATAATCCTCAATATACAAACCACGATTTTCACCATCAGATCCACCACAGACCCAATAGGGATGCCAAGCAAGGTTGTGTCATTGCAACAGAGCTGAACTCCACTTTCTTTCCTGTCGCATTCCACCCTATAACCATGGAGCTTCCTACTGATGTGAAACTAATGTACAGGCCAAGCAGGAAACTGTTCAATTCGTGTCGCCTTCAGTCCAGAACCAAAACAATGCCAATTACTGTTGTTGTACTGCGGTAAGCAGATGTTCCTAGCATGTGTGCATAGTCAGGGGCCAGGCTCCAAACTGTTGTTGATGTATTCACAGAGGGATATCAGAGAGTGGGCCTTAGGTTCAACCTCTGATGGACAAACATTCTCTACCAGCCTGCTTCCAATGAACAACACTGCCTCCGCTGCAGGTTTGTTGGTTCAACATTGGGCTATTTAGTCACCTCAGGACCCATAATACCACAATGGAAGAAAATTATCCCCGATCCCAAATGACTATCTAACAACAAGAGAAAGCTTTTGACATATTAAAAGCATCCAAAGGTATTTCACGAGGATGTATTTAAATGGAACGTGTAGCAGATCAGCAGTAAAATCTTGGTTCCTTCATGAGAGTATGATGATGAGATCAACTGTAATCTGCTCTCATTCACACTACCTTAAATCTCAGCATTTAGCACAAATTAGGAATCAGATTCGGAATCTTCCTAGTCTTTAGGCCTCAAATAATCATCACTTAAAGTTACAAATTCATAGTTAGAATTTGGAAATTGACAGTTTAAATATTATTTGTGAATTTTTGTATTTAAATTGAATTTGTACTTCTTGAAGTAGGCCCGAAGTAGAACAGAAACTGAAGTGAAAAGGGAACAGAACAGGTAAAGAGAGGAAACTGCTCTTCTCAGTTTGGAAAACAAAATTTCTGTCGAACCAAATCTGTTTGAAAGCTATAAAAGGACATAGATCAGTCCAAGTTGAATCGTAGCTGTCGATGAGTCTATGGGTGCGGTAGAAGACAGAATCCAGATGGAGAGAACAAGTTGCTGCAGCTATTTCTGCTACATGAAGATAGCATTTTTTTAAAATTGCCGTGTGATGTAGGCGTCACCAACATGACTAATATTTATTGACCATTTGTCATGGCCCAGAGAACATTTAAGAGTCAATCACATGGATGTGAGTTCTAGAATCGCATGTCAGCCAGAACAGCTGATGATAGCATATTTCCTTCCCTAGAAGGGATTAGTGAACCAGATATTTTTATCTAATGATAATCAACAAATCTAATTTTTATTTAATGACTATCAATTAAAGTAGATTTTATTCCGGATTTTCATTGAAATCAAATTTCATCATCTGTCATGGTAGGATTCAAACTCATATCCCTGGGGTTCTGGATTAATATTACCTTTATGGAATCACCTCCACTAGTGGATCTAGCCCGTTGGGACAAAGTTGAGCTGGTTTTATAGATGTGTTACTTTGGGTGAAAATTGTACCTGGGGAATTTGGTTTGGCTGTGTGTTAATGTTAGTTGAGGTCAGACAAATGCCTAGAATAATAGGAACTGAAATTCCTTTTGAGAAATACAGAGATTTGAAGGAATCTGCAACTGACTGCGAACACCAAAATCTGACTGGACTGCTGAGTTAACTTGTGAAATCATTTTGGATGCAGCTCATAGTTTATATTCAACCACAATGTGCCTGTTAATTAATGTTTAACTCATGTTAATTCTAGATGTTAGAGTATAGAATAGTTAGTATTTAGCATTTGCTAAACCATAGAATCTTGTGGCTTTATTCTTCTGAGACTTCTGGTATTTTGAATTTCATCAATTTTTCAAAAAAGTAAGTTAAGGGTCACTTCTGAGATTTTAACAATACTTCAATACAGAAATGTTACAGTTACACAGTGAGTTAATTACATGGCAGCATTGAGACAGTCCTGACAAAAGTCCCAAATGAAATGCCATCTGATTGTGAGCATAATGCAATACCCTTTCTTGTTCTTCCCACCTTATTGCAAGGATAGTATGGCAGCTCAGTGTTCAGCACTGCTGCCTCACAGCACTAGGGACCCAGGTTTGATTCCACCCTCAGGTGGCTGTCTGTGTGGAGTTTGCACATTCTCCCTGTGTCTGTGTGGGTTTCCATCAGGTGCTCTGGTCTTCTCCCACAGTCCAAAGATGTGCAGGTTGGATGAATTGGCCTTGCTAAATTTCCCATACTGTTCAGGGATGTGTAGGTTAAGTGTGTTAACCGTGGGAAATGCAGGGTTACAGGGAAAGGTAGTAGGGTAGTTCTGGGTGTGATGCTCTTTGGAGGGTTGATGTGGATGTTTTGGGCCAAATAGTCTGTTTCTACACTGTAAGGATTCTATGAGAATGGTTAACCATGCTATCCTCCATTCTGCATCAACTCTGTACAGTGTTGTTTCATTTACTTAAACTCTATACACATGGTTTCAATGCATTTAGATGCAACTGATGAAAGTCCAACACTGCCCTCTCCAAGAGGCTATTTTTGGTTCCCTCCCTTCCTTCTTCTGTGGTTATCCCTCAGTAGCATAGACTAGTGGTACAGTATTGCTTCCCAAATGTATACCAATGACACCCAATATGTCTTGCTGTACACTTCTCTCAACCCATAACAGCCTCTATTCTGCCATTTTAGCTGTCTCATATTAAATATAATTACTTAGAATTTACATTAATGGAATAAGTTATTAAGTCCAACTGATGTATGCCAATATTCACTTTCAGTCATCTAGCCTTCTCAGCATTCTTTGCTATTCCTGTTTATCTGATGTGTAACTTGAGATGTGCCCTCACATGCTTTGAGGCTACTCCACAAATATTGACCCCTGTGGTAGCAATTTCTAACCACTCTTTGGGGAAAGGAATTTTTCCTGAATTCACTATAGGATTTATTGCTTATAATATTATATGAATGAGCTTTAAACCTGTTCAGCTTATGTTTGGGAAGACTAACATCATTGTTCTCAGCACCTGTCACAAACTCTGTTCCTTCAACACTAATTTCATCATCCTCCCTGGCCTGCCGCTCAGGCTAAATGAGATGGTGTGAAGCCCAGACTTTCTGTTCAACCCTGAGTTTTGCTTCAAATCTACATCTATGTTGCTTCTGCAACGTTCCTGCCTTCCCACATCTTTTGGTCCTTTGGTCTTAAACTTGCACATCTGTTCTATATTTGATCTTATGATTAGTGGCAGAGCTTTTCATATCTCATACCTTGCTCTTTGGAATTTGCTCCTGAAATTCCCCTCCATTCTCCTTTAAAAGCTGTCTTAAAAGCCTCCTTGCTCAGTTGTAAACTTTCTCCTCTGCTTGGTATTCCATTTGTCTCAACACTCTTCTGAAAAGAGCCTTTGAATATTTTGCACTTTGGAGGCATTATATAAATGAAAGCTGTTGTTCTATTCACTGGTTTAACACAGTTCATTTAATGCTTTTATGTTATCAGGCATAAGCAGACTGCAAGTACATGTAGTCTGTTGAATCCCCTCAGCAGTGACAATTAAGAATACTGTCTGCAGCATCTGCTCATGATAGCACTTGAGAGGGTAATTTTGCTGAAAATGCCTTCTTTCAGATGGTCTTTTGATCATCTGAAAGCACATAAAGATGAAGAATATGGATAAAAATCAGAAAAATATTAACCTTTTATAAAATTTAGACATTTCACATTTTGCACCAAAGAGAAAATTATTTCTTTGAAAGACCGATCAGGTTTTCTTACTGTAATAAGATGTAATATTTGAGCTGATGACAGGACGTTTTTCAGGGATGTGAGGAAGACAGGGTTTCTATAACCTTTGTGACAATGCAGTTCACCAGAATTTTACTGATTGTCCACTTTAAGTTACAGGGGCATATTAGCATAATCTAAAGGAAAAATATCAATGCTGACTGTTGTGTTTTTCCAGGTTACACCATAGCTTCCTGTTTTCAATTCAGCTCTTCAGCAGTTATGTTTTTTCTCTCTTTAAATGACCACTCGCACCTATTGATATACTAGCATTTAGCTATAACCCAAATTAAATTGTATTTGTACAAGGTGTATAAAACTAAACCCTGCACTAATGAATTGTCATGATAAAAATTCCTATAAATTACAACAAATAATTTCAGAATTGTTACTGTTAGCAGTGGTTTAGTTGGTAACAATCTCATCTCTGAGTCAGAAATGTTATGGCTTCAAGTACCAATCCAGGACTTCAGCACAAGAATCAAGACTGATTCTCGTCCAGCACTGTTAGAGGTTTCATATTTCAAGTGAGATTTAAATTGAGGTCCTGTCTGTCCTCTCAGAATGACTTAAAAGATCCCAGTGTTCCCTTCAGACTCTACAGCAATTGGAAATTCCCGGGCAGGCAAAAGCAAAATACTATAGCAGTAGAAATTCTGAAATAAAAAGAAAGTGCTAGAGAAATTCAGTATATCTAGCTGCATCTGCGAACACTGAAACGGGGTTTACATTTCGAATCAATATATTTAGTTATTTAGTTATATTGGTTCAGAAACTTTGTTTTTCTCTCTACCTAAATTTTTGTGGAGGGTTCACATGAGTTACCTCCTTTAGGTCACTTGTGGATGTGCAAAGGAATATTAAACCTGCATATTTAATGAATCAGTTGCACCAACAGTATATTGATTATATGACACTATTTTGAAGATACCAATATTTATCCCTCAATCAACATTACAGAAAACAGATTACTTGGTCATTGACTGTGGTTTGTGGAAGCTTATCGTGCATAAATGTGCTGTTTGCATTTTCTACATTGCAATGGAGACCACACTTCAAAAGTGCCTGTTTGGGTTTTGGACTACATAAAGTGCAGGTCTGTTTGGGTCTTGAAGTACACTGGTAGTGTCCCTTGCCTCAGGGCCAGTAGAAACTTGAGTTCAGGTCCCATCTACATCAGATGAGGCATGTCTGAACGGGGTGATTATAAAAAAATTATAAATGCAACTCAATTTAAAATGTTTCCAAGGTGACACAGAGTAGTGGAAAGAGAGTTGGCAGGTAGGTGTACTGTTGAAAGTTTGTTGAAGTGGAAGAGGTTTATCCGACCTCTGTTGGATTGACAGCCGCTGGAAACGAAAGGGCAAAATAAAACTGAGCAGTTAAAGCAAAGAACAACACACAAAAGAGGTGGGGATATTGATGGTGATTTGTTTGAAATGTGTTGGGAAGAGGGAATCACATGATGGGTTAGTTAGTACAGAGGGAAGGAGCAGGCGGGCTCTCCTCGGAGGGCGGAGGCTAACGTTTTTAAACACTTGGTTTGTGCCCATCCTCCTAAAGGAGGGAAAAAGAGAGAGAAGGAGACGGGAGAATTAAAACCTCCAAAAAAAGTGAAAAGTTTCCCGCAAGTTTGAGACAGCAAGACAGTAGCAACTCTCTTCGTAACCGAAGCTTAGGATTTGAACGTAAATGGCTAGCTGACGCTTAAAACTTTCCTCCCTTCGGGTTTATATTTTAAAGAAAGAAAATATTTTTTGGAGTTGTGTTTTTTTTAAATTGAGAGAGGTGGTGATTGTGGTGGTGGTATTGGGGGGGGGGGGGGGGGAGAAGGCTGTTGGGGGCAGCCACTGGCGGGGAGGATGCACTGAGGTAGGACTTTTTTTCGAAAAAGAATTTTTTTTTAAAAAAAGACGTAAATAAACAGTCCCCTCCCAACAACTCGCCTGTTTGAATATTGGAAGGAGGGAGAAGATTGGGCTCTCGGCAGCACCGTCGTCGGCCGAACCGGAGGAGAGAGGGAGGCCAAGATGGCGGCGGATCCAGTCCAGGTAAAGAGGCTTCAGCTGTGACTGAGGGAGGGAGAGGGGGGGGCGCATATACATATACACACACACACACACACAGTTTGAGTATGTATGTATGTATGTGTGAGTGAGTGAGTGAGAAAGAAGGGGGGGGGGGAAATAAGGGAAGACGATGAGGCTTCTCAGGACAAGATAGAGAGGCAGAGGGTGTGGGCAACTCTGTTCGGCTTTCACACTTTTTCTTCAAATCTTCCAGTAAAATGTGTTTTTCTTTTGTGTATGGTTTACTAACTTTTCTGGTTTTTTTTGAAAACGGTAGATTTTTTTTCCTCCCCTTCAAATGTTTGCCCTCGGTTTTTTTTTTCAAGTTTACAAACTCTTCTCACAACAACCAACCAAGGAAAACCAGCTACAGTAGTTTTCTCCCTTCACCTTCCCCCTCCCCAAAGTTAAGAGGGGTAGAGAAATTATATTTGTGGGGGGGGGGAAAGAACAAATATTGCGGATGATTTTAGTCGCATTTTTATGTTTTTCTTGTAAAAAAAGAGAATTGTGTGTTTGTGGGCAAGCTTTCTTTTTTTGGTCGATTTGTGTGTGTGTGTTTTTTTTATTTAAAGTTTTTTTTTGATGAAAAGGAAAAGTCAGGAGTCCTGTTGATGCAGAAGAGCCTGACCTTCCAGGCCTTGAGTTAGATTTTAATATCAGCCACTGAAGGGGGGCGCGGAGGTTGGTGATGAAGGAAAACTGGTTAATTGTTGTTGGACTCTTGGCCGCCTGCCCAGCACCGAGTCTCTCGTTTCTTTAATATCCTTTAATGGAGGCGTAAAGCGAGTTTGCAAATTCTTGCTTTGAGAACAGTTTGCTTTCTAACTTAAATCTTCAGCTCTGTTTCACCTTCACGTTACCTATTTATGGATGCATGTCACTTTTAGGTATGGAGGGGGGTAGAGCAATGTGGGCATCATTCGTTTTCTTTTTCAGATTTGGCAGAAATAGACTGGTTTAATGTATTTAAGCTAATTAGTTGTTTAAAATTAGCCCCCTTATCGTTCTAATTGATTTCAGTAGACTGAGGCTTTGGCTTTTGGGACGTGATATCTTTTGTACTGACTGCATCAATTGGATTGATACATTTTTAATGAGTTTTCAGAATTGTATACTTCTTCAGTCATAGAAGAAACAAATATAAATGTTCCTCCAAAGGTCAAAATTACACAAAGGCTAAAGGCTGTCTTTCTGCAACCAGACATAAGAATCATTACAAACTGATAAGCACTGAAATCTTACTCAGGAAATCATCGGGAAACTAAAACTTAGAAAAGAATTAGCATGGAGTTTTGATCCAACTACTTGAATGATCTCATGTAATTGGAACCTACTCCTGTAGTAAATTCTGCAAATGCACTGTTTAGGTTATCAAATGTCTTTACAATAAATGTATATAGGCATAACTCGGTGTGTGTTACTTTGTAGTAAAACATTCTTTTCCTGTCAGCTGACATTACAATCCAAGACTAATGTCGCAATCTTGTGGATAAAACACACATCTTCCTGTCATGCGGCACAAAGAGGATCAGAAAACCTCTTTGTGACAGAGTTTCCTTATTGTAATCGTTAAATAGTTAATGGAAGATCAGGTCAGCCTAAATATTTATGAGATGAGGAGCTAAATACAAAACTACATATAAATTTTAAGGTGTGTTAAGATGAACAGGAACCACTTGACAGACATGAGAACCTGTTACTACATCTGTCTCAAAATCTATTATCTTGAGCTGTTACAAGACAGGCTTAATAATACTCATTTCTTTATTTAGAAAAAATTGACTGAGTTTGTTAATTCTCAAACTCTTGTGATTTGACCTATTACATATTTTGTTTAATGTTGTTTCAGTATGCTGCCCATACCATGCTCATTTATTGACCATTGTTATTTTAATGATGTCGATTAACAACAGAAAATGTTATTTATAACTGTCATTTTGCTCCCAAATGATTCTGCACAAAGCACACTTGTTAATGAACGTATCAGTTTCTGACCTTTATGATGGGGCGAAGGTCCATCATGTCAGAAGTGGAGACATTCACTGATTACACAATGTTCAGCACAGCTTGCAACTCTTCAAACACTGAAGCAATTCTTTCCAAGTGCCACAAGGCTTGGGCTGACCAGTGGCAAGAAATATTGCTTGGCATGTGTTGAAAATGCCATTCACTTCATACACGAGCAAACCTTAGTCATTGCCATCATTGCCCCTTGATATTCAATAGCATTACCATTTCAGAATCCTCTCCTACCTACATAAGGATACCCTTGACCAGAAACTGAAATGGATTGTGGCTCCAAGAGCAGGTCAGAGACTAAGAATACTTCAGTGAGTAACTTGCCAACTAACTCCCAAAAGCCAGTCCACAAGGCACAAGCCAGCAGTATAATTCAGTAGTACCGCTTGCCTGGATGAGTGCAGTTCCAACAATACTCAAGAAGCTTGCACTATCCAGGATAAAGCAGTCCACTTGATATCCACAAAGACACCCTCCACCTCTGATACAGTGACAGAAGTGTTTTACTATCAGTGGTAGAAATTCACCAAGGCTCCTTAGTGCGTTGCATACCCTTGAGCATTGACATCTTGATGGACGTGGGAACACCACGACTTGCAAGTTCCTCTCTCAGCTAGTCACCACCCTGCCTTGAAAATTTATCAATGTTACTTCAGCCTCACCGGGTCAAAAGTCTAGATTTCCCTCTGTAATAGCATTGTGGGTGTACCTATTCCAGATGGACTGCAGATCAAGAACGTAGCTCACCACTAGTTTAAGGGCAGCTGGGGATAGAACATGAATATTATCCCACCTTGCGCTTCCGTTCCCAAGATTAAATTTTTACAAATATTTCTGATAATGTCCAAATCAGTTTAATATACTTGTAATATTTGCTTTTAGTTTTATAACATGCTAGTAAACAGTAACAGATCTCAATATGTATGGTAATCAATGACAAGAATAGCCAATGTGTAAAGGATAGCTTGGGAATTGTGTGAATATATTTCGAGCACAATAGATCCACTCTTAATGAGAAATAGAATTGGTAGTTAAATACCATAAGTGCATGTCTGCTAAGAGCGATGTCTTCTATTGTTTGAACTCCACAAAGATGTGCCTGATCTTTTCTTGGAAAGAAGTGCACAAAACGTGTGTGAACCATTCAGCAGCCCATTTCCAAACTGCCAGCATTTTAGCTTCAATGCTGAAGACCAATTTTGTCCCGTTGTTCTATCTATTTTTGTTAACTTGCTTCCCCTTTCAATCTTAAGGTCATGAATCCTTGTTATTACTTGATTCCACAGCTACCCATCACCATTCAATACGCTAATCAACTAGCTGTTGTTTGCGTCTGAACTGTCAGAACACAGGATTGGTGGGAAGCCATTTATCCTGTGACCCTGGGCTGTTGTCTTCGAGAGATTTTAGTTCATCTAGGAATGTACTCTAACTGATTTTTAACCTGGCTTCCTATTTTGTATGTTTTTTAAAATCAGATTTAAAATTAATAATTGATTTAATGACAATTGCCTTTTTGATCTGAATGGTTTGAAGTTCCTACCAATCTTTTTAGAAGTATTTCCTAATTTCATTCCTAAAAGGTCTGACTCTAATTCTGAGAGTAAATTACTTCAGATGCTGGAATCTGCACTGAAAACTAAAAATGCTAGAAATCACAATGGTTCTCACAACATATGTGCAGGGAAAGCAAGCTAACATTTTGAGTCTAGATGACTTCAGAGCTGTTTCAGCAGTTCTGAAGAGTTATCTAGACTCAAAATTTTAGTTTTGAAATCAGATGCTGCATGACCCACTGATTTTTTTTTCAGCTTTTGTTTCTGACTCAAATTCATTTGGGCTGTTCCAATCATTATCATTCTAATGCATTAACCAATCATCAGCAATAATTTCTTTCCTATCTACCTATGTTCTCCTTAGAAACATTTTTGAACTTAAGTTCAGTAAATTGCAGTTTGGGAGTTGATTGCCTAAATTGTTTGCACTCTCAAATCCTGTGAATCCTTCCTAAGATTGTGATACTTGATGCTTTGATACCTGAAGTATTACAAGAATTGATTGAGATGGGAGAAGTTGATATAAAAGCCAGGGTTCCATTAGCCTTGAGTTCACACTTACCTATTTTGAAATTCATTAGCCACTTTTTTTTTTGTTTGCTTAATTTGAGCATCTCATTTGCAATATTGCACTCCTATCTACACAACTTACATTTCTTGAGGGCTTTTGTGGCACTGTAGCATCTGTATCTCTGAGCCAGAGACCTTGTTTGAATCCCACCTGTTCCAGAGATATCATAATGCTTTTGAACAGGTTGAATAAAAATATCTAAAATGTTGCCTGAGGCTGATCTTGTAGTTGGCCATGGATACAGTAATTAAAAGTGTCTATTTATGGCTTCTGTACTGCAGTGATAGTGTCTTTCCTGACTTAGAGTCGTAGAGATATACAGCATGGAAACAGACCCTTTGGTGCAACTTGTCCATACCGACCAGAGGTCCTGTATAAATCTAGTCCTATTTACCAGCATTTGGCCCATATCTCTCTCAACCCTTCCTATGCATATACCCATCCAGCTGTATTTTTTTTTAAGTAGTGTAATTGCACCAGCCTTCGCCACTTCCTCTGCAGCTCATTCCATGAACACACCACCCTCTGCAAAAGTTGCCCCTTAAGTCCCTCCCTTTATATATCTTTCCTCTTTCACCTTTAAACCTATGCCCCCTAGTTTTGGACTCCTTGCCTACTGCCTCTTAAGCCCTTGGAGATGATCTGGTCCAAAGGGGTTTATAACACTTTAGTCCCAATAGCTTAACTGTTTCTTTTTTTTTCTTTATTTATTCATGGGATGTGGGCATCGCTGGCCAGGCAGCACTTATTGCCCATCGCCCATTGCTAATTGCCCAGAGGGCCGTTCAGAGTCAGCCACATTGCTGTGGATCTGGAGTCACATGTAGGCTTGGCCAGGCCAGGTAAGGATGGCAGTTTCCTCCCCTAAAGGACAATAGTGAACCAGATGAGTTTTTCTGACAATGAATCCATGGTCATCATTAGATTCTTAATTCCAGATATTGATTGAATTCAAACTCCGCGATCTGCTGTGGTGGGATTCGTACCCAGGTCCCCAGAACATTTTGTGGCTCTCTGGATTAACAGTCCAACGATACTACCAGTAGGCCATTGCCTCGCCCTTATGTGATAATTTTCAAAATTAGCTTTCTTGGAATGCCTGACGTGGTCATCTCTGCTGTAGAGTTGGGCTCAAAGTAAATGTTCAACATATATGCCATTCCCTTATTTTCGTTGACAATGACCAGATACCAATTTTTAGCTCTGATCACAACATTGGCAAGCAATTTAACCATGAGATCGAAGCCTTATTCTGTTTCTATTTGAGATCTGCATGCCCACTTTTAATAGTGCATGTGACAGTAGCCAAGTGACCATGGTTAACTCTAGGAAACCCTCTACATTTTCCCGAATGTGAGTGAATCCTATCCCTAAGAATCTTCTCCACTAATTTCTCTACAACTAGCGCAAGGCTCACTGGCATGTAATTTCCTGGATTATTCTTGTTGCCCTGATTTAAGCAAAGGGACAGTGTTGGCTATTCTCCACTCTCTGGGATCTCTCCTGTGACTAAAGAGGCCACAAAGATTTTGTATAAGGTCCCAGCAACTTCCTTGTTTACCTCCTGCAGCATTCTGGGATAAATCTGATCAGGTACTGGGAACTTGTTTACCTTATTGCTTCTTACAACACCCAATACCACCACCTTTTATTTAAAGTGACATGCCCCAGAATATAAATATGCCTCTCCTGAGACTTCCTTGCACTATGTTTTCCTTCTTTGTGAATATTGATGCAAAGTTTTTTTTTAAGGGCCTTACCCACTTCCTGCAGCCCCACCCTTAAATTCCCTCCTTTGTCCTTGAGTGGACTTACTGGTATAGCTGGTATTTAGGTTCTGTATCTAGAACTGCATCCTTACGCATGGGTGGAAGGAGCCCTTCATAAGTGAAATTGCTCCATTCCCTTCTCCAAGCGTAGTATTTAATTGAGTTACTGCTATAGTTCACTGCAATAGAATTTTGCAAATTTGACCTTAATAAACCAGTGCAGCTTTGCCCTTTTTTTCAGTAACTAATGTTAAAGGTTTGTAACACAGTTGTTAATTAATATCGAGAATTATCCGTTTTCTTTTCCCACACGTGGAGGTGATTTTACAATCAAAAACGTTTTTAAACCCAATTTTTGTATCTTTTAACAGCTCTGCACAGAGCAACTGTAGGCTATTAGAAAGTAACTGAGGATTTTTTCACTGGCGTGTCTTAAAACAATACGATCATTTGTGTGAAACATCATGAAAGGTATTGTAAACATTGTTCATTTGAGAAACTGGGTAAAGGATTTTTGTAACTAAATTGATTCTCTCCATTTCCAATTCCCAACTGTATGCTTCCAGAGCAGAAAGTTGACCAACAATATAATAAAGTGTGAAGCTGGATGAACACAGCAAGCCAAGCAGCATCTCAGGAGCACAAAAGCTGACGTTTCGGACCTAGACCCTTCAGCAGAGAGTGGGATGGGGTGAGGGTTCTGGAATAAATAGGGAGAGGGGGGGAGGTGGACCCAAGATAGAGAGAAAAGAAAATAGGTGGAGAGGAGAGTATAGGTAGGGAGGGGATAGGTCAGTCCAGGGAAGACGGACAGGTCAAGGAGGTGGGATGAGGTTAGTAGGTAGGAGATGGAGGTGCGGCTTGGGGGTGGGAGAAAAGGATGGGTGAGAGGAAGAACAGGTTAGGGAGACAGAGACAGGCTGGACTGGTTTTGGGATGCAGTGGGGGGTGGAGACGAACTGGGCTGGTTTTGGGATGTGGTGGGGGAAGGGGAGATTTTGAAGCTTGTGAAGTCCACATTGATACCATTGGGCTGCAGGGTTCCCAAGCGGAATGAGTTGCTGTTCCTGCAACCTTCAGGTGGCATCATTTGTGGCACTGCAGGAGTTGACCAACAAGTCAGGATAATAGTGAATCACAAACAAAAGCAAAGTCGCTGGAAAAGCTCAGCAGGTCTGGCAGCATCTTTGAAGGAAAAAACAGAGTTAACGTTTCGGGTCTGGTGACCCTTAGTGAATCACTTTCACCTCTGTCTTTGAAACCATGGCCAGCAGAGTGAAATGTAACAACTCCAATGGCCTCTGCTCTGAGCTTATAAGTCACCTGATGGCAGTGTTTTGTTGTCTGAGTTAGGAAAAATTGCAGGTGCTGGAGTCAGAGACAATAAGTGTGGAGCTGGAGGAATACAGCAGGCCAGGCAGCTTCAGAGGAGCAGAAAAGTTGACATTTTAGGTCTGGACCCTTCTTCAGAAATGGGGGAGGGGGAAGGGAGCTGGATAATAAATAGAGGGGTTGGGCTCAGGAACGTAAGTGGGATGGTGATGGATGAGTTGCAAGTAGGTGGTGGTGGGATAGGTAGGGCAGAAAGGTGGGAGAAAAGAGGGACACGTTGTGTCAGGTCAGGGAGGTGAGAGGGAGCATTGGATGTGAGATGCGGCCGGGGTCGGGATTTTTTACAACTGGTAAAATCATGCTTAGGCCATCGGTCTGCAGGCTCCCGAGGTGGAATGAGGAGTTGCTCCTCCAGTTTGTTGGTGGTGTCATTGTGACACTGGAGGAGGTCCAGGATGGGCATCTCGCCCAGAGAGTTGTGGGGGGAGGTGGGGGAAGGGTTTGAAATCATTTGCGACTGGGAGGTGTTGTCAATTGTTGCATACAGAGCATAACTGCTCTATGAAACAGTTTCCAAGTCTCCACTTGGCCTCACTGATGTGTCGGAGGCAGCGTCAGGAGCAGTGGATACAGTCGACCAAGTTGTGCACGTGAACCCTGGTCTTATATGAAAGGTTTGTTTTGTGCCTTGAATGGAGGGGAGGGGGGTGGTATAGGGACAGGTGTTGCCCTCCCTGCAGTTTCAGGGAAAGGTGCCGGGCGTCGTGGGGTTAGTGGGGAGTGTAGACTGGACGAGGGAGTCTCGGAGCGCTTTGTACGAAAGGCAGGTAGGTGTGGAGAGGGAAATATCTTTTTGATTGTGTGGTCCGATTGTAGGTGGTGGAAGTGGCTGGGAATGATACGATGGATGCAGCATTTGGTGAGGTGATTTGTGAGGACAAGGGGAGTTCTGTTTATTTTTGTTCGGGGGAAGCGGCTGTGAGGGCAGAGGTGTGGGAAACATAAGAGATGGAGTTGAGGGCATTTTCAGTCACCGGAGGGGAGAACTTGTGGCCCTTAAATAGGGGGATATCTGGGATGTTTGGGAATGGATTGCCCTATCTTGGGAGCAGACATGATGGAAGTGGAGGAATTGGGAGCAGGGGATCACATTCTTGCAGAAGGCTGGGTGAGAGGAGCTATAGTACAAGTAGCTGTAGGAGCCAGTGGGCTTGAAATAGATGTCAGTTTTGAGGTGGGCACCAGATGGAGATAGAGAAGTCCAGGAAGGAGAGGGAGATGTTGAAGATGGTCCAGGTGAATTTTGAAGTTGGGGTGAAAGTGCTAATAAAGCTGATGAACCGTTCAAGCTCCTCATGGGAGCACGAGGCAGTGCCGATACAGTCACCAATGTAGCGGAGTAAGGGGTGGGGGAATGATGCAAATGTAAGAACGGATACGGGACTGTTCCACATATCCTACACAGGCAGGCATAGCTTGGGCTGGTGTGGGTGCTCATAGGCCACTTCCGTTCATCCATAGGAAGTGGAAGTTGCTTCTTTTTGTTGTCATTTGGCTGCATTGTAGTTGCAGACTCTGGTGTCATAAGCAAGAATCTTTTGTATGAGTAAACAACATAAGATCTAATGTATTTTGGAAAACTAAAAAGAGCAATTTGGGAAATATTCAAGGGTGTAACTACTTATATTTGAGTTCTCTCAGATTGTCATGTTATTCAGAAACACTTAAGTGTTTTTATACAAAATATTAAGCACATCAGATAGGCTTAGTGCAGTGAAATGAACTTAGCTAAATTATAAACTCCTGGATAGAGGCACGTTTCCAAATTTAATCACTTTAGAAATGAGCAGAGTTTTTATGTAGTTAGTGGATAATATTTTTTTGGAACAGCTTTTCCTTTCACTATTGAGCTGTGATGTAATGTTTGTTTTGAATCTCCACGGAGTTTGACTCATTGCTTGGTACAGACAATCTTATTCAGTCATTTCTTATTGTGATTATGCTAACGCATAGCTTCTTGATTATCTCTGGTCTACATCAATAATATTCTAAGATTTTATATCCCCTTTAGTTAATGAAAATTAGATTTATCACTTCTCTATGGGCTTACTTGTAATGAGCTCAAATATTGTCTTAATGGCATTTTGATTCTCTGGTCTGGCATGAAAGCTGTAAGATTGTCATTTTGCCACCTGTAACGATCACTGTCAAAAGACTTTGACTGGTTACTGGATATTTTCGGTTGCTGTCAGTGGCCTACTATGGAGATCATACACAGTTAGAATTACAGCTAAGTCCGATAGACATCAAGATTGTGAATGGCCTGATACAATCTATTTGGGGAGGAGGTTAGGTGGAATCAGTGCTAAGTGTACGGAGACTTAGCAAGACTCTGTTTTGTATCCAGCCATGTGATGTCTGTACTTGAATTGGCAACACTGGCATATTGTAATGTAAGGCATCTTAAGTAACAGTGTCTCGCTTTTATAATATGGGATTACTGAACAGCCATTGAGAAGGGAAGGGGAGTGAAGTGAACCTGACACCTTGGAAAACCTCTTTTTCTTCAAAAGAAAGATAACTTACTCTTTATGATGCCAAGCCCAAATACCATATTTTTCTTGGACTTGTAGTCCCTGTCTTCTGTAGGTCAAGTCTATGCAGGGGTAAGTGAGCTAACCAGAATCGGAAGTGGTATTTTCTCTGATGTTGATGTGTTATCCCTGCTGACCTTTTTCACCCCATTAAGGTCTGTGGGTCTTCACTGAATTGCTTCCATTCTGATACATTCCATCATCTCCAGTGTTGTCCCTGGAGTTTCCCCAAAAAACTATGCTGGTCACTTTTTATTCTAATGTGATTTATTAGTACCTATACTACAGACTTGCTACTGATTCCACCCTCCTCCAAAGTTTAACCAAACTGTTTATTTGCATTTTTGCATCTTAGAATAAATAAGATGAAAAAGAAGTCTTAAAGCCGTCTCTACTCTGCTACAATGGCTACCCAACTTTAACTCTAACATTGCCAGCCTCCAGTCCCTTCCTCAGTTCATCACTTGTTGGAAACCTTCGCCCATAAGCCCACATCACTTGTTAATCTTGACTATTTGTCATTCACTTGGCCTGCCTCAAAATCCAGAAACCTCAAACTCTGGATGATTTGTTTTCAGCTTTCCCAATACCTAACTTTTCAAAAAAAAATTATATCCCTTTTGTAGCTATGCTTTATATTAGCCACATATTTCTCAAGCCATGCAGTGCTCTCTCTTATCTCTTCATTCTTCTGATCATGGCTGTTCTGCATGTCTTCTTTACTGTCAACTGTTTCTGTGCTCTAGTGGAATTCTATCCTAAACCTCTTATTTTCCATCTTCCCACTCCTCTGTTAAGACTGTTCTTTCAAGACTCACTGCTTCATCAAGCTTTGATTGCTGGTCCAAAGCCAGAGAAATTGGGAGGGAATTTTTTTGTTTTCATTACCTTTTCTGATTTTCTTTGTTAAAATCCATGTATATAGTGTCTTGTATCTAAAGGAAAAGAGGCATTGTTTTATTTGAAATCAGTAACTTGTTTGTTAGCATGCTGGCACAAACATCTTTTTTTGCCTTTCTGCTTAGCAGTCTCTTCAGTTTTGGCTCTTAGCTAACGATGATATCCAAGTCAAAAGTTAATAGTGCTTTTAGTCGAACTTCTGCTAGTCTTGGTTTTGGTCTGCTACTGGAGTCCTTTAAGCAAATTCTATCCTCATCACCACCTTAGTGTTGACTTGCTGTTACCCCTTTGATTTGACAGGTTACCTGCAATGGCAATATAAATCTGATACCACTTTTTTTAAAAACAGTCAAGTTTGAGAGTGATGTATGCTGCTCTGTAACACTTGATTACAGCTGACGCTGATAAAGGGCCTGGACCAATGATTTTGTTGATATCTGTATGCAGACTTGGCATGACACCTTGACCATTAGCACATTGGTTTTAATAAAAACCAAGAGAACTGCAGATGCTGTAAATAAGGAACAAAAAGAAAGTTGCTGGAAAAGCTGAGCAGGTCTGGCAGCATCTGTGAAGGAGAAAACAGAGTTAGTGTCTTGGGTCTGGTGACCCTTCCTCAGAACTGTTCTGAGGAAGGGTCACTGGACCCAAAACGTTAACTCTGTTTTCTCCTTCACATAGGTTTTCTGGCTACAGCTATAGTAGCATGGTACCAGCCAGAAAGATAATGAAGTTGTCAGGATTTAAATGAAAAAAGCCTCGATTATAGTGATTGTAGGAACAGCCGATGCTGGAGAATCTGAGATAACAAGGTGAGAGCTGGATGAACACAGCAGGCTGAGCAGGAAAGCTGATGTTTCGGGTCTGGACCCTTCCAGACATTTTGAATTTATACATTTCCTTTAGTGTAGTCATAACATCCTGAAACAGCTCACAGAAGCATTACAAACAACATTTTGTACTGAGCCACACGAGAAATTGAAGCAGATGACAAATGGTTGATCAAAGAAGCAGGTTTGAAGTAAATACTTAAGAATGATTAAGGTTAAGAAGTAGCGGTCCATGGAATGAATTTTAGAACTTAGTCTTAGCAGTGAATATGTGGCTACCAATAGTACAGTTCTTTAAAAAATAGATATATTCAAGGCTGGAATTGGAGGAATGTACGTCTCTGAGAAGGTTTTGTAGATAGGAGATTTGGTAGCAAACTGAAGGAATTTGACAACAAAGACCAAATTTTAAAATCAGGAGATAATGGGAACTGCAGATGCTGGAGAATCTGCGATATCAAAGTGTGGAGCTGGATGAATACAACAGGTCAAGCAGCATCTTGGGAGCACAAAAGTTGACGTTTTGGGCCTAGACTTTCTGATGAAGGGTTTCTACCCTTCATCAGAAAGTCTAGGCCCAAAACGTCAGCTTTTGTGCTCCCAAGATGCTGCTTGGCCTGCTGTGTTTATCCAGCTCCACACTTTTTTTTTGTTATTTTAAAATCAGGAAATTGGTTAATTTTGAGCAAATGTAAGTCAGTATAGGCAAGTGGTGGATGAACCCTGTCCATGTTGGGATACAAAGAGTAAACTTTAGGAGGAGCTTGTGGAAGGTGAGGCTGGCTAGAAATATGTTGCAGTAGTCATACTTAGAGGTAACAAGCATTGATGGTTTCAGCAATGGGTGAAACTAGGTAGGGCCTGTCCTTTAGTTTTAATGTCAGCATGATGGTATCCTTGTTGGAAAATAGCATCAAATGAGACTTTTCAGCCCCATAATTTTTGAAGCTAATGGGGTTATGAGGATGCCTGTATTTTAAATAATGCTATAGAAAGGATATTATTACATTGGAGAGGGTTTCAGAAAAGATTTATCAGGATGTTGCTGGAATTGGAGGGTTTGAGCTATAAGGATAGGCTGGAACTTTTTTCACTGGTGCATGGGAGGTTGAGGGGTGACCTTTTTATAGTGGTTTATAAAATCATGAGAGGCACAGATAAGGTGAATAGGAAAGCAGTCTTCTTTAAGGTGGGGGAGTTCAAAACTAGGGGTTGACAAGGTGTAGAACTGGATGAGCACAGGCCAAGCAGCAGAAAATTTTCTGAAGAAGGGTTCAGATCCGAAACGCCAGCTTTCCTGCTCCTCTGATCCTGCTTGGCCTACTGTGATCATCCAGCTCTACACCTTGTTATCTCAGATTCTCCAGCATTGGCAGTTCCTACTATCTTAAAGTTAGAGGGCATATTTTTAATATGAGAAGGACTTAAAAGGGACAAGAGGAGCAACTTTTTCACACGTTGGTTTCTCTGAATGAATTGCTGAGAGTAGAAATGGGTGCAGGTACAGTTACATCATTTAAAAGACATTTGGATAAGTACATGAAAAGGAAAAGCCATGAGGGATAGGGGCCACACATTGGCAAGTTGAAGTAGTTTAGTTGAGGAAAATGTTCGGTGTGGGCTAGTTGGACCAAAGGATCTGTTTCCATGCTGTATGATTAAGTTTTGTGGGAGATGTGAAGTTTTCCTTGGTGCCTCTGTGTTTTACTGTTGATGGGGTGACTGCAGGAGGATTCTATGCTTTTATCCATCAGGAATACTGCAATCTTCAAACTGGTGCTGTGTCATTAGTGTTAAACCGCCTATCTTTCTCACACCTTTTAATGTAGAACAACTTTATTTTCCTTGCAAGGCAGTTTTACAAGTTGTTTTTCTAGTTGACGTTAGAGACTTCCATCTGCACTTCCAGTTCCTTCCACATGCATCCCTAAGAGTGGTTCCCTTAATCAGCAAATAATCCACAAAATTATGCATTTAGAATTCTGTAATTCTGCTGTTTTGGATAAGAGAGTATGTAGTGCTGTATCACAGAATGGGTGTAACAAAGGAGGTTGTTTGGCCCATTATATTCATGCTAGTTATCTGCAAGTGCAACTTGGCTCATGCTGCTCCACTGCAATTTCCTCGCAGCTGTTTTTACTCTTAGCTACTTACTCAGTTCCCTTTTAAAAGCTGAACGTATGGGAATTGATGCTCTGCCATTTTTCTTTTGTAATCCTAACTGTCCATCGCACAATTAATTAAACACAAATTTTCTATTTTAAAACCTAATTTTGGCATTACTTTGTCAACCTTTATTGTCTGTTATAAAGGCCCTTGTTTGATATACATTCAGTCCTTGGTATCGATTAGGAGGAATAAAAGTTAGATTTCTATTAAAACTGGTTTTGTTTAATAAATGTTAGATCTGGCTCAATCTTTGACAATAATTAAGCTTTGAAATTGAAATTGAGTTGTTTTGTAACTGACTACATTTCAGAAATAGTAATTTGCTGTAAAGTGGTTTGTGACTTTCAGAAATTGTGTAAGAAACTTTCCAAATGTAAGTCTTTTCTTTTTACTGAAAACAAAGTTGTCAACAGCACCTTGTATTTACCCAGTGCCTTTTAGTGTAATAGAACATTCTAGGCACTTCATAGGAGCATTATGCAACAAAATATTACACAGTGTAAGGAGATATTGGTAAAGATGCTAAAAGATAGATTGATTGCAGATAATTTTTTAAGTGAACATCATAAAGGAACAAAATAAGGTAGAGAAGCAAAGATGGTTAAGGAGGCAATTTAAATTTAGATTCCAGGCGGTTGAAGACATGGTCACCAATACTGGAATAATTTAAAATCCAGGACACAGGAGGTAAGAATTAGGGAAGTGTGGGTATAATGATTGAGAGATGGTTGAGTGTGGGTATGACTGTCAAGATGAGTAGAGAAAGGAAGAAGGTATGGTGTTTTTTTTTGAGATGTGTTGATATCAAAGGAACTGATGCTTGAATAACCATCTGTGATGACCCCACACCTGCAAGATTTGACAAAGTAAGTAGCTTATGGAAAACTTTTGAGTGCCAGCCTGGATGAAGTGTGCCAAACAAACTGGAAAATCTGTACAGTAATGGTCCTAGCCACTCTGCATGTGAGGTTGCATTTGTGAACCAGGACCAAGCCAAAAAGCTCAATCACTGATATGAACAGCATTTAGAAGCTTCTGAAAGTTAGATCACAGGCCAAAATGTTTGAAATTTGAGCTGCTGCTAGAGCTGGAAACCAAGCATTCTCACTATGTTGAGGCAGTACGCAACTGATTTGGGTTAGTCATTGTAGCCAGAACGCTTGACCTTTGATTACCAAGATGATTTTTTTTGGAGAGCATGAGTCTATCAGTGGTGGTCTAAGGAAACACTCCAAGGGCACATCCTGAATGTTTCACCTGGGAGTTTTATTATCGACTTTAACCCTTGGGAGAAATTCAGCCAAGATTGGTGCATGTGCTACAGCCAAATTAAAAATGGTGTAGCCACCTTCAAAAGCAGGTGTAGGTTAGAAGCAGAGAGAAGACAAAAGGAAATCTTGAGCCAATCACTCAACTCCATCACCTGTGATATCTTGTCCTATTTGTCATAGGATCTCCCAATACATATTGACCTTAGCAGTCACCTACGTATCCATTGAAACTCCACCAGACACCCCAGATAAATAGTGTTGTTATCTTTGCCTTGAAGGACAAACCATAAATCACTTTGAAGTATTGAAACATAAGGACTGATTTTGTAGTGGTGCTAATGCTGTAACTTGATGACTTGTAAGAAATCATATCAATTATATTCATAAATATGGTTCATTTCATAATTTATTCAACTGATTAAAGTTTAAGTGTATTTGTTGTGGTTCATTTGGGTACTTGAGGAATATGCTTTTTAAAGCAGTTTTATAATAGTGCCAGCAGATGTTTGTTGGGGGCCATTTTGAAAAGCAAGTCTTGCTGACTGAATCCGACAGGTGCATGTGAATTGCTACATGCTGAGCTGCATCAGAGACTCAGAAAGCCCTGCTCCAACCCCATTTGTCAATATCAAAAAAAACTTAGTGCTCATTCAGGTTTTGGAAGAGTAGCACATGTTTTGGTTTCCTGTGCTTGCACTGCAAAGTTGAAGTCCTAGCATGGCACAGATCATACGTTCAATTTTTCGCAGCTGTGATAATACAGCTGCGTTTAGCAATCTACATGTGACATACCAGGCAATTGTAGAAAGAGTGGTAAGTCTGTCCCAATAAGTTGTAGCTGATCTGTTTCCCAACGCCCTGTATTCCCTTTGCTCCCTCTTTAAAATCCCTTGGTTAGCAAAACTCTATCTTTGAAATTTAAAATTAATAAATAAATGTACACTTTGTGTATGCATGAAGATGAAAGATGGCATGTTCCTTAAACTTGTTTTTTGCAAGTGAGGGGTGGAATAGAAATGGATGATGAAATATTTACAGCAATCAACATGAATTCATTACAGAAAGGTTGTGTCAGACTAATTTGATTGACTGTGATCAATCGGATATGGAATCACTTAACCCTGACTGTTGCAGGCCGCTTATTCTGTTTAGCATGCAGTTAGTCCTGTGGTGTAGCTGCAGAGGATTGACACCTCAATTTTAGGCATGTCTGGTACTACTCTTGGCATGCTTGCCTACTATTTTGTTTTCATTTGAACCTGTTGTTGTCCTGGCTGGATGGCTCTAATAGTTGGGCGATATACTGAGCCTGCAGATCAGATTTATGCTTGAATACAGTTTTGTTTCTGATAGCCTACAGCACTTGGATGCCCAGCCTTGAGTTGTTAGGTCTGTTTGAAATCTACAGGTCACAAAACACACGAGAGCATCCTCAATGTGAAGATAGGACTTTGCCTTTGCAAGAACTGAGTGGTGGCCATTCCAACCTATACTGTCATGGACAATACTTAGACAAGGTAGGTTGAGGATGATGTGAGGCCACATAGACATCTAACTCCTTGGCTCCCTCAGTGGTATTCAACGTGAAGGAGCATTGGTTCGTTGGCTGAAGGGGGAACTGGCAACTAATAATTAGAAGTAGGTATCTGTAACTGTTTGACCTGATGTCATAAAATTTTATAATGTCCAGAGTCTTTTGAAGACTTCTAGGGCAAGACCCTCCTGAACATATGGCTGGGTCTGTGCTATTACTAGAACAAGGTATAACCTGAAGCGCTTGTGATGGTGTCTAGGAAATACTGCACTGCATGATTTTGTGACTCAATACTTTGGGCTGTTGCTTAACTAATCTGTGGGACAGTTTTCTCAATTTTTGTGCAAGCCCCACCCCGATGTAAGCAATGACTATATGGGTGATGGGGCTGTGTTTGTTGTTATTTCCATTGCCTACATCCATGGCAGGTGATCTGTTTAGTTTTATTCCTTTGTTTAGATGCTTGCCAGGTTTTGAATTGCAAAAGTATTTCCAACAACATTTAAAACTTCCTAACTTTAAATTGTTTGTACGCTGTCTTTAAGTCTATCAAGACATTGGGGGCTACTGTTTCTAAATATCTTGCTTCAAATGTTTTTATTCTTAAAGTTGAACAAAAAATGCTTCTAAACTTTTCATAATTGTTTGCATCAGAAAGATTTCTTGGACTACTTTACATAGAACATTACAGCACAGTACAGGCCCTTTGGCCCTTGATGTTGTGCCGACCTGTCGTTCCGATCTCAAGCCCATCTAACCTACACTATTTCATGTACGTCCATCTGCTTATCCAATGACGACTTAAATGTACCTGAAGTTGGCGAATCTTCTACCGTTGCAGGCAAAGCATTCCATTCCCTTACTACTCTGAGTAAAGAAACTACCTCTGACATCTGTCCTATATCTTTCACCCCTCCATTTAAAGCTGTGCCCCCTCATGCTCGCTGTCACCATCCTAGGTAAAAGGCTCTCCCTATCCACCCTATCTAACCCTCTGATTATTTTATATGTTTCAATTAAGTCACCTCTCAACCACCTTCTCTCTGATGAAAACAGCCTCAAGTCCCTCAGCCTTTCCTCCGTAAGACCTTCCCTCCATACCAGGCAGCATCCTAGTAAATCTCCTCTGCACCCTTTCCAAAGCTTCCACATCCTTCTTTTAATGCGGTGACCAGAACTGTACGCAAAACTCCAAGTGCGGCGCACCAGAGTTTTGTACAGCTGCGGCATAACCTCTTGGTTCCGGAACTCGATCCCTCTATTAACAAAAGCTAAAACACTGTATGCCTTCTTAACAGCCCTGTCAACCTGGGTGGCAACTTTCAAGGATCTGTGTACATGGACACCGACTTTGAATACTATCTGTAATCAATTGATCTCGATTTGATGTTGTGGTACCCTTGCTGTTACGTGTGTTGTTATCTTCGAGTATTATTGTGAATGGACCTGGTTTGATCCTGTATCTGAGATGCTGATGGGAGTCTGGGTCCACTACAAAGCCACTGACTACTGCAGTTACCTTCATTACAGCTTGTTACACCCCATGTCGTCTTCCCATTCTCCCAGTTTCTCCACCTATGTCGCAGCCTTTCGGATGATGCCACTTGTCAAAACAGTGGTGCTGACGTGGTTTGTTTCGTACATGTCCGTCGTTTCCCACCCACTGAGTGTTGATGAGGCCATCAAATGCATCTGACCTGTCACCCGTGTTTACGCCCTTGCACCTTCCCATTGCTCAGAACAGTGTGATCAGGTCCCCCTCCTTGTCCTCATTTTTAATTCCACCAGCTTCTGCATTCAAAGGATCGTTCTCTGCCATTTCAGACAACTTCAGCAGAATACCACCAGCGAATACATCTCTCCCTGAATCCCCCATATGCATTTTGCGGGGATCGATCCCTTTGGGACACCCAGGCCCAATCGATAACCACCAGCAACCCCCTCCTTTCGCACAGCACGTTCTCATGTAACTGCAGAAGATGCAACATCTGCCCCTTCACCATCTCTGTGCTCACCATCCAAGGGCCTAAACTGTCTTTCTAGGTGAAATGGCATGACTCTGACCTTCTCACAACTGGTCATTTTAACACCTTGTCCTGCTTGTCTGTCCTCAGCATGCTGCAGTGTTTCAGTGAATCACAGTACAAATTGGAGGAACAACATCTCCTGTTCAGACTAGGCATTTTTCCAGCCTTCTGAATTTAATATTGGGCTCAACACCTTCAAGTTGTGAACTAACTCCCATTTCTTTCCTTTTTTCAGCATGTTACATTGTTATCATGCCCTCTTTCCCTCCCCCTATGCCAGTGGGACTGTCGGTTCATTCAAGTCAGGCAGATATCTCAGTTGTTCTGCCATTCTCAAATAAAATGATTGGAATAGCAACATCTTTTCTCCACCAGCACCACTCTCCACAAAACGATAATATAAATGCTGCCCCCTCCACACCTTACTTCATCTCTGAAGAGTCATCTAGACTCAGTGTTAGCTTGCACTCAGCATGGATGCTGTCTGACTTGCTGTGATCTCCAGCATTGGTTGTTTTCAGTACTGATTCCAACTTCTGCAGTAACTTGCCCCTACAGATTACTATTGTAATGTTTTGAAACTTTTTAGTTATTTAAAATTACTAACTAAATTTGGGCACCTAATCAGGCAAACCCCTGCTTGTTTGGGAATGTGGATTCTAGTGGGTAATGCACACATTGGACCTTGGACTAAGATTTGATGGAGGATATGCTGACTGGTAAACAGGTGTACTGACATTGCTCCTGAATCTCTCTTTAAGTGGCTGCTGCTGACGTGACTGTGTTCCTTTTTGCTTCTGGTTCTGGTTTAGTCTTGTACTTTGATATCTTTTTATCGCGACTACTGTGAAGGGAACAGTTTTGCTTGCATATTTTTGAATTCTTAAGTGTATTCCAAAACAGATTTGTCTGGTAACATGAGCATCTATTTTATGCTTGCAAATGAACTGTTTTATAAATTGGGTAAATTTGAAAGCTGGGCAAAATGAATATTGTTTTGAGAGAATTTGCTGATAAATCTACATTTCACTGTAACTTGCAGGTTGTATCCTGATTGAGAAAAGGAGCTGAATGAGTGGACTGCTAATTTGAGGAGGCTTTGTGCTATAAGCTCATGCCCATTAAAGATTGGAATGAGACTGCTTATATTGACTTAATGTAGGACATTGGCCGCTCTCAGGGCTTTTTGCATTAGTATGGAATTAACCTTGGGTCTTAGGGCTGAAAGGAGAGTGTGCTTAGCCTACTTTTCTCACTGGAAGATTTTTTTTTCTTGGTGGCATTGATTCCTTGTAATACTGTTCTATTTATTTCATGGGAAAACACAAAACTGAATGAGCTGCCAATATGTTGTGGTCAGTTTTGCTTTTCCTGAAGGCCAATTTTATCCTTGGTGTTTCTTTGTCTTGGACTTTTGGTTTGGAATACTAAATTTGCTTTTAACCAGCGGTGACTGGGATTCACTGCTGGAGCATTTATGTTGGTGACTGAGCCATTAGGATCACTCCCAGGCTGACATCAATATTTCAAGGGCTTGGTATCTGAGGATTTTGTTGTTAAATTGAAACTTAGTTGTGCATGCTGTCTCACTGTATTGAATATTTGGTAGCAGACCTATCAAAACTTTGCATTTTAATTATTTTTAAGGACCACATCCAGCTCACTTAAGAACTTTGAGGTAAAAATGCATTTTGCAAGAATCTGAGGATTTCTTGCTCTTCATTTGGTGTGAGCTGAGACAGCACAGATGAACAGACATGTGATCGCACAGGGGGCTACGGGAAAACTCCCTTGTGAAGGGTCAGAGAATTGGTGGTGGAAGTAGGATGAGAAGAGAGAATATGAAGCAATCTTTGGGGTTTTGAATGCTTATCTTCACTAGTCATCTCTGGCATGTTGCAACTAACATATGCTACTATTTGCAACTATTGAACCATCACTTTGACCTGGAGCAGTTAATTCAATCAACTTTGGGCCTTTCCTAACCTGCATGATGCAGGAGGTTCTTTTACTTGCTGAGTAACTGCTGAAGAATTTAACTTTTAAGCAGACAGCTGCATCTGGAGCTAACAGTTCGCAATCCTGGGAAGATAGATGGCTTCATATTGATCTTCTATTTGGTTTCACCAAATAAGGAGTCCCTGCAGATTGTAACAGGTTCTAATGGTCTTCAGATTTCTCATCCAATGTTGATTAATGAGCTTTGACCTGGTGTGTGCGTCTGCCATAGCCTTTTTAGCTTTTGGCAACCATTAACTAATTTATTGATAGCAAAGAAGTACATGTTCTTTCAAAATGTTTTGAATGACAGTGCTGGAGAAAGACAATCTTAGGAATTTTGTAACTACTTACATTTATGCTATTTGTAAGTTGAATTAAAATAACTAAATATCTTTATTGGGCAATGTAAAATGAAGTCATGAATTTGACACTATGAAATCTGGAAACAATGTTGCATAATGGTGTTTTTTAATATTTGAGCACTTTAAACGAAGCAATACTATTAATATTAGAAAGAAAAAGCAGAGCGGCAAGGTGAATGATAATCAGTGTAACAGGAAGGCTAGAAAATATATGCAGGAGAGTGCAGTAGAAATTAGAACCAGTGTACAAGTAATTAATAACAAAAGGTCAAAGCTTAAGGTGCCATATCTGAAAGAATGCAGTATTTGCACTGGCACAAATGGAAATGAATGAATATGATTTGATAGCTATTATGGAGACATGGTTACAGGTGTACCAGGACTAGGAATTGAGTACCCTTGAATACTGAATGTTTCAGAAGAGTAGGTTTCTTAAAAAAGAAAAGCAAGCTGGTGAGAGAGCTTTATTAATAAAAGAAGCTATCAGTGCAGCAGTGAGTCATGATATAGATGCAATAGTTCATGATGACATAACACTTTTTGGGTGGAAATAAGCAATGGCAAGGGGTGAGCATCATAGAGGGCCCCCACTCTCAAACCCCAATAGAGTGGTGTCTAAACAAGGCACTTACTACACTTGTGGGTGATTTAAATCTGCATATTGTCTGGACAAATCAAATGGGAAAGAGTGACATGAAAAATTAATTTCTAGAGTGCATCAGGAATACTGCTTAAAGCAGTGTGGTGCAGAACCTATTTGGAACATGCTAGTTTTAAAAAAAAACACATTCATGGAAGGTGGATGTTACTGGAAAAGCCAGCATTTACTGCCCATTCCTAATTTCCCAGATACCAGTTGAAGTGTCAGTCATGTTGTTGTGAGACTAGAGTGCCATGTAAGCAAGACTCGGAGGATGAAAACTTCCCTTCCCTAAAGAACTGTAGTGAATCAGATGGATGTTGTCAGTCGACAGTGGTTCCATGGTCACTATTAGACCAGCTTTTCTTCCAGATTTTTTTTGTGTTGAGTTCAAATGTCACTATCTGCTATGGTGAGATTCAAACCTATATCCTCAGAACATCAGCCTGGGGTGTGGGATTGCTTGTCCAGTGATATTACCACTATATTGTTTCATATGACTAGATCTGAAGGGTAATCTGGTTGGATTAATGAGATCTCATGGTGAAAGGCTTGAATAGCAAAAGTTTGGAGGGATATGAGACAAAAGGAGACAGGTGGAATTAGTTTAGTTTGGGTATGTGGTCATCATGGACTAGTTGAACAGGCGGGTCTGTTTCCATGCTGTATGACTTTTGACTCTGAAAGCAATCAAAACACAGTAGGATTTCAAATTGAGTTTTGAGTTTGAAAGAGAGCAGTTCAAACCAATGCCCTCAATTAAATACAGGTAATTGGAGAGATATGAAGGAAATTGTTTATGGTGAGCTGGGATAGTAGGCTATGGAAAAGTCAATGGGTACGCAAATGTTTCATAGAGCTTAGCATGTGTTTACTCTGAGCAAAGAAAATGGACTGAGGAGAAGGAATCGTCCCTGGTTAAGAAGGCAGTTGAGGACCGTATCCAGTCAAAAATGAAAGCATTCATACCATGAAAACTAGTAATAAGCCAGAGGATTAGATATATTTTGGACAGTCAAAAAGGTGCAGCTCTGGAAATGTGGCATGTCCATTAGGTCCCTGACCAAAGCATAGTATCTGGGCGTATAATGGCCTGGTATGGCACTCGCTCTACCCAGGACAGTGAAACTACAGAAAGTGCTCTGCATAGCCCAAGCCATCATGGAAACCAACCTCCAATCCATGGGTTCTATTTCCATGGTTTGCTACTGTGGAAAAGCGGCCAACATCTTCAAAAACCCATTGTTTCCTGG
Source organism: Stegostoma tigrinum (assembly GCF_030684315.1). Lineage (NCBI taxonomy): Eukaryota > Metazoa > Chordata > Chondrichthyes > Orectolobiformes > Stegostomatidae > Stegostoma > Stegostoma tigrinum. The sequence continues at coordinate 89,522,625 of NC_081361.1, read as the reverse complement.
TAACCTCCTACAACCTCTTCGGCCAGGCAGAAGATACAGAAGCCTGAATACAAGTGCAAGCAGGTTCAAGAACAGTTTCATTCTGGCTGTTATCAGACTGTTGAATGGGCTCTAACTTCATATAAGACCTTAAGGTCTTTTTAGATCTGTACATCCTTTGCTTGCTGTGATATCTGCCTGTATAGCTCATGAAGAGAGCTTTTTGCTGTATTTTGGTACATGTGACAATAAAATTGATCAAACAATCAATCGATCAATCTATTAGGTGCAAATGACAACATCTAATAAAAAAGGAGAAAGTGGACTTTGAAAGTAAATTGGCAAACAGTATGAAAACGACAAGAGCTCTTGAAAAAGAGTAGCTAAAGTAAGTGTGGCACCCTTAGCTACATCTGGAATATTGATGACTGAAAAGAGGGATATGGCAGTTGTATTGGCCTTCACAGTCAAGGACACTAAAACTTCCCAAAGGTAATGGATAATCCAGGTGCCAACAGGAACATAGATCTAGTAACAGTCTGTATCGTGAGAAAGAGTTTGTCCAATACTAATGCCACTGAATGCAGACAAGTTGCCATGGCCTTCACCCGAGGGTTTTTGAGGAAGTGGCAACCTTCGCTATCTCTGCAGTGATCAAAATATTCAAAAACTCATTGGATTCCAGGATTGAAAAATTCTCATGTGACACCCCTGTTCAAGAAGGGATCAAGACAGGAAGCAGGATAATATAGGGCAGATAGCTTCATATCTGACATTGGGATGATACTAGAGTCTATTATTAAGGATGAGACAGGGCATTTAGAAAGGCTTAACAGTCAAACTTCCAATAAAAGCTCTTGGCATTGGGCATCATGTATTACAGAGGATTGAGAATTGGTTAATGGACAATACAGTCTGGATTAATGGGTTTTGCAAATTGGAACTATTGGAGCACCACAAAGATCAATCTTGGGCTTCAATTATTTGCCATCTACATTAATACTTGGAGGAGGGGACAGTGTAATGCATCCAATTTGCTGATCTAGGTGGAGGGAATGTTATGTTGAGGACCCAAAGAATCTTTAATGGCTGATAAGTAGGTTGAGTGATGGAGATGGCAGCTAAATTTTCATTTTGGAAAATGTAAGATCATGCACTTTGGTAGAAAGATTCCAAAAGCATCTATTAGTTAAATGGATAAAACCTTGCGACAGGTACAGCACACTGGGATCTGGGATTCTTGTGCATGAAACAAAAACATTAGCACTGCAAGTGCAGCAAGTAATTAAGGCAAATAGAATTTTGGCCTTTATTGCTAGAGGGAGTTGAAATTCAAAAACTGTCTTGTAACAACATCAAAGGATGTTGGGCAGGCTGCGCAGGCTGCACCTGGAATACTGTGCAGCTTTGGACTCCATATTTGAAAGGGAATATACTGGCATTAGAAGCTTTTGAAAAGATTCCTTTAGTGTTTTGTTTCTTGATATGAACTTATCAGTACAGCTAAACAGATTATGCCTTTAATTTAGTTTTGAAGAATTAGGGATGATCTTAATGAACATACAAGATTCTGAGACAGCTTGGCAGGATAGCTGAAGATATTTTTACATGGGTGGGGGAGGGGGGAGAAACACAAGCAGAAATAAAAGCATAAATTACTGGTGGAACTGAGCAGGGCTGGCAGCATCAGTGAGAAGAAAGCAATGTTAACGCTAAGTCCAGTGACAGTTCTGAAGAGGAGTCACAGGACTCTAAATGTTAACTCAGCTTTCTCTCCACAGATGCTGCCAGACCTCCTGAGTTTCTTCTGTAATTAGTTGTTTTTCCTCTCTTCAGCACCTGCCCTTCTGTATTTTTATTGTTTCTAGCAGATTGTGCATTTGGACATTTGGGAGAATAGCAAAAAATAAGCCTAGTGACTCCAAAAATAAATGTGATACATAAAGTACAAACTGACATTTAAATTATCTTGTGTAGGAAACACAACCTGTTACGAATCAATGCAAAAATATCCTAGGGATTTTGGTTGTTACATTCTACATTGAATGTTAATTCTGAAAACGTTGCTGTGCTATAAGAATTGAATACATTATACTTTGTAAATGTTCTCTCACCTGCTCTGCATCATTTGCTCTTATAAAGTCTGAGTGAAGCCGAATAGAGATCTGCCCCACTAATCCAAGAAAGGCATGCAGAGATTTTTTACAATCTATTCATATTTTTCGTGGAAGAGGGAGTGCTGAATGTCAGATGCAGATGATAAAAGAATAAATCAGTAGGGCTGGGAGGGAAAGCAAGTATGTAAGTACATACTAAGAACTGAGATTAAACCATTTGGGGAATGTACAAGACAAATGGCTTTAAAGAAGTACAGAACTGCAAAGGTAGAGTTTTTCTTTTTAAAAAGAACAAAGCCTGTAGAGTTTGTTTAAAGGAATGTTAATTAGTCTAATCTCTACAAATGCAACATTCTTACTGTATGTAAATTCATAATGAGATTATAGTAATCTTTTTTCTGTTCCTCAGAGCAAAAGTGACTGGGTGAGGTTTAATTTTTAGTCCCTTGTTTAAGTCTTGCACCCGCTGACATTGAGCAGGGTGGATGACAAAGCATGTAATCATTCACAGCAGAGTATATATGCACAGGAGGGAAATGAAAATCAAATAAAAGGTATAATGCATCTTGCCTTTGGTTGAATGTAGTTTGAACCTTCAACTCATTAATACTAGTTAGTACTTAGCCTGATACTTAGTCTAAGTTTTTTTTTTGTATTCAAATTGCTTCTACCTCAATACATTAAAAGAGTTTTCTGCAACAAGCATGATAATCAGTTACACCAGGACACACCAAACAATAATGAAATGTGAGAACCATTACTATTCTTTTAAAGGTACAGAAGAATTTTGCTGTTTTAATACAAAACGTCACCATCTAACAAAAAATGAAGAGCATAGAAGCAGATTGGTAACTTAGACGGATACATGACTGTTTGTTTGTTTATTAGGTGTGAACTAATGGCATTATGGGTCAACCCACAGCAGGTGGACTGCAGCAATTCAAGATGGTAGCTTACCACCAGCTTCTCTGAGCTGGCTAGGACCAGGCAATAAATGCTGGCCCAGCCAGCAATGCCTTTTTTTGAGAAGAATTAGGTGGAGAGGCAGTTGAGCTCTGATGCAGGGGTGATCTAAAAGTTGAGACCCGCTACGTATATTCACAAATCTTTTTGATGTATAATGATAAGTTTAAGTATGTGTTAATAGATATTGTAAATAACAGCACTGAATGCAAAAACGAGCAAGTCATGCTGAACACTTAGATCACTGGTTAAGGCAAACTGTACAGAGTTATGGGCACCATTGTTTTGTGAAGGGCTTTTTTCTTTTATTTATTTGTGGGATGTGGGCGTCACTGACTGGCCAGCATTTCTTGCCCATCTCTAGTTGCCCTTGAGAAGGTGGTCATGGGCTGCTGCCTTGAACTGCTGCACACCTCTTGCTGTTCGTTGACCCACCATGCTATTAGGGAGGGAACTCCAGGATTTTGACCCAGTGATAGTGAAGGAACGGCGACATATTTCCAAGTCAGGATGGTGAGTGAATTGGAGGGGAAGTTGGGGGTGGTAGAGTTCCCATATGTCTGCTGCTCTTGTTCTTTTAGATGAAAGTGGTTGTGGGTTTGGAAGGTGCTGTCTGAGGATCTTTTGAATTTCTGCAGTGCATCTTGTAGCAGCAGTGTGTACTGAGTGTTGATGGTGGAGGGAGTGGATACCTGTGGATTTAGTGCCAGTCAAGCGGGCTGCTTTGTCCTGGATGGTGTCAAGCTTCTTGAGTGTTATTGGGAGGGCACTCATCCAGGCAAACGGAGAGTATTTCACCACACTCCTGATTTCTACCTTGTAGATGGCAGACAGGCTTTGAGGAGTCGGGAGGTGAGTTACTTGCTGCAGTATTCGGATCTTCTGGCCTGCTCTTGTAGCCACTGATTATGTGCTGACTCGAGTTGAGTTTCTGATCAATGGTAACCCTAAGGATGTTGATAGGTGGGAGATTGTGATGGTAACACCATTGAATGTCAAGGGATGGTGGCTAGAATGTCTCTGTCTCTTATTGGTGATGGTCACAGTCTGGCATTTGTGTGGCATGAATGTCTCTTGCTGCTTGTCAGCCCAAGCCTGGATATTGTCCAGATCTTGTTGCATGTGAACATGGACTGCTTCAGTATCTGAGGAGACATGAATAGCGCTGAACAGTCCTACTTCTGACCTCGTATAGGAGGGAAGATCATTGTTGAAGCAGCTGAAGATGGTTGGTTCTAGGACACTACCCTGAGGAGCTCCTGCAGAGATGTCCTGGAGCTGAGATGATTGGCTGCCAACAACTGCAGCCATCTTCCTACATGTGAGGAATCACTCCAACCACCAGAGTGTTTGCCCCCGATAGCCATTGGTTCCAGTTTTGCTGGGGCTCTTTGATGCCACGCTTGGTGAATGCAGCCTTGATATCAAGGGCTGGGGCTGTCACTGTCACCTCACCTGTGGAATTCGGCTCTTTTGTCTGTGTTCAAACCAAGGCTGTAGTGAGATCAGGTGCTGCTTGATAGCACTATTGATGACACCTTCCATCACTTTACTGATGATCAAGAGTAGACTGATGGGGCAGTTATTGGTCAGGCTGCATTTGTCCTGCTTTTTGTGTACAGGACATACTTGGGCAATTTTCCACATTATCAGGTAGACACAATGTTGTAACTGTACTGGAACAGCTTGGTCAAGGATTGGCAAGTTCTGGAGCACAAGCCTTCAGTACTATTGCTGGAATATATTCAACTAATGATGAGTGCAATTTGAGGTATGAGCTAAATTAAATCAGAGCAACATGGCACAAGGCACATTATGTTCGGCTAAACACGACAAATAGCAAAATTTCATTACAGCTGTTGGACATATTTGAGATCAGTTCAACAATTTATTTTTAAAACAGCGATAACACATGATGTTGAAACAATGGAATTATATAATATATACCAAGGGACAGTTTTTCAGCCAACATTTCACCCTCAAGTGTTTACTGAGCTCAGCATTGCTATTTATGCTCTGAGTTTAAAGCCAACTATTGTGCTGATTATTGTTTCAATTTAGAAAAACAGTCGCAAACCACAGTCAACTACATATGACCTGCCTGCTTAAATCAGATAAACATCAACTCCACAAAAGGACAGTATGATCAAGGGTAGAATTCACTGTAAAAATAAGCTAATGACATTCAGCATTACTGATGTACAAATCAGACCAAGCACAGATGCAGAGCTCCATTGTGAAAATTCAGAAGTTGCTGTCTCGGTTTGTCAAACATCTGGCTCCCGAAACACATTCAATGTGAACTCCCCAGACTAACACTATAGATACAGACTAAACTAACCATGAGGGCTTGCCCACTTAAGTCTTCTTGATAGTGTGATAGATCTTAACTATTTCCTGTGTAGCCCTGAAATTTAACAAGTCTTCTATTCTATTTTTAAACTCCTATTTCAAATTTTTAAAAAAAGCTTTTCTCTTTGCCGTTGTCCTTTTCCTTAATATAACCACTCTTTCCATCTGTCTAGAATTCACTATTCTATTCCACTTTTCAAACTATTTAGTGAAGGTGACATGCAAGCTGATTGCATTCTGATGAAAAATCAACCTGAAACATTGTTTCCTTTCCAGAGATGATTCCAGACCCAAGATTATTTCTCGAAATCAGCATAAGTGCTAGAACTTACTGCATTTCATTTTTTTAAATAAAGAAAATTAACAATAGGAAATTAGAAGATTCTAACTAGTGTTTAAAAGTATTGAAATGCCATAGATACAAGAACTACAAATAAGGTCATTAGCAAATGTAACTCATCTACCTAAATTCACAAGCTTCTGATACAAATCCAATGACTATGTCTGATCTGTTTTTAACAAAAATAAATGGCTTAAAGTGCGTGTTAAAGCTAATCTACCTAATAACATGACAATTTTTTTCCCCCCTCAATGCAGCGTTTAAAGCAAATTTCTACCACCTGCGCGGTATTTCAGTTAGTATTTAGCCTGTGTCAAAATCAATACAAACTGAATAAATTAAGTGACATTGCTTGAGGAGTTAGTTAAAGGCTTCCCATATTGGTTTAAAAAAAAGTTTACCTTTTATGAAGCTAGAAACTAAAGTATTGTTAAAATAGTTCAACTCCCAGCATTTTCCAAAAGAGAATTTCTGGATGCCTCATGGGAATAACATCAATTGTCTTGAGAGAGTAGTAAATCTCATTTTTAATCTGATTTAAAATCTCTGGATTAAAAGAAACATTTTTTAATATCTATTTGAACTTCCAAACATCTCAAAATAGTTTGCTGTCAAAAAGCAAAAACAACACCTCAAAAATCCATGATTGTATGAGGTACTTTGAAGGGCACTTATTGTTGTGTCAGCAAACGCGGCATTCAATTTGTGCTGACTTAAATTCTGACCAGACAACAAATAGATGAATAACCAGACATTTTCTTTTGGCTTGTATGTTTAAAAAAAATCTCAACTCAAATTCCATGCCACTTGTGTACAGGGGAAATTGGTAGATAATTAACAATACTCAATAGCCATCTCATATAGAAACAAATACAAAAATTTACCAATTTGCACTTTTTTTGTGCAGTAAAATGAATTCGAATCACAAAATGGGTTCAATAAAGTTTTGCCTTGTGCAAGTCTTTGTCATGCGAAGATTCTGCAAAGTAATTGGGACACTGAAATAATGAAGATTCTGCTGCCATACTCATTTAAATATGAAAACTTTTATTTACATCTGCAATAAAATGACAACTAGACACTGCTTTCTACACTTGAATTGCATTTCCTCAATTCTGCATATAGGACTCATTAACTTAACTTCTCTGCAAATAACCATAAGATCATAAGATGTAAGAGCAGAAGAGGTCATTTGGCCCAACTAGTCTGCTCCATGATAGGATCATGGCTGACATGTTTCCCAGCCCCATTCTCCTGATCTCCTTGTTAATCAAGGACCTCTGTCACTTACCAAGTACCCTTGAAGACTTGGCTCCATAGCCCTCTGCAGCAGTGAGTCCCACATATTCACCACCCTGTAGCTAAATTCCTCATCCCAGTTCTAAAAAGAGTCTTGCTTTCACTCTTAGATTGTGCTAGAGTCCTAGCCTCTCCGACAAGAGAAAACCAACATCTCCATTTCCACTCTATCCATGCCTGTTAGTATTCTGTAAATTTCAATTAGCTTCCCCACTCATCCTTCTAAACTCCACAGAACACACAGCCCTCAACCACACTTCATGACAAGCCCTTTGTCCCAAGAATCATTCTTGTACACCTCCTCTGGACCCCCTCCAATGCCAGCACATCTTTCCTGATAGATGAGGTGGTGATGGCCTAGTAGTATTAATTTCAGGACCGATAATCCAGAGACCCAAATAAGGTTCTGGGGACCCAAGTTCAAATCCTGCCACAGCAGATGGTGGAATTTTTTTTTTAAAAACACTGCAAGTCTAATGTTGACCATGATTTAAATCATTGATTGTTGGGAAAAACCCATCTGGCTCACTAATCTTGTTCAGAGAAGGAAACTGCCATCTTTACCTGGTCTGGCCTACATGTGACTCCAGATCCACAGCAATGTTGTTGACTCTTAACTGCCCTCCAAGCAATTAAGGATAGGCAATAAGTGCTGTCCTAACCAGCAATGCCCTCATCCCATGAATGAATGAATAAGGAAAAAAAACTGCTCACAATGCAGTCCGACCACAGCCTGTATAGCCTCGGCAGTATTGCTCTGTTTTTGTATTCTAGCTATCTCCAAAATTAATGCTAACATTGCATTTGCCTTCCTAACTGCCAACTGAACGTGCACGTTAATCTGAAGAGAACCCTGATCAAGGATTCTCAACTACTTTGCTTCAAATTTCTTAATTTTTCTGCTGTTAATAAGAAAAGAGGCATAGATTGTTTTAATATCAGAGTGCATAATCTCACACTTTGCCATTTCTTTGTCCACTCTCCTAGCCTGTTCATGCCCTTTTGTAACCACCCCGCTTCCTCAACACCATCTGCCCTAACTTTGCATCATCTGCAAGCTTAGCAAAAAGTCCTCACAGTTCCTTTGTCTAGATTGTTAATATATAACACAAATAGTTGTGGTCCCAACATGGACCCGTGGACCTCCACTAGTCAATGCCTACCATCCCGAAAATGAGCCCTTTATCTCTACTCTCTGCCTTCTGCAGTCAGCCAACCCTCTATGCATGACAAGTACTTCGCTCCTAACATGATAGGCTCTTACCTTTTTTAGCTGCCTCCTGTGTGGCACCTTGTCAAAGGCCGCCTTGAAATCCAATAGAATTCCAAGGTTAGGATTCCTGGTTTACACCCGGGCGGCCCGGATTTGACTCCCGGAATAGGAATGTTGACCCTTGGGGTGGCATGGTGGCTCAGTAGTTAGCACTGCTACCACATAACACCAGGAACCCAGGTTCAATTCCATCCTCAGACTGTGTGGAGTTTGCGCATTCTCCACGTCCTCGTGGGTTTCCTCTGGGTGCTCCAGTTTCTTCCCACAGTCCAAAAGATGTGCAGATTAGGTGGATTAGCCATACTAAATCACCTACACATCTCTGAACACTATGTATGCAGGTTATAGGGGGATAGGTCTGGGTGGGATGCACTGAGGGCCAGTGGGGACGTGTTGGGCCAAAAGGGCCTGTTTCCACACTGTGTAGAGATCTTATGAATCATGTCTGTTAGTTCTTTGTTTAGCTTGCTTGTTACCTCCTCCAAAGAACCATGAACAGATTTGTCAAGCATAACTTCCCCTTGACAGAGCTATGCTGACCCAGCCCAATTTTACCATGCACTCCACAATCCCCTCTTTAATAATGTGTTCAAATTTACCCAAAACTGAGGTCAAGCTAACCAAATTATAAATTTCCAGTGCTTTGCTTCCTCCTCTGTTTAAACAGGAGTGCTACATTAGCTGTTTTCTAGCCCTCTGGAATGCCTCTTCAACCCTGACTCCGGTGTGTCCCAAAAGATCACCACTGACTCAAAAGCCTCCTAAGTTATCTCCTTCAGAGATCTGGGTCATAATCTATCTGGTCTAGGTAATTTATCCACTTTTAGACACATCAGGTTGACTAGCACCTTGTCCTTACACTCACCTCTCTCCCTTACTCTTGTGAAGACTGATGCAAAGTACCCATTCGGTTCCTTCACATTTCTTTGTTCCTTTTTTACTACTTCTCCAGATTCACCTTTTCAGAGAGCCAATGTCCACTCTTTCCTCGCTCTTACATCTAAGAGGTCTTAAAATAAACAAGATCGCAGTTTTTTTTATTAGCTAGCTTACCCGTGTATTTCACTTTCACACCTTCCCTCCCTTACTTTTGTAGTTATCCTTGGCTGGTTTTTAAGGGTTTACCAGTCCACTAATCCTCACCACATTGTGTTTTTTCTCTTAGTTTTATGCTGTCCCTGGCTTCCCTTATCAGCCATGGTTGTCTCATCCTCCTTTTTCCTCTTTCCTCTTTTTGTTTTTTGGTACAAAATTTCTGCTGTGTCTCCAGAATGTCTCCACAAGGTCTTGCCATTGTTGCTCCACTGTCTTCCCAAGGTTCCCCTGCCTCTGGACAGCTCCTCCCTTGTGTCTTTGTAGTTACCCTTACTCAATTGTAATACCATTACATCTAATTCCAGCTTCTTCCCATCAAACTACAGGGTGAATTCTATATTTTATGATCATTGCCCCCCTCGAAGTCTTTCACCTTAAGCTTCCTAAATCAAGTCTGCATCGTTGCACATTAACCAAATCCAGAACTGCCTGTTCCCTACTGGCTGAGATCATGGAATCCCTACAGTGTGGAAACAGGCCCTTTGGCCCAACAAGTCCACACTTACACAGAGCATCCCATCCAGACCCATCCCCCTAATCTACACATCCTGAACACTGGGCAATTTAGCGTGGCCATTCCACCTAGCCTGCAAATCTTTGGACTGTGGGAGGAAACTGAGCACCTACAGGAAACCCATGCAAACACTGGGAGAAAGTGCAAACTCCAAACAGCCAGTCGCCCCATGGGTGGAATTGATCCGAAGTCCCTGGAGCTGTGAGGCAGCAGTGCTAGCCACTGAGCTACCGTGCTGCCCAAGCTGGCACAAGCTGCTCGCCAAAAGAAAACCCATTTCACAGATGTTACACAAATTCCTTTTTCGGGTTCTGCTACCAACCTGATTTTTACAGCCCACCTGCATGTTGAAGTTCCCCACGGTTATTGTATTAGTGCTATTCTTACCATGTTTTTTCTATTTCCTGATTTTCTATCCCACAGCCTGGCTACTGCTGGGAGGCCTGTACACCATTCCTATTAGGGCGTTCTCTTTCTCCCCCACAAACCCCCCCTCCCTGACATCTATTTATCATACCTCAACTCTACCCACTCAAGTTTAACACCATTTAACCCTATACATGAGAAAATTCATTTTGTTACCATGCTCAGAAATGTAAATGTTCGCTTGATAGTTAGCACTTACGTAGGGTATTGAGGGACAGGTTCATCACTGAAAAGTTTGTTCAAGTGAAATGTTAAAACCAAGCTCGTCTGCTTACTCCTGCCAAGACAATGAGAACCAAGAGGGGATTAGAATCAGCCTTACACTACAGGAAGGGGCTATCAAACCAAACTTGTCTCTCCTGGCCTTGAAACAGCTGACCAATTAAAATCCCATATCCCAGTTTTCCTCCCATGATCCTACGCAACATCCCTCTAAATTACATGTCTACTTGCCTTTGGAATTACCCTTCATCACCGGCTTTCAATCAATTTCGGATAAATTTAAAGGCACAATTATAACCTCCCACTAGGTGCAAATCATTTTAAACCTGTAACTTAGTTACTGATTCATTTACTTGAAGGAATAGCTTTTCTCACTTGCTGTATAAAAATCCCCAGCTTTAAGTTTGGTCACTCCTTTATACTCCACTGTTCCAAGGAAGCAGTCACAGCTTTTGCAATCTCTGTATATAACTTGAGGTCCTTTTAACTCTCTACCATCTCTCGCTACCTCTGAAATGGCCTAGCAAGCCATTCAGTTGTACAAATTGCTACAAAGTCTCAAAGAAATGAAACTGAACGGATCACTTAGGTACTGGAAAAGATAACAGCAGAAACAGCCATATTGACCCTGCAGAGTCTTCATTCACTAGCGTCTGGAGGTTAGTGTCAAAATTGGGAGAGCTGTCTCACAGACTAGTTAAGCAACAGCCTGACATCGTCATGTTCACAGAATTATACCTTACAGACAATATCGCAGCCAACACAATTACCATTTTTGGATATGTCCTATCCCATCCGTAGGACAGACCCAGCAGAGATGGTGGCACAGTGGTCTACAGTCAGGAGGGAGTTGCCCTGGGAGTTCTCAACATTGGACTCTGGAGCCCAGGAAGTCTCATGGGTTCAGGTTAAACATGGACAAGGAAACCACCACCTGATTACCACATACTTCCCTCGCTCAGCTGATGAATCAGTATTCCTCCATGTTCAGCAACACTAAGAGGAAGCACTGAGGATGGCAAGGGCACAAAATATACTCTGGGTGGGAGATTTCAGTGTTCACCACCACCAAGAGTGGCTCGGCAGTGGTCCTACAGATCAACCTGGTCAGCTCCGAAAGGACGTAGCTGCTTGACTGGTGAGGGAACCAACAAGAGGGGGGGAGAAAACATATCTGACCTCACCCTTACTAATCTGTCTGCTGCAATTGTGTCTGTCCATGATCGGATTGGTAAGAGTGACCATTGCACAGTCCTTGTGGAGATGAAGTCCCACCTTCACATTGAGAACAGCCTCCATCGTGTTGTGTGATACTGTTGCTGTGCTAAATGGGACAGACTTTCGCACAGATCTAGCAGCTCAAGACTGGGCATCCATGAGGTGCTGTGGGCCATCAGCAGCAGAATTGTACTCCAGCACAATCTGTAACCTCATGGCCTGGCTTATCGCCCGTTGAACCATTGCCATCGAGCCAGGGGATCAACCCTGATTCAATAGAGAGTGCAGGAGGGCGTGCCAGGAGCAGCACCAGGCACACCTGAATCTTTGGAGCTGTATGTATTAGTGCTTTTCACTAATGCAGTCCTGATTTTAAATTTCTCATTTCACCCACAACCAGAGTTAAGATTCACAGTTAAAGTTGTGCTGCTGGCTGTTATAAACTCAAGTGGACCAAGTATGGTAACGTTGCAAGCCCAGTACTGTACTTTTTAATTTGAATTGGTTTAACTTTCGAACAGCTCCCCTTCTCTACCTGACACTTAAAGGAGCTCACTTCAGTGTACATGCTCGTCTACCCCAGATATTAAGTACAATACTATATGATTTTTGAATTTGGCAGTGGAATTCAATACCGTTCCGTGTTTCTCGGCTAGGCATCAAAAGCGTTTGGTAAATAGTCTTATTTCTTCATTTACATCTCATTGCAATCATATTGCAGCCTAATTTGTTCTTAAAACTCATTATTTTAAACATGTATTCTGTGACTCGTGATCTTAGAAACTGAGGGCTGTCCAAATTATTGGATTTCTCTAATATTGGATTTCTCTTAATCTTTCTAAACATTAGATGAAGTACTTCTCCACATAAACGTAAAGTATGAATTAGAACCAGGAGAAGGCTATTGAGACCCTCAAGCCTGCTCTGCCATTCAGTGAGAAGGAGGTTGAGAGGTGACTTAATTGAGACATATAAGATAATCAGAGGGTTAGATAGGGTGGATAGGGAGAACCTTTTTCCTACGATGGTGACGGCGAGCACGAGGGGGCATAGCTTTAAATTGAGGGGTGAAAGATATAGGACAGATGTCAGAGGTAGTTTCTTTACTCCGAGTAGTAAGGGAATGGAATGCTTTGCCTGCAACGGTAGTATTCGCCAACTTTAGGTACATTTAAGTCGTCATTGGACAAGCATGTGGACGTACGTGGAATAGTGTAGGTTAGATGGGCTTCAGATTGGTATGACAGGTTGGCACAACATTGAGGGCCGAAGGGCCTGTACTGTGCTGTTATGTTCTATCACTTGATTTCAAGTTTGAGAATACATTGCCATTTACACTTGAAAGCTTTTCATTCTCTTGCTTAACAAGAAACTAGCTACTTCAGTCTTAAAATTATTCAAGGACTTCTGTTTCCACCACCTCTTCGGGAAGAGTTCCATCTCTCCGAGGAAAAAATTAAAGCATCTCAAAATTGACAGCCAACGTCAGTGGAAACCTCCTGTTCCACATCTTCCCTGGAAAGCCCCATCAAATCTAGTATATTTCAATCCTGTCACCTCTTACTGTTCTTACCTCTACTTAATATAGGCCTAACCTTTCGATCTTTTCTCATGCCAAGCCCCTTGCCCCACTCCCATTTCAGTTATTACTATCCCAAAAATTGTTGGGGCTAAAACAATTAAAAATCTGCAAACTGTCTGACAACGTCTTTACTTTGATAAATTAGGGAAATTGGAATCAAGACCAGTAAATATTAGTTAAAATGCAGATTGATGTGATCTCGTTGAATGGTAGAGCAACTTTAAGGGGGCTGCCTACTCTACTAGTGTCCTTGTGTTCCATTATGCTTTTTTTTAAGAATGATTGACTTACTGATTATTCCTTCAAATAGAGCTTTGCTTTTCCTTGGGCTAATACTTGTAAATTAGCATAAGGTGTCTCTGGAAATATATTTATATTCAAAGTGGGCAGATTTATATTTAGTGCCAAGCTGTGTTGCCCAAAACTTGCATTTTAATTTAGCCTAATGCTGCACATCTACAAAGATTTTTGAGCTGTAGAAACATTGTGGAACACTAGACCCTCTTGGATATACTCCAGGAGCTATTCTTCAAAGTAGAAATTTTTAAGATAAACTTGCGCAGTAAATTTTAAATTTTCATGTTGTAATCTTTAAATCTAATTACATGGATCTCCATTTTTACTAACACTGCAGGGCATTTTATAAATGTTTTTATGGATTTTTGCTAAATTTTTAGAATAAAATACTCCATGTAAAGCCCATCAAAAAACCTTTGCTAGTACAGAACTAGAACTAAAAAGATATTCAACATTTTTCATCTTGCACTGATCAGGACATTTCTCAAGAACGCAAATTCAAAGGGAAAATAAACATATGCTTGAGAGGAGAATACTTTTTGGCAGTGATGGAAAATACACCCCATAGTGCTGAATGATTGGTAGTGGACTGTTTGTTTACATTTTAAATCTAATTTGGGATTGCCAGTCAACACACGTGCATACTACATGTATTGGTACACAAGATCCTGCCCTTTGCAGACAGCTTGTGTATTCTCAATCAGCCTGATTCAACTCAACAAAATGGGTGACAGCCAGTCACTGATTTTATTTCTTGGTAATATCCTGACCAATCTGCGTCAACTTTCCTGGTTTAAATTCAAACAAATTCAGTTATACCTCAGTCAGCATTATTGCATGTGTTTTCTTTGGCAACACCTGCAATACTAAAGCTCAGCTATTTAAAATGACATCATGTAGAGCTCATCTGTGAGGTCATAGTTTTTGTTATATTACATCCTCTTGATAATTTTGGCTATTTACGTGATGTTTCTACTGATTTTGGAACTTTATTTTGGGCTGATGATGGCTTCACAAATGATCCCATCAATATTTAGCATGAAACATCAAATTTCCAACAGGAACTGATTTAAATGATGAGAATGAGGGCTTTTTCAGATTACTCTTCCACCTACCCCACCCTGTCCCAACAATTTTCTAGAAGCTTGGAGGCATCAAGGCCAATAACTGATGCCACAGCTGACTTTGTAAGGATAACGACTCAAATGTGGCTTCTACTTTGTGTAATTTAGTGGTTTGCTTGAAGAACTACCTAGAAACCTATCTGTTCAGATAGAAAAATAGCTAAATGTTATGGTAACATTTTTACTTCACTTTAAAAAATACTTTATTTGAAGTTTTTTTTATTTTAGAAAAGCACTGCTTTTGTATTTTGAGTGATGTCACCAAGATTTTGTTAGCTAGTTTTAACCAAATTTGAAGACTCGTGTCAAGCAAGAATAAGCTGATGTAGGAATTTCTGTACCGACTGCTTCAACATTCTAAGCGGATGTTTGAGTGCCTTTACTGGATGGAATACATACATTGAGAAATATATGCCAAGGAATAGATCATTTTATCTTGTCTAGTGTGCCCTACCATTTAGTCAAACTATACCTGATCTGTATTTTAACTCCGCATACCCACAGTTGCTCCATATCTATTTTAATTAACAAATCTATTCATCTATGCCTTTTTTGAGGATATAACTATGAAGATGGACAAGGGAGAGCCAGTGGATGTAGTATACCTGGACTTTCAGAAAGCCTTTGAAGTCCCACATAGGAGATTGGTGAGCAAAATTAGGGCACATGGTATTGGGGGCAAAATACTGGCTTGGATTGAAAATTGACTGGCTGACAGGAAGCAAAGAGTAGTGATAAACGGGTCCCTTTTGGAATGGCAGGCAGTGACCAGTGGCGTTCCACAAGGTTCGATGCTGGGACCGCAGCTATTTACAGTATACCTTCATGATATAGATGAAGGCACTAAAAGTAACATCAGCAAATTTGCTGATGACACAAAGCTGGGTGGCAGGGTGAAATGTGAGGAAGATGTTATGAGAATACAGGGTGACTTGGACAGGCTAGGTGAGTGGACGGATGCATGGCAGATGCAGTTTAATGTGGATAAATGTGTGGTTATCTGCTTTGGTGGCAAGAACAGGAAGGCAGATTACTATCTAAATGGAGTCAAGTTAGGTAAAGGGGAAGTTCAACGAGATCTGGGTGTTCTTGTACATCAGTCAATGAAAGCAAGCATGTAGGTACAGCAGGCAGTGAAGAAAGCTAATGGCATGCTGGCCTTCATAACAAGAGGAATCAAGTAAAGGAGCAAAGAGGTCCTTCTGCAGCTGTACAGGGCCCTGGTGAGACCGCACCTGGAGTATTGTGTGCAGTTTTGGTCTCCAAATTTGAGGAAAGACACTCTGGCTATTGAGGGAGTGCAGCGTAGGTTCACAGGTCAATTCCCGGAATGGCAGGACTATCATATGTTGAAAGATTGGAGCGACTGGGCTTGTATACTCTTGAGTTTAGAAGGATGAGAGGGGATCTGATTGAAACATATAAGATTATTAAGGGATTGGACAATCTGGAGGCAGGAAGTATGTTCCCGTTGATGGGTGAGTCCACAACCAGAGGACACAGCTTTAAAAATAAGGGGTCGGCCATTTAGAACAGAGTTGAGGAGAAACGTCTTCACCCAGACAGTGGTGGATATATGGAATGCTCTGCCCCTGAAAGCAGTGGAGGCCAAGTCTCTGGATAGTTTCAAGAAAGAGATGGATAGAGCTCTTAAAGATAGTGAAATCGAGGGCTATGGGGATAAGGTGGGAACAGGATACTGATTGTGGATGATCAGACATGATCATAATGAATGGTGCTGGCTCGAAGGGCCAAATGGTCTACTCCTGCACCTATTGTCTATTATCTTCTTGCAGACAAAATCTTCTTGAAAATAATTTCCCAGGAAATGGCTGGGAGGGGTGGGATTTCAAGACCAAGTTTTCATGTTTTAACATATCGGAGGAAGCAAGCAAAATCAAGGTAGATTAAACGTATTTTTTGTATTTGGTGTTTGCTGCCTATTACCTGATTGACATAAGTGAAGTACTTCATGGAACGGATTTACATTGTGCTGTGCTTCTAGCAGCCGCAGCGCCTTGCATGTTAAAACCTAAACTCTCCTGACCTTGCAACCTGTTCCTTTCACCTTTCAAAATCAGGGTAAGTCTCCCAATATCTTTAGAAAGTCTATTGAACTGGTCTTGTCAGTATCCCCGAACTGACATAAGGGTCCACACTGACTCCTCCTTTTTCTTAAATCTTCATAAAATCTGTTTCTTTGGATAGAAAAGCAGTTCTTACCAGCTTCCTGATTGGTGCCTAACACACGCAACAGTTTTCTGCCTTTTATAGCTTGTTTCAGATCCCTTCTTCAATCTCTTAAGTTTGATACCTTTCCAGGAAGAACAGCTTCTTTTTTGTCAAGGTATGAAAACTTGCAACTTAATTTTATTTTGTTTAAACAAAGGTTTCGGCTGCAGATCACACAAGGACCGTCTTCAGACTGAAATAGATCACTTGCCAACCCCTTAGCCAAAACATTAAGCTTACCTTAAATCTATAGGAGACTGGTGTTTCTTGTGAAGTCTCATTCACAAATGACAGGCTCAAACTTTAAACATTGACCAAACATCACTTGCTGTTTTGCAAAGATTTCTAAGTAGAATTCTACAATTGCATGTAGAAATGTTTTTTAACTTCACTGCTTAAAAGTCTGTCTCAAAATTGAAGGTTTTTGCCCCCTCGTCCATTTAAGAAAGGGTGCAATCACGTTAGAGGTAATTTAGTAATTTAAAAGGGATTCACTAGGCCAATTCCCGTGACGAAGGGGCTAATTCTATACTCCTGCTCTTCCTATGGTCAATATGTTCTTCCTAAGATGTATTATCCAGAAGACTTTTCATTAAAAGGGTTTTGTGTAGCTGTAGCATGAGTTCTGTCTGTTTGTAATCTAATTTGTGAGATACTAGGCCAGAATTCTCTTTGCTTTTTGTTTTGTAGCTGGTCATGTTATTTTAGCATGCATGTATAGTTTCTTTGGATCTCTATTGCTTCTGGCTTTTCAGTCGAGTCGTCTTAGGTCCAAAGTGGATCATTAATATTTGTGTATAGTAAAATTGATCCACTTAATCAGTTTGCATCTTTATACTGTTATACTTCCATCAGAATGACTTTTACAATGCAATTTATCCTTGTCATTGCCAAACTTGAATCTGTGATTTCTAGCCCCATCATGTCTTGGGTTTTGTGGGGGGTGCTAGTGAAATTCACAGTTGATTTCCCAATATGTTGCTGAGATATGCTGCTGTTAACATTCTGCTGTTTTAGAGTAGCAGACCATTATCTTTTTAAATGGCTGATCTCCTAACTAGGTCAATCATTTGCCCTCAATTTCATTACCACATTTTTAGAGTTTCGACATGTGAACTAACAGTCTCTCAGGGATTTTATGTAATGTAAAAACCCCAAGAAAATGGAGCAAGCTATTCAGCCTTTCAAACCTGCCTTGTCTTTGGATAAGATTATGGCTGATCTGTCCCAGGCTATGCTCCTCTTGTTGGACCAGCTCGTCATTACACTCAACAACCTGACATTTCAAAAAGCTGCTCCTCTTTAATACTTTGATCTAGCCTCCCAAAATCTCTGGGGTAGAACATTCCAGCGGTTCATTATACTGTGGCAGAATTAATTCCTTTGCATCTCTGCTATAAATGAGTGAACCCATTCTCTGTAATTGTACCTCCCTAGCTTAAGAATTTCTTACTGGTAGAAATATCTTCTCAACATCTATCCTGTCAAGTGCCTCACAACCTAGCATGCTTCAGCAAGATCAGCCCTCATTCTTCTAAACTGTAATGAAAGAAGTCCGAACTTCTTTAGCGATGCTTAATAAATCAACCCCTTCATCGTGGGAATTGACCTAGTGAATCCATTTTAAATTAGCTCTAATGTGATTATACCCTTTCCTTAAATGGACAAAACTGTACACTGCTCCAGGTGTGTCTCCACCAACATTCTGGACAGTTGTAACAAAACTTCCCTAATTTTAAATTCTATTCTTCTTCAATATAGAGCAAAATTCAATTTGTCATTTTAATTGCTTGCAGTATGTCATTATTTTTGTCTCATTTATGAGAAACCCCATATCCCATTGTACTGCACTACTTTTGAGTCATCTGTTTAACTAATCATCTACCTTTTTTGAGTCTTCCTATCAAAATGTTTGACCTTTCACTTTTCTGTATTAAACTCTGTGTCAGGTTTTTGTCTACTTACTTAACTATTCATAACCTCTTGCAGATTCTTTCCTTCCTCATCTTAGCTTACTCGCTCTCCTATTTGCACAGTCAGCAAATTTATATATATTTCACTCAGTAGAGCAGTCTTAATGAGAGCCCTGTGGTTTAAGACTCTCCCACAAAACAAACTAACTTCTCAGCATCTATTCCTGTCAAGCCCCCTAAGAATCTTGCATGGCTGAAAAGACTGCCTCTCATTCTTCTACATTTCAATGAGCATGGGCCCAATCCACTTGACTAGTCCTCATAAGAAAATACCTCCAATCTAGTGAACCTTCTGGACTACCTTTTGATACTAGTGTAATTCTCCTTCTGAAAGGGGACTGAAACTGAGTTCAAGGTGTTATCTGACCAGTGCCTTGACTAGTTTTGGCAAGACTTCCCTATTTTTATATATCATTCTTTTTGAAATAAGTAAAGAAGTCTTTATCATTATTTTCCGAGGCATGTTGACCTGGGGCCCCTCTTGCAACTCTTAACTCCAGCCTTCAATCTAGAGTCCCTTCTATGCTGCATTATTCTAATTGACCCAGATCCATGTTGGCTATTTTAAGAAGTTCTTTTACAGTTTTTCCTTTTTGTAGTCTGTTTGACTATCTCATTATAGCCTCAGCATTGAATCATGAAGTCTACTCTTCTTTCTCGTCTGCCAGATTTCTGTTCTTTTCGTAGACCTAATAATCTCTCGTGTAGTTTCTGGCTCTGACTTGTAGTCATTCTTTGTAATGGCTACTGTGTAATCACCTTCCACATGGAACTTGTGCGTGCATTTTGTTTTTCATAATCTATTCATTTGTGTAATGAACAATTACTTTGGGCCATAACCTTGCCAGTCCTGGTCTAATTTTTTTTTATTTTGCCCCCTCATTTTAATAACACTTTTTTTTTTATATCTTGTCAACTTCCTCGCAGTGTCTCATTGCTTGGCTTGTTTTAGAATTATGTTGCTACTTTGGTATTGGAGTCCTTTTGTAAGCCCCTACTTGTCCTTTACCTTAGCGTCCTAGTGGAGTCCTTCCAAATGGAATGTTTCATTGGTCATTGGCCACAAGAAAGTGGAACCCCATTTTGTGTTCATCTTCCTAATTTTGTTATCCTTTGGGCTGCTGTGATTATTAGTAATTTGAAGATTAGAACCCACGAGCTGCTTTCTTTAAATTTAGTCTCCTCCCTTGTGGTATCCCTACATACATAGGGATTTCTGTGCACCGGTGGATACTTGTTGCTATAGAAGTATGCCATAATTAGTTTCCACAAGTATGTAGGTAGTGTTCAGATCCTGCCAGTTTATAAGTATTGTTTTTGAGGTTTGTATCCCCCCAGGGATGAATTAATTAAAGAAAAATACTGGAGGATTTTAAAGCAGTAATCCAGGTAATAGAGGAAGCACTTCAGAGGAGATCTGTGATCTAGTGTTAAAGACTAATAAGTTTTAGATGAAATGCATCATGATCAGTTGCAGTTTTAATTAGGACCAGATCACGGATGAAAGACTGGAGAAATTGAAGTATGGCCTTTTTAAAATTGTTAACTTCGATTTAGAAGGTAATATCTTCAAGAGCCTTGATGAGGATAGGAGGATTGAGAAAAGGTAGTGCTTTCACAAGGTTGGTGACAGTGGGAATATCCGAGGAGAGCATATGATTTAAAACATCAGCTAATATAGTGGCCGAGACATTTGCAGCCGTCTTCAGCCAGAATTGCCAAGTAGTTGATCCATCTTGGCAATGAGGTCTCCAGCATCGCAGACACCAGTCTTTCAGCAAGCTCAGTTCACTCCTTGTGATATCAAGAAATGGCTGGAGGCACTGAATACAGCAAAGGCTATAGATCCTGACAATATTCTTGCAACAGGATTGCAGTTTTGTGCTCCAGAACCTGCTGCACCCCAACACATGTTTTACTATAGCTACAACACTGGCAAATTGCCTGGGGGTGTACTGTTTAAGCAATCTTACCAATTGCTGCTCCATCTGCCTGCTCTTAACTTCTATCACTTTGATAATGATCTTCTTCAATGGTGCTTTCAAGTAGCACTTGCATTAGCGGTTTGGGTTTCACGGTGTCTGCTCCACTCTTGACATCATTACAGCTTTGATACAAACATGGACATCAGAGCTGAACTTCAGAAGTGAGGCAAGAGTGACTCTAGTCCAGGTTTGACTAACTGACCTCGAGGAGCCCTAGCAAAGACTATCATTCAGAATCGGAGGTAAACTCACTCCTGATTGATATGTGGCACAGGGTGATGATTATAATTATTAGAGGTCACTCTCCTTTTTTTAATTGAAATTCAATGGATGAAAAATTTGGAATACTTCTACTTTCTCATCCAAGTTGTCAAGTTTTATTCTAATAATTTTGAACTGGTTTGGAGTACTAGTGCGCAAGTTCGTCGTAACCTCTCTGTTAAATTATGGTGTTGGAACCACACAAAATGCTGGTTAGGCCTCAGCTGGAGCGCTGCATGCAGTTCTGGTCACAATGTTATAGGAAAGGATGATTGCACACCCTCACTTGAGGGTGTAGAGAAGATCTACCAGGATGCTGCTTGAGCTATGAGGGATCTGCTGAGGTTGTTTTCCTTCGAGCAGCGAAGGTTAGTAGGGGAACTGGATAGAGGAATATAAGATTGAAGGGCAGAGATAAGATGGATAGGAAGGCACTTTTTCCACTAGTCAGTAACTAGGAGGCATAGATTTAAGGTACGGGGTAGAAGGCTAAGCGGAGGGTTGAGAAATGTTTCCACCTAGAGACTGGGAGTCTGGGGGCCACTGCCTGAAAGGGGGTTTGAGTCAGAAATACTTCTGACATTTTAGTGCAGTATTTGGATATTCACGTATGTTGCTATTGTTGTCTGGTGCAGATGTGAAGAGTCTATTGGCTCCCTTGTTTGAAGTAAGCATCTATGAATCTACAAATATGTATACCCAGTGAAACAAGAGCTGTGTTGGTTGTTTAGATCATTGCTGTTCATCAGCTCTGTTTATTGGCTTTATTTCCATTTCTGTTGAGACTCTTGCCTAACAAAAAGTTGAATACTCAACTTAAATCTAGCAGAATGCAAAAAAAAACTTCTGCACAGCAGTAACCATCTATAGCTAATAGCTGTTGTCATGAAGTTGCATTCTGCTTTCCATTCTGGGTGCATTTGGAGCAGAAATACATAAAAGGAGTACTGATTTGAATTTGTTCTTGATTTCCACCTTTTTGTTGTGCATCATTGCATGTCAAAAGTCTGAGTTTTTTTTTCTAAACAGCTTCACTTCTTCAGAATTGAAGCAAATACACAAGCCACTCGGACAGTTGGAAGTGTGTTGTAAAGAAATGTTTTCTGCTCCTAGCTGCAGTGAAGTGCCGAAGCTAAGCATATGCCATGTGCAACATCCTTTCCTAAATCTGAATTTATTTTAAAATTTCAGTAATGATGCTTCCTTCAGAATTGGGTTAACGCTCAAATTTTGACAAAAAGGCCACAAACTTAAAATGTTAACTCTTGTTACCCTCTCAATGCTGTCTGACTGGAGTATTTTCAGCATTTTCTGATTGTAATCAGCTTATCTCGTCTGTCTGCAAATACTGGCACTGCATTAATCACTTTTAGCTTTGGATTAAATGGAGTTTTAAACTGCATATCGGTACACAGATGTTTAGATGATAATTAAAATACTGTATTTGTTTATACGTTATGGCAAGTACAAACTGAATACTCTTGGTCATTTTAAGCTGATCTTGTGAAAACAACTAAAAGCATATTTAGACTCTTTTCACTGGCAAGTGATTACTCACAACATTTGTGTATCTTTTGGATAAGTGTGGTACTTTGTTTGAAATATTCATCTTTTATTGGAGAGTTGATTGTGCACAAATGTATTCTTTATATGGTCCTAAGTGGTTTGTCTAGTTCAGTGCAATCAATTAGTTATAGCAGATTTTTCCAAGATTAAAACAAATGTCTGCAAAGGCTAGTATTGTCACCAAAAAGTTTCTTCGAGGAAAAATGCTTGCTTTAATCAAACTTATTCTTCTATAGGGTGATGGCCGAAGTCACCTAGTCTCAGAGTGTCTGGGCCTGGGCCAGAACTTGGATCTGTCAGACACCATGGTGCAACAGAAGCTGGACGAAATCAAGGATTCAATCAAGCGAGAGATACGGAAGGAACTTAAAATCAAGGAAGGAGCAGAGAACCTCAAGAAGGTCACAACTGATAAAAAGAATCTAGCTTATGTGGAAAATATGTTGAAAAAGTCAAACAAAAAACTAGATGAGCTTCATCAAGAGTTGCAGGAGCTGAACGCACACATTGTTGTGAAGGACCCTGAGCTGGCAGGTAACTTATGTACAGTGCCATACTTTAATGTTTTTTTTAGTGTGAGCTGAAATTGTGTAATGTTTGTGGACCCTTAAACAAGGAATGTGAAAAGGTAAGAATTAATTTCAACAGCAGCTACAATACAACTTAAACAAGTAGTGTGTTTATGAATGTAGCTTGAGTTTTGAAAGACGGCTGCTGTGCCAACCTTTCCTCATTGCTTACTTATTTACGTCCTCAGTTGGTGACATTTGGTTATCAAATGGTAGTTACGAGCAGAGCTGGCAAAAAAAAACTATGCCAATGAGCCTGCTGACAGAACAAAATCATTCAAATCTTATTTTCTCTTTCCACGTCTAACTGGCAAGCTCATGAATAATTAACAGCCCATTCAAAATGCAGCAGTAAACGTTAGTTGTTTTATTAAAAGCAGTTGTTGAAAAGGCAAGTAATTGTGTTCTGTAATTATGTGCCATCTCTTCACTAATTTAACATATCTAACTAGCCAGATTCAGTTGGATGCTATTTTCAGCAGTATCTGCTATTGGACATTTGGCAGATATCCACTTTCTGTACTTTGTGCTGCATAGGTAAGTTAGGTTTATGATCCAATGTGGCCGATTTTAGGTTAGTGTGCATCATACAGTGCACTCCCACATTGAGAGAACAAACAGGAGTGAAGCTCCTAGATTTCAACTAATGTAGCTGTATAACATTGCCATAGAGTCTCTAACAAGATGGACATGTTGTTTCCTTCCTTCCTTTTTCTTTCAAACCTCATCAGCTCCCCACAAAATGGATAGGAATTGTGGGAAGCACTTGGTTCAGTTTTAATTTCACTTAGTTATATGAAGATATTCTATAACTTCATGGCCCAGTGATGTGGAATAGAGGTAGTGCTGGTTAACATTTTCATCTAGCTGAAAATGTCATGGTCCCAGCTGTATTGCAACATTTACAAATGCTTTGTTTTGACTACTTTATTTCCAGCTTCTGTACTTTTTTCGAAGATGCTAAGTGTAGCGAATAGTTTCTCTCTATCAGTTTATAAATGAATATACAAACTTGTAAAATAAATCCCCAGGAAGGTTTTTAGTATTTTTCTTGTGTTCATCTGCCCTTGACGTAAGTTTGTACTGTGCTTGTCAGTTCTGTGGGTTTTTTTTTTGCAGAGATAGATTTAACTGCTGTTCTTCTACTGAAGAGAATGAGAATGGGAGTGGTTTCAACAACAAAGGCAATATTGCGCGCAATTTTGTTTTTGATTAAGCCTTATGGGGAACTATTTTATATCGGTTATAATTACAGTATAACAAGCTGTTTGCAGTTTGAAGTAATTTTAATTTGAATTGTCTATGTCTTTGGATAACATACGGATATGATTGCTAATGCTAGAAATTGAGATTGAGAAAAATATTAGGTGGTCATTTGGACTCTGTACCCCACAGTAGATTTGAATGATTCACTAAGGCCCTCTAGGGAAGGAAACTGCCGTCCTTATCTGGTCTGTAGCATGTAACTCCAGACCCACAGCAGTGTGGTTGACTCTTAACTGACCTCTGGGCAATTAGGGATTGGACAATTAATGCTGGCCTTGTTAGTGATACCCTCTTCCTGTGAATGAATAATTTTTTAAAAAAAAATTGCACTGATCCCAACTTTACTGCTAGCTGTAGGAAGATCAGTTGGAAAAGTAAGACTTGAGTTTTATCTGTGCCTTTTGCCTCTAAAGTAACACTCATGCATATTCTATACCTAGCATCAGAAAGAATATCAGCGCAGCGTTTCTGATGAAAGTCCTTTGTGCATATTTTTGATTTGAGGTTAAATGTTGCTATCTGGAGTAATTGAGTATTAAGTTGAAGCTCATCTGTTTCTGAGTAAACTGTATCTCTAGGGGGTGTGTGTTTTTTTTTCAAGTTTTTGTTTTCTCTTGCCGTACTCCTATTTGTAGTATTTCACAGGGGACACAATCCTTTTCCTTCCAAACACCTATCAAGAAACCATTACCATTTACACAGCAATTGCTGTTTGGTATTTTCCCAAATGTTTTGCAAAATTCAAGCTGGAGGGGTCGGTCTCTTGTGGTACACTGGTAGGCATCCTGCCTCTGAGCCAGGTGCTCTGGGTTCACTACAGTGGTATGAAATATCATCTCTAAGCAACCTGCTCAGAAAATATCAAATCCATGCCTACCTTGTTTAATTGACACTGCATAAACAATCTTGAGCTATTGATTGTCTTGCTCCTAACAAACACATCTTAACATTGTCTTTTAGACCTGATAGTTAAGGATGCCATTTGTAAAGTATAAATTTGATCTACTTGCTGGCTGTAAAATGCCTGATTTCTCTCCCTTTGAATTTGGCTTCAGTGTAACCAATTAATGATTTCTGTTAAATTTTTAGCTGCATATTTACAAAACTAATCTTTCAAAATGGGTGTCTTTTTATATACTTTTTCTGTCGTGAAGCATTCAAAGTTACTGTCAACTCCAATGACCATAAACGTGAGCATTTCTCAAAAACAAAAAGAGGCTTTCACAATAGTTAAGAATCCCAGTCAGTGATGACAAAAGGCTGACGTAACAACAAATAGAACATATATTGGTGGCAGCAGCATAAATTTAACTTTTTATAGAGATTCCCCAGAGACTTGACATAAAGGAGGATCATGCTGACCAAGCAATAAGGTTTTCAATTAATCCAGCAACCAGTGTGACCTGCAGTGGTTCCCATCTTTAAATATATTTGAGAAGTAGCAGTTGTAAGTGTGAAATCTTTTACCAGTTTTAATGTTCAGTAGAAATGCTGCTGGAATGAACTTTAACATCTGACACACAGAAGTGGACCTCGGGATTTCACGACTGCAATGACTTGATAAAATTGAAATAAAGCTATAAAACAAAATGATTTAAAATGGGTTTTAAAAGAAGGTCAAAAAGCAGAAGGTTTAGTAAAGACCTTCCAGGTTTAATGTATATTTCATTTCTTAAATATTTTGTACTCCGAAATGACTGTGCTTTTCATAACCAAAGCAATTTGCAGCTATCATCTCTTTCTCTACACCATTGCATTGTACATGTTACATTACAATGTCCCAATCCAAAATCACTTTTTGTAGTTAATTTACTTGTAGCATTGCATATGAGTAAAATGCAATTGGCATCCATTAGTTTTATCCAATATTCTATCATCGTCAGGAAATACTGATTGTAAATTAGCTACAGAGATGGGAAGGGATGAGACTAAGGAAGGAAATGAACACATTGCCTTAAATTTAAAATTATCATCACCTTATGGGAGTATGTGCCAAGATGCCTCAACAGGCAAAGGAGTAATGGGTAAACAGGGTTTTTTCAACTTTAAAATCTGGGAAGCAGAGTTTTAGTTAAGCACAGTTTATGAAGGATGAAAAGCTAGTTCAGTGGATTGGAACAACTGAATCTGAAGGTGATGCAAGCATTGCTGACAATTTTGGTATCAGTCTTGTATGGGTATGCAGAAGTGATTTTACAGACATGAACTTGGCAGCCTTTTAGTGGAGAGCATATGAGGTCTGAGGTTTGACTCTATTAAACGGGCAATTTGCTAACAGTCTAGCCCAAAAACGTGGCAACAAGTGAGTGGAATTATAAGCTAAGAAGCTGAGTTTGCACAAATGGGTCAGTGGCTTCGATCTTCCCACCATTTTAATTTCGGAGGAAATTTCTGCTTAGGATTGTTTTAGGACTGTGACAGTGGAAACTTTACTGTTCTCTTCAGCTTGGGTGCCTCATACTATGTATACTCGGCCATCTGGAGCGTTGGAAACAAAGGTTTCCCTTTTCATACTCCAAGGTAATTGAAACTAGTCTAGGAGATCAAATGAGTTCTGGTTTATGTTGCAGAATGCCTTTTATTGTGGTAACTTTTTTACTGGTCAGAAATGGGACAACCTCTCACGTTAAGGAATATAGTGAGCTAAGAACCTACTTTTCCCATAGACCAATAAACCCCTACAGTGTGGCAACAGGCCCTTCAGCCCAACAAGTCCACACCAACCCCCAGAGCATGCCACCCAGACCTATTCCCCAAACCCACCTAATCTACATATCCCTGCATGCAGTGGGCAATTTTGCACATCTTTGGACTGTGGGAGGAAAACCAGAGGACCAGGAAGAAACCCTCACAGACACGGGGAGAATCTGCATGGAGTTTTCACACAGTTGCGTGAGGCTAGTATTGAACCCTGGCACTGTGAGGCAGCAGTGCTAACCACTGAACCACTGTGCTAACTTTGGTAGGATATGGAAGGAAAGGACAAGAGTGGCTGCATGATATCAAACGTGGTTCTGCCCTTAATAGGAATTTGGCAACATGTCACTGGTCTTTGCCCTATTCTATTAGTATAAAATTGTCAGACAAAAACAATTATTTTATGTATTTAAATCCAGATGAATTATATCACCTGAAGTTAGAGATTCAACTCTAACCTAATTTAGATAAGGGTTTAAAATTGCAAGAGGATCTCGGAAATCAAATCTGCAAAGTTCATGTGAGAATGTGAAATCTGGGTACCTAATAAAGATCTTGAACAGGTACAAAATAGAAGCTTTGTCCTGCGGCTAGAACCTTGTGCATTTCAGTTAGGTTTTGTGGCATTAGTCATGGACGTTAGAAAAATTAACCCACTCTTAAATCCAGGTTTTTCCTCTTCCAACATTAACTTGCACCCCGCAAGGAATGCGTGGATGTTTAGAAACTGACCTGTCTTCATGTGACACTAAACTTTTCTACTTAAAATGCATTTAGCAACCAATGGTCCATTCTCTCCCGTTTGATCAAACTGCTTTCGGTAGTTGTCAGTATCGATTCTACCAACTTCTCTGTCCCCTTGAAGCCTCTTATTATCTTCCTGTCCATTGACAATATTTGCAAGGGTTTGTGGCTTTCTGAAGAGGAGAAGACTCTTGTCAGACTTTTTAAGTTTGTATCATTGATGTTCATCAAAAAGCAGTAACGGTCCGAACACTGAATTGTTGCAAACACTACGCATACTTCCTTCCTGTTCGAAAACCAGTAATTCACCACAGCTGTTTCTTGTCCCTGAGTCAATTTTATACCAATGCTGGTGCAGTGGTAGCTTCCTTACCCCTTGACTGAGTGACCTGGACTCCAGTCCCACGTACTTCATAGTATGTAATAATATCTTTGAACAGGTTGATTAGAAAAATAGGTTAAATTCTTTTAAAAAGAAATCCCTCCCTCTGAACAGACAATCCAGATTCAAGTTCCATTTGCCTCAGCATTGTGTCTCAGCAGGTTGCTTAAAAATAACTTGAATCACAGATGTTAAACTGACTGGTCTGTAGTTGCCAGATTTAGCTACTTTGTGGGAGTAAAGATGTAATATTTTGTAGTCCTGGATAGATTATGGCCAGCACCTCTAGAATTTCTGTCTTTAATTCTCTCAGGAACTAGGATGCATTATAACTAGATGAGGAGACCTTGCTACTTTATACGCTCAGGGCAGGACGTAAATTAGCTCCTATATTCACAGAATTCCTACAGTGTGGAAACAGGCCATTCGGCCCACCAAGTTCACACCGACTCGCTGAACAGCATCCCAACTAGACTCGCTCCTCTACCCTATCCCTGTAACCCTACATTTCCCATGGCTAATTCGCATAACCTACACATCCCTGGACACTTAGTCAATTCACCATGGCCAGTCCGCCTAACCTGCACATTTTTGGACTTTTGGACAAAACTGAAGCACCTGGAGGAAACTTGTGTAGACACAGAGAATGTGCAAACTCCAAACAGTCACCCAAGGGTGGAATCGATCCAGAGTCTCTGGCACTGTGAGGTAGCAGCGCTAACCACTGAACAATTTCTGGCAATTTCCTGCTTGGTGTGGCTTTGGCAAAGTCCCATTCGTGGTGCTCACCAAGGGAGGTACAAACTTAAGAATCTTGCTCATGTACTCTGCCTTGCTTCTCCAGTTTTTGTGCCTAATTGTTATTCCACTGGAACAAATCAAACCATTTTACTGTTAATATGCCTAGACCTTTTAGCTAATGTAAAAGAATCAATCTATTCTTTCACTGCCCCTAGTCCTTTTTTTGTTTTTGATTTTCCCTTCCTATATTCAGTCGGAGTTGCCTTTGTTTATCAAACTGACATCCATGCTCCTTTTCTCTACTATATCCTACATCTCCCACCTTCTTACCATTGGGAAATCTTGTTGTGATTGCCTTCCCTTTCATCCCGTTCTCCCGGCTGTACTCAAACCACTTCTTTTGAAGGTTGTCTGTTGCTTCTTTACGCCTCTCCCTGCCAGATTTTTACTTGAAATTAACCTTCCTCAAGCATCGCTATTTAGATAGTACTCATTCTTCACTATATTGATACAAACTTTGATACATTTGTCATTATTCTTGAATGTGAGGTTCTCTACTTGATCCCCAACTCATTGACCAAGATTAGACCATAAGACACAGGAGTGGAAGTAAGGCCATTTGGCCCATGGAGTCCACTCTGCAAGGATTAGAACCAGCAATGGTTCCTTACTGGGCACACAACGTATCAATCCAAAAAATTTCCTGAGCAAACACAATTTCCTGCCTTAAGACACACTTAACATGATCACTGCTATATTCTGTGTTGAAGTAATTAAATCCCCCCCCATTATCACTACACTGACTTTTGTCTCTTTTATTGATGTACTTGTGAATCTCTTCTAACTCCTTCCTAAGATTTGGAAACCTGTTTTTTTTTTAAAAGAACAAGTAGACTAATTTAGAGATAGTGAGAACTGCTGATGCTGGAATCAGAGCTAATAGAGTGGAGCTGGAGGAACACAGCAGGCCAGGCAGCATCAGAGGAGCCGGAAAGTTGACATTTTGGGTTGAGGCCCTTCAGAAATGGGGGAGGGGGAAGGGAGCTCAGAAATAGAGGAGGGGTGGAGCTGGGGAAAGTAGGTGGGATGGTGATAACTGAGTGCAGGTGGGAAGTAGTGGGAATTGGTCAGTGAGGTGGGAGGGTTGGCTAGTTGGGAAAGATGACAGACAGGTTGTTTCAGGTGAAGGAGGTGGGGATGAGAGGGAGAGTTGGCCATGAGATGAGGCGGGGGGGGGGGGGGGGGTGCGGATAAAGTCCAAATTTTAGGCTGCAGGCCCCTGAGGCATAATAGGAGGTGCTGCACCTCCAGTTCCGGGTGGTGTCCGTTGTGATACTGGAGATGTCCAGTATGGACATGTCACCCAGCGAGTGGGAGGGGGGAGTTGAAATGGTTTGTGACCGGAAGATGTTGTCCTTTGTTGTGAACGAATGCAGTTACTCTACAAAGCGGTCTCTGAGCCGCCTCTATGTCGATAAGACCAAGCAGGAGCAGTGATGCAATAGATAACATGGATGGATGTGGAGGTGGACCTCCATCTAATGTGAAAGGTTTGTTTAGTACCTTGGATGGAGGTGTAGGGGGAGCTGTAATGCTTCCTGCTGTTGCAGGGAAAGATGGTGGGGCTAGTGGGGAGTGTGGATTGTGGAGCAGACAATGGAGTTGCAGAGAGAGCAGTCCCTGAGAAAAGCAGATAGGCGTGGGGAGGAAAATATCTCTTTTTTTGGTTGTGTGGTTGGATTGTAGGTGGTGGAAGTGGCAGAGAATGTTACGCTGGATACGGAGGTTAATGGACTGATGTGTGAGGACAAGAGGGAATCTGTCTGTTTTTGTTTGAGGGAGGGGATGTGAGGGCAGAGGTTCGGGAAATGCAAGAGGTGTGGCCAAGAGCATTTTCGATCACCAAAGGAGGGGAGTTGCGTTCCTTGAAATAAGAGGACATCTGGAATGCATGGGAGCAGAAAGCACCATCTTGGGACCAGATATGGCAGACAAATTGGGAAGAGGGGATTGTAGTCTTGGAGGAGGTTGGGTGCAAGGACGTGTAGCCTAGGTAGCTGTGGGAGTCGGTGGACTTGAAGTGGATATCAGCTTCGAGGTGGTCACCAGAGATGAAGATGGAGGTCTAGGAAGGAGAGGAAGGTATCTGAGATGGTCCAGGTGAATTTGAGGTTGGGTTGGAATGAGGTAGTGAAGTTGATGAACTGTTCTAGCTCTTCGTGGAAGTATGAGGCAGCGTTGATACAGTCACTTGACATAGTGGGGGATAATGCCAGTGTAGCAGCAGCAGAGGGACTGCTCCATGTATCCTCCAAAGAGGCAGGCATAACTTGGGCC
Organism: Stegostoma tigrinum; assembly: GCF_030684315.1. NCBI lineage: Eukaryota > Metazoa > Chordata > Chondrichthyes > Orectolobiformes > Stegostomatidae > Stegostoma > Stegostoma tigrinum. The sequence goes on along the minus strand of NC_081361.1, from coordinate 89,491,071 downwards.
CATGTGGGTTCTCATGGCCACCCCTTTTAGTCTGTAGGAAGTGGGAGGAGTTAAAGGAGAAATTGAGGGTAAGGATGAGTTCAGTTAAGCGGATGAGAATATCAGTGGAGTGGGACTGCTTGGGTCTTCGGAAGAAGCAGCAGCGCAGGGCTTTTGGACACACTGACCTTTACATAGCTGAGGCCAGATGCCAACTCTGACAACTGCTGCTACCGCCCCTTTGATTGTGACCCCACCCTGATGACCAAAACACCATCTCGCGAACTATTCACAACCTCGTCATCTGAGGTGACCTCAAGTAGACTAATTTGCTTCTCTATTATTTCCCAACTCCAAAACCTGAATTTCAGTTTTTGATCCCTTGAGGATTGCATCTCCCCATAATACAACAATATTTTCCACCTTCAAAACAGCTATTCCTTTAACTTTCCTTTTGTGAGTCCCTTGTGCCTAAGAATGTCTTATGTATTGATTTTTCACTTTTTCCGATCGGAGTTATTGCCAATATATTATGCTCTCATGTGATTATTTGCATCTGGAGCTCACTGACCTTAGCAACACATGTTGCCCCAACTTACTTTATTTTCTAATTGTAACTGTTTCTGCCTAACTGCCTTTCCATCACTCTTGACATTTTTTTTAAGCTTTTAACACTACATTTTGATTGCAAACTTACCCACACCTGCTTCCATTTCTCCTGGGCATTTTTGTTAACCTGCTTGCAAGGATATTGGTTCTAGCTCTTGTCCTGTGTAACATATATTCATCTTGAACAGGTCCCTTTTGCAAAATAATTGGTCCCAGTGTTCCTCATGACTGAAGCCTTCCCTTCTGTTCTATATCTTTGGGGTGGCACGGTGTCTCAGTGGTTAGCACTGCAGCCTCACAGCGCCAGGGACCCGACTTCGATTCCAGCCTTGGTCAACTGTCTGTGCAAACTCCGCATATTCTCCCCATGTCTGCGTGGGTTTCCTCCGGGTGCTCTGGTTTCTTCCCACAGTCCGAAGATGTGCAGGCTAGGTGGATTGGTCATGCTAAATTTCCCGTAGTGTTCAGGGGTGTGTGTTTACAGGGGGATGGGTCTGGGTGGGATACTCCATGGGGCGGTGTGGACTTCTTGGGCCAAAGGGCCTGTTTCCACACTGTAGGGAATGTAATCTAATCTTGAATTATGCTTTCACCTGCTGTATTTTGCCTGTTTTTGCTCACTAGCATTTAGCACTAGGAGCAGTTAAGAGATTACAACATCTTTAAGATCCTCCTACTTTAAATTATCTGCATAGCTCTCTCTACTCTGACTGCATTATGTCCATTTCCCTTTGCCAGTAGTTCTGACATGATCCATGATTTTTGTCTCTTTGACCTTTTTATGAAATGTTGCTATGGTTTTACAGACACTTTTTTATTCTAGCACCATACATACCAAAGAGAGGCAACATATGATGAGGTTTCATATTGGCAGTAGTAAATGGCCCTTTTTCTTTTTTTTTTGGTTTATTGAATCCTAAATTACTCTTTCCTTTCTACTCTGTGCTGCACAAGCCCTTCCGAGCCCTTTCTCCCTCATTGCCAGAATTAAAATGAACTTTACATAATTATTACAGTGAGGAAACACTCTTCTTGGCTGTTGTCATACAAATCTTTTGATTATTTAATTTGTTATTCTGCACTTATTACAGACTCTCCTCGCTCATCATGCCCTGGTACCCTTCCACTGGCTTAAAATATTTACTCTTCTATTTCTCTTCAGCTCTCAAAGGCAGTTGACTTAAAATTTTAACTATTTCTCATCACACATGCTGCCTGATCTGAGATTTTCTAGACTTTATTTTGTTATTTTAGGACTGCTTTTGAGAGTTGTCATCCTCACCGTATTCTGTGCTAAATGTCAAATTGAGTATTGTTGTCCTGGCAAATTCCTGCACTGCCTCCAACATCATTATGGATTACTGTTCTGTCTTTTCTGCTATGAGCTGGCTACATTCTTCATCTTGTGGTGCAGCAGACTTTTGTGTAGCAGTGTGTCCTGCACTGAACCCTGCTGCCATGAGGTCAGACTCTCGGCATGTGTTTGAGCTGCTGGGTTCCCTACAAATATGAATCATCATGGTGCAAGAACTGTAGGCTACATGTCATAGAAGAATAGCTATTCTAATTTGATTTTAAACAATTTAAATGAGCTTGGATGTGAATACTCGTTAATAAGTATTTAACTATGTTTTAAATTTGGACTGCCGCTTTTTTTGAAGCAAGTCTACCCAAAACTAAACTGTTTGGTCAGCATTAGCAAGAACTACTGAGACAGTGTCATCGAATCTAAGTAGAATCTAGATACATGCATGACAAGAAAAAGTGCTGAAAATGTTCAGATCTCTCGTCATTTTGTGAAAAGAGAAAGTGTTAATGTTTGAGCTCTGATGTGACCCAAATAATTGCCTTAGAGATCTGATTCCCCACTTTTTTGAGTGCGTGTAAGAAAGCATTCACATCAGTTGCTCAGTTTCTGCTCTGTGGCATCTTTTCAAAAGCTTTATGAAACTGATGACTTGTTTACTTAATCACTAATGACACAGACTTTTTTCCCGTAGTAGTGTTGGTACTGTTTGATGCTGCCACTTGTCTGATTTGTCAAACCTTGTTCAACCTCATAGAGACTGAACCAAGCTGGGAATGATTGAGATCTAAATATTCAGGGTTATTGGTTATTTTGCGACGATGGAAGAATTAGGAATGTAGTAGGTGGATGGGAGTAGCAGCCCTGATAAAAAGCCACTTCTGCAAAGGAAAGAAGAAATTTCGGCAAGTGTAATCAAGCTGCACAAATACACTTAAGTAAAGTTGTGCAGTGACCTGAAAGATTTAAATTGTACGTTGTGTCCCCAACAACGCATTGGAATGGGTTCCCTTTTAGTAACATTAATTTAGTTATGAGGTTCTGATACTCTCTCTTTTTAAAGAAATGACACTGCTACCTGTATGTTATTTCATCTGCTCATGCTTTTGAGGGAATACTTGCCCAAATCCAATGAACAATACCAAAGAGAAGGGCCAAGAGCTCAGGCAGCCCCCCCACCCCCGCAATCTCTGTGTAAGGAATGTCACACATATGGGGTTTTTTTGGGGTAAGGAGTTTATATTGGAGCTGACAGTCTTTTATTCGAACAAGTTTTACTTGTAAAACCATATCTGTAAATATTTTTGAGCGTTGTGGAGGTATATTCAATGATGGCTTGCAAATAAGGTTTGCATCATCTGAAGAGGAAATATTTGCTGAGCAGCAGGGAAAATTGGGGTGAGTGGAACTAGGTATTTGTTCTTGCAGAGAGCCAGCACAGACAAGACATGAGTAGCCTCCTGCATTGTAAATCTGTTTTATATAGTTTTAATTGTAACTTCATGTGAACAGCACTGCCTAAACCTGTCAGTTACATGCCATCTTCAAGAATGTACCAGAGTTTGAAGCTCTCATTTTAATATCTTCACCATTTCTCCTTGAAGTAGTGTTCGGGAGCATCTTTCAATTGTCCATTTTCATTAAATAGTAATTTAACTAATTAGCCCAAGAGATATTTGTTATCTGTTATGTATACAATGTGGAATTCTAAAAGGAAGCAGAATTTAATCATGACAGTCATCCTTTTTTTTGTAGTGCCACACACCTGACCCAGACAGGCAGAAAAAATCAAAATTGTTAACCTTTGCCTGGAAAGTTTGAGATTCCAGGGATCACTCTGCCAAGTTGGTACAAATGCTAGTTTCAATGGAAGTGGAAAAAGCGTTAATTTCCTTGTATATGGGAGTAAGTAGTGGAGTGGGGCGAGATTTAAACTGGTAGTGTGGAAGGAGAAAATTAACTAACTTCTGCTTAAATGGAATGATGTTATAGTCATAAAGACATAATCGTGCTAGGAATGATTGAGACCAAAATATTCAGGGTTGTAGGATGATTTTGTAAAGATGGGGAAAATCGGGAAGGTGGCAGGTGTTGGGGCGGGTTGGAGTAGCTCTCCTGTTAAAAGACAGTTCTACAGTAGAAAGAGGGAATTTCAGTGAGGGTGGTCAAGCTACAGAAATATATATAAGTACAGTATCCTGAAAGATTTATGGCTTGTCTTTAAATGGAGTGCAGAGATAGAAGGACCTGGAGGGTTCAACTGCATAGATTTTTGTTTTCGAAGATTGCAGGATGTTTTGAGAAAGCAGATAGCAAAATATAAGGTATTGTGTACAAATCAGGGATGGTGTGCTAAATATAGGCCGCAGTTATGAATTGCATCTAGTTCTGTCCACCACATTCTAGGAAGGATGCTTATGCCCCATGAAGGATACAGAAGAAATTTTCAACAAAGATTTCCTTATCATTGGAAACAATGACATTAAGTACCAGAATGGCTCCAGTGATGGAGAAATGTAGCTGAAGACTAGCCTGGAGGTCGTTATGGTATTTTTCATGGCCCAGAGGATTGAGGGGAGATCTGTTGGGAGGTATACAGAACTAGGAGTTGAAAAATGTAGACTGGGCAAAACTGTTCCCATGCGTCAATCCTACATCTACTGGGGGCATCCATATTCTGTGTTTTTAGGCAAGAGAGTGAATATCAGGAAGCTTTTTCACTTTAATGTAGCGAGCAGTAATGACCTGGAACTCTGCTTAACAGGGTTGTACAGTGAAGATGAGTAATGATTCCAAAAAAGAAATTGGGTGGGCTTTTGAGGGAAGTAATCTTAGTAGGTGACAAGGTACTTGATGGGTCAAATATCTTTTTTCTGTGTCACTATGACTGACTTCGAGTTTAACAATGACCAGATATATCAAGGTCTACTGAAGGAACTCTAAAATTAGAGGCTATGGGCGATTTTAACTTTCTCACTTTCTGGGAGAAGTAAAATTGTTCAAGTAGCAAAGACAGTGTATTGTTGGAATGTGTTATATAATTTTTGACAATTTAAAACCAGAAAAGAAATTTTAATAGTAGACATCATTATGAGCATTGAACCAGAGTTGTAAATTATTTGCTTAGGAACATTTTGTTAATAATGATATTTATATAATTGAAGTTAGTATAAGATTAGAAAGGATGGTCTGAAAGCAAGGTTATAAATTTTAGTGAAGCATATGTTGAAGGGATGAGAAATGAATTGACCATGGTAAATTGGATTTGTTAATGGCTGAACCTACAAATAGATGCAATCAAATAAGTATTTAATACAATACAAATTTAAAACCAATTTATACTTCCAAAAAGATGACAAATAAGGAAAATTGACTATTGGGTTAATTGCTTGAAAGAACACCAAGAAAAGTAGATATCTAATCAACTTGAGAGCTGTAAAAAAAACTCCAAAAATTTTAATGCATGAATGAAGGAATATGTGAAGAATGTGCAAAGAATACTTAGGCGGGTAGTGAGTAATTGTATAAATGAGAGAAATGTAGTGGTAGATAGTACTGTGGACCCATTAAAGGAAGATCCAAATTAGATTAATGGTCAATGAGGAAATGACAAACTTCTTACCGAAGAAAAGATTGTTTGTCAGCATGTGGCAAGTGATCCCCTTGACCTATGTTGTGTGCTCTGATTTTTCTCTATGTTGTTGGATTGGATTAAAGAATCGAAAGGTGTGTTATCTAAATTTACAGATTACATCAGGTTATAAGACAGTAATTTGTGTAGGAAGGTTATGGTCATAAAGTTATACAGTATTAGTGGTCAGACTTGTGGATGGAATTCCATGTGGGTGAGTGAGGTCATCCACATTGATCAATGGAAGACAAACTAGAATGTTAATAGTGAAGATGAGCAGGTATATTGTGGTCGTTCTTTGTACCAGAGGAGTAGCCTTTGGATAAAAAGGCTGATGGAATACTAGCCTTCATCTCAGAGAACACGAAATATTCAAGTTAAATATGTTCCAGTTAATCACACCTTTTGGTCAGGCCGTATCTGCAGCTTTGAGCACAAACTTCTGGAAAGAAAATATATTGGGTTTGAAGGAATATACTGCTGGTTTATTAAATGTCAATGTTGTTTTGAAGGGTAAATTTGAGACATGTTGCAGAAACTTCATATTACTTCTGAGTTGAGAAGGTTGATGAAATCTAATCATGTTTTAAAAATAACGCAGCTCAGTAGGAAGTTACAGCAATAGTTCCATTTTGTAGAGTTCAGAATAATGGGTTATGTTCTCAAATTCAGACCTGGTTTGATTCATGTGAAATTGAGAATCTCAAAGCAATGGAAATCTGAAACATTCACTTTAAAAAGCTGTGGATATGCGATCATTTGAAATATTCAAAGTAGGAATATACTGTTGATTTGAAATAATAATGTTGAGGGGCAAATGCATTTGTGGTACCAACCAATTTAATATCTCGTTTGGGTGGCATCTTTGGATCAGGCCTAAGTGATTCAATACCATACTCTTGATTTTGTTTCTTATGTGGAACATTGAAACACCTGTACTTAGCTAGATTTGCATATGGCCTTGCATTCATGAGCTTCTTTTTCATCAGGATTGAAATTATCAGTTTAGCTTCTCTGCCACTTTATTCCTCTTCCACTAGTTCACTGGGTTACGTCCATACTCAGAATTTAGGAGAATGAGATTTGATCATCTTGAAGCATACAAGGTCATGAAATGACTTGAGGGCAGATATAGAGAAGGCATTTCCTCTTGGAGGGGTTATAACTGAGGACCACAGTTTTAGAAAATAAATTTGCTTTTAAGACAATGAGTTTGTTGGTCTATGGAATTTTCTTTTCCCAAAGCACTGGTTGCTGACTTCTGACAGACAATAGTCTAGGGTTACAGAAGCAGACAACGAAATGGCCTTGAAACCATGTCCAGCTCAACCATGATCTGATTAAATGGCAGAACAGATTTAAAGGGCCAAACAGTCTATTTCTGATCTTAAATCCTGTGTACTTATGAACTACGTGAAAGGCTTACCTGCCTTCAGCCCTCAATTTGTGTTTTTTCCTCTCTAGTATTTTGCCCATCTGTCCTCATGCCATCCCAGTGCTCATCTTGTCCAGGGTCCCCCAACTCCTTTTTTTTTAAATCCTATTCCTATTAAACTGTTAACCACCTAACATTTGCCTTGTTGGCTTCTGTGTTAATTTTTAAATGATTTCTTCTGTGCAGGTATCCATCGTGCCTGCCTTTAAAATGCCATTATCTACCCAAAAAAACCCTTGGCATCCTATTTCCTTTCCAAGTATCAACCCCCTTTTCCTCTCAAGTACTTGCATATACTTCTCCCACTCAAATCATTTCCCAAATTTCCTGCAATTCCAACTGAAGCCCACCAATATTTCCACCCTTCCTAATTTATTAAAATGGCTCAACAGATTCCATTTGAAACCAAGACTTTCCCCTCATTTGTCATCCTTCAGTCTGCGGTCTTTGACACACTTGATCAGAGATGCAATCCTATTCCAGTATTGTCCAATTTGAGTGGGAATGCACTCCGTTTATATTAAATCTTATCTGTTGAATCCTAGCCAGGGAATTGCCATCAACAGTGTTTCATTCTGTTCCTGCACAGTTACCTTTTGAACCAAGGATCTATCTTTTGGAACCTACGTATTTTTCAGCACATGTTGCCCTTTGGCAGCCTTTCCAAAAACACATCGATTTTCATATACTGTGGTGATGCCCAGCTGGACCATCTCTCTTGATCCTGGTCTATTATCTCTAAATCTCTCTATAACCAATTATGTATATCTTTAGTTACTGCCACAAATTCCACTCCTTCACCACTGATGCCATCTTCTCCCTGATATGAGCTGAAGCTGAACCAGAATGTTGCTATCTCAGTGCTATAATTGATCCTAAACTGAGCTTTTGAACACGGTTGCTTTTACCAAGAAGGTTTTTTTACCTCCTATAACAACACCCCACTCTCTGTTCCAGCTCCCTTGCTGCTGAAGTTCTCATCCATGCGTTTCACCTTTTATACTTTGCACTGCTTGCCAGCCTCCCAAATTTTATCTAATGAGCCAGAGATCACCCTTGTCTGTGACCTAACCTTTTTTGCCAGGTTTCAAACGCCCGTCATACATGTGTTCATTGACTTGTGTTGGCTTGTGGTTAAGTAACATCCATATTTTCAAATTCTTCCATGGTCTGCCTCATGTGGGACTGAAGAACAGAGCTCGGCAAGATTTCTGCGCTCATTTGGTTACAGTGTCCTGAGCAAAACTGATTTTATCATTACATCATTGGATCTGCATAGATTTGAAATCTTATCATCTTTCCTTTAAAATACTCCTTAATATTTACCTCTTTGATCAGACTTTTGAACAGCTTCCTTTTATCTCCTCATATTACAAGATGTTATTTTGTTTTAGCTCTTATTTTGTCTGTGGACCCCTTGCGATATTTTGTATTAGAAAATTTTGAACATTCTGCTGTCAGCATGTAAAGACACTTTTTTTTGTTTGTGTAGCTCAAGAAAAATGAGTAGAAGCCACTGTCCAATTGTCCTTGTTCCAATCATAATGTATCAGGGATATAGGGTTTCCAAGGACCAGTGAGCAGCGGTAACCACAAACTATTAATTGGTGTTCCACAGACAAATTACAGTGCTCAAGATCATAGGCGTTGTTTCCTACAGCAACCTTTCCTTTTGAAATACAAAATCCTCGCCCCCTTTTCTGGGCCTGCCATAAGACCATAAGACATTAGGAGTGGAAGTAAGGCCATTCGGCCCATCAAGTCCACTCCTCCATTTAAATCATGGCTGATGAGCATTTCAACTCCACTTCCCTGCACTGTCCCATAGCCCTTGATTCCTTGTGAGATCAGGAATTTGTCGATCTCTGCCTTGAAGGCAACTAACGTCCCGGCCTCCACTGCACTCTGTGGCAATGAATTCCACAAGCCCACCACTCTCTGGCTGTAGAAACGTTGTCTCATTTCTGTTTCAAATATACCCCCTCTAATTTTAAGGCTGTGCCCACGGGTCCTAGTCTCCGTGCCGAACGGAAACAGCTTCCCAGCGTCCACCCCTTCTAAGCTATACGTTATCTTGTAAGTTTCTATTAGATCTCCCCTCAACCTTCTAGACCCTAATGAGTACAATCTCAGGATCCTTAGCCGTTCATCATACGTGAAACCTACCATTCCAGGGATCATCCATATGAATCTCCGCTGGACACGCTCCAGGGCTAGTATGTTCTTCCTGAGGTGTGGGGCCCTATCGTTGTATCATTGGCAAACTTCGCCAGAATGCCCCCGGTCCCTTCATCCAGATCATTAATGTATAAGGTGAACAGCTGCGGCCCCAACACTGAACCCTGCAGGACACCACTCGTCACTGGTTGCTATTCTGAAAAAGTGCCTTTTATCCCAACTCTCTGCCTTCTGTCAGACAGCCAATCCTCAATTCAAGCCAGTAGCTCACCTTGAACACCATGGACCCTCACCTTGCTCAGCAGCCTCCTGTGAGGCACCGTATCAAAGGCTTTTGGAAGTCTAGATAGATAACATCTACTGGGTTTCCCTGATCTAACATGCTTGTTACCTCTTCAAAGAATTCTAACAGGTTTGTCAGGCACAACCTCCCCTTACTAAATCCATGCTGACGGGTCCTAGTCTGACCCTGCACTTGCAGGAATTTAGAAATCTCATCCTTGACAATGGATTCTAGAATTTTACCAACTACTGAGGTTAGGCTAATTGACCTATGATTTTCCATCTTTTGCCTTGATCCTTTCTTAAACAAGGGGGTTACAACAGTAACTTTCCAATCATCTGGGATGTTCCCTGACTCCAGTGACTTTTTAAAGATCACAACCAAAGCCTCTGCTATTTCCTCAGCCGCCTCCCTCAGAACTCTACTAATATTGTTGACGTGGATCTGTCTTTCGCAGTACATTTGCTCGTGATTAAATAGATTATCATGGAGATTTAGAAAGCCATGTTGAGACAGTCGCTTGGTCACAATTTTGGTATGACATCTTTTGAGAAACCTCTTTGTATTATTTTGTATTTCATTAGTTCACCTTTTTCTATGCTAAGATTTAAGCTTCAGGATGTTGTTTTTGTCATTGAGCGTCTACTTTGCTTCTCTGTTAGCTGCTGTTTTAAATCTGTAAAGTGAACTTCAGTGGAATCAAGCAAGTTGATTAGTGATTGTTGTATATGTATCTTATGTGCTGTCAAGTCATTGCTTCCGTTTTTGCTCTTTGTAATCTGAGAGCTTCGGTTTGCAAACACCTTGCACAAGACAGGGTAAGCACCAGAGGACAGCAGCTTTTTATATTGTTCTTTTTTTGAGTTGTGCTCACTGTTTTTCATTGAGTAATCAAGAATCTTTTAAGCCTATGTATAAGTAGAATCTCTGAACACAACAGAACTTTTCCCAAGCATTTTGATTTGATAGATGAATTTGTGTTCTGACAGAGGCAGGTCCAGTTAGGATCATTGAGCGCTGTCGTGAAGTTTGAAGTTTAAAGTATTTGAAATTCTTTTTTGAGATGGAAATTATTCACGTGGGACTGCCCCCAGCCCCCTTCCCCCAGAGAGCAGTTAGGTTACTCCGTTATTGAAAGTGGCAGTATATCCTTGCCCCTTTCTTTAATGGAGGAAGAAATAATTTTGCCAAACAGATTCCCTTAGACTACCACACAAAGGGATGGCTTTGAGTTTTTTTGAAAAGTTACAGCAAAGTTACTGTTTTGATGCCCAGCACAAGACATTTATAGAATTCCATACACCAGTCCTTTGTGATTTCAGATTGCCCACGAACCCCGGATACTCCCAACCCCGACTCTACAGATAATAGTCGCATTGCTGCCTTGAAGAAGCAATTGGACATTGAGCTGAAAGTGAAGTTGGGAGCTGAGAATATGATTCAGATGTACTCGAATGGATCCTCAAAGGTGGGTTAATGTGCTAAAGTACACCTGCAGGATTGATACACAGTAGAACTATCTATGTTCAAACATAATCTATTTGAACTAAAACATGTTTATTTGCCTGCTAATACACCTGTTTGTTTTCATTTTGAGCCTGAACTAAACTGGATGCTAATCTCTCAACAAAATTATGGCAATTAAGCATCTTGTTAGTCTGATGTCTGCTTATGCTGTATTCTCAAGTCCCTTTTTAAAAAGGGAGTGTTCTTGCTACAGACAAAACAAATTCTCTTGGGAGCAATTTTAAATGATCTTGCTGGACTTGGTAAATCCCAACAAGCTTATCTTCAGGTATCAGTTCAGCTGTGCAAGATCCAGATTGTTGATCATGTTTGCGTGAGTGTAAAGTGCAGTACAAAAGTAGCTAAAATATTTTCTACTGTATTGAAAACAGATTGGGATTAATATTGTCTCAAGATCGTACTGGATTGAGTTTCACTATTATTGATCAAAACCTGGTGGGAACTCATACAGTCCTTTTATTATGATTGCTAGTCTGAGATGGCCAGGATGGAGGTGAACATAGATGCAGCACGTGGCTTTTTTTGTGAATTTAGAACTGTTTGTGCTGAACAGTGATTCACAAACAACTTTGCATTGTGACCCCATTTTAATGCTTGAGAGGCATGAGACTGCAGAATTTTTAAGTAACTTTTTGCTGCTTTTCAGGGCAGAAATTAGGCCTGAAAGGTCACTCAGTTAAACCATGTCCATTATTTAACCAGGAAAGTGAGGATTTAAAAAGGCCTACAGCCCTCAGCTCAGTTGCTTTGAGGAAGGGTCACTCAAGCCAAAAAATGGTAAGTGTGGATTTCTCTCCACAGACGCTGCCAGATCCTGCTGAGCTTTGCCAGCATTATTTTTTTTCTCAGTGTTCACTCACTAGGATCTCTGGGGTAGACTGGTTAGTAAAGTTAGATCCTGTGGAATCTGGGGAGAAGTAGCCAATTGGATATAAAGTTGACTTGATATTAGGAGACTGACGGTGGTGATAGAGCATTATTTTTCCGACTAGGGCCCAGCAGCTCTTTAAAACTATTTTGATTAAAATAGAAGAAGCATGGTTAGTAAGTTTGCAGATGGCTCCCAAATTGGCGGTATAGTAGACAATGAAGAAGGCTCTCTAAAGAGTACAGTGGGATCTTGATCAGTGGGCCAGTAAGTTGAAGAACAGCGGATGGAGTTTAATTTAGATAATTGCAAGACAGACCAGAGTTGGACTAATGTGGTTAACCGTAGGACCCCAGGGAGCGCTGCTGCATAGAGACCTAAGGATACATGTACATGGTTACTTGAACGTACCGTCGTGCTTGTTGTTGTTCTGCAGACGTTTCATTACCGTGCTTGGTAACATCCTCAGTGCAGCCTCTGATGAAGCGTCGGTGTTTTTTCCTGCCTGGTTTTTAAACTCGGGGGTCCATTGGGATGGATTGCCTCACGTCCAGGTTTCCTCTGTGGTGGAATGTATATGGGGTCGAGTTCGATGTGTTTATTAATAGCATGCTGCCAGGATTTCTTGTGCTTGTCTCTGCCCACACTGGGCATCAGAGTGGCACTCAAACCCACATCAACTCTATGACAACTGCTCACTGAACCAAACGCAGGATCTTGGTGTTGTCCCAGTTGAAGTCATGGCTCTCCTTGTCCATGTGGATTGAGATGAGTGAGTATTGGTCGTTTCTTTCTGTAGTCAATTGGTGTTCACGTACTGTTGTTAGTTTCCTTCCTGTTTTTCTGATGTAGTGCAGTCTCTGCAGGGAATCTTGTAGATGATATTGGTCCATTCCATGGCAGGGAGTGGGTCTTTGGTTTGGGTGAGCAGTTGTTGTGGGGTTGATATGGGCTTGTGTGCCACTCTGATGCCCAGCGGTTGTAAGAGTCTTGTGGTGAGTTCTGAAGTGTTCCTGATGTAGGGTAGTGTGATGAGTGTGTCAGGCCATATAGAATCTTTCTGCTGTTCCTATAGGCATCTCCTGACCCAGCTCTTTGGATATCCATTATCCTTGAATGCTTGGAAGAGGTATTCCTCTTCCTCTTGGCATAGTTCTATGTTGCTGCAGTCTGTTTAAGTAGTGTTTGCACGCAGCTTTGTTTGTTCATATTAGGATGATTACTGTTGAAACAGCACAGAACTATGCTGAGAAGAGGAGTACCTTTTTCCAGGTTTTCAAAAATAATGTATATCCAAAAAAAGCCAACACGAACAACACCAGGAAGATACGACTCGCCCTGATGCAGTCATCACAGTACCTTGCCTCAGGAACACATTGAAACTAAGCACAAGGCCCCTACAACCACTGGGCATCAGAGTGGCACTCAAACCCACATCGACCCTATGACAACTGTTCACCTGAACCAAAGACCCACTACCCACTATGGACAGGACTAATGTCATATCTAAGGTTCCCTGCAGAGACTGAGAAACACTACATCGGACAAACAGGAAGGAAACTAACAACAAGGGTACACAAATGCCAACTGGCTACGAAAAGTCATGACCAATACACACTCATCTCTATTCACATGGATAAGGAGAACCACTAACTCGAGTGGGACAAGCAAAGCGGAGACAGGCATGGGAATTCCTAGAAGCCTAGCACTCCACGAAGAAAACACACAGAACTCAACCCCATGTACACTCCACTGCGAAGGGAATCCGGAAGTGAGGTGATCAAGCTCAATGGACTTCAGGGTTTAAAAACCAGGCGGGAGAAAACAACGGCGCTTCATCGGAGGCTGCACTGATTGATGTTATCCTGCTGGGTAACAATGTCTGCCGAACAATGAACCAGCTCAGCAGGCAAGAAAACCAACCACAAAACTAGAGGGCGTAGGTTTGAGATGAGAGATGAGAGGGGAGAGATTTGAGAGGGACCCAAGGGGAAATTTTTTTTCATGCAGAACATGACCTGCCAATGGTAGTAGTAGAAGCAGGTACAGTTTATAACATTTGACTGGCATCTGGATACGCACATGCATAGGGAGGATTTAGAAGGATATGGGCCAAATGCAGGAAATGGGACAAGTGAAGTTTGGGAATCCTGTTTGACATGGACTAGTTGGACCAAAGGATCTGTTTCCATGTTGCATGACTCTGACTCTAATTGGAGCTGTCTGGCAGCCAGTGCTGCCTTGGAGCTCATGACCCCAGAATGTGTTTTCATGATTCACACATTGGGAAGCCTTGGTAGAGAGAAGTCTTTACTCCACGTCTGAGTACTCGTTACTGACCTGCTACTAGAATGGAAAATTTTAAAGCAAAGCCTGGCAGTTAAGTGTGAATCAGCATAAATGGGTTCATTCTCCATAGTCCCTCCTGTGTGACTCGGACCATTTGCCAACCAATCAGTACTCTCCTCTCTTCCAGTATGAATACTGGGTTTTCTCTTAAATTGCTATTTTTACAAAGTGTCTTGGGTGCAAGATTGTAAGCTTGACCATGTTGTCTTTTCAGCAGTACTCAAGTGGAAAGTGTTCTTTTCCCTATACTGACTGACTTCAAAATTGACACATACAGTAAACAGTGAAATTTGCAGTAATTTTATCTGCAAGTTACATTTGGCAATTCTAATGAATATAATTCACCGGATCACAAGTATTCCAGTGCGGAAGGACTCTGTTCAGCCAATTGTACCTGCACTGACTGTACTATATGATTTAGTGCCATTCTCCTGCCTTTTGCCCCACATCCTACATCATTAGTATCAGAAATACCATCCAGTGCATTCTTGAATGCCTTGGTTGAACTTGCCATCGCCACATTTTCAGACAGGGTATGAAGTGCACTAACACCTTACTGTATGAAAGTATTTCTTCTCATATCAATAGTGCTTCATTTGTACTTAATTTTAAATGTATGCCCCCTTGTTTCTTTTTCAGGTGAAAACAACTTCACCTGATCTATTCTGTCCCGCCTGCTTACGATTTTCAAAAACTGTGTCAAATCTCCCCTTAGCTGCTGCCTCTCCAGGGGAACAATCCCAGATTCTTCAATCGATCTTCATAGCTCAGGTTTCTCATACCTAGAGCCACACTTGTAAATTGGTCTTGCAATTTCTCTGGTTCACTTACGTTCTTCCTATAATGTGCCCTGAAATAACTTGAGAGGCTGGTAACTCGTCACTGTCACCTTTTTTACTTTTGGAAATTCCATGCTCTGGCACGACATTGTCATAGTCAGCACCTAGATTATCAGAATCTCATACTCCCCTTTTTATCTGTCAACCAGGGCTCCTTGATTGGGCTGTATTAACAGCCCAAATATATTCTGATACTTCTATATTCTATGATATCCAGCTGGCTGACCTCATTACAAGCATTATGTTTCTCTCCCTGTCTTGGAGGGCATAGGCTGGCCCTTTTTTCTTGGAGTGCCTCCTGGGCGGTCTATCGAGTCAGGTTCCTCCGACTCTGTCTAGTATGGACGGTGCGTAATGCACAGTTCTGGCACCAAGAATGTCTTGGTAGAAATTCAGTGTGGCTATATCCATAATGATCATCTGGATTCAGAAGTCTTGTTAACATTCGATGGAATGGGTGAACTACTTGCTGACTGTTCCTAGGAGTGGGGCACGTTTTTCATTGAATCCCAACAGTGTGGAAGCAGGCCATTCAACCCACCTGGTCCATGCTACCCCTCTGAAGAGCATCCTACCAAAACACACCCTCTCCCTATTTCTGTCACCCTGCATTCCCTGGCTAATCCACCCAGCCTGCACATATTTGGACTGTGGGAGGAAACCAGAACACCTGGAGGAAACCCATGCAGACATGGGGTGAATGTGCAAACTCCACATACAGTCGCTGAAGGGTGGAATTGAACCCAGGGCCCTGGCACTGAGGCAGCAGTGCTAACCATTGAGCCACCATGCTGCCCTTTTGCTCTCATACCATTTGCTGGTCCACATGCCTGTTCAGGACTGTCTAATCAACCCAAACTTTGCATATCAGTGGCCCTGACCTCGTGTCAACCATGCCCCTTACCCAGGCAGGGTCATTTCTGTAATTCTTGCACCAAACTTCACAATCTTCAACTGACTCTTGCTTAGCAGAGTCTTTGGTCTGATGACCATTTAAGCAGACGTATATTTTTAGTTCTGATTTGGATGTTGTTAAGCAGCTTAACTGTTCCAACCCAGATGTAGTTGGACTTTCCAGAGTGTGCACTCTCCTTGATACCATCCTGTGAGCTATCTTACACTCACACCTTAGCTCTAGTAGGATTTTCTTGCTGTCTCGAGTCTACATACCAGCAGCAACTTGGCTTGCTGGCCCAGATCTTGAAGAAAATTTTAACCATTTGGCTGAGGCATGACTTTGTTCTGGGGTTTTGCTGTGGTCCAGCCTAGAGTTGCTCTGTTCAAGATATGTCCTGAGTGGTGTTCCCTAAACTCAATCAGACTGGTACCTTCTGTCAGAATACCCTGAAACTTGTATGGTCCACTTGCCGTATGGTCCACTTGCCGTATGGTCCACTTGCCGTATGGTCCACTTGCCGTATGGTCCACTTGCCGTATGGTCCACTTGCCGTATGGTCCACTTGCCGTATGGTCCACTTGCCGTATGGTCCACTTGCCGTATGGTCCACTTGCCGTATGGTCCACTTGCCGTATGGTCCACTTGCCGTATGGTCCACTTGCCGTATGGTCCACTTGCCGTATGGTCCACTTGCCGTATGGTCCACTTGCCGTATGGTCCACTTGCCGTATGGTCCACTTGCCGTATGGTCCACTTGCCACATTTTCCAGTGATTAAATTGGTTGTTGTGTCTGCTTAAAATCCATTTGGGCTTCAGTTAGTAGGTGTTTTTGCACGGTTACTTCACTAATACATCGTTAATCTCACTCTTGTTGCCATTGAAGTAATTCCACAGAGGAAAAGCTCACAAGGTCTGGTAGCATCGGGAGAGAGAAATCAAAGTTTATTGTTTCAGGTCCATTGACAGTCAGAACTGATTTTCCAGCAGTTTGTTTTCCAGCACCTGCGGTTCTTTCGGTTTTTACTTGTTACTTACACGTGGAAATTCCTTGACTCTGGCACAGCATTGTAGGAGTCAGCATCCAGTGTCAGAATCTCTGACACTCCTTTTGTTTTAATCTGTCCACCAGAAATCCCTGATTGGGGCTTTTCATCTGGTCCAGTAAGGAGCTTATTCTGAGGCCCAGCAGGCTGACCTTGTTAAAGTTGCTATATACCCAATTCTCCAACTGAGGTACAAGTTCAGCATCACCTCCTTGCTCTTGTATTCTGTGCCCCTATTAATACAACAGACAATGCTATACTTTCTTTGCTCTCTGCACCTGTCCTGCTATCTTCAATGATCTGTGTACATAAACGCCTAGGCCCGTCTGCACCGGTGCCCCCGATTTTGGAATGTCTCTGTATACTTCCGGCCATCACCTCATAATATATGTTCATGAGTCACCTATCCTCCCAACCCACCAACTTGTCAACGTACTTTTGAATTCCATTCTGTTGTCCTTGCAGCTTACAATTTTTGCAAATTTACAGTCAGGTCCAAACTGGGAAATTGCCGTTTGCACCAAGAATCAGGTCTGGAAAAACAAGCTTCCCAATACTGGCCTGGGTGACTCCACTGCAAATCTTCCTCCAGCATAAAAATGATTCATTGACAGTTAATTTTCAAAAACTCCGCCCATTTTGTCTTTGTGGTCACTGTCCCTTTCGTACCATCTCCTTTTTTAACTTTCTGTTGTGAGGCACTGCATCAGATACCTTCAGGAAATCCATGTAACTCTTTTTTTTAATTCCCTCACTGGATGTGGGTGTCGCTAGCTGACCAGCGTTTATTGCCCGATCCTAGTTGCCATTGCAAAGGTGTGGTGAGATGTCGTCTTCAGTCGTTGTCAGCATGTCGTAGGTTGACCCACACTGGCATTAGGGAGGAAATTCCTGGATTTTGAGCCAGTGACACTGAAGGAATAGTCTATGTATTTTCAAGTCCAGATGGTGAGTGGCTTGGAAGGGAACATGCAGGTGATGGTATTCTCATGGTGTACTGCCCTTGTCCTTTGAGATGACAGTGGTCATGGGATTCAATCTACCAAGTTGGCAGCGAAGAAGGTCACCTTGGGGTACAACTGGCTCCTGATCAGATGGGCCAATGGATCAAGGAATGGCAGAGTTTAATTTAGGTAAATGTGATGTTCTGCATCTTAGAAAGGCAAATCAGGGCAGGACTTGTACACTTAATGGTAAGGTCCTGTGGATTGTTGTTGAAGAAAGACACCTTAAGAGTGCATGTTCTTGGCTCCCTGAAAGTCCAGACACAAGTAGACAGTGGTGAAGGCGGCATTTGGTACGCTTAAGTGTAGGAGTTGGGCGGTCATATTGGGGCTGTAAAGAACATTGGTTAGCCCACTTTTGGAATACTATGTTCGATCCTGGTTTCCCTTCTTAGGAACGATGTTATGAGACTTGAAAGGGTTCAGAAAAGATTTAAAAGGATGTTGCCAGGGTTGGAGGGTTTGAGCTGTTGGAAAAGGCTGAATAGTGGGGTGTCGGAGTTTGAGGGGTGACTTTAGAAGTTTATAAAACTGAGGGGCATGGATAGGGTGAATAGCCAAGGTCTTTTCCCTAGGGTGGGGTTTCCAGAACTAGAGGGTAGATGGGTTAAGACAAGAGTGGGAAAATATAAAAGGGACCTAAGCGCAACACTTTCATGCAGAGGGTGGTGCAAAAATAGAATGAGCTACCAGAGGAAGTTGTGGAGGCAGGTACAATTATTACATTTAAAAGACATCTCGATAGATACATGAATAGAAAGGGTTTAGAAGATATGGGCCAAATGCTGGCAAATGGGATGAGGTTAATTTACAATATCAGGTCGGCATGGACGAGTTGGATCAAAGGGTCTAAGTCGAAAGCATTACCCTCCCCAGTTGTTTCTGTTACTACTTCAAAGCATTCCAAGTTAGTTGAACACCATTTCCGCTTCATAGTCTATGCTGAGGCTTCCTAATCAACTTAATCAGTTGTTTCCGCATCTGTTTGATTAGCTCTTAATTAATGAGGCTAAATTTACCCCTAGTCATTGGAAGTTCTCTGGCGCTCACCCAAGTGGTTTGCATGCATTCTCTTCGTGTGCAATTTGCTGACACAAAAAATGATTTAACATTTTTAAGATTTTCCTCAGTACCGTATATTGAAAGGAACTGCGGTTTACCAAAATAAAAACATCAGATTTCAGGGTTTTACATTATTTGTCAGTCAGTTATATTTTTAGTATGCTACTGAGTGATGCTATTTCTTACACACTCCTCTGTTTTGGAAGTGCAAGTCAGTATATTCATTCAGAAGCTGTTGACCTTTTATCTGGATATATGTGTATACAGGAGTTGGCAGTGTCCAGGACACTCCTTGAAGTGTGAGCTTGCTGATTAACATTTCAAAGTTGCACTAATGGATGGCCTAAATATTCTAGCATGAGATATAGCCGTAAACGTTTCTGATATGGATTACTAAATGGAAATTAGGATGTAGAAGCACTTGATTTTTTTTGCTCCTCCTTCTTTAATCAGGGCCACTGAAGCACCTTCTCCTATAGAAAATAGGAGCAGAAGTGGGCCGTTCAACCAATCGAACAAATTTGCCATATAATATGATCATGGCTGATGGTCCAACTAAAGGAACATATTGAACTTGTTCTTGAAAATAATCATTTTTGGCCTCAACCACTTTCTATGGCAGACAACTCCATAAACTCACCATGAGGTGAAGAAATTTCTTCTCCTCTCTGTCCTAAATGGCCTTTCTCCCTCCCCATCCCCATATCCTGAAACTGACCTGTGGTTCTGGACTTCGTGTCATTAGGAAAATCTTTTTCTGCATTTACCCTGTCTAATCCATTTAGAATTTCCTAGGTTTCTACAAGATCTCTCCACCTGAAATCTTATATCGTCCCATTCAATTCTGCCTCCCTCCATATGTCAATTCTGCAATCTTGGGAATCAGTTAGTGAGCTTTCATTACACTCCCTTCATAGCCAGAACATCCATCCTCAGATTAAAAAGGTTAGCACTCCATGTGTTCTCACCAGGGCCCTTTTACAGTTGCAGCAAGATATCCCTGCTCCTGTACTTGAATTCTCTCACTACCAAGGCCAGCATATCATTTGCTGCCATCGCCACCTGATGCTGCGCCTTCATGTTTACTGTGACTGGAATACAAGAATAGCTAGGTCACGTTGCGCCTTCCTGCTTACCCAATCTGTTGTCAATCAGATGATAATCTGCCTTTCTGCTTTTGCTACAAAAGTGGATAAACTCACATATATCTACATCGTATAATGTCTGCTATCCCTCAACCTGTCCAAAGCACACTGAAGCGTTCCTGCAGCCTTCTCACAGTTCACTTTTTTTACACTGCTTTGTCATCTACAAACTTGGAGATGTTGATTTAGTTCTTTCATCTTAAATCATTAGTATGTATTCTGAATGGCTAGGGTCCCAGCACTGATCTCTGCAGTGCCACACAAGCCACTGCCTGTCACTTAGAGAAAGGTTTGTTAACTCCTACTGTTTACTGTCTCTGGTTCCACCAATTCGCCATTCATGTCAATGCACTACCCCCAATCCCACGTGCACTAATTTTACAACAGTGTTTGTTGGCACAGGCAACTGTGGGAAACTACGCATGCACATTCATTGGGAAATGCATGGTTACACACAGTGGTGTCATTATGTCGACTTTACATATGATGTCAGATGCAAATGGAAGTGCAGGCAGTTTTGGACAGGGGTTTAGAAGTGCGAGAGAGAGATGTGAATGAGGGATCCCCAGAGCAAGAAAGGAAGAGGGCCAAGAAGGCAGGGAGGTGTGGGGCAGCGATAATAGTATAGCCCCAGAATCTGGAAAGCTCTTCCTCATCTCTGCTCCTTGTCCCCCTCTCTCTCTGGTTCTCCACCCCTCTTACAAAATAAACTGCTGACCATGCCACCTGAAACCTGCTTTAGAGCAGTGCGTAGTTTCCATGCATTGGAGTCAGCAAGCATAGCCTAATTTTACAAACTAATTTGTTTTGTGAGACCTTTTTATTGAAAGCCTGCTGAAAATCCAAGTAAACCATGTGCACTGGCTCCCTCTATCAACTCTATTTATTACACACTCAAAGAATTCCAGTAGATTTGCCAAGCATGTTTTCCCTTTTTGTAAATCCATGTTGACCCTGTCACACTTTTCTATGTGAGATGTCAAAGTGTGGAGCTGGATGAACACAGCAGGCCAAGCAGCATCTTAGGACAAAAGCTGAAGTTTCGCGCCTAGACCTTTCATCAGAAAACTGCTGTGTTTATCCATCTCCACGTTTTGTTATCTTGGATTCTCCAGCATCTGCAGTTCCCATCATCACTGTTTTCTATGTGCTATGCTTTTAAATCGGTTTATAATTCATTTACCCCACTCCCGATGTCAGGCTGGCCACGCTACAATTCTCTCTTCCCTTTATAGTCTTGACTGTGATCAGCATCGTCCCTGGATTGAACCTGGTGCCTTCAGATTCAGTGGCTCAGTAACATACTGGATGTACAGCTTATTCAGAAAACCATCTGGGAAACTGGTCCATTGGGCTATACGCCACTGCATATTTTGTTTGGCATTAAGGCAGTGCGATCTCAAGACTAAGCTGCACTGTTCAATTAAAGTGCCAAAGCATTATTCATTATCGCCTGCATTTTTTTTGCATTGAAAGTAAGCATGTGTTTCTTGGGGCTAAAGCATCAGAGTTCCGCCTGACTAGACTAAGTAGTCAAAAAAACTAGATGAGTGTTTGTTTTCTATAGAAGCCAAACCTCGGCTAGCGTGAAGACTTTAATATTAGTAAACTCAGTAATAGAACACGTTGCATCTTGAAATTTCTGCCCGTTAGGGAATAACTAAACAGAATGGAGAGTTTGTGTTCTGGACACTCATTGAAAAATGTTCTGCAGCTCACTACCTGACGCACAGTGTTAAAGATGCACATATGTAAAAATAGTTGATTTTTGTTTTCTGTCCTTTTTCTAATCTGATCTT
The DNA here is from genome assembly GCF_030684315.1 of Stegostoma tigrinum. NCBI lineage: Eukaryota > Metazoa > Chordata > Chondrichthyes > Orectolobiformes > Stegostomatidae > Stegostoma > Stegostoma tigrinum. The sequence goes on along the minus strand of NC_081361.1, from coordinate 89,469,115 downwards.
GACTGATTTGGCTTATTGAATACTACAGATAAATTTATTTGTAGGACTGATAGTTTGAAGTTGTCCTGTGTTTTAAACTAAAATAGTTATCTGTCTAATGTAGAATAAAAAGATGTACAGCCAAGAGTACTGTTTTTTTGGAATTTTACAGATTAGCTTGATTTTTGCAATTTTTTTGGTTATTTTGGGCAAAGAAAACTTGGAAATGTATAATGGGCCTGTGCTTCTGAAGAGAAAAACACAAAATGTTCTTAGCCCAGTTCATGCTTTTATTCAAAACATGCCTTTACTTTGTAGTCCAACGCTATCAGTGTAGTTCCAGCATCTAGAATGTGCAATTTTCTTTTCCCCTCCCCCAATCCTCCAGGGTGGTTGGGGGGCAAAGGAGAATAAGGAGAATTAAGCATATTTCAGAAATTGGAGAACTGTTATAAAGTACGAAGTTTCGAAACAAAAGTGACCATTTCCATTACTGCAGTAATTTTATAATTTGCCTGCCGATGTAACAGTTCAAACGTGGACGCTATTTCTCTAGCCCTGCACTCATCCCTGGAACGTCTGGACATGAAGGACGCCTACATCAGACTCCTGCTCATCGACTACAGCTCCACCTCCAACATAATTATCTCCTCCAGACTGATCTCTAAACTCCAAGGCATTGACTTTTTCACGCTGCAATTGGATCCTCAGGTTTTCTGACCCATAGGCCACGATCAGTGAAGATAGACATCTGCACCTCTTCCCGATGTCACTGGACATCCCACCCCCGCAACCTCCCAAACAAGGATGTGTTCTCAGCCCCTTACTGTACTCCCATTGCCAAATTCCAAGTGAATGCTACCTACAAACTTGCAGATGACACCTCCTTGGTAGGATTATCAAATGACTATAAGTCAGAATACAGAAAGGAGATAAAGGGCTTGGTAACATGATCCAATGGTAACAACTTTTCTTTCAATGTTGGCAAAACTAAGGAACTCCTAATTCTTTTCAGAAAGAAAAGAGAAGAACACTCCTCAAGCTACATAATGATGTGGAGGTTGGGAGGGTTGTTAGCATAGAGTTCCTAGGAGTGACGAGAACCAACAACCTGTCCTGGACTTCACAAGTAGATGTGATATTCAAGAAGGCACAACAATGTTTCTTCCTCAGGTGGCTCAGGAAATTTGGGATGTCTATAAGGACCCTTAACACTTTTACAGGTGTACCATTGAAAGCATACTATCTGAATGCATAACAGCAACTGCTGTGCCCAGGACTGTAAGAACCTACAGAAGGTTGTGTGCACAACTTAAGGACCGGCACAGTGGCTCAGTGGTTAGCACTGCTGCCTCACGGTGCCAGGAGTTCAGGTCCAATTTCTCTATTAGGCAACTCTGTGTGGAGTGTGCACATTCTCCCCGTGTCTGCATGGGTTTCCTCCCACAGTCCAAAGATGTGCAGGTTAGGTGGATTGGCCATGCTAAATTGCCCATAGTGTTCAGAGGGTATAGATTAGGTGAGTTATAGAAACATCCCCCTATGTGGAATGCTCTGTGGGTCAGTTTGGGTTTGTGGGGCCGAAGGGCCTGTTTCCACACTGTGTAGGTTCTACTAATTCTCTGAAAAAGCTCAAACCATGACAAAACCCAGCATCCCATTAGTGGACTTCATTTACACGCCTCATTGCTATGGAAAGGCTGCTAACAGCATCAAGAACCCATCCCACCCCGGTAATGCTCCCCTACAACCACCTCCTGTCAGGCTGTCGAAACAGAAGTTTGAACACTGATACAGCAGGTTCATGAACAACATCTTCCCTGCCGTTATTTGACTGATAAATGTACTCTAGGTTCAAATAATACTGACCTTGCTAATATTGGTCTTGTCTAATGCACATCCTGTACGGTATAACCTGCATGCCTTACTCTGTTCAAATTTTCTTCACCCTGTGATTGTATGACCTTGCTGACTATAATCTGCCTGTACTGCTTGCAAACAAAGCTTTTCACTGTACTGAGGTACATGTGATAATAAATTAAATCAATCTATTTGTAGATGTCCAATTGCAGCTAATTATCTTGAGAGGAATGATCGTGATGATGTAAGCAAAGAACGACAAAATTAGTTGTGAAAAATGTATTGGCAGGGACACCGACATTGTGTCTTTCAATTTCTGGACTTCAGCTCCATTCTGCTTTTATTTGTGGATTCTGTTTAGTAATGTTTGCCTGTACAAAGTGAAATCTGAGTCAACTGGTATAAATATCAAATCGGATTGAATAAATCAACTGACATCTGGTGAGCTGGTGTTCTAAATTCAAGTCTGTTACACTTTGCAAGTGCTTTGTTAAATATTATCTTTAAAGTTGGGAACATTTGATTTAAGCATTTTTATTTTCATTTTTACAGGATCGAAAGTTATTAGCTGCAGCTCAACAAATGCTTCAGGATAGCAAGACAAAAATAGAAGTTATTAGGATGCAAATTCTTAAATCAACACAAACTAGTGAAGCAGTCTTTGAAAATTCAGATGGAATAGGTAAGACCTAGAATTAAAATGTGAAGGAGCTGTAGGTGCCATTATCTCAGTAGCCTTTAGAGGTTATGAACATTTAACATTAATGTAAAAAGTGCTATTCAACAATTCTCTGTAAAGATTAGCCTGTTTGCCCAGTGATGCACCTAAACCTCTGACTTTGTAGCTCTTTGCCTTGTAATATAGGTTGGTTTAACCTTCTCTTCTGTAATGGCATTGCTTTGGGGAGATGCATTAATACAAAGATTATCACCAGGGTTTCTAATTTTTTGACTTTGATCGACTTGTGTGCTGTATGACTGTATGATACCATGTGAACAGCATTTCAAATGTCTTGAAATATGCCTAGCTATTGATAATTCTTCATGAAAAGGACATTATTCTGTATTCAACAATCAAGTTTCATCACCACTGAATGATTTAACAACTGATTGCATGTTGCTTTATTCTAGTTGCAAAGTAATCATCTGTACCTGTGGTTAAAATTTCTATTTCAGCAACGAAACCTGTGATAAGCCCCCTAGAGCTTCGGGTTGAAGAGCTCAGGCATCACTTCAGAATAGAGTATGCAGTGGCTGAAGGAGCAAAAAATGTTATGCGACTTCTTGGGTCTGGAAAGGTTCCTGATAAGAAAGCACTTTCAGAGGTACTTTTAAAAGAAATGTAGTTTGTATACTTACTACTGTAAAACTTCAGTATTTTTAGTTGAAGTAATTTTTCTTTCTCAACAAGGCACAAGCAAGATTTAATGAATCAAGTCAGAAATTGGATCTTTTAAAATACTCATTGGAGCAAAGACTGAATGAGCTTCCAAAAAACCACCCAAAGAGCAGTATTATCAAAGATGAATTGTCAATGGTTTCTTCACCGGCTCTCAGTCCGCGTCACAGTGTCATTTATCCACAGAATCAGTACAGCACCCTATCCAAACCTGCTGCATTAACAGGTGTGTATTTCCAATATCTTCACTGTCAAGATTACTTTGAGTTTGGTGGCTATGCAGGAGAATAGTGCTGATTATAATCATTATTTCAAGTGTGTAAAGAAACTCCATTCTGAAGGTGACAATGTAACTGTTGTGTTGCCCTTTTCAGAAGGGAAGTTCTGTAGTTCTATGTTAAATGTTTCTCTGACATGCTATTGTTTTCTAACGCCATTGAAGTGCACTTTTCCAATATTTCATCCCATGTCAACTGCATTGAAGTTGACTGCAGTTCTGCCAACCATCAGCATCCCTCTTGAGATCACCCTCAATAAGTGTCTTCTCCCGATTCCATTTTCACCTATTCCAATGCAGTCAAGTCTCTTACTGCACTTCTCATTTTCACAGACTGCCTCTTGTGTTCAAAGTCTCAAATTTCTTTGTTCCTTCACATTGCCATTGGTGATGCTATCAGCAAATATAGATTCTTCATCTATATATACTAAAGCAACTTGCAAAGCTATTCCTTTGCTGCTGTGCTTTAGTCATTGTCTCGCCGTATTTGTGGGTATATCTGATATGTCACCTTGAGCCAGAATCTATTTGCTTCATTCCAAATAGGTTCTCAGCCAGCTATTTTGATTAATCCCAGTGGATGTGCTGTCCATCTTGTTTCCAAGATTAATTAATTATCTTAAACCCAAGGCTGCTTACTGCCATCTTGCAGTGGCCCAAACTTTGCAGTGTTGCCAATGTAATCAGCTACATTTCCCACTGTTCAATAATCCACCTTTCAAATGCTTACCTTGACCTCACCACTTCCATTGTAGGTTTTGCTTTTGTTTGCTAAGGTGCATGTAGGAGGGAAGATGAAAATATTTTCTGAATCCCCTAAGGCAATCAAAACCTGTTAAATGGAGACCATTCCCAATGGTTTGTGTGGCATATCTTGTCACGCTCTTGTGAGATGGAATCTTTGCCTTGTGTGGTGACTAGTTCTAGTGTGCAAGGTGGTTGTCACCACACTCCTGTACTGCTGAGAGACTTGGACTGGGTATCAGCAATGCCATAAGCTAGAGAAATTTCACCAGTGTTTCAATGGTAAGACTGTTGAGCAAACGGTGCTGTCCTGTTTTGAAGACAGCTCGACAACGTTCAGGTAAAACTGCTGCAAAATCAACTAAGATGGGCTCGACATATTGTATAGTTGGCTGGCAAGCTTCTCCATGGCCTGGTCACGACTTCATCTGTCAAATTGCTAGTTTTCCAGGAGAAGACTAGGGAAGCACTACAAAGACACGCTGAAGGTACAAGTGTGGCACCATTGATATGAAATACTCTGAAGAGCTTCTTATTGTTCAAAATGACACCAACTCATCTATGAAGCAGTATCATGCTTTGATCCATGCATCTTAATGAGGCAGGACTGTGACAGGGGAAAAAAAAAGTGATACTGCTGTCCAAATCCAATTGCTTTGTGGGACTTCATGACCCATTTGCCTAATGATTATCAGCTTGCAGATCTGTCTCCTCTCTCTCAAAAGGTTTGGATATGAATAAGGGAGGTGTGGCTAGTAAATTTGCAGATGACACCAAAATTGGTGGTATAGTGGACAGTGAGAAAAGATGAACATTCTATTGTATATGGAGATAATCAAATTGGCCAGTGGGCCTAGACATGGCAGCTGGAGTTTAATGTAGATCTGTGTGAGATGTTGCAACTTTGGTAAGGCAAACTAGGGCAGGACTTGCACAGTTAATGGGAGGGGGAATGTCAATGAACAAAGAGACTTAGGGATGCAGATTCATAGTTCCTTGAAAGTGGAGTTGCATGTAGATAGGGTAGTGAAGAAGGCAGTTGACACCCTTGCCTTTATTGGTCAGTGCATTACGTATCGGAGTTAGGCCGCCATGTTGCAGGTGTGCAGCACATGGGTGAGGCCACTTTTAGAATATTATGTTCATTTCTGATTTAAAAGGGACCTGAGGGGCAGCTTTTTCTTGCAGAAGGTTTTGTGTGTGTGTGTGTGTGTGTGTGTGTGCGCACGCAACTAACTGCCAGAGGTGTTGGTGGAGGCAGGTTAAATTGCAACATTCAAAAGGCATCTGGATGGGTACATAAATAAGAAGGATTTAAAGGAATGTGTCCCAAATGCTGGTAACTGGGACTAGATCAGCTTAGGATATCTGGTCAACAGGGATGAATTAGATCAAAAGGTCTGTTTTCATGTTGTATAACTGACTCAAAAACTTGTGGCTCTTGAGTAGACACAATCTTTGGTTTGCCAGTAAAAGCTGATTCAATTCTACATTGCAGACATGCAGTGAATCCAAACATCCCATTGGTGTTCTAGCTGTTGACAGAAAGATATCTAGTTTTTCTATCCTGCTAACAGATCTACCACCAGTTCGTTTTTTGGATAACTAATTGAGATAATCTGTGTACTTGTGTGCAACTGTGATTACTGTCGTGTGTCGTGCCTCTATCAGATTCTAATGCAGTTATTGATTCTGAAAAATAATTAGGTGCAATTTTTAAAACCTATTTCAGTAACTAAGGTGTGGTAAACCCGTTAATGTTGTATCATTCCTCTGTATCTTTTCCAGTGCCTATAAATCAACAGCTGTCATACAAGCAGTCCAAAACATGATGTTAACAAATCAATCCTGAAAATGCAGGCTAATGTTTGTATTGCTTTTGTTATTTCTTCATGGCCATCGAGTTTATACAATAATGGCAAGGTTCTTTGTTAAGAAGGAGAACTTAAGTTGTTTATACCATAGGACACATTTATTCATTCATTCCACGTGCCCTACATTTGCTGTTGTCAGATATGGGTCCAGACTTTTGTTGATTTCAAGGTTTGCTTGAGATAGTGTGATCTTAGATAACTGTAGTTTAAAGTTTTTAGGATTCTTGAGTGGTGAGAGTGAAACCAGTGGTTGTTTTTGTTCCTCCATGGAATGTCTGTGTCATAGGCTAGATCAATCCATCTGTTGTTGTTGCTGTTGAAGATGATAGTGAGCAGTCTTCGTGAACCTCTGTAGTCTGTTTGCTGTCGGTTGACCTTCTATGCCATTGGAAAGGGAGTTCCAGGATTTTGAATGAAGGAACAGTGATATCACAAGTCATGATGAGTTTATTGGAGGGGGACCCTGCACGTGGTGTTCTTATGTATTTATGCCTACGTCATTCTAGGTGGAATGGTCATGGGTTTGGAAAATGTTGTCTAAGAAGCTTTAGTGAATTTTGGCTGTGCATGTAGATGGTACACACTCCTACAGTGCATCTATGGTGGATGGAGTAAATGTTTGTGTATTTGGTTACAATCCAGCAGGCTGCTTTGTCCCTGGATTGTATAAGCATCCTATGTTAGAACTGCACTCATCCAAGCAAGTGAGGAGTATTCCCTCAGTCCTGGTTTGTCTTGTAGGTGATGGATTGGCTTTAGGGAGAGGGTAGGTGAGTTGTGCGCTACAGGTTTCCTAGTCTCTGAAATGTTCTTGTCCCCACAATATTTATGTAACTGATCCGGCTCAATTTCTTGTAAGTAGTAAACCCCAGGATTTTGATAATAGCAATGGTATTGAATGTCAGGGGTCATGGTTAGATTCTTTCTTGTTAAAGATAATCATTGCCTAGTACTTTTGGGTGTACATGTTGTTTAATATCCGTCAGCTCAAGCCTGGATATTGGCCAGGTCTTGCTGCATTTGGATATGGATGACTTCAGCACTATTCACCACTAAAGATATTGAGCATTTGTTCAATTGCAAGTGGTGATGTTCACTGACAATCCTATGATGGAGGGAAGGTTATTAACGTAGCATATGAAGGTGGTAGGGCCTAGGAGAACACTGACGAAATCTTACAACTATATCCTGGGACTGCGATTGATTTCTCTCAACTTGGTGCTTTGTGCCAAACTAAGACCTAGGTCTCAGCTCCACCTTCTACAACTGGAACCTCAGTTTCCTGACGTGTAGACAACAGCACCACTGCTATGATATTCCGCAACACCAGTGCCCTGTAAGAATGCATACACCACCCCCTATGATAGTCCCTGCGCACACGACTGTGGTTAAATTTTGTACAAGTGCCTTCTGTAAGTTCATTGGCGACACCACTGTTGTAGGCCGGATATCAAACAATGATGAGTCAGAATACAGGAAGGAGATAGAACGCTTCGCGTCATGGTGCAATGATAGCAATCTCTCTCTCTCGATGTCAGCAAAACAAAAGAACTGATCGTTAACTTTGGGGAAAAAAGGAGGAGGACACGTCCCAATCTGATGTCAGTGGAGCTGAGGTGGAAGAGGGTTGACGGCATCAAGTTTCTAGGATGAGAGTAACCGTCAATCTGTCCTGGATGCCCCATGTAAATAGAACATAGAACATTACAGCACAAGACAGGCCCTTCGGCCCTTGATGTTGTGCCGACCTGTCATACCGATCTGAAGCCCATCTAACCTACACTATTCCATATGCGTCCATATGCTTATCCAATGACGACTTAAATGTACCTAAAGGTGGTGAATCTACAACCATTGCAGGCTAATCTTTCCATTCCCTTACTACTCTCTCTCTGAGTAATGAAACTACCTCTGACATCAGTCCTATATCTTTCACCCCTCAACTTAAAGCTATGCCTCCTCGTGCTCGCTGTCACCATCCTAGGAAAAAGGCTCTCCCTATCCACCCTTTCTAACCCTCTGATTATTTTGTGTTTCAATTAAGTCACCTCTCAACTTTCTTCTCTCTAATGAAAACAGCCTCAAGTCCCTCAGCCTTTCCTCGTAAGACCTTCCCTCCATACCAGGCAACATCCTAGTAAATCTCCTCTGCACCCTTTCCAAAGCTTCCACATCCTTCTTACGCGGTGACCAGAACTGTACGCAGTGCTCCAAATGCGGCCGCACCAGAGTTTTGTACAGCTGTAGCATAACCTCTTGGTTCCGGAACTCGATCCCTCTATTAATAAAAGCTAAACCACTGTATGCCTTCTTAACAGCCCTGTTGACCTGGGTGGCAACTTTCAAGGATCAGTGTACATGGACGCCGAGATCTCTCTGCTCATCTACGCTACTAAGAATCTTACCATTAGCCCAGTACTTTGCCTTGTGGTTACTCCTACCAAAGTGCCTCACCTCACACTTGTCTGCATTAAACTCCATTTGCCACCTCTCAGCCCAGCTCTGCAGCTTATCTATGTCTCTCTGCAACCTACAGCATCCTTCGTCACTATCCACAACTCCACCGACCTTAGTGTCGTCTGCAAATTTACTAACCCATCCTTCTACGTCCTCATCCAGGTCATTTATAAAAATGACAAACAGCAGTGGACCCAACACCGACCCTTGCGGTACACCACTAGTAACTAGATGCGATGGTCAAGAAGGCATATCAACACCTCTTTCTCGGGAGGCTTAGGAAATTTGCCATGCCCATAAACACCAACTTTTACAGATGCACCATAGCTTTTTATCTGGGTGCATAATGGTTTGGTATAGTAACTGCTCTGCCTAGGATCGTAACAGACAACAAAAAGTTGTGTATTGAATATCCTTTAATGTCTTGTGCATGCAAAATGAAAAACAGTGAAAAGTGTGCATCGTTGCTTGTGCATAGTGCCATTCATAGAATAAAATAAAGAAACATCTCTTTGAGAGAGCCTAACTTTTCTTTTTCAGCTGCTAGACCACCATCAGAGTCCTGCTCTGCACTTTCTGGCCTGAGCTCTCCCGGTCACCTGTTGCTTTGGGACATGGTCCCACGATGCCCCAGTGACACGGCCTTACCATCACTCAGGGGACACAGCTGCTCAGGGATGTGGCCTCTTGGGCTCTCAACCCCTCTCCAAATTGTTCTGGGGACTTGGCCCCTCTGGGACTCGCTCCAACCCATGTCTGATCTGCCAGTGTCTCTCCAGCTCTCACTTTGCTGCCACTGCAGGACATGGACATGGCCCGCATGCTCAACTCCTGCCTGGTCACCGGAAACAACTCCTTCCTTCATAGCCAGCCCAGTCAAATCTTGAAAGCCAATCCCATCTATGGACTCCAGCTACTCAATTCGCAGAAAGGCTGGCAACATCATCAATGACTGCTCCCATCCCAATAATACACTCTTCCAATCTCTTCCATCAGGCACACAATACAGAAGCTTTAAACACACATACTAACAGGTTCAAAAACAGCTTCTTCCCTCCTGTTATTAGACTGCTGAATGGACCTCTCTAGTTTCAAAACTAATGTTGATCTTGCTTTTGTGCACCTCCTTGTGCAGCCATAACATTGTATGCCTCACTCTGTCTAAACACCCAATGATCTGTATGTCCTTGTATGTTATGATCGGTCTGTAACCACTCAAAATGTTTTGCTGTACTTGGACACGTGACCACAATAAATCAAATCTGTGTCCCTCCAACCAGCACCTTGCAAACCAATCACCACCATGGAAGTACAAGCGCAGCATAGACACACGACACCCGACACCCAAGTTCTCCTCCATGCTGGTCAATCATCCTGACTTGGAAATATGTCAGCATTCCTTCAGTTTTACTGGGTCAAAATCCTGGAATACACCAAACTATCATTGTGGGTTTACCTATGGCAAATGGAATGCAGCACTTTAAGGTGGCAGTTCACAACCACCTTTTTCCATGGCAATAAATGCTGTTGCAGTGTATGAAAGAATTTTATAAAAGGAAAGCTTGAGTCACTTGTCTTCTTAGTATATAATGCAGTCACACTCTCTCATCACCTCCTGGAACTTAGCTGTTCTGTATTTAGGTCAGGAGCTGAGTGACCTTGGCTTAACTGAACCTGAGTGACAGTGAATAAGTTATTGCTAAGCAAGCTGCTTGATAGAAAGTTTTATTTACAAAGCTGTCATTTTACCAATGATCAAGAAGGAACTGTTGGGGATGAAGAATTGGCTGGGTTAGAAGTGTTCTGTTTTTCGTGTACAAGATATGCCCTACCAATTTCCCATTGTCTGGTAGATTCCAGTATTGTAGTTGATGAGCCCCAGTGGTTTTGATGTTTAATTGGCCAATACCCTTTAGGCGTGGCAAAGCTTGCAGATAATCTTGACTTCATGGTGAACAGTGTGGCTTTTACCAACAGGGAGAGAGGGGGAGGCGGACTGAAGGTGGATAGAGGAGAAGATAGTTGGGAGAAGAGAGTATAGGTAGGGAGGCAGTAGGTCAGGAGGGCAGGATGAGGTTAGGCTGTAGGAAATGGAGGAGTGGCTTAAGGTGGGAGGAGGGGATAGGTGAGAGGAAGAACAAGTTAGGGAGGCAGGGATGAGCTGGGCTGGTTTTGGGATGCAGTGGGGGAGGGGAGATTTTGAAGCTTGCGAAATCCACATTGATACCATTTGGCTGCAGGGTTCCCAAGCGGAATATGTGTTGCTGTTCCTGCAACCTTCGGGTGGCATCGTTATGGCACTGCAGGAGGCCCAGGATGGACATGTGTCTGAGGAAAGGGAGGGGGAGTGGAAATGGTTCGTGACTGGGAGGTGCAGTTGTTTATTGCGAACAGATTGTAGGTGTTCTGCAATGTGATCCCCAAGCCTCCACTTGGCTACCTCTACATCTGGAAAACCACGACTGGTACAGCGGATGCGGTATACCACATTGGCAGATGTGCAGATGAACATCTGCTTGATGTGGAAAATCACCTTGTGGCCTGGGATGGAGGTGTGGGGGCAAGTGTAGCACTTCCTGTGGTTGCAGGGGAAAGTGTCGGGTGTGGTGGGGTTGGAGGGGTGTGTGAAGTGGACAAGGGATTCATGGAGAGATTGGTCTCTCCGGAAGGCAGACAAGAGTGAGGATGGAAAAATATCTTTGGTGAGGTCGGATTGTAGATGGCGGAAGTGTCAGAGGAAGATGGGTTGTATCTGGAGTTTGGTGGGGTGGTACGTGAGGACAAGGGGGATTCTCTTTTTTGGTTATTGTGGGGACAGTGTGAGGGATGACTTGCAAGAAATGCAGGAGACACGGTCGAGGGTGTTCTCGACCACTGCAGAGGGGAAGTTGTGGTCCTTGAACAAGGACATCTGGGATGTATGGGAGTGGAATGCCTCAGCAGATGCGGCAGAGGTGAAGGAATTGCGAATAGGGGATTGAATTTGTACAGGAAGATGGGTGGGAGGAGGCATATTCTAGGTAGCTGTGGGAGTCGGTGGACTTGAAATGGACATCTGTTTCTAGGTGATTGTCTCCATCTCAGGCAGAGGTCCAGGAAGGTGAGGGATGTGTTAGAGATGGTCCAGGTGAACTTGAGGTTAGGTTGGAAGGCGTTGGTGAGGTGGATGAACTGTTCGAGCTCTGGTTCACAATAAACAACTCCATCCCCCAGTCGCGAACCGTTTTAACTCCCCCTGCCATTCCTTTAGATGCCATGTCCATCCTGGGCCTGTAGCAGTGCCATAATGATGCCACCAGAAAATTGCAGGAACAGCAACTCATCTTCCGCTTGGGAACACTGCAGCCCAATGGTATCAATGTGGATTTCACAAGCTTCAAAATCTCCCCTTCCCCCACTGCATCCCAAAACCAGCCCAGCTCATCCCTGCCTCCCTAACCGGTTCTTCCTCCCACCTCAAGCCCCACCTCCATTTCCTACCTACTAACCTCATGCTGCCCCCTTGACCTGTCTGTCCTTCCCTGGACTGATCTATCCCCTCCCTACCTTCTCCAACTATCTTCTCCTCTATCCATCTTCAGTCCGCCTCCCCCTCTCTATCTATTTGTTTCAGAACTCTCTCCCCATCCCCCTTTTCTGATGAATGGTCTAGGCCCGAAACGTCAGCTTTTGTGCTCCTGAGATGCTGCTTGGCCTGCTGTGTTCATAAAACGTGGAGCTGGATGATCTTGGATTCTCCAGCATCTGCAGTTCCCATTTATTCCTGTCTTTTACCAATGTTGGTTTTGGAGACTGAGGGAGGGAGAATGTAATGTTGTAAATCCTTGTTGTTTTCTTTCTCTATGCTCAGAGCCACTGTTGAATATAGTTCCTCTATAGATAGAATCATTAGAATCCCTACTGTATGGAAATTAGGCCACTTGGCCCATTTGAGTCTGCACCAGCCATTTGAAGAGTTCCACCCAGACCCCACCCTATCCCTGTAACCCTGCATTTGCCACAGTTCACCCACCTAGCCTGCCCATTACTAGACATTACTACAGGGTAATTTAGTGTGACCAATCCACCTAACCTGCGCATCATTGTACTATGGGAGATTGTGTGTGGAGTTTATACAGTCACCCAAGGCTGAAATCAAACCTGGGTCCCTAGTGCTCTGAGGCAGCAGTGCTAACTAACGAGCCACAGACTCCCCCTGGATTCCACTGTCTGTACCATTGTTCCATTGTATGCAATCTTCAGTCTGTCAATACATGAATTTATCTGGCAAGTGCGAGTACGACAAGAGATGACAAATCATTGCCTCCGTTTCAACACCCCCTAATTTAAAATGTGCATTCCATTGCAGCCAGTTTTGCATATTCCATGTAGGGTGCCAGGTGATCCCAACCATCTTAGGTCAGCAGTGTGCTTTTTTTTAAATCGCTTCTGTTCAAGATAGTCTTGACTATTAAAGCCAAGTGGTGAAAGTTGTATGTGAGGCTGGATGAACACAGCAGGCCAAGCAGCATCTCAGGAGCACAAAAGCTGACGTTTCGGGCCTAGACCCTTCATCAGAGAGGGGGATGGGGGGAGGGAACTGGAATAAATAGGGAGAGAGGGGGAGGCGGACCGAAGATGGAGAGTAAAGAAGATAGGTGGAGAGGGTGTAGGTGGGGAGGTAGGGAGGGGATAGGTCAGTCCAGGGAAGATGGACAGGTCAAGGAGGTGGGATGAGGTTAGTAGGTAGCTGGGGGTGCGGCTTGGGGTGGGAGGAAGGGATGGGTGAGAGGAAGAACCGGTTAGGGAGGCAGAGACAGGTTGGACTGGTTTTGGGATGCAGTGGGTGGGGGGGAAGAGCTGGGCTGGTTGTGTGGTGCAGTGGGGGGAGGGGATGAACTGGGCTGGTTTAGGGATGCAGTGGGGGAAGGGGAGATTTTGAAACTGGTGAAGTCCACATTGATACCATATGGCTGCAGGGTTCCCAGGCGGAATATGAGTTGCTGTTCCTGCAACCTTCGGGTGGCATCATTGTGGCAGTGCAGGAGGCCCATGATGGACATGTCATCAAGAGAATGGGAGGGGGAGTGGAAATGGTTTGCGACTGGGAGGTGCAGTTGTTTGTTGCGAACTGAGCGGAGGTGTTCTGCAAAGCGGTCCCCAAGCCTCCGCTTGGTTTCCCCAATGTAGAGAAAGCCGCACCGGGTACAGTGGATGCAGTATACCACATTGGCAGATGTGCAGGTGAACCTCTGCTTAATGTGGAATGTCATCTTGGGGCCTGGGATGGGGGTGAGGGAGGAGGTGTGGGGACAAGTGTAGCATTTCCTGCGGTTGCAGGGGAAGGTGCCGGGTGTGGTGGGGTTGGAGGGCAGTGTGGAGCGAACAAGGGAGTCACGGAGAGAGTGGTCTCTCCGGAAAGCAGACAGGGGTGGGGATGGAAAAATGTCTTGGGTGGTGGGGTCGGATTGTAAATGGCGGAAGTGTCGGAGGATAATGCGTTGTATCCGGAGGTTGGTAGGGTGGTGTGTGAGAACGAGGGGGATCCTCTTGGGGCGGTTGTGGCGGGGGCGGGGTGTGAGGGATGTGTCGCGGGAAATGCGGGAGACGCGGTCAAGGGCGTTCTCAATCACCGTGGGGGGGAAGTTGCGGTCCTTAAAGAACTTGGACATCTGGGATGTGCGGGAGTGGAATGTCTTATCGTGGGAGCAGATGCGGCGGAGGCGGAGGAATTGGGAATAGGGGATGGAATTTTTGCAGGAGGGTGGGTGGGAGGAGGTGTATTCTAGGTAGCTGTGCCCACACCTCCTCCCTCACCCCCATCCCAGGCCCCAAGATGACATTCCACATTAAGCAGAGGTTCACCTGCACATCTGTCAATGTGGTATACTGCATCCACTGTACCCGGTGCGGCTTTCTCTACATTGGGGAAACCAAGCGGAGGCTTGGGGACCGCTTTGCAGAACACCTTCGCTCAGTTCGCAACAAACAACTGCACCTCCCAGTCGCAAACCATTTCCACTGCCCCTCCCATTCTCTTGATGACATGTCCATCATGGGCCTCCTGCACTGCCACAATGATGCCACCCGAAGGTTGCAGGAACAGCAACTCATATTCCGCCTGGGAACCCTGCAGCCATATGGTATCAATGTGGACTTCACCAGTTTCAAAATCTCCCCTTCCCCCACTGCATCCCTAAACCAGCCCAGTTCATCCCCTCCCCCCACTGCACCACACAACCAGCCCAGCTCTTCCCCCCCCCACCCACTGCATCCCAAAACCAGTCCAACCTGTCTCTGCCTCCCTAACCGGTTCTTCCTCTCACCCATCCCTTCCTCCCACCCCAAGCCGCACCCCCAGCTACCTACTAACCTCATCCCACCTCCTTGACCTGTCCGTCTTCCCTGGACTGACCTATCCCCTCCCTACCTCCCCACCTACACCCTCTCCACCTATCTTCTTTACTCTCCATCTTCGGTCCGCCTCCCCCTCTCTCCCTATTTATTCCAGTTCCCTCCCCCCATCCCCCTCTCTGATGAAGGGTCTAGGCCCGAAACGTCAGCTTTTTGTGCTCCTGAGATGCTGCTTGGCCTGCTGTGTTCATCCAGCCTCACATTTTATTATCTTGGAATCTCCAGCATCTGCAGTTCCCATTATCTCTGGTGAAAGTTGTATACTGGCCTGTTTTCACTACAATCAATATCTTATCAAAGGTGTCAGAAAATCTCGAGCAAGTCATGTCCATTAGCTTATCCTCAAACCTCTCCACCCGTAACTTGTTCTGTCTGCTCTAACCTTCTTCAGTTTTGCTCCTGTGATTCACTATTTTGTGCATGTCATCTCTGTCACTCGTTTCGCGTGCGCTCTCTCTCTCGCGCACACACTTTCTCGCCAAAGGTTTTTTTGTCAACATGTCTCAAATGCTGGAATTTTCTTTACAAACTTTGTCATTTTTGGTCTTGTCGATTACTTTTGAGAAGACGATGTAAGTGCAACTTATTTTCAAAAGCCTCCTCAAAACTGTCCATATCTTCCAGATCCATACTTGAAAACTGATTTGTGGGTGTGTTATGTGGACGTAATTGAATGATGTGTCTTAAGTCATGAATTCCACTAGCTGTAAAGTAACATAGCTTAAGTTTGTTTAATGTATTAATTGAGAATTTTTGATTCTGTCAACAGGTAGCCTAGAGGTTAGGCTTATGGGATGCCAAGACTTGCTAGAGACGGTTCCTGGTCGATCAAAAAATACATTTGTTCCTTTGCCTGGCTGGAGCCCAAATGAAACCAGATCCTCCTTTATAAGCAGAACCAGCAAAAGCAGAAGTGGGAATAGCCGATATCCTGTCAAAACAGAAGATTTGTCCAGTTGAGTAAACTTTAAGTATAGGATAATAAAATGTGAGGCTGGATGAACACAGCAGGCCCAGCAGCATCTAAGGAGCACAAAAGCTAACGTTTCGGGCCTAGACCCTTCATCAGAGAGGGGGATGGGGCGAGGGTTCTGGAATAAATAGGGAGAGGGGGAGGCGGACCGAAGATGGAGAGAAAAGAAGATAGGTGGAGAGGAGAGTATAGGTAGGGAGGTGATAGGTCAGTCCAGAGAAGACGGACAGGTCAAGGAGGTGGGATGAGGTTAGTAGATAGGAAATGGAGGTGCGGCTTGAGGTGGGTGGAAGGGATGGGTGAGAGGAAGAACAGGTTAGGGAAGCAGAGACAGGCTTGGCTGGTTTTGGGATGCAGTGGGTGGAGGGGATGAGCTGGGCTGGTTGTGTGATGTAGTGGGGGGAGGGGACGAACTGGGCTGGTTTTGGGATGCGGTGGGGGAAGGGGAGATTTTGAAGCTGGTGAAGACCACATTGATACCATTGGGCTACAGGGTTCCCAAGCGGAATATGAGTTGCTGTTCCTGCAACCTTCGGGTGGCATCATTGTGGCACTGCAGGAGGCCCATGATAGACATATCATCTAAAGAATGGGAGGGGGAGTGGAAATGGTTTGCGACTGGGAGGTGCAGTTGTTTATTGTGAGCTGAGCGGAGGTGTTCTGCAAAGCGGTCCCCCAGCCTCCGCTTGGTTTCCCCAATGTAGAGGAAGCCACACTGGGTACAATGGATGCAGTATACCACATTGGCAGATGTGCAGGTGAACCTCTGCTTTAATATGGAAAGTCATCTTGGGGCCTGAGATAGGGGTGATGGAGGAGGTGTGGGGGCAAGTGTAGCATTTCCTGCGGTTGCAGGGGAAGGTGCCGGGTGTGGGGGGATGAAGGGCCGTGTGGAGCGAACAAGGGAGTCACGAAGAGAGTGGTCTCTCCGGAAAGCAGACAAGGGTGGGGATGGAAAAATGTCTTGGGTGGTGGGGTCGGATTGTAGATGGCGGAATTGTCGGAGGATGATGCGTTGTATCCGGAGGTTGGTGGGGTGGTGTGTGAGAACGAGGGGGATCCTCTTAGGGCGGTTGGGGCGGGGTGTGAGGGATGTGTTGCAGGAGACGCAGTCAAGGGCATTCTCGACCACTGTGGGGGGAAAGTTGCGGTCTAGGCCCGAAACGTCAGCTTTTGTGCTCCTGAGATGCTGCTGGGCCTGCTGTGTTCATTCAGCCTCACAATTTATTATCTTGGATTCTCCAGCATCTGCAGTTCCCATTATTACTGATACAAACTTTAAGTATACATGTGTTTTAATAGTTAGTGCATTGTTGGGGCATCAGAGGACTTGAACAACTCTGTAAACTTAATACTACAAAATGTTACTCTGTCTTGATGGAGGAACTGGAAGTTCTTGAAACAAGACACATCGTATCTTGGCTTATGTATTTGGAAACCCTTGCTCTGTTGCCTAACATTAATGTAAATTGAAGTTTTGTGTTCACTTTTGTTTCACCTTGACTAAAAGAAGACAAACATGTTTACAAACCATTTTCCCATGTTTTAGTAGCATAACGAGTGCGGGAAAACCCAAAATCCTTGCCTGGCTATTTTGAAGCTCCTGAGACCTAATTTATAAACGCAATCATCTTAAAACTGTACATACTACAGTTTTTTGATTTAAACTTGTTCCTAGAATAAGTTCAGCATGCATATCTGTGTGAAAGAGACGTGTATGCTGAGAAACCTAGGTGAAGGCCTCCAGTCTGTTTTTAAATAAGTAGAACAGAAGATGAACTGAATATGCAGTACTGTTCAGATTATGCCAAACTAGGTTTGAAAGCCTTAGTTTGCAGTTGGAAAAGGAGTTTGTGATCAGCTTGTATTTATTTTAGGGCTGTTAAGGGAAAAGTGCTGGATGGGGCATGCTAAAGGTGAAGAATAGAATGCACTCCCTAAACTCATCATTCATTTCAGAAAGTATTTAAATGTGGAAATTTAGTGGCCCTGATCAGCAATATGAGAGTATTTAGTCAAATTGTTCTTTCCCCACCTACCCTATTTGCACATCTCGAGGAATCTTGCTAGATATACTTTTAATTTGTTGAAGACTGTACATTGGAAGAAAGCTCAAAGAAGTGTTGAGTCCTTTTCCGCTGTCTAACTGAGAATTTGTTTCTGTGCAGATGAAATTGGTGCTGTACTGAAGCTGGACAATACAGTTGTTGGGCAAACTAGTTGGAAACCAGTTTCAAATCAGTCATGGGATCAGAAGTTTACATTAGAGCTAGATCGGGTAAGCTAGAAAATCTGCGCACCGTTCTTGGAAGTAGGACATTACCTTGTTAATGAGGGTGAGATTCAGAGCTGGAATTTAATCACTGCAGTTTTAATGCTTGTCTAAATTGTAGATGAACAAATTCTGTAATATGGCATTTAGACCAAAGTCTGGCTGCAAAGCTAAATTAGTCATGAAATTTTATTAGTAGCCAGCTGTTAATTGGGCCATGTAAAAATTGGTTGAACTCTATTATTCGCAGATTCCCCAATTGCCAACAGATGATGTTTTTCACCAAGCTTACCTCTGAGCCTATTAAAATAGTTCATGTAAATTTTCTGTGCAATATTTAAGATTGGCCTCAATTTTTAAATAGAATCAATTCTGGAACAATAGTACTTTGCAAGTGTACACTGACAGGTAAAGTAGCAGGAACTTTGACATGTTATTATTCTGGGCTTCTGAAAGTTGGAGGTCAACACCACCACACGCCTCCCCCACACCTGTGGGATCACATGTCAAACTTTTGAGGTCGTGAGCTCCAAGATAACAGTGCTTGCCATGGCGTTCCAACAGAGCTAACTGCTTGGAGGTCCCTTGAAATTTTTTATATTTATTTTAACTTTCTGTTCTGAAAAACCCAGTGAAAGTTATTTAATTTAACTAAACTATGCTACAGGTCTGCATCACGGCCCTCACTGAGGGAGTTCTAGAGATTCTGAAGTCTCAAAATGGGGTCACTGTGAAAAAACACTTACAAAATAATGCCTCCAGCATGTAAAGATAGGTGCTTCAGAATCAGTTTATGATAAACTATTTTCCTAACTGCAGTCATGACCAGCAAGATAGTCACTGACTGGTTGGTGAGGCCAGCTGCTCTGTAATCATTTGTTCTTTTTGGATGCAGCAGTAACGTGCATCATCCTTCCCAATGAATTTTCCCTTGTCAATTTTGGAAAGTGCTTTAAATCGTTTCAACTTTCCACATGAATAATCTTTTGATGCAAGCTTGAATCTGTGGGTGTCCTGGTATAGAGTGGACAAACCTGTTGCTGAACTATTAACAGTTTTGCACTTGGCATTGTTATCACTTCAAAGTTAGGAGCAAGACCAAATCTTGTTATTGGAAATACACAGTGGTGTAATGTTAAACCATCAAGTAATTCCAAATTAATGAAGCTTGACAGAATTCAACAAGATTTGAAAGATGAGGAAGCTTCTAGTTTTTAAATTAATCAGATTTAGTTTTAAATTTTTGTTTAGTCACGTGAACTGGAGATGTCTGTTTATTGGCGTGACTGGCGTTCCCTCTGTGCTGTGAAATTTCTTCGGTTAGAAGATTTCCTAGATAATCAACGGCATGGAATGTGCTTGTACCTAGAGCCACTGGGTACGCTCTTTGCAGAGGTATGGATTATCCAAAATTCTAACTTCGTTTGCTCCTGTATTTGTATCATGTGTGAAATATTCAACTGTGTTTTCCAGGTAACTTTTTACAATCCAGTTATTGAAAGAAGACCAAAACTTCAAAGACAGAAGAAAATCTTCCCAAAACAGCAAGGTAACCATTCCAATCCAAGTATGGACTGTTTGGTTGATAAAATTGTTGAAAAGTGGATGCCACTAGCATAGAAATCTGTTCACATGAGTTAAGATAAGTCATACAAGATCTTTGCAACAAGTTGATCAACAGCTATCTTGTTCACACTCCCTTTTCTCATCACTGTAGGCAAAACATTCCTTCGAGCCCCTCAGATGAATATTAATATTGCCACATGGGGGCGATTGGTGAGAAAAGCTGTTCCAACTGTAAATAATTCTGGCACCTTCAGCCCCCCACCCTCTATCCCTGCTGCAGTGCCAGCAGTTTCTCACTCGGAAAGAAAAGATTCAACGAGGTGCGTATTCTGTTTTGAAATAGTTTTAAAGAATATCTGTGGAAAAGAATGAATTTTTCTATGTTGTAGAACTGATTTTTTTTTTCTTTATTTAAAGAAGAACTTTGATCAAGAGGTTCCAAAATTTCTACGGAGTCAACTGAAACTTGATTACCTGGGGGTGGTGTTTTTTTTTGAGAAATGGGATAAACTCAGTTTCGCTTTTTAAGTCCATCTTCATGGTTTTGAGCAACTCATGTCCACAAGGAGAAGTCCAAAGCAGCATTATTTAATGCGAATGCCCGTTTAGTTACTCTTCCTTTGCCTAATTTTTGGTTATAAGCCATCCATGTTATTTTGTTAGGCAGATTTGGTTTGACTTAAAGTTGTACCTGGTGCTGCAGTCCAAACCGTTTTCTCTGTTCAGCGTGATCTTGGGGGGGGGGAAACAGATGTTGCACATTGTGCGTCACTGAGTTTTCCAGACATTTTATATCTGTTGGGGTTATAATTGAGCATATTGTCTTCAAAGCATGCCTTGTTTTGAGGAGTGGGAGAAATTTCATGCAAGTATTCAGCTGTAGCTGAATCTTCTTATTCTTCCAAAAGATGTGGGCTTCACTGGCTATGCTAGCATTTATTTCCCATCTTAAATTGACTTTGTGAAGCTGGTGGTTAGGTACTTCATGAACAGCTGTGGCCTGTGATGTTGATATACCACTGTGCTGCTGGGCATTTCCAGATTTTTGACCCAACAACACTGAACAAGTGGTTCAAAAGTCAAATCAAGATGGTGTGCATCTTAAGGGAGAACTTAGAAATGGTGCCGTTACTGTGCATTTGCTGTCCTTGTCCTTCTGAGTAATAGAGTTCGCGTGCTTATATGGTGCTGTTGAAAGAACCTTAGTGAGTTACTGCAGTGCATCTTTCATATGGTAATACTGCTGTCACTGGATTGGATTGGTGCCAGTCAAGCAGGAATCTTTGCACTGGATGGTGTAAAGTTGCTTGAGTGTTGTTGGAGCAGCACTCATTCAGGCAATTGGGATTATTCCATTTGGTGGACATGTGGTAGAGAGTTAAAAAGTGAATTACTCGTTGCAGGACGCATAGCCTTCAAACGGCTCTGTAGTCACAGTATTAATATGACTTGTTCAACTTCTGGTCTGTGGTTAGCTGCATCCCTCTTTGCCCCATCTCTGTTGTTCCAGTAATTAGGCATTCTCTAGGTTTTCTGGATCAAACTAAAACCGATCCAGAGAAATCTCTCAATACGTTGTGGGACCTTGCTATCTGCAAATTGGTTGCTATATTTAAAGTACTGCAGAAGCTGGAAATCCAACAAAACCAGATTGCTGGAAAAGCTCAGCAGGTCTGGCAGCATCTGTGGAGAGATATCAATTAATGTTTTGGGTCCAGTGACCCTTCCTAAGAACTGATTGTAGTTAGGAAAATGTTGGTTGTTATGCAGTAGATAGGGTTGGTGGGGTTAAGCAGTAAATGATCGGTGGAGATGGAGCCTAAAGAGAGGGAACAGTTGGACAGACAAAGGAGTAGATAATGATCAGCCTGGGTAAATGGCCATTAATGGGGACTATTACTGGCTGACAGTGGGTTGAATGTAAAAGCGGACCTTGTGATAATTAAGTCCGGTCTGAGGGGTTTGGAATAAGGACGTGGGAGAAGGTGTCTCAAGCGCTAAGTCGTTGGACTTGATTTTTGAGACCAGAAGGCTATAGAGTTCCCGAATGCATAATGAGGTGCAGTTCTTCTAGCTTGCGTTCAGCTTTGCAAGAACACTGAGACACAGATCTTGGCCAGGGAATAAGGTGGTGTGTTGAAGTGATTGCTATATTTATCACATTACATTTTTCGAGTATAGTTACTGGCTTAATTAGCTCTGAAATTATTTGGGACATCTTACTGATGAGTGCTGTATAAAAGGCAGGTTGCAGGTGATTTCTGCAGTAGTTTGAATTTTGAGGGGAATAAAATAATGCAAAAGAAATGATATTTACTAAAGGCAAGTCACAAGCAAAATTTGCTTTGCATTAGTTAGGCTTGCAGTGCAAACATGTCAGCCAATTCTTTGACATTGTAGGGCACGACTGTAGCCTGCGAGCTCACATTTAACTATTCTGCAAATTCTTGGTGATTCTACATACAGAGAAAGGAGTGCAGCAGAAGGTCATGTGGTGCCTCAATTCTTAAATATCAGTTGATCCCCAGCTATAATAGCTTTTTGTAGCCAGAGGTTTGATTTGCACTACCCTTTGTGTGAAGAAGCACTTCCTGACCCCTCGCCCCTCAGCAGCATTAGCTGTGTTTATGACTCCTTGTTTTGGGGTTCCACTGCCATAGCTGGTTACTAGAGGAAATGGTTTCTGCCTGTCCATGTAGCCTGTGAACCACTTTCAAACCTCTCGATTGAACACTGCTCGATCTTTTAAACTCGAGTGTTAAAAATGTTCTCCGTTCTTTTGTGTGGTAAAAATGCTGTGCAAATTAAAGCTATTTCTATAACTGTTGCTTCTGCTTAGACTCTGGTCTTGAGATTTTGTAAAGCTGGAGAATTCACAGCTTGGGCAGTATCCCTGGAGTCAAAAGCTCCAGTTTCTCACCTCTTTCAAGTTTTTTGAGCTTTTTAGCTGCATGCATGGGCTCTCATTTCCATCGTGTGATCTGGCTATTTGCACCTCTGACCAGTTCTACAGAGTTGGATCCAGTTAGTGTTGTACGAAGAGTCTAATTTAGCCATTAGATTTCTGCAGTGCACTTAATGAATTTAAAGCCTCATGAAATTAACTGAAGGATTTGCTATTTAAACTTGAATTTATGTATTAATGCTTTACAGCGATCTACCAGTAACAAAACTAGAATTTGAACCAGAACCACCACCTGCTCCTCCAAGAGCTTCATCTCTTGGAGAAAATGGCGGGACCACAACAGAAGTAAGAATTCCAGATAATGTACAGGTATGAACATGAAATACTGACAATGTTAAATGTAATGATGCTGAAGTTTTTCTTGTGTTCTTTTACAATTGTGCTATTGAAGAGAAATTCAAAATTGAATCCTAGTCTGCTGTTCAGAGTGCTGCTTTGCCTTTTTGTTTATGCCATTAGGACTCCTACGCTGTAAGGACTCTTCCTGTTGAGTGATACAAAATAATACAACAAAGAATTACAGTTTCACTGCCTGTTATGAATGGAAATATTGTAGTGGGACATAGTCAGTGTCCATTGTTCTTGAAAGAAAGGTTTCTATTGTTCTCATGGAGGCTTTCCACAGGAGGTCTGTTTCCAGACTGCCTCAAGCCACCAGATTTAAATCACAGTGAACAGAAAGAACCACAGAGCCATCAGTGTGTATATTTCAAATAAATGTGAATTTACAAGACTGGCTTTTGCACAAAGATGTAGGTCATAGTGACCATACAAATTGTAAAGACGCAGTATTTTAAAATGGGTGTTCCTAAATCGATAACATGCTCTGATTACAACAATAGGTTAGCCAATAACACATAATTAAATTAGTGTGGGATAATGAGTGAACTGTGTTACTTTAATGTAAAGAGCACTTTAATCACCATGGTTTTGGTGGGGGAGAGGGGAGGAGGATGGAGGTTGCTGTCGATGACAGCTAAGTGATCTGAAATAGAATCAATTCTGAATTACAGCATGGAAATAAAACTGTTCAGCTCATTGTTTCTGTTTCTGCTTCTGTTTCAGTTCCAGTTCTTTGAATGTGCAGTTGTGCTTAGTCTTATCTGTTTTTAGCTGTTTGCACTCTCAAGAACCTGCCCAGCTTACTTTTATGAATCTCAAAATCATAGAATACCTACAGTGTGGAAACACGCTTTTTGGCCTAACAATTCCACACTGACCCTTAGAGCATCTCACCCAGACCCATCCCCCAATAACCCACCTAAGCTACAGATCCCTGAACACTGATTATTCATATCATCCACTTCCAGCGATCTTTGGAGTTAGTCTTCCAGGTCTCAACTGGGTAGAAAAAAAAAATTAATCTTCCCTCTAAATATTTTGCTAATGATTTTAAATCTCTGACCTCTGGTTATTGATCACTCGCCAAAGGGAATCGTTTTTCTCTGGGCTGTCAAAATCTCTCCTCATCTTGTAAACCAAGGTTTACATCACTTTTTAGCTATGTGTTCCCAAGGAGAGCTCACCATTGCTTTTGAATTAGGAAATCGTTCTACCTTAATGGCAAGTTAAAATTTTCTTGAGGGGATTGTGTCTTGTGATGCTAACATTATAATTTGGAATTTTTTTTTGTGATGGACTTGCTATATTGCAAAATCTGTTCGTTTAATTTTACTGCTTATGCCTCAAAATAAAAATGCTCTAATTCTGTTTTTCTCCCTTTTTTTTAAATATAGGAAGCACTCTCAACTTTTGATTTCCTAAATGATAGAAACAATATTGTTTCTAAGGTAGAGAACAATATAATTTCTGTGTCAGAGATACCCCACCCAGAGCTAGAGTTTCGAACACTCCCACAGTCAGAAGACAAACGGTATAGTAATTAACTTTCTCTATATATTTTAAGAGTTCATGGATTTGAAGAAATATTAAGTAGTCACTACTGTGTAAACAACTTAACCACGACTGAGTATTAAGACTGATTACAATGAAATCTTTCATCTTTTAACTCTTCAGAATACAGCCAAGATTCCAGTTCAGTCTTCTGGACTTCAGGTGTGTTGCTGTACTTGGCAGGGGTCACTTTGGAAAGGTAATCCTACATTGAGAAATGGTATGTCTATGTTGTTGCTTTGAACTGATGTGGTGAAGTTAATATTTGACTTTCAATCCATACAAAAATGTAGGTTCTTCTTTCCGAGTACAAAGTCACTGGTGAAATGTTTGCTATCAAAGCCTTGAAGAAAGGGGATATTGTGGCCCGTGATGAGGTAGACAGGTAAGATTCTAGGAACCGTATGTTGTCAGAATGTTTTCTGTAGCCTATGAATTTATTTTGTTAACTTCAGGACCTTGATTTTATTTCAATTGCAATCAGTGCACTACTGGTAGCCAACCAAGTTGAGAAGAAAAGCCATGCTCATGAGGTAGCTTCTAATGAACCAAATGAGCAATAGGAAAGCCAGTCGGCAACTGATTCTTCCATGCCCGTAGCAGTGTAGTGTCATCCTCTTGGCAGGAGAGACGGATGTTTAAGGTTGCATTTTTAACTTTGCGATTATAGATATGTCTTGCCTATAAGCAGATATTTCCCTGTTTCTTATCCATGTTCCTACTCATAGATTATAGCAGCAGGTTTGGATCAAATTTAGAAAGTAATATTTAATTTAAAGCAAGTCGCTTTTACGGAGCATCACTTTAGTTCCATACATAGTTTTTTAAAACTATAGCATTGGCAATGTTGTCAGATTCAATAGTAAATTTTGTCTACTTTAACTACTTTTGGAATTGCATTCATTGCTGGAGTGTAAAACCTAATTGTATTGTTTTGTTTCCACTCCTGTCTGCAGCCTTATGTGTGAAAAGAGAATTTTTGAGACTGTGAACAGTGTCAGACATCCGTTTTTGGTCAATCTCTTTGCCTGTTTTCAGACGAAAGATCATGTGTGTTTTGTAATGGAATATGCTCCTGGTGGGGATTTGATGATGCACATTCATGCTGATGTTTTCTCTGAACCCAGGGCTGTGTAAGTATTAACTGGTGCTTATACTCATAACACATGTTTATGTAAGTAACAATGCTGATCTGCGTAGAGTACCTGACTCCCTTTGGCTCCGTACTTAACACCATTTTAAATTTCTGAACGATGTTAGAAATGTTGAATGTAAATCCTTGCTGCAATATTGATTCCTACAATTTCAATAAATGCATTTTGATGTTTATCTTTTTGCCACTGGTTAACAACACTGAAAACAGAAATAATTATGACAGTAACCAAATCAGTGCCTCTTGTGTTAATACTATTTTCCTGCTGATTTGTTAGAATGGCATGAGCTGTTTTCTTACCAACTTGTGTCCTTTAATCACAATGAAAACAGATAAAGTGTGATTTATTTTTGTTGGTGTCTCTGGGACTTTTAATGGGGCAAATATTTGTCATGTTTACTTAGAAAGTGACTGTACTTCAAAAATAATTAAAAGCCTGAACAGTTAATAAATTTAGGAGTGTTAAATGAGTTGTGTTTACAACTTTAGTTTTTAGTCTGCTTCTACATGAAGTCTGAGAATTATTATTAGCTTGCTTCTATGATACTTTAGAGTTCTGGATTTCTGTGTTTTAAATTCATTTATAACACTGTGGTCTTGCCTACATTAAAGAGATCATATTGTTCAAGAAATTACCACCATTTCTAGCTGCACAACTAGGGAAGAGCAGCATATAGTGAGACTCACACCCTGTGAAAGAACATTTATGTCTTTCGCAGGAAATGTTCTTTCACAGCGCATTCTTCTTGCCTTGAGGAATTCCAAAGGTGTGTGTTTTCTTTACAACTAAGTAATTGTTTGCAAATAATCCAATTTTATAATGTTTTGCAAGATACGTGCTATTTGCCTGGTTTTTTTTGGTTAATATCACCTTTCTGGTTAAATGATGCTGTATTTAATGTGTCATTGACTTAATGTGCCAAGGCTCAGAAATTCATTATCTCAGCCTGACCATTTGGGACAAGGGAGGAACTGGAAGACTAAGCAGTTCTAGTTACCCTGTCATAAGGGAAAAATTGGCTTTGGAGGGGAGTGCAGCATGGATCTAAAAGAATGATAACTTTGTGCGCCCGGGAAAATTTCAAGGAAGAATAATGTAAACTAAGGGGCTGTATTCCCTGAAATTCAGAAGTTATATTTGGTTAGAATTTTCACAATATTACAGGAAGGAGATGGAGCAAGTGAAGAGAAACACTTCTGCCTGCCTTGCAGGATTGAAATTAGGAAACACTTCAACAGTCAGAGCGATGGAACTTTTGAACCCGTTTCTAGAAACGGCAAATGATACTCGGCAAAGTGATTTAAAATCTGAGGTTGGTTAACATAACCATTAACACAGTTGATCAAGTTATGAGCAAAAGTTGATATTTAGATTTAGGTTGTAGATTGGCTTTGATCCCGTTGTGAGACAGTGCTGACTTTGGGTAAATGGCCGCTTGTTTCTCTGTAAATAGATTCTAGTTTGTCTCTTGCAATTTCCTTGCAGACTGTGGTCTGGTTGAAACCTTGAAACTTGGAGCCTGAGGAGACTAGATAGCTAGTCTGCTGCATTAGCAGAGCTGGTGGGAGGCAAGAGAAAATACCTCAAAGTTATACATTTTTCACTTTCCACAGGTGATATGCTAAGTAAAAAATACAATTATAATTTCAGCTTTTTAATATTAATCAACTTAATTTCTGTGTGACAGGTTTTATGCTGCTTGTGTGGTTCTTGGTTTGCAGTATTTGCACGAACACAAGATAGTTTATAGGTATGTATCTGTTCACTAATGGTCTGCTTTTAAATTTCATTTCTGCTAAAAGAATAGTGACATCATGTATTGGCACCAATTATGGTGTGATGCACACTACAACAATTAATTGCTCACTTGCAGCAATGTTATTGAATCACCTGCTAATCATTGAAAGGGACACTATGACTGCAGGCTGTACTTGTGGAGTATGCAAATGTTAATATTCATGGAGTGTACAAGGAAATGCTTTTTTAAAAAAAAAGCTCTTTCTTCCTGGATGAGGCTTTGTAAAGTTTTAACAGCTAAACAATATACTAAAAGAGCTGTATAGTTAAGAGGCCCAACATGTCTGAGAAGGAAACTCTTGAAGCAAATCATATGTAAGGTTACCAAAATTACCACCTGTTAATGCACAGTTGCCACATGCATTAACTTCTGAAATCAGTTTAAAAACTTAGAAAGGATATTCAAAGAGGATTGAAAGAATAGTGTCACCTGGAGGAGATTGGATGATATCTTTTGAATTAGTTTTAAGATTGCTGGCTAATAAATTCGTTCTCATCTAATTTCAAATATAAATTACTCACTCATTTGCCCCTCGCCGCCCCCTCTGCAACTCCTACCCCCAGAACGTGGAGGAGCAATGATCGGATTTGGAAGTTTTCAAAATACTAATTTGCTTTGATACAATAGATGAGGAGGAACTGTTTCCAGTGACTCTGGTATAACACAAAATGACTTTTCCTGAAGCAGGTTCTAAACAGGAGCATTCAAAAAAATAATTGTATGAATGCTTCATTACAAATTGGTTTGGGGATTGGATGGGACAAATTGGTTAGCCATGTCACACAGCTGGTATAGGTGTGATAATAGGAACTGCAGATGCTGGACAATCTGAGATAACAAGTTGTGGAGCTGGATGAACACAGCAGGCCACGCAGCATCTTAGGAGCAGGAAAGCTGACGTTTCGGGCCTGGACCTTTCTTCAGAAATGGGGGAGGGGAAGAGGGTTCCGAAATGAATAGGGAGAGAGGGGAGTTGGATCGAAGATGGATAGAGGAGAAGATAGGTGAAGAGGAGACAGACCGGTCAGAGAGGTGGGGGATGGATCCTCTAAAGTTGAGTGTAGGTAGGGAGGGGAAAGGTCAGTCCAGGGAGGATGGACAAGTCAAGGTGGTGGGAAGAGGTTAGTAGGTAGGAATTGGGGGTGCGGCTTGAGGTTGGAGGAAGGGATGAGCTGGTGAGGGAGGAGGTATGGGGGCAGATGTAGCGCTTCCTGCGGTTGCAAGGGAAGGTGGTGGGGCTGGAGGGGATCCTCCTGCAAAAGTGCCATCCCCTGTTCCCAATTCCTTTTGCCTCCACCACATCTGCTGCCACGATAGTCCACTCACGTACATCTGATGTTCTCATTTTTCAAGGACCGCACCCCACACCCCCCAACAGTGGTCAAGAACGCCCTCGACTGAGTTTCCCGCAATTCCCGCAACTCATCCCTCCGTGTCCCTGCAATAACAACAACCAAAAATGAATCCCCCTCCGTCCTCTCATACCACCCCACCAAGCTCTGAATCTGACGCATCATCCTCCGACACTACCGACCCCACCACATTTTTCCCTCCCCGCCCGTGTCTGCTTTCTGGAGGGACCACTCTCTGTGACTCCCTCATCTGCTCCACACTTCCCTCCAACCCCACCACACCCAGCACTTTTCCCTGCAACCGCAGGAAGTGCTGCACCTACCCCCACACCTCCTCCCTCACGCCCATCCCAGGCCTCAAGAAGACTTTCCACATCAAGCAGAGGTTCATGTGCACATCTGATGTGGTATACTGCATCTGCTGTACCAGTTGTGGCGGCCTCTACATCGGGGAAACCAAGCAGAGGCCTGGGGACCGCTTTGCAGAACACCTACGCTCGGTTCGCAATAAACAACTGCACCTCGCAGTCATGAACCATTTCCACTCCCCCTCCCTTGCTCAGACGACATGGCCATCCTGGGCCTCCTGCAGTACCACCTGATGATGCCACCTGAAGTTTGCAGGAACAGCAACTCATATTCCGCTTGAGAACCCTGCAGCCCAATGGTATCAATGTGGATTTCACTCTCCCCTCCCCCCACTGCATCCCAAAACCAGCCCAGCTCGTCTCCACCTCCCTAACCTGTTCTTCCTCTCACCTAACCCCTCCTCCCACTTCAAGCCACACCTCCATTTCCTACTTACTAACCTCATCCTGCCCCCTTGACCTCTCCATCCTGCCCAGACTGACCTATCCCCTCCCCACCTATACTCTCTTCTCCACCTATCTTCTCCTCTATCCATCTTCAGTCCGTCTCCCCCCACTGGTAAAAGACACACTGTTCACCATGAAGTCAAGATTATCTGCAAGCTTTGCCATGCCTAAAGGATATTGGGATGCAGTGGGGGATGGGGATATTTTGAAGTTTACAACTGCACCTCCCAGTCGCGAACCATTTTAACTCCCCCCTCCCCCCTCCCCATTCCTTAGATGACATGTCCATCATGGGCCTTGTGCAGTGCCACAAGGATGCCCCCTGAAGGTTGCAGGCGCAGCAACTCCTATTTTGCATGGCAACCCTGCAGCCCAATGGTATCAATGTGGATTTCACAAGCTTCAAAATCTCCCCTCCCCCCACTGCATCCCAAAACCAGCCCAGCTTGTCCCTACCTCCTTAACCTGTTCTTCCTCTCACCTATCCCCCCCTCTCACCTCAAGCTGCACCTCCATTCCCTACCTCCTAACCTCATCCTGCCCCCTTGACCTGCCTGTCCTCCCTGGACTGACTATCTCCTCCCTAGCTCCCCATCTACACTCACCTCTACTGGCTCCATCACCATCTCTTTAACTTGCCTGTCTCCTCTATCCTCGATCAGCCTTTCCATCTCCCTATTTATTTCAGAACCCTCTTTCCCCCTCCCCCATTTCTGATGAAGGGTCTAGGCCCGAAACATCAGCTTTTGTGCTCCTAGGATGCTGCTTGGCCTGCTGTGTTCATCCAGCTGCACACCTTGGTAGCTGGTACAGTCCCACTGAAAGAGTGGTTGCCTTCCGTGCTGTACTCTCCAATGGTTCTATGACATTTGAAGAGAAGTACAGCACAGGAACAGATCCTTCAGCTCTCCAAGCCTATGCCGATCATTGTGCCTTAATTAATCTAACAAAAACAAACCCCCTGCTCTAATTCAGTCTGTAACCCTCAGTTCCATCTCTATTCATGTAATCATCCAGAGGCCTCTTAAATGTCGCCAACATGTCTGCTTCAACCACCCATTCTGGCTGTGTATTCCAGACTCCTACCACTCAGTGACAAACTCTGTTGCACATCTCCCTTAAACTTTCACACTCTCTGGCCTTGAGCCTGTGCTACCTTGTAATTGAAAATGCAACCCTGGGGAAAATCCTCTGACTATCCACCCTGTCTATTTTGTGGACCTCCTATCAGGTCTCCTCTCAGCTGCTGTCTTTCCAGTGAAAACAGTCCTGGTTAGTTTTTTTAATATAACCTTTCCTCATAGCTGGTGCCCTTGAGACCAGGTGACATTGTGGTAAACCTTTTTCTGCACTCTCTCCAAAGCTTCCATGCCCCTCTGGTAGTATGACAATCAAAACTGCACACAGTACTCCAGATATGGCCTAACACGGGTTTTCTGTAGCTGCAACATGGCTTGTCAACTCTTAGATTCCATGTCCCAGTCAATGAAGTCGAGCATTCGATGTGTCTTCTCCATCACCTTGGCCACCTGTGTTGCCATATTTGGGGAACTATGGACCTGCATGCTCAGATCCATCTGTATGTTAATTTAGTCCTGGATATCGTCCTTCAAGGCTGTGCGGTGGTGAGTATGGGCCTGAATGGCGTTACTGTGTCTCCAGTTACTGCTAGCTAAGATTTATACTCCCAAGTACAGCATAATAAAATTGCAGCCTTTGTATCTTGCTCTCAATAACCTTGATGGTTATGATTAGAAATGGA
The DNA here is from genome assembly GCF_030684315.1 of Stegostoma tigrinum. Lineage (NCBI taxonomy): Eukaryota > Metazoa > Chordata > Chondrichthyes > Orectolobiformes > Stegostomatidae > Stegostoma > Stegostoma tigrinum. Next base: position 89,437,582 of record NC_081361.1, on the reverse strand, counting down.
TTAGAGTAATTGGTCCCTATATAGTTTGGAACTGTACATGAGTTGATTATGATATTCTTCTTCCAGGGATTTAAAGCTAGATAACCTGTTGCTGGATAGTGATGGCTACGTCAAGATTGCTGACTTTGGCCTTTGTAAGGAGGGTAGGTGTTGAAATTCTCAGTGTTCACTAGAAAATCCTAATTGCTTGTACATGTATTGTCCTGTTATTCTGTCTGAATTCTAGCACAGTTATTGCTATAGACCAACAGTGAGATGCCTTCCGTTTACAATCGACATACTGAAAGCCGTTTAAAGCTTGTCTAGCTGTCAACTCATGTGAATCCACTTCCCACATTATTCATTTTATCATATGCCATTAAAGGCTGCATCACTTTAAATTTTCTTATTTAAATTCAAGATTAAAATTGGCTAATCTCCCGATTACTTATTTCAGGTATGGGTTTTGGAGATCGAACAAGCACATTTTGCGGCACCCCTGAATTTCTTGCTCCGGAAGTACTGACGGAAACCTCGTACACAAGGGCAGTGGATTGGTGGGGACTTGGTGTCCTTATCTATGAAATGTTGGTTGGTGAGGTGAGTATGAGACAACGGAGTGACTCTTGTATTATTTGTACCAAATTAAAACAATAAAAATCAATTTTTTTTCTTCTTGTCAGTCACCATTTCCTGGGGATGATGAAGAAGAAGTGTTTGATAGCATCGTAAACGATGAAGTACGATATCCAAGATTCTTATCTACAGATTCTATCTCCATCATGAGAAGGGTATGTCTCAAGCAAAAGTTAAGTTTGTTTTACCAATTTGTCTGCTTTGTAGCTCAGTCAAATGCATTCAGTTCTAGCCCCACTTCCCTTTAGATTGCAGGGGCTGTATTCTTAAATTATTTCATCCTTGAATTTGCCTTTTTCGACATTTATATTTCTCGAATGTGGGCTAATCAAATTGAATGGGAAGTAAAATTAGCGTTACTTTGTAATCATACCTATGCATAAAGAAACTGGGGGCTCTTATAGTGCTGTGACAATGTCCCTGCCATGAGCCAGGAAGTCCATGTTCAAGTCCTGTCTGCTTCAGAGATATGTAACAATGTCTCATATTAGAACATATCCAAAATAAGAGAGGAATATTTAAAGATGCGTTTATTGAATTTCATTCATATATAAAGTTTTCAGCGTCAAGAGTGCAGATGAAGGCCATTTAGTCTGTCAGGTCTGCATTCATCCTCCAAAAAGCATCTCACCCAGAATTGAAGCCTAGCAATGTGAAGCAGCAATGCTAACCATAAGCCACCATGCTGCCCCTACCAATTTCTTTGATACTTGTATTTAGCTTAGTTGTAACTTGACTGCACAATTCAATTACTCACTTATAAATCCATTCATGTTTTGCAGATGTAATTTACATTTCCATCATGCTTCTGAAATATATAATTGTATATTCAGCCAAGTAGTGTGAATTGATGGTTTTCGGGGCGCAACATTTGATGTTTTGAATTGATACTGCCCTTAAATTTGTTGTTGTGAAATGTCAGCCTGCATTTGATTTGTCAGACATGAGATCTTTCCTGTATTTTAGTAAATCTTTGCAGTTGGTCAGTCAACACTTTTTTAATGTCAGGAAAGTTTACTCTAGGCAAAAAAAAATTGTACCCGACCTTAAGATATTGTCTTGAGCCAAACTACCCTTTCTGAAGTTGTGATTGTTGCTATACCTGTGTAAAATTAGTGCATTATGTGGTATAGGTGTTTCCCTCTGATCCTCGGTAAATAGCTTCTAAAACAATAGCTCCTTTTAACCAATTAATTAACTGCATCCTGGCCTTGCTACTAAAGGCATGTGGTGTACTAACTAAAGCGGAGTTTATTAATGCAGCTTTTCAGAAGAGTGGTAGGGCTGAACCATTATTGAAGAGTGATTCCTCAAGAAGATGCAGAATATTATCTACTCCCATAAATGTGCCCCCATCAGGAGAGAGAGCCTGAAGTATTATTTTTGAGGTTACCAGGATTCCTGCAGTTTCGAGATACTTGTACAGGGATCGTTGTACTAGTGGATTCAAGGAAAGTATTCCTTCACTGTGGAGAAACTGAAAGATATTTTGCATATCATCTTATGTACCTATTTGATGCAAATAAATTGAGTTGTACATTCAAACCTAGGGAGCTCGGGGTTTTAATATTAACAAATCTAAAACTATTTGTGTAGCAGGGCCCGTGAAATACTTTGAATCATGTAAACTTTCTTGCCATGAGTTTTTGCTTTAAAAACAGTTTTGTATATGCAAGGATGGTTCACTCCTGTTAACGACTTCAAATTTGTAATGTAATGGCAACTAAGAGGCAGCAGAGTGCAATCAGTAAAATATGTAAAATATGAATTCATCTGTGTTGAATAGGGACCATTTGGACCATGGAATGTTGAATCTCATTTGGTTGTAATTTGCAAATGTAAATGTGTTACTTCTATATGTGCACCATTGTAGATGCTTTGCAAAGGATACAGATAAACATTAATTAGCATTACTGTTGTTACTGCTAGCTCCTGAGGAGGAATCCAGAACGACGCCTGGGAGCAAGTGAAAGGGATGCAGAAGATGTAAAGAAACAATCATTCTTTAGAGTAGGTGTTCATGTTTTAATTATTTTTGGAGGGTGGCTAGGGTATCTGTCAAATGTGAACAAAGCCAATGGTTCAGATGATTGATATTTTTTTATGCAACTTTCACAAATTAATTCTAATAGTAGCAAATATTGTTTAAAAAAGGTATGTGGGGAAGAGCTCTTCTTTATTACATTATGAGTGAGAAGGGAAGAGTTTTTTAAAAACAAAACATTAAAAAACTGCGGCTGTTGTAAATCAAACAAAAAACAAGTTGCTGGAAGAACTGCGCAGGTGTGGCAGCACCTGTGGAGAGAAATCGGTTACTGTTTATGGTCAAGTGACCCTTCCTCAGCTGGGGAGGGTCACTTAACCTGAAACATTAACACTGATTTCTCTCCACCGATTCTGCCACACCTGAGCTTTTCAAGCGACTTCTGTTTGTGTATATGGGAGGAGGCTGTCTGGTCACAACATGAATTTTTTAACCCTGTTCCTGATATGGCCAATTATCAGCTTTGTCTACATTGACTAAAAATAAAAAGATACATCAACCAAGTTTCTTTAACAAACGCAACATTTTTGGTTTATTATAACAAAACGCATTCAATGATACAAAAATGGTTAACACACTTAGTTTATAATACAAATTCATGTTGGAACCCTTCTAAGCAACCCAAAACGCACACCCCTGTACAGGGAAGAAAGTGGATTTCTGTCCGCAGAGATTCAACTTAGAGGGGTGGTTAATTTTGGCTAAATCTTAAATCTTGAAGGTCACGAATGTGGATTTTCAGACAACTGTCAGTCTAACATTCTGGTGCACTAAGACAAATGTCCACAAAAACAAGTTGATTTTCTGGGTTTTTAGCTGATGCATCTTGCTCAGGAAGCATTGTGTTGAGAATTCTTCTGTGCCCTCTACAGGACAGATTGGAACATTGCTCCAGGCACCACAGTGAGCCCATAACAAGATATTTTTGAGGAAACAGGAGAATTTAGCTGGCCAGCTCTTCCCAGGCCGGCCACCAACTGAAAATTCTGAATGTTCTCCAAAGGAGAAGTTGCAGCCTGATGGCCATATATGATAGCTCTGCAGTAAACAAGAAGTTATTGCAAGATATGAAACAACTGCAAAATTCATTGTTTTAAGAAAATGTTCCACTGCCCTTTCATTTGAGGTTTTTTGTTAGTAAGTTCAGTTAGAGTACCTGTATCTACAGTCTACTAAACTCAAGCCCACAGATGTGGAGTATGATTTTTTTAATAAAAATCGTAACTCACCAAACAGTTAAAATAGAAGCCAACCCTTGTAGAGGAAACCAAATAGCTTTGGTAAGAATAAATGACGTTTGTGTCATGGGTACCCTAGTAAGCCTTAAAATCTCAGTGACCCAGAAAGTTTTCCTCCCATTTGTATCCTGAAGGCAAATTGGAATGAAATTTTAAACAGCAAAAGATAAAGACTTCAGGCTTTAGGTAAACTATATAAAAGATGCTTATGCTGAAGTTTCATTGTCATTGCCACACAGCTATAGCTCTGAAGTGATTCTGGAGCTCAGCCTGTGGCTCCTGTGCTTTGGTATTTTCATGGTCTTAAGGGAAGCTGTGTTTTCACATTTAATTACTGAAACAGAATCACTGTGGATGGGAAATTTCATCAGACTCTGGACATTGGTTAAGATGAAGCGGTCAAGAATTATCAGTCCCACAACTGACAGGCTCAAAGCTGGGTAGACTTGTGACCTTTTTTAAAACTCGGTGCAGTCTTGTGGCATATATCAATTATATTATGAGACCTGTCTGTTAACTGTAAAATTTGCTTGACTTTAATACCCTCCCTTTTTTTTTAAACAGGTTGTTGATTGGATTGCGTTGTTAGCAAAGAAGGTAAAGCCCCCATTCCAGCCCATAATTCAAGACCGAGAAGATGTCAGTAACTTTGACGAAGAGTTTACCTCAGAGGCACCAGTTCTTACACCACCACGAGAACCAAGGGTTCTGGTCGATGCGGAACAAGGAATGTTCAAGGAGTTTGATTACATAGCAGATTGGTGTTAAATGCAACAAGAACATTTTTATGGTGTAGAAACTGTGAATTTATAGCTGACTGTAGCTTACAGCAATGCCCTCTTTGGGACAAATGATGGATACTTTCCAGCCTCTTACTGCAGTCTGTGCCATCTGTAGTCCTCCAAATTCATTCATGCAATTGAAGCTCCCTGAAAGAACAACAGCACAGTGAGAAGTGGCAACTTTGAATCATTCACCTCCAAGACCATTGGGAAAGCTTTTGTTTTGTCCTGTATTTGTATTGTTGATTTCTTCGGCAGTGCGCAATCAGGCCAATGCCAAGAAATCCCAGTGTAAATTTGCACTGTTAGTTCTTGGCAAATGCGCTATAGAAACTCATCGTACTATAGCCTGCTCACTTTATAAATGTGGTGATTATTGCCTTAATTAGGAGAGGGTGTTGTTAGAATCATTCCTTTGGCTGAATTGAGAACTATTTTCTCTCTGCCACATTACCACTTCAGTTGGTGGTGCTATCAGCTGATGACACTACAGTATGGTCTCACCTAGCATAAGGCAGCTACTGTCTTGACTGCTGATAATAAAAGTAATTACTGTGTTTGGCCAAACAATGTGCATTTTAAACAAACTGATCACCCTGCACGTTATTTGGTCCCAGATAATGATTTTAAAAGCTAGTTTGATGCCTTACCTTAATGTTGTAAATTTTCATTGTATTTATTGTGTAGAATTGCAATATGCCTTGACATTGAGAGAGCACTAAGTGCTTCCAGGCAGTTTTTTTTTGCAGGTACTGAAAGCCTACCAAAGCCACTTGCCAAACAGTGATGTCACCTCCCTGCTCCTGGAAATTGTATGTAAAACGGTGGGCACAGCCTATTCAATTCACAAAGAGAAGAAAGTCAGTTATTTTTTTAATGTTTTGTCTGTAAGTTTTGGGTCTCTATGTTTGAAGAACTAGCTATTGATGAGATTGTGCTGTTTCTCTCTCTCACTTCTGAAATTTCCATAACCAAAATTATTACTTATGATATACCATGATCAAAGAACACAGGAATTTATAGTTTGTATACTGTTTAGTCAGTGGGTCATTTCTTCTTATCTGCTGTACATGACAACAGTAAGCTCAGCTTCTATGTTTTTATGGAAATGTATATGTGCTGTCAGTGTAAGTTTTGATATAGTATTTTAGTTTACATTCACACAATTTATAGTGTTCACATTTAATGCACGGTGACCATGTGAAAATGTGTTTTTAAAATGTAGCTGATCAGTATGATTTCTAACTGTTGGGCCATCTCTATGCATAGATCATGCTATGACTCGGCTATGCTCTACATACTGTTGATAATGGTTTGTATATTTTAAGTTTAAAGAAACCCCTTTTTATTTGCTAACCGCTGCAGGCTCCATGTCAAAAACTGCACAAATAACAACCATACAGTTCGAACATAAGCTACTGGTTCCCATGCTTCACTGCTTATCCTGTCCTTTATCTCACAAAGATGGCAATAGCAATAAATACTGCAATATTTGAAACAGCAAATGTACATTTTTATAAAGACCAGTACATGTAAATAAGCAGGGTTAATAAATGAAAGTTTTAAATAGTTTTTTTTAAAGTAAACAGCTAGAGAGGTCTGTTTCCAAAGTGTATAGAAAGAAGAAACTTTTTTTTAAAAAAAGAGAAAATTAAATCACTAATGTTAGAAGGCAGGGTGGAAGTACAGAGATAAGCTCAAAAGCACTAATTTTATCTCTGACGATTTTTAAACAAATGTTTTAATCTAATTTCAAATTGAGAATATTTTACATTGTACAATATATATTCATTATAAAGTGGCTGCTTAAGAACTTTTGTAAGAAAATACGAAGGCATGTGTTGGAATGGTACAATACTATGCATTTACGTGTGCCCAGCAGAGTATGTGGTTGAGAAACACTGAAGGGTTTTGCAGTCAGTACGTATAAATGCACAAAATTAAAACATTTTAAGTAGGGCATGTTTGTTCTATTGTCCTCTTTTCGTGTGTACCTGCAATGCAATTGTCTTTAAAATCAGTGTTTTTTTAAAAAATTATTACTCCTTTTTGGTCTGCTGTCGTCATGTAAAGTGGACATTACCCATTGGCTTTCCCAGTAGGAGGAGCCAACTCCGGCTCCCTTGCCAGTTAATTTCCAGTCTCCCTGTTGCCTAATCTCCCAAACACTCCTCAGCTGGACAGAACACATCTGCCCAAGCCTGAGGGTTGATTGTCATTGTCTTTGGAATTTTCTTGCTCAGAAAGCTCTGTCAATGAGCTTATTCAACGCTGAGGTCTGTTGATACTTTGGCACTGAGAGTGAAGCACAGTGGCCATAGGGAGGGAAAGCCAAGTCTGGATAGAAACTCAGTCTTAATGCGAAATATGACTGACTGCTTTTTCGTACATTCATAACTCGGTATCAAACCTGTGGAAGGTTAGAAGATTTCTTACAGCATTCTTGGTGTTACCCACAAACATTCAGAAGAGCTGTGTGATGTACTCATGCAACATGCTAGTATACGTATCGACATCTGAAAAGTTATATCTTGCAAGTTTTCTTTTCATTTTAACTGAAGAAAGCGTTCCTTAATTTCTTTTAATTTTTCAGAATCCAGAAAACTGCTATCATCAAATGCCTACACCAATCTGTGTTTACATTACGCTTACTAAACTGGAAAGTTTGCCTTGGCACTTAAATGTAATCTGACAAATCCACAGTTAGTCAAATGTTGTTATTAGTATAGCTGACTAAAGACTTCTGTAGAATTTGGCTTTTAGTAGATCCTTACAAGAAAGGGAAGCAAGATTTAGAGAAGTGATTTCGTGTCCTTTTAGGCCCACAGCCAAAGACACAGTTACCATTCGAATACCGAATGGATTTTACATTGATTCACAAAACTGAAGTAAGGCCATTCGTCCCAATTAGTCAATGCAGGTGTCTTTACTGCATGCAAACCAAATCCCACTCTACTTTGACCCAGGTCAATTACTATTACCCTCAACATGGATGTATTTTAAGGGGAAACTAGGTGTCTCTTACACTCGTGTGGTGTCAGGGTCCATGTTAATATCATTCTTTGGCTGAAAATGGTTTTCCTGAATTCATTATTTGATTTATTTGTGATCTGGTTTTGGACTCCTTTTCAAATGTAAACATCATTTCTGCAACTGACTTCTTCAACCCTTTTATAACCTTAAAGATCTTTATCAGCCAACCCTTCAGTCCTAGACTTAAGGATTTAGAGGAACTTGAGGGAAAGATTAGTGGTTTTCTGCTATAGGCTAATACTTGCATGACCGTAGCAGGTCACGAGCATTTTGGTGATGCGAAGTGCTATTCTTTCATCTGTGCAATTCAAATTCATGCAGCAAATGAAGGTGTGAACCTTCTAGCAAATTATTGACCCAATTTTACTCAGATTCATGAATGTTCAAATAAACAATCTTTGTTTGCATAACATAAGACCACAGGATGTCACAGTAGCCTTTTGGCCAGTGCAGGCTGTTATGCCATTCACTGGGGTCATTGCTGATCTGATAATCTTCTTTCTTCCTCTTGCCTTTTTCCCCCATTACCATTTATTTGCCTACTGATTTTTAAAAAGAAGTCTTGACAGGTCTGTGGTGAAGAATTCCATCGGTGCACTACCCTCTGAAAGAAAAAATTCCTCCTCATCTTGCTTTAATGGGCAACCCCTTACTGAGAGCCCAGCTTTGTGTCCTTGATTCCCCTACAACTTTGCTCCCCAAAGAGAAATGATTTCTCCATATCTACCCAATCAAGCCTCCTAAAGAACCTTGTATGATTCAAAAAGCTCATTCTTCATTCTTCTAAACTCCAATGAATGCAGGACCAATCTACCCAACTCCTCGTAACTGTTTCTCCAGCAATTTTCCACACAGATTCTACTCACTACAGGTTGCCATCCTGAAAATGCCCTTTTTATCCCAAGGCTTGTCAATTACTTAATGAATTCGCGATACTTAACTAATCCTCTATCCGTGATAAATTACCCCCAATGAGCCATACCATTCCAAGTGAATTTTGGAAACATAATATATTATATCTACTTGTTTCCTTTATTTATCCTACCTGTTACTATCAAAGAATTGTAATGAACTTGTCAGGTATCATTTCACTTCATGAAGCTGTGCTGACTTTGCTGTGTTTATTGTGTATGTCTAAATGCTCTGCTGAGTAATTTTCTCAATGCCACGTATTAAACTATCTGGCCTTTTTGTCTCCCTCACTTTTTGAATACATTTGGTTCTGATATAACACGTGTTTCTTTAACATGAACTGGCTGTAGTGCAACTGAAGAATCTAGACTTTGTAGAAACCAAGCTTTCCTTACCTGTATTAGCTATAACACGATTTCAGCCCTATTAGTTCATATGGCGCCACTGTTAGGTGATTTTCTTATAACATAAGATCACATGAGAACCAGACTAAGTATATTGTGTTGATGATTTCCCTGGGACTGTCCAAAATCTAAGGATTCTTTGAAAATTATTACTACTGCATCCACTATCTCTGTAGCTATTTCCTTTTAAGACCCTATGATGCAACCCATCAAACCCAAGAAACTCCTCCTTTAGCTCCATTAATTTCCCTAATACCATTTCTCCAGTGATAGGATTTTACTTACTCCTGTGCTGTCGTCTTCTGTAGTTTCTTCTTTCTTTAAAGAATCGTAAAGTCCCCACAGTGCGTCTGGAGGCCATTTGGTCCATTGTGTCTACGCTGACCCTTGAAAGAGCATTCCAACCAAGCCCCACCCTATTCCCGTAGTTCCGCAGAGGTCCCAGACAAATTAAGCAAATCACTTGTTTTCTTTCATTTTGCTAACCTTTTAGTACTAAGATTTAAGTTCTGCCAGTTTGTCTGAAACGGATGCACAGAATTGTTTGGTGGCTGGGGATGGGGATGAAAACATACTGGCATCTGTTAGTCAGAATTTTCGATGCGATCCATCAATCTGAAATTATTGAACTGATTCCTCAATGTGTCCAGTACTGTGTCTACGGTTCTCTTGGGTTGTCCTATATTGAATGAAATCATTAATCCTTCAAGTGAGAGTCAGGTCAAGTAGTGTAAATAGAAAAAGGAAAACAAAACTGGTTGAAGAAAAGTGATAAGAATAAAATGACAGCACATAACAAGAGTAGTCATAACAGATGCAAAACGCCATGTTTCTCTATCTACAGATGCTGCCAAACCTGCTTTTCTCCAACATTGTGTGCTGTATGAGAATAGAATGCGTAAAAGGGAATCCAAAAATCTTCTACAAGCACGTACACAGTAAGCAGGTTGTAAGAGTGGACTGGGTCCTTTAGAGGGAAAGAGGATGCATACTTACTTGTACAGGGCAAGGATGGATTACAACACACTCTAATTCCAAAGAAAGTGGACGTTGACAAAATATTACTGTAAACTGAGACATTTTTTAATCACTCATGGGATGTGGGCATTGCTGGCCAGGACAGCACTTGTAACCTAATCCTGTTTGCCCTTGGAAAAAGTGCTAGTGAGCTATTGTCTTAAAATATTGTAGCCTTGTTTAGTGTTGTGTACAGTTAACATTAAGGAAGGAGTTCTGGCATTTTTTTCTATTCATTTGTGGGATGTTTGTGTCACTGGCTGGGCCAACCTTTCTTGCCCACACCTAGTTGCCCTGGAGAAGGCGGTGGTGAGCTGCCTCCTTGAACTGTTGCAGACCTCCTGCTGTGGGTTGACCCACAATGCTATTAGGGAGGGAATTCCAGGATTTTGACCCAGTGACAGTGAAGGAATGGCGATATATTTCCATGTCAGGATGGATGAGTGACTTGGAGGGAATTTGAAAGTGGTGGGCATTTCCTTATATCTGCTGCCCTTGTCCTTCTAGACGGAAGTGTATGTGGGTTTTGAAGGTGCTGTCTGAGGAACTTCGAATTTCTGCAGTGCATCTTGTAGATAGTACACACTGCTGCTACTGAGTGTCAACGGTGGATGGAGTGGATACTAATGGATGCATTACAGTATTGAGAGTTACTGTCAGCTGGGGAACCCGTTTCACTAGTTCACTTTTTTTTATTTGGAGAAACCTCCACCCAAGTTTATAACTTGGCAGAACTTTTAAGCATGACTTCTCTCTACCCAGTTGGACTAAATTCTATATGTAAGCATAAACAACATTTTTAATAGATAGGAAATGTTCAATCAAATAACCCCTAGGTCTACAGTTGTTCAGAGACCCTGGGATCTGAATAATTAATGTATCAAATTAAGAATTTTGTCTGCTTTTCTTACATTCTTTCCAAAGCTTCAATGTTGCCTGCATTGAGGGCAATTTTGTTTTAAAGCTGAAGTCTAACCAAGGAAGTGTACAAGGACATATTCTATATTTTTTTTTATAATGTATTGTTTTCTAATTACACCCAAGAATCTTGGTTGCTTCAGCTTAAGCTTCATGGCATTAGTTGCAGACTTTGAGGTTGAGAGCCTGACACACTAAAACGTCCAGATCTCTTTCACCACTACCTTTTTTACTTCCTGCTCTATTGGTGCTTGTATATTTAGTGTTAGACTTGCTCAAGCAAATAGCGCACTGACCCAATAGGCTGGCAACTGGATAGTTTTGAGCTGTGTGGACAGGACGCACCAATGCAGCTGAGTCTTGGCATGACGAAGGCACAAAATCTGTAAGCTCTGAAAAACTAGCTTAAAGTCAGAGAATTTGGAGGGTTCTTTCACTTAAGCTACTCAGAAAATCTACTGCAGCTCTTGGGTAAGCCATAACTCACCACTAAATTTTTAAAAAATTCTTCGAAACCTGTTAATGTTCAATCTAATACCACACCATCCCCCAATCCCTTTTTCTTACTCCCTTGCTATCCAAATGCTTTTAAGAACTTTAATTTTTGAAATTACGGCAGCTAGTGTTTCTTCCTTTAATGTTGATCTGCAACAATCGTTCTGAAGACTGGTTTCTCCCTGGTTTCCTTCAATGGATGTGCTCAGGACAGGCTGTGCTTGAAATCTCGATTGGAAAAATCGCCAATTTTGAAGAAGTTTGCTGTTTTCTGATTTGGTCTCTAACTGGTTCTACACTTCTGACGCCTGTTTATAATTTCATAAACGGTGGTCCATTCCTCTAGCGCACACACAGGGGTTTGCTTGTATTATGCAAGGTATTAATGCAGTTCCTGAGAGCTCCTTTTGGTTACACCATGAAAATCCTTCCACAGCCCAATAATGGTCGGCTTAGCTGAAAAACTTGCCACTGTGAACATGCTTGTCTATCTGGCTTTTCTATGAATTTAACCTGGTTAAAGCTGTACTGAGTCCTTTTTAAAACCATTTTGGATATGTCTCGTTTTGCTGTCTACATCGTACATTTTATTCATTAATAAGTGTATACATATGGGGGAGGCAATGGTCTAGTGGAATTAAGAGTCTAATGATGAGTATGATTGCCAGGAAAACCCCATCTGGTTCACTAATGTTGCGGTTGGTTTGCTCGTTAGTTCACAGACGTTTCAATGGGTAACATCAGCGCATCCTCCAATGAAGCGCCTGGTATTTTTCTTGCCTGGTATTTAAACTGTGGGGTCTGTTGGATTTGATTACCTCATTTCTGGTTTTCTTTTGCAATGGTGTTTGTTGATGGCCTTGGTGGGGTACCAGGCCTGTAGGAATTCCCATGTTCCATATTCTGCCATAATTCCATAGCCTCCCTCCCAGGCATGCCAACACGTTTCAGCTGAGGAATTGCAACAAAGACTAAAGCACCTCATCAGCAAGCCACCCCACCCAATCCATTCAGCCCAGGAGTTCCTCAAATACCTCAACGACATAAAAGTAGATAATGATGAGACCATGATGTCATTTGACGTTACCGCCTTTATTTACATTGGTTGACGTACCATCAGCAAAAGAAACGCTAGCAAGCCTATTAAAAGACCGAGACCTGAGTAAAACCATCTCCACAGACGACACGTTGAAACTACTAGATCTATGCCTCACGACCCACTTTACCTTTTTTAATGGCCAAATCTACAAACCAATCAACTGGACAGCCATGTGGTCACCTGTCTCTGGACTAATAGCAGCAGTGGTAATGCAGAAACATGACAGCGTAGACCTTCCACTGGTCAAACCCAAACTATGGATCCAATAAGTGGCCAACACTTATGTCATCATCAGACAAACCAAACCAGAGGGGAGACACCAACTAATAAACAGCACTCTCCCCAGCATCAAATTCATCAGGGAAAAAGAAAATGAACAGCTCCCGTTCCTGGATGTCATGGTAGAACGCAGGGCCAATGGGGAATCCCTGGCAAAGGTATGCAGAAAGACCACACACGCTGGCAAGTGTACTGAATTTTAACAGCAACCACCCTAACACCCACAAAGTTGCATGAAAACATTTAAATAAGTGACAACACACTGCAGCAACCCAGAACTATGCCAAAAAGAATAATATCTCCACCAAGTATTTAAGGACGACAGGTACCTGAAAAACTGGATCCAATGATCCTTATCTCGTGAACAACAACAGGAAGATACTGCACGCCCTAGCACGCTCATCATGCCACCATACATCAAGAACATAGCTGAACTGACCACAAGATTCTTATGACCGTTGGGCATCAAAGTAGCCCACAAACCCGTGTGGCCTAACTCAAACCAAAGACCCCTTACCCACAGATCCAACATAATATGCAAAATTTCATGCAAGGACTGTGACAAACATTACATTGGACAGTCAGGAAGAAAATTGGCCACGAGTATATGAACACCAACTAGCAACTTAAAGACACGACCAATATTTGCTCACCTCCATTCGCGTGGATAAGGAGAACGATCAGTTGGATTGGGGCAACACCAGGATTCTAGGACATGCCAAACAGAGGCAAGCACAGGATTCCTCAAGGCCTGGTTCGCCACCAAGAAGGCCATCAACAAACATCTAGAACTAGATATATACTACTGCGATGGAAAACCGGAAATGAGGTAATCAATTCTAATGGACCCCAAATTTTAAATACTTCACGGGAAAACACAACAGCACTTCATTGGAAACTGCACTGATGTTACCCAACAGGGTAATGGAATGTCTGCAAACTAACTAACAAACTAGCTCAGCTAGCAAACCAACTACAGTATCCACAACCCGAGCTACAAATCTACTCAAGAACCTTAGTCAATAATCTCCTTGGGGAAGGAGATCCATCATCCTTACTTGGTCTGGCCCACATATGGCAATACAGTTGACTCTGAACTGCCCTCAAGGCAATTAGGAATGGGCAATAAATGCTGCCTAGCCAGTGACGACACCATGCCATGATTAACTTTTTAAAAAACTAAGAAATAACTATTAGTTTTGCTCACTAAACATGCAAAATGCTTGACGATATTTCAGTGATGCAGTGTTTTCATGTTAGTCATCTTGAGCAAGAAGGAAAGAACCTAAATTCAAATTGCGCCCTTCACGTTACCTGGATATTCCAAGCACCTCATTAATCTACAGTTCAGGAATAGCAATTGCTTGGCTGTAAAATCAACTAGCTTTAGCTGAAAAGAATGTTAAAAGGCCTAGATTTATTTAGCATTTGCTATAAGTATAAGGTGTCTTGAAGTGCTTTATAACTAATGCACACTTTTGGGATTGCTATCATAATGTAAGAAACATGTTAGCCATTTTAAACTCAAACTCCTATAAACAGTATTGTGCTGATGATGACCAGATATTCTGGATTTGTTATCAATGTTGGGTTGAAGGATAAAACATCGGATCAAACATTAGGATTAATTTCCCGGCGTCTCTTTGAAATGGCGCCAAAGGATCTTTTACACCCGCCCAGGCAGGCAGCTGGGGCCTCTGTTTCTCTCTCTCATTCTAAATGCTGCACTCTAGACTGTGCAGCACACTTTCGGTCGAAATTAACACCAGTATCTGAGATGAAGCAGTTTAAAAATTCTGTTCTGAAGCCCTATATGCTTATGGTTCTGTTGGTTTAGTGAGTGGGAGTGAATTGTTGAGACTTACGAATCGGGAAAGCCCAAGCAAAATTCCCATAACAATGAATCATGGATTTGAAACTAGGAGTTGCGGAGCCTAAGGGGCCCATGAGTTCAGATTTCTGTATTTGTTGCAGTTAGGACTCTGTGTATACGTATGAGGAACGATGGTAATTCTATTTCCTTTTGGGAAGCTGACTTTTTAGGTCAATGGAGTGTTAAATATTGTCTGTATAATATACAGAAAAGCCTTTAGAGCATTTCTGCAAAAAGGAAAGAAGTTATTTGCTAATAGTCTTGTAACGATTGTTTCCAGAGTTTCAAAGCGTGCATTTATATTACTGTATAGATTTGGCATCTGTATTCAGTTTCCATCTTGCACCACCGCTGCATGTATAGCTGGAAGGACTCGCTGGCATGATTCCAAAGTAACACAGACCAAACCTCCTTTCTGAGGCTGTATTTATGATCTGACTAGTAAAGGCATGACAATTCTGCATTGATGTAGAATGTGAAGGTTGTAACTAAAAATCACTGGTGTACACCAGACCTGAGTGATCAGCGACAACCATTGCAAAATAGGATGCAGTCATTTTGCAAGTTATTTTTAAAAGGACAGCATACAACTGAGCTAAGCAAATTAAGTCTTGCCAAGTTGTTTTGTTTTGTGCTGTCGGGTAAGGCTGTTGGTGGTTCTGGTTGAAATGTTCAGAAATTGAAATTGATCTTTCTTCCCTTCCACTGAACTGCATCTTCACTCTTTTTTTTTCCCAACCCCCCCTCACCCCCAATTCCCCAAACTTCAAATTTTCAATCTTCCTCATCTTCTTGAGTTAAAAGTTGAAAGCATTTTGTTTCTTTTTCAATTCTAACAATATGTGGTATCAGATTAGTTAGTGCTTCCTTGGGGTAAGACGTTAGATGTCATTACACAAGTTGTCTTTGCAATTCTTGGATGACTTCCATCAAATTGGTAAAGCCTGTAGTTGTCAATTATTCACTTAGTCATACAATTGACTTTCCTGTGGCAGTGCTGGAGGTGAATCAGAACAGCATTACATTCTATAATGTACGATATGATGTGAGAACCAGGGTCTTATGGAATAAAATTTGTTTTAAAGCAGAATGGAAATTTTGGTGCTAGTTTGGGGTCCAAATTACATGACTTGAGCTGCCGGAGGAGGTGATAGCGACCGGTACAAGTACAACATTTAAAAGGCATCTGGATGAGTATGTGAATAAGAAGGGTTTGGATGGATATGGGCCAAATGCTGGCACATGGGACTAGATTAAGATATCTGGTCGGCATGGGTGAGTTGAATGAAAGGGTCTGTTCCTGTGCTGTACATCTCCAGGACTTTGTCTATGCCTTGATTGGAAAAATTAAAGAATTTTAATTTGTGTTCAAAATTAGATGGCTTAACTTTTTTTAAAAGTGCACATCCCATTGGAAACTAGGAAATATGTCAGGTAGGAGGAGATCGATAGCACAAAACTATGGAAGGTACCACGCACCACGTGACCTTGAGTGCTGCCCGATTTCAGAGCACTTGCAGTCTGACTGCACACAGTGTTCCCAGGGCTAATCTCTGTCCCTCTTCTGCCTGTCTTCCTGCTTTAGAACATAGAACATTACAGCACAGTACAGGCCCTTTGGCCCTCTGTTGTGCTGACCTGTCATACTGATCCGAAGCCCATCTAACCTACACTATTCCATGTACGTCTATATGCTTATCCAATGACGACTTAAATGTACCTAAAGTTGGCAAATCTACTACCGTTGCAGGCAAAGCGTTCCATTCCCTTTAAGTCTTGACTGCCCATATTTCAGCTTCTGTCAGAGAAGTCGATGCTGCTTGATGTTATTCTCTGTTGAAAACCTTCGGTGAAGGGTTGTCGTGTGCAGAGATATTTTTAGAGTGAGCTGATAGCAGTTGCCTCCAGTCAGAAGTTAGATTGGACTGCAGAGACTGTATCATTTCTGTATTGATGGAGAGTTACATGCTCGGGGATCCTGTAGTTTTGAATGAGATGTTAAACTATCAACACACTCTGGTAAATATAGATCTTGTAGTAATTCAAACAGCAGCAATATCCTAACCAGAATTTATAGTTCAGATAGTGTCACTCTCAACCGGAGATGATATTTCCTGTTTGCAAATTTGGCTGTAATGTTGAAAAAGCAGAACCATTAGTTCACTTAGCGGGGAAAAGAACAGCATTTTAACTGGTTATAAAGCACCTGGTATAGTGGCTTTGGTCACGAAAGGCCTTACAGAACTGTAACTAACATCTTTAAATGTTTAAATATGGAAAATATGACAGGGATCACAAAGTGACAAAGTATGGAATCGGACCCTTGGGTCCAACAAGTCTACACTGACACAGTCAGAGCATCCCACCCGACCCATCCCCCTAATCTACACATCCCTCAATGCAATGGACAATTTTGCATGGTGTGTTTTTGGATTGTGGGAGGAAACCCACGCGGATTTGAGGAGAGTGTGCAAACTCAGGTCACTGGTGCTGTGAGGCAGTAGTGCTAACCATTGAGCCACCGTGCTGCCTGGCATTTATGGAATTGGCTCAACTCCTTTTCTGGTAGTTACTCAAGGCAGGGAGGATGCTTGACATCAGGATACGGTCCATGACGTGATCCAGGTTGCTCAGCCTTTGTAACTGTTGAAGGGGAGGCTATTGATCTGCTGCTGCCACAGTTATGGTTGACCAGGAATTTGGCCAGTTCAGCCTGTTTGGTTGTATTATGAATGTATCATCTTTAGTCATCAAGTCCTGAAGTGCAACCTCATCCCAGAGACACATTAGTGACCATGCCAAAGCAGCCTGTTTGATTGGCACTCCATTCACATCCCTAATCATTGACTTTTCCTTTTATTTATACACTAGATATGGGCTTTGCTGGCTAGAACAGCAATTTATTGCCAATCCCTAATTGCCCAGAGGGCAGTTCAGAGTCAGTGATATATTATTGCTATGCAGTTAATCCCAGTATCCTAAGTAACGTTCCACAAAGCCAGTAGTGGAATTTGAATTCAATAGACTTTAATGGTTACCGTGAAACTAGTGTCAATTGTGAGGAAAAACCCATCTGCTTCATTGCCCCCGGGCAAATAGGGATGAGCAATAAATGCTGGCCTGGCCAGTGACATGCATATCTTATGAATGAATTGAAAAAGCATTCTTGTGTTTTACTGTCACTTATATACTCCTTTCCCCCCCCCCCCCCCCCACCCCGCTAATTCTTGTTTGCATATGTTAGGCCGGGGGGTGGTGTGTGATAGTGGTGGTGATTACAAGTGATTTAGAGTTTTCAAATGTTAAGTTTTTTTTAGTTTATTACAAGTAGTCATTAGTGATTAAGCATAGGAACTTGGTCCATGCTTTCCATCAACCTGGATCTAGAAAATCAGATAGTTTGGAAACTTTGCATGTTTCTCATTAAAAGCTTTTAACTTCTGTGACTTCTCTAAGAATAGTGGGGCTTGATTTCCAACGCACTACCTCCAGTGAGTCGTGACAATACCTCGAACATGGACAGCAGCACTTCAAGAAGACGGCTCACCATCACTGCCTTGAGGACGGATAATAGGTGTCAGTATGCCAGCAACATACTTATGAATAAATACGATCCCAAAAAAATTACTAATTGATTAACACTGAACCTGGAAATTGGAGTGAGTGGGCACAGAAAATAGGAAAACCATCAGGCACCACAGAATTTGATTTATTGTAATCTCTGCTTTAATCTTTGCTGAAGATAATGCGGCAAACTGCTAGAGATCACACTGGGTCAGGCACGGACGGAAAGCAAGCTAACATATCAAGTCTAGAATCATTTTGCTTTCTGTGGATGCTGCCTTGACCCACTGTGATCCCCAGCATTTTTTTTGTTTGTTTTCAGCTCAGATTCCAGCATCTGCAGTAATTTGCCCCTTTAAAAGCTAGGCAGTTGTGAATAGTAACAGTAAGTAGTTGAGGGTTGTTTAAAGAGTACAAGTAAACATAACTGAAGACTATGCATCTACAGAGGATGAGGACACTTGAGTTGCTGCACATCAATTGACAGGGAACTTTTGAAATCATACAACTGGCTTCCAAGAGAGGACTGTTTTGACAAATGGGTTTCCTCCCTTTTATTGCAGATATTGATGCATCAGTTCTTAACTGTATCTATCTATCTGTCTGTGTATCTGTCATTTCCTTTAAACATGGAAACAGGCCCTTTGGCGCAACAAGTCCACCAACCCCACCTTGGAGCATCCCACCCAGACCCATTCCCCTACAACCCACACACCCCTGAACGCTACAGGCAATTTAGCATGACCTATCCACCTAGCTTCCTCATTTTTGGACTGCGGGAGGAAATGAGCACCTGGAGGAAACCCACGCTGACACAGGGAGAATGTGCAAACTCCGCACAGACAGTTGCCTGAGGCTGGAATTGAACCCGGGTCCCTGGTGCTGTGAGGCTGCTGGGCTAACCACTGAGCCACTGTGCTGCCCACGGTTGAGTGTTTGCGTTTTTGTGATGTATTTATGTATTTTCAGGAACCATAATTAGATTGACTGACTGACTGACTATATTATGTATTTAAAATGTGATTATTCAGAACTAGATTGAGGAACAGAAAATGGATGTGACAGTGTATTTAAAAATCAATTATTAGGTTTTTTTGTGTTGAGGATGATGGAAGATCCTAAAGGTAAAGTTAAACAGGATAGGGCGATCAGTGTGAGAACTCTTGAGTGCAGAGTTAAACCCTGGCCAACTCGATGGGCTGAATTCCATCCTGATAGACCAAGATGAATAACCAAAGGCACCTTTCAAAAGTTGCTGAAGAGAAATGAATGTAATTGAAGTATCGTGTGTAAGATGGCAGAAGAATAGAATGCTCTTACTGAAGATCCCCCTGCTCCACGTCTTTTTCTTCTGTTGCCTCTGCGTTGGAGTTGGCAACAAATCCAGAGCAGTGAGCCCTGCGGCAGCATGGGAAAGCAGCCTCAGAGCATCACGCAGGCAGTGTGACCCAGGGGCCAGCGGAGAGAGTGGGAGAAGGCAGCCTGAGTGTGCAGGAGGGCGTGCAAGAGTCCTGAACCCCACTACAGCACAACTTCCCTTGTTGCTCGGTGCCGGTGAGGATCATTTCTGAAGAAGGGTCTAGGCCTGAAACGTCTGCCTTCCTGCCCCTGTGATGCTGCTTGGCCTGCTGTGTTCATCCAGCTCTACACCTTGTTATCTCAGGAACAGACTGGAGGCTGGATTTGGGCCCAGCGCCACATGCTATGCTGTTGTTATCAGGCTGTAATTTAAAATCTTCTCACCCTGTGGCAACTACCTCCCTGGGTAATGCTTTTGCTTTCTTTTAATCCTCTTTTGTATAACAGGTTTTTCTTTTACTCCCAAGATTTGTACCTACGATGGCACCATTAAAGGGAGTGACTGTAAAAACTTTTCACTGTACTCTCATTATTGTTACTTGTACTAATACAGAATAAAGAATATTCTATTAGTAAGAACCTCAGCAGCAGGGGGAACTTTTTGGAAAACTGAAGCATGAAGAAGATATTTATTCAGTAAACATCCCAGCATATTTGAAAAGAGGAGAGGCATCTTAAGAAGGAATCTTACAGCAACAGTAGAACTGAAAGGAGTCAGAAGCAGGATGGGTGTGGTAAGGTGTTGGTGCAACTGTTTAGTCCCTGACATGGTGGGTGGCCTAAAGCTCCATCTGGTGGTCTGGTTGGTTAACTGCTGAAACAGGGACTGATGCCTGTTATAACAGAACACAACAGGCCAAGCAGCATCTTAGGGGCAGAAACGCTGATGTTTCGAGCCTAGACCCTTCATCAGAGATCTTGGCCTGAAACATCAACCTTTCTGCTCCTCTGACGCTACTTGGCCTGCTGTGTGGAGCTGGATGAACACTTTGTTGTCTCGGATTCTCCAGCATCTGCAGTGCCTGTTAATTTCCTGTGAACAATTATATCAGATGCTCCACCTAGAGGCACGAAGAAAATGACAATAGTTAACTTATCAAAGAGATAGTAGGAACTGCAGATGCTGGAGAACCTGCAATAACAAGGTTATAACCTGTATGAACAGGTTATATGTTATAACAGGTTATAACAAGGTTATAACCTGGATGAACACAGCAGGCCAAGCAGCATCAGAGGAGCAGGAAAGCTGATGTTTTGGACCCAGCCCCTTTTTCAGAAATGGAGGAGAGGAAGGGGATTCTGAAATAAATACAGGAGAGGGGGAGGTCGATAGAAGATGGATAAAGGTGAAGATAGGTGGAGAGGAGACAGGCAGGTCAAAGAGGTGCGTATGGAGCCAGTAAAGGTGAGGAGGTAGGGAGGGGATAGATAGTCCAGGAAGGACGGACAGGTCAAGGAGGTGGGATGAGGTTAATAGGTAGGAGATGGGGGTAGGGCTTGAGGTGGGAGGAGGGGACATCTGGGAGGACAGGTTAGGGAGGTGGGGACAAGCTGGGCTGGTTTTGGGATGCGGTAGGGGGAGGGGAGATTTTGAAGTTTGTGAAATCCACATTGATACCATTGGGCTGCAGGGTTCCCAAGTGGAATATGAGCTGCTGTTCCATCTTTGGATGGCATCGTTGTGGCACTGCAGGAGGCCCAGGATGGACATGTCGTCTGAGGAATGGGAGGGGTAGTTGAAATGGTTTACGACTGGGAGGTGCAGTTGTTTATTGCAAACCCAGTGTAGGTGTTCTGCAAAGCGGTCCCCAAGCCTCCACTTGGTTTCCCTGATGTAGAAAAAGCCACACCGGGAATAGCGGACACAGTATACCCCATTAGCAGATGTGCAAGTGAACCTCTGTTTGATATGGAAGGTCGTCTTAGGTCCTGGGATTGGGGGCGGGCGGTGGTGTGGAGGTGTGGGCAGGTGTAGCACTTCCTGCCAGGTGTGGAGGGGCTAGAGGGGAGTGTGGTGTGGACAAGGGAGTCACAGAGACAGTGGTCCCTCTGGAAAGCAGATACGGTTGGGGAGGGAAAAATGTCTTTGGTGGTGGGGTTGGATTGCAGATGGCGGAAATGCCGGAGGATGACGCGTTGGATTTGGAGGTTGATGGGGTGGTACTTGAGGACGAGGGGTTTCTGTTTTGGTTGTTATTGCCGGGAGGGATGAGTTGTGGGGGACCTGTCGAGGGCATTTTTGACCACTGTGTAGGGGAAGTTGCGGTCCTTGAAAAATGAGGACATCTGAGATGTCTGGGAGTGGAATGCCTCATCTTGGGAGCATATGCGTTGGAGGCGAAGAAATCGGGAATGGGGATGGCATTTTTGCAGGAAGGTGGGTGAGAAGAGCTATTCTAGGTAGCTGCGGGAGTCAGTGGGCTTGAAATGGATATCGGTTTCCAGGTGGTTGCAAAGAAGGAAACAGGCGCCCAGGAAGGAGAGAGATATCGGAGATGGTCCAGGTGAACTTAAGGTTGGGTTAGAAGGTGTTGTGAAGTGTATGAACTGTTCGAGCTCTTCATGGGAGTATGAGGCGGCACCGATACAGTCATCAATGTAACGGAGGAAGAGGTGGGGTTTAGGTCCAGCATAACTTCGGAAGAGGGATTGTTCCACGTAACCTACAAAGAGGCAGGCATAGTTTGGGCTCATGTGGATACCCATGGCCACCCCCTTTGTTTGTAGGAAGTGGGAGGAATTGAAGGAGAAGTTGTTAAGGGTGAGGACAAATTCAGCTAAGCAGATGAAGGTATCAGTGGAGGTGGACTGGTGGGGCCTGCGGGACAGGAAGAAGTGGAGGGCCTTTAGGCTATCTGCATGGCGAATGCAGGTGTATAGGGACTGGTAAAGATGAAGTGTTTGGGACCAGGGAATTGGAAGTTTTGAAGGAGGTGGAGGGAATGGGTGGTGTCATGGAGTAGGAGACTTCTGAACCAAGGGGGAGAAAATGGAGTTGAGATAAGTGGAGATAAGTTTCGTGGAGCAGGAGCAGGTGGAGACAATGGGTTGACTAGGGCAGTTAGGTTTGTGGATTTTGGGAAGGAGATAGAAAGTGGGCGGTGCAGGATTGGGGAACGATGAGGTTAGAGGCTGTGGGTGGGAGGTCACCTAAAGTGATGAGGTTGTGGATGGGTTGGGAGATGATGTCTTGGTGGTGGGGCATTGGGTCATGATCCAGGAGGCAATAGGAGGAGGTGTCAGAGCTGGTGTCTGGCCTCGGCGATGTAAAGGTCAGTGCACAATACAACAACTGTGCCTCCCTTGTCTGTGGGTTTTGTAGTGAGTTTGGACCCTGCTGGGTCTTCATCATCACCACCCCCCGCCCCCCACTCCTGGCGACAGCAGCACCTCATATTTTGCTTGGGAACCCTGCAGCCCAATGGTATCAATGTGGACTTCACAAGCTTCAAAATCTCACTTCTCTCAAACACATCCCAAAACCAGACCAGCTTGTCCCTGTCCTTCCACCTCCAGCCCACCCCCATCTCCTCCCAACTAGCCTCATCCTGCTTCCTTGACCTGTCTGTCCTAACCGGACCAACCTCTCCCCTCTACTGGCTCCATCCCCACCTCTTAGACCTGTCTGTCTCCTATCCACCTATCTTCTCCCCTATCCATCTTCTATCCACCTCCCCCTCTCTCCCGATTTTATTTCAGAATTCCCTTCCCCTCCCCCATTTCTGAAGAAAGGTCTAGAACCGAAACGCAGGCTTTCCTGCTCCTCTGATGCTGTTTGGCCTGCTGTGTTCATCCAGCTCTACACCTTGTTAAAAGAGCTAATTTAGCTATTTTGGTGTTTCAAAGCGGCATGGGGGTATGGAATTCACGGGCAATGCAACTAAACCACTTTGCTAGAAATAGTAGTCTGCAGTTTGCCTGTTTTATTGCATTGATTAAGGAACATCAACCAATAGTGCTAACTCCTGTCATTAGCTAATGTAAAATTCATCATGATTATGGCTGAAAACCTGAAAAATTGATTAAAAATAGGCTTAGTTGTTGGATCCTGAGTAGCACATTCAGGGAGCCATCAGGCTGTCAATTTCACACAGCCATTTGGGATAAGTTTGCAGTGTGGTGACTGGCAAACATTAAAGGCAGGTAGGGCCTGAGGGATCTTGCCGTGAAACTGACACCTAAAAGTACAGCATAAATTGCATCCCTTCTCTTCTGACTTGCTTACGAACATGTTACCCTAAAATAAATGAAAATATGCCACTTTTTAAAAAAAAAGACAACTGTAGATTTTGCCTCTCTTGCTTGAACAATACCTGATTCAAAATCATCCCCATTTGAGGTCTCTGGTTTTTTATTTATTAAGCTCTTTTCCACCCTAATGTTCTGTGTCCTTTTTCCTTTTCAATCTGCTATCATAGAATCATACAATTCCTACATTGTGGAAGCAATCCTTGAATATTTAGCAATGTTTTCAGCTCGATGCCAGTCTTCAACAGAGGCTCCTTGGAAAAAACCAAAAGTCAGTACGAGTGCTTGAATTATTTTCATAGTCAGGATTTCCATTCCAAAGTACTTGACAGTTTCATTTAGGAACGATAATAATGATTTGTCCCTGGGTGCAACAGGGTACAGAATCAGAGTTATAACAGCACAGAGGACCATTGTGTATGTGCCATCTCACATATTCCTCCTCCCTGATCTATTCCCCAACATACTGTCCATTCTTCCTTTTCATTTCACAACTTAATTCCCTTTTGAATGCTTCAACTGACTCTACTGCCAGACTCTTGACTCTCACATGGATGATTTTATGTTTTTTTATTTTTACTGCTTGATTAGGTTTTTTTATTTTATGTTTTTTGGTTGTGAACCGAAATGGGGAAAGAACAGTTTTTGAAAACCATTGATTGCTAGAGGATTATCATGTTTCTTGGAATAAGTACCTGACTTTCATTGTAAGCACAGCTGCTGTTCAAGCAGTCAAAGATTCAGGTGAGCTGAAGCCAAGATTATATACAAATTAATATTCAGGGGCAAAAAGTGGTCTATGGACTAGTGACCACTTAGCATTGACAAAGGACAGCTGTCTGCCAACATTGATGTTTGGGCTTGTTCAGAAGGTAGGGAGAAGCTGATCTCCTAACTCAGTAACGTGCTGTTTCCTGCAGTAAAAACCTCAGTCTGAAGATAATGAGTTTACAGTATCCATCTTCTATCTGCCTCCCCCTCTCTCCCTATTTACTTCAGAAACCCCCTTCGCCTTCCCCCTTTCTGAAGAAGGATCTAGGCCTGAAACATCAGCTTTCCTGCAACTCTGCTGCTTGGCCTGCTGTGTTCATCCAGCTCTATACCTTGTTCTCTTACATTTCCCTATAGTAGTTTTTGTGTAGGCAGTAGCATTCTGATTAGCACAAGAAACATTTCTGTAGTTTTCTATGTCAAAAACGCCCTTTTTTAATTCCTGCCTGTGTGCACAATGGGGTGAGTTTTAACTAGTACAGTTTGATGTCAACAGTTCATAGTTGTTTCTCTCTAATCAGAGTCTTTTTTTGCTTAACGTGACAATGAGCATTGCTAGATGAGCTAGTTTTATTGCCTATCTCTAGCTGCCTTTGAAGGTGGCTATGAATTGCTGCCTTGAACCACTGTGGCCCGTGCTGTAGACAGGCCCACAATGCCCTCAAGGATGGAATTCTAGGGTTTTCACTGACCGTGAAGGAACAGTGATATATTTAGAAATCAAGACGATGAGTGAGTTGATGGGGTATTTGCAGATGATGGTTTTCCCATGTACCCGCTGCCCTCTTCTTTCAAGCCAATAGTAGTTTTATGTTTGGAAGGTGCTGTTCATACAGCTTAGTGGATTTTTAAAGTGCTTCTTGTAGGTAGTATATGCTGTTGCTACTGATTGTCAATGGTTGAGTCACTGGCATCACATTCACAAGCAGGCTGCTTTGTCTTGGATGGTGTCAAGCTTTGAGTGTTGTTGGAGCTGCACCCATCTAGATAGTGGGCAATATTCTATCACACCTGATGATAGCATTCAGGCTTTGAAGAGGCAGATGAGCTGCTCACTGCAATAATCCTAGCCTGATTTGCTCTTACAGCCACTATATATGGTCAACGGTAACCCTCCAATGTTAATAGTGGGGAATATAATGATGACAGTGCTATTGAATGACAAGGGATAGTGGTTTAATATTCACATTGTGATACATCTTAATGGAGATGGTCAGAAATACCAGGCAATGATGATTGTCACTGCCATTTTTCAGACAAACCTCATTTATTTGGTCCAGATCTTGGTGCATTTTGACATGAGCTGCTTAAGTAACAGGGGAGTACTTCATGTCTATGTTTAATATGGATTATTAAATAATGAGCCATGCTTTCTATCAACCAAGATCTAAAAGACAATTGGGAAAGTGTACTTATTGAAATCCTAAGTTTTGTGAGGGCCACAGGAATTGTGGGTTTCAATTTCCAGCATGGAACCATAGAGAAGTACAATATTACCCTGTTGTTCTTGATCTTTTCACAGGTGGAAAGGGCAGCATAGTGGCTCCGGAGCAGCTCACCCAACCAGGGACCTGGGTACAATTCAAGCTTCAGGTGACACTGTGTGGAGTTTACACGTTCTGCAGCGTCTGCACGGATTTCCTTTCATAGCCCGAGGACGTGTGGGCTGATAATGGGAAATGCTGAACTGAGGGGGTAGGTAGGATAGAGTAGGGCGGTGGGACTGAGCAGGATGCTCTTTGAGGTCAATGGGCCAAATAACTTGCTTCCACACTGTAATGATTCTGATTTCCACTCCCCCCAAGCTATTGTACATACTAGACATTATTTGACTATCAATCAGATTACTTCTCTGCCTTCTCTTCAATGCAAACAGCATCATCTCTCAAGTCTAGCTGCATAGCTGAAATTCCTCATCCCTGGGAACCTATGACAATTGTGTAAGTTACCATTTTGAACATAACAGAACATAGAACAGTACAGCACAGAACAGGCCCTTCAGCCCACAATGTTGTGCCGACCATTGATCCTCATGTATGCACCCTCAAATTTCTGTGACCATATACATGTCCAGCAGTCTCTTAAATGTCCCCAATGACCTTGCTTCCACAACTGCTGCTGGCAACGCATTCCATGCTCTCACAACTCTGTGTAAAGAACCCGCCTCTGACATCCCCTCTATACTTTCCTCCAACCAGCTTAAAACTATGACCCCTCATGCTAGCCATTTCTGCCCTGGGAAATAGTCTCTGGCTATCAACTCTATCTATGCCTCTCATTATCTTGTATACCCCAATTAGGTCCCCTCTCCTCCTCCTTTTCTCCAATGAAAAGAGACCGAGCTCAGTCAACCTCTCTTCATAAGATAAGCCCTCCAGTCCAGGCAGCATCCTGGTAAACCACCTCTGAACCCTCTCCAAAGCATCCACATCTTTCCTATAATAGGGCGACCAGAACTGGACGCAGTATTCCAAGTGCGGTCTAACCAAAGTTTTATAGAGCTGCAACAAGATCTCACGACTCTTAAACTCAATCCCCCTGTTAATGAAAGCCAAAACACCATATGCTTTCTTAACAACCCTGTCCACTTGGGTGGCTATTTTAAGGGATCTATGTATCTGCACACCAAGATCCCTCTGTTCCTCCACACTGCCAAGAATCCTATCCTTAATCCTGTACTCGGCTTTCAAATTCGACCTTCCAAAATGCATCACCTCGCATTTATCCAGGTTGAACTCCATCTGCCACCTCTCAGCCCATCTCTGCATCCTGTCAATGTCCCGCTGCAGCCTACAACAGCCCTCTATACTGTCAACGACACCTCCGACCTTTGTGTCGTCTGCAAACTTGCTGACCCATCCTTCAATCCCCTCATCCAAGTCATTAATAAAAATTACAAACAGTAGAGGCCTAAGGACAGAGCCCTGTGGAACCCCCATGAAAATCCATTTAACTCAGTTCATGTTCACTTTTAAGAAGAAAAAAAACTTTGAACTGAACAAAAAGTCTCAACTCTGAGAAAGCAGTTCATCAAACCTGGAGCTCTGCTCAGAAGCTGTCACCTTATATGTTAAGTGTTTTAGTGTGACATAATAGAGTCGATAGCCAGAGACTATTTCCCAGGGCAGAAATGGCTAGCACGAGGGGTCATAGTTTTAAGCTGGTTGGTGGAAAGTATAGAGGGGATGTCAGAGGCAGGTTCTTTACGCAGAGAGTTGTGAGAGCATGGAATGCGTTGCCAGCAGCAGTTGTGGAAGCAAGGTCATTGGGGTCATTTAAGAGACTGCTGGACATGCATATGGTCACAGAAATTTGAGGGTGCATCCATGAGGATCAATGGTCGGCACAACATTGTGGGCTGAAGGGCCTGTTCTGTGCTGTACTGTTCTATGTTCTATTACTAAGCCATAAGTTTGAATAGAAATATTACTAGAACTGAAGGGGTTTAGTTATCAGAATGAAGCAAACGCAACTTGAGAGAAAGACAATTACAATTTCCTTCAGCCTGTGGGAATTAAGATTTATACAGCTGAGATAGAGATATTGCCCTGCAAAGTGTCTCTGACAATGTTAATATCTCCAAAATCTGATCTGTCCAGCATCACCATTTATTGGAATAGAACGTTGAACGATACAGTGTAGTACAGGCCCTTTGGCCCTCGATGTTGCACCGACCTGTGAACTAATCTAAGCCCATCACGCTACACTATCCCAGCATCCATATGCTTATCCAAGGACTGCTTAAATGCCCCTAATGTGGCTGTGTTAACTACATTGGCAAACAGGGCATTCCACCCCCTTACCACTCTGAGTAAAGAACCTGCCTCTGACATCTGTCTTAAATCTATCACCCCTCAATTTGTAGCTATGCCCCATCGTACAAGCTGACGTCATCATCCTCGGAAAAAGGGTCTCACTGTCCACCCTATCTAATCCTCTGATCATCTTCTATGTCTCTATTAAATCCCCTCTTCACCACCTCCTCCAATGAGAACAGACCCAAGTCCCTCAGCCTTTCTTCATAGGGCCTGCACTCCAGACCAGGCAACATCCTGGTAAATCTCCTCTGCACCTTTTCCAATGCTTCCATATCTTCCTGTAATGGGGCAGCCAGAACTGCACACAATATTCCAAATAAGGCCACACCAGCGTTTTGTACAGTTGCAGCATGACATCACTGCTCTGGAACTCAATCCCTCTACCAATAAAACCTAACACACTGTATGCCGCCTTAACAGCATTATCAACCTGGGTGGCAACTTTCAGGGATCTATGTACATGGACACCAAGATCCCTCTGCACATCCACACTACCAAGAATCTTTCCATTGACCCAGTATTCTGCCTTCCTATTGTTCTTCCCAAAGTGAATCACCTCACATTTATCTGCATTGAACTCTATTTGCCACCTTTCAGCCCAATTCTGCAGTTTATCAAGTTTCCCTGCAACATTCTTCCACACTGTCCACCACTCCACCAACTTTACTGTCATAATCCACTCTGCCTGCTCTGTTCACAGCAACATTCCAACTAATGTTGAATTTATAAAAGCCTTGCTCTTGTGCTCTATCCTAGGCTTCATTAATAGCAACATATTGAATGTTTTATGAACTACTCCCCTGCCACCTTGAATGGCCGTGCTGTTGGACCCTTTCTTGACAAATGTTTCTCCAACTCTATCTACCAAAATCTCTCATTTCTCCTCATAGACAAATTGATGAAGTCAATGTCTTATTTCATATTAACCATAAATTTTAAAATTGTATCCTTATACCCTAGCTGTGAGCCATTTGCCAATATGACTACCAGCCAGGATAACAAGCTGCTTGCCATTGGACATCTGCACTAAGAGTCAAGGCAGTATTCCCCTGAGTGCATCTTTATAGTGTGGCCAAGCAGCAAAGACAAGGGCCAAGCAAAGGATTCCCCCAGGCTAAATCTTTTGTATGCAGCAGGGTCCCAATACCCCCCCATCATAGCCTGGGGAACTCACTGACAAACCTTCCCCAAGCATGAGAAACATACATTCAAATAAAGCAGAGATAATGGGAACTGCAGATGCTGGAGATTCCAAGATAATAAAATGTGAGGCTGGATGAACACAGCAGGCCAAGCAGCATCTCAGGAGCACAAAAGCTGACGTTTCGGGCCTAGACCCTTCATCAGAGAGGGGGATGGGGGGAGGGAACTGGAATAAATAGGGAGAGAGGGGGAGGCGGACCGAAGATGGAGAGTAAAGAAGATAGGTGGAGAGGGTGTAGGTGGGGAGGTAGGGAGGGGATAGGTCAGTCCAGGGAAGACGGACAGGTCAAGGAGGTGGGATGAGGTTAGTAGGTAGCTGGGGGTGCGGCTTGGGGTGGGAGGAAGGGATGGGTGAGAGGAAGAACCGGTTAGGGAGGCAGAGACAGGTTGGACTGGTTTTGGGATGCAGTGGGTGGGGGGGAAGAGCTGGGCTGGTTGTGTGGTGCAGTGGGGGGAGGGGATGAACTGGGCTGGTTTAGGGATGCAGTGGGGGAAGGGGAGATTTTGAAACTGGTGAAGTCCACATTGATACCATATGGCTGCAGGGTTCCCAGGCGGAATATGAGTTGCTGTTCCTGCAACCTTCGGGTGGCATCATTGTGGCAGTGCAGGAGGCCCATGATGGACATGTCATCAAGAGAATGGGAGGGGGAGTGGAAATGGTTTGCGACTGGGAGGTGCAGTTGTTTGTTGCGAACTGAGCGGAGGTGTTCTGCAAAGCGGTCCCCAAGCCTCCGCTTAGTTTCCCCAATGTAGAGAAAGCCGCACCGGGTACAGTGGATGCAGTATACCACATTGGCAGATGTGCAGGTGAACCTCTGCTTAATGTGGAATGTCATCTTGGGGCCTGGGATGGGGGTGAGGGAGGAGGTGTGGGGACAAGTGTAGCATTTCCTGCGGTTGCAGGGGAAGGTGCCGGGTGTGGTGGGGTTGGAGGGCAGTGTGGAGCGAACAAGGGAGTCACGGAGAGAGTGGTCTCTCCGGAAAGCAGACAGGGGTGGGGATGGAAAAATGTCTTGGGTGGTGGGGTCGGATTGTAAATGGCGAAAGTGTCGGAGGATAATGCGTTGTATCCGGAGGTTGGTAGGGTGGTGTGTGAGAACGAGGGGGATCCTCTTGGGGCGGTTGTGGCGGGGGCGGGGTGTGAGGGATGTGTCGCGGGAAATGCGGGAGACGCGGTCAAGGGCGTTCTCAATCACCGTGGGGGGAAAGTTGCGGTCCTTAAAGAACTTGGACATCTGGGATGTGCGGGAGTGGAATGTCTTATCGTGGGAGCAGATGCGGCGGAGGCGGAGGAATTGGGAATAGGGGATGGAATTTTTGCAGGAGGGTGGGTGGGAGGAGGTGTATTCTAGGTAGCTGTGGGAGTCGGTGGGCTTGAAATGGACAACAGTTACAAGCTGGTTGCCTGAGATGGAGACTGAGAGGTCCAGGAAGGTGAGGGATGTGCTGGAGATGGCCCAGGTGAACTGAAGGTTGGGGTGGAAGGTGTTGGTGAAGTGGATGAACTGTTCGAGCTCCTCTGGGGAGCAAGAGGCGGCGCCGATGCACCTTCCACCCCAACCTTCAGTTCACCTGGGCCATCTCCAGCACATCCCTCACCTTCCTGGACCTCTCAGTCTCCATCTCAGGCAACCAGCTTGTAACTGTTGTCCATTTCAAGCCCACCGACTCCCACAGCTACCTAGAATACACCTCCTCCCACCCACCCTCCTGCAAAAATTCCATCCCCTATTCCCAATTCCTCCGCCTCCGCCGCATCTGCTCCCACGATAAGACATTCCACTCCCGCACATCCCAGATGTCCAAGTTCTTTAAGGACCGCAACTTTCCCCCCACGGTGATTGAGAACGCCCTTGACCGCGTTTCCCGCAACACATCCCTCACACCCCGCCCCCGCCACAACCGCCCCAAGAGGATCCCCCTCGTTCTCACACACCACCCTACCAACCTCCGGATACAACGCATTATCCTCCGACACTTCCGCCATTTACAATCCGACCCCACCACCCAAGACATTTTTCCATCCCCACCCCTGTCTGCTTTCCGGAGAGACCACTCTCTCCGTGACTCCCTTGTTCGCTCCACACTGCCCTCCAACCCCACCACACCCGGCACCTTCCCCTGCAACCGCAGGAAATGCTACACTTGTCCCCACACCTCCTCCCTCACCCCCATCCCAGGCCCCAAGATGACATTCCACATTAAGCAGAGGTTCACCTGCACATCTGCCAATGTGGTATACTGCATCCACTGTACCCGGTGCGGCTTTCTCTACATTGGGGAAACCAAGCGGAGGCTTGGGGACCGCTTTGCAGAACACCTCCGCTCAGTTCGCAACAAACAACTGCACCTCCCAGTCGCAAACCATTTCCACTCCCCCTCCCATTCTCTTGATGACATGTCCATCATGGGCCTCCTGCACTGCCACAATGATGCCACCCGAAGGTTGCAGGAACAGCGACTCATATTCCGCCTGGGAACCCTGCAGCCATATGGTATCAATGTGGACTTCACCAGTTTCAAAATCTCCCCTTCCCCCACTGCATCCCTAAACCAGCCCAGTTCATCCCCTCCCCCCACTGCACCACACAACCAGCCCAGCTCTTCCCCCCCACCCACTGCATCCCAAAACCAGTCCAACCTGTCTCTGCCTCCCTAACCGGTTCTTCCTCTCACCCATCCCTTCCTCCCACCCCAAGCCGCACCCCCAGCTACCTACTAACCTCATCCCACCTCCTTGACCTGTCCGTCTTCCCTGGACTGACCTATCTCCTCCCTACCTCCCCACCTACACCCTCTCCACCTATCTTCTTTACTCTCCATCTTCGGTCCGCCTCCCCCTCTCTCCCTATTTATTCCAGTTCCCTCCCCCCATCCCCCTCTCTGATGAAGGGTCTAGGCCCGAAACGTCAGCTTTTGTGCTCCTGAGATGCTGCTTGGCCTGCTGTGTTCATCCAGCCTCACATTTTATTATCTTCAAATAAAGCAAATTTTTTTCCAACTTTTTTTGTGTGTGAAGGATCCAGACTAGAAACATCAGCTTTCCTGCTCCTCTGATGCTGCCTGCTTCATCCAGCTCTACATCTAAGTTTTCTCCAGCAGTGTTTTTAATCCCTTAATCTTTATTTTCCTAATAATCTGCCAATTTCATTTATATTGCCACTATTCTCATTCCATGAGCTCTCATTTTTCTCACAGCTGGTACTGTAACAAAAGCCTTCTAAAGTCCTTTTCTCCAAGACCCAAGTAACACTTTACCAAAGAGGAAAAGGCAAAACACAGGTTCAATAAAGATTCCCAATATAAATACAATCACCCTTTGCACCAAGCTCTTCTCTGACTGGCCTTGTACTTCATTCAAAATGGCTTCTAGTCTTTATAAGCATTCCTATGTTAAAACAAACATTGAGACAACATGGTGTAGAGCTGGATGAACGCAGCAGGCAAAGCAACATCATAGGTGCAGGATGCTTGGCCTGCTGTGTTCATCCAGCTCTACACCTTGTTGTCTCAGATTCTCCAGCAAGTGCCGTTCCTACTATCTTCAAAATAAACATTGCTGGTTTTTTTTGGAGATTGTTTCAAATTGTTGCCTTCATTTGGAGAGTCCAGCGGCAGCTCAACCAACTTTCCATTACCAGGCAAAGAAAAATTGGGTACATGCAAGAATCAACTTCAGATACAGCACATTTAAAGCAGTACTGATTCCTCTTTACACTTCAATTGTGCCTCAAATTCAGGCCTAATAGGCCTTCTGGAAATTCAGTGGACATTTCCAGTCCTAGAAAATACGCAATTCCATATTTTGAACAAAGTTAGTAGATGCACATTGCATTAAAGAGGTTGTGCTTCAATGTTGGGTTATACTTAAGTAATAAGGAAACATGACTATTCAAAAGTGATAATGGGAACTGCAGATGCTGGAGAATCCAAGATAATAAAGTGTGAGGCTGGATGAACACAGCAGGCCAAGCAGCATCTCAGGAGCACAAAAGCTGACGTTTCGGACCTAGACCCTTCATCAGAGAGGGGGGGATGGGGTGAGGGTTCTGGAATAATTCGGGAGAGAGGGGGAGGGGCAGACCGAAGATGGAGAGAAAAGAAGATAGGTGGAGTGGACAGTACAGGTGGGGAGGTAGGGAGGGGATAGGTCAGTCCAGGGAAGACTGACAGGTCAAGGAAGTGGGATGAGGTTAGTAGGTAGGAGATGGAGGTGCGGCTTGGGGAGGGAGGAAGGGATGGGTGAGAGGAAGAACAGGTTAGGGAGGCAGAAACAGGTTTGACTGGTTTTGTGATGCAGTGGATGGAGGGGAAGAGCTGGGCTGGTTGTGTGGTGCAGTGGGGGGAGGGGACGAACTGGGCTGGTTTTGGGATGCGGTGGGGGAAGGGGAGATTTTGAAGCTGGTGAAGTCCACATTGATACCATTGGGCTGCAGGATTCCCAAGCGCAAGTGTAGCATTTCCTGCGGTTGCCCCCACACCACCTCCCTCACCCCTATCCCAGGCACCAAGATGACTTTCCATATTAAGCAGAGGTTCACCTGCACATCTGCCAATGTGGTATACTGCATCCACTGTACCCAGTGTGGCATCCTCTACATTGGGGAAACCAAGTGGAGGCTTGGGGACCGCTTTGCAGAACACCTCCGCTCGGTTCGCAATAAACAACTGCACTTCCCAGTCGCAAACCATTTCCACTCTGCCTCCCATTCTTTAGATGACATGTCCATCATGGGCCTCCTGCAGTGCCACAATGATGCCACCCAAAGGTTGCAGGAACAGCAACTCATATTCCGCTGGGGAACTCTGCAGCCCAAATGGTATCAATGTGGACTTCACCAGCTTCAAAATCTCCCCTTGCCCACCACATCCCAAAACCAGCCCAGTTCGTCCCTTCCCCCCACTGCATCACACTGCCAGCCCAGCTCTTCCCCTCCGCCCACTGCATCCCAAAACCAGGCCAGCCTGTCTCTGCCTCCCTAACCTGTTCTTCCTCTCACCCATTCCTTTCTCCCACCCCAAGCCACACCTCCATTTCCTATCTACTAACCTCATCCCACCTCCTTGACCTGTCCGTCTTCCCTGGACTGACCTATCACCCCCCCCTACCTCCCCACCTGTACTGTCCACTCCACCTATCTTCTTTTCTCTCCATCTTCGGTTCCCCCCCCCCCCCCACCCCAAAATTTATTCCAGAAATATCACCCCATCCCCGTCTCTGAAGGAGGGTCTAGGCCCGAAACTTCAGCTTTTGTGCTCCTGAGATGCTGCTGGGCCTGCTATGTTCATCCAGCCTCACATTGTATTACCATGACTATTCAAAAGGCCTGTTTTGTTTACATTAGCAGCATTCTTCGGATTTCCACTAAGCATATGCTTACTTGCCCTACTGGATAACCTATAAAAGGTAAAGATCAATTCAATTTCAGGGTTTTTAATTTTGCACCAAGTCAAAGTACTGCACACAGGCTGCAGGAAAGGACATGGAGTTAAAGAATAGAGTAACCAACATTGGTTCAGGAAAATCTTGGACTGTATTCTAGAACTTTGGTTGAAATTCACAGTACAAAGGATGAAAGACTAGCAAGAGAACATTGGGACAGATGAGTCCAAAGGTGACACAATGCATAAAATAACAATCATTAGGTTGACAAGAGGCAAAGGCAGATAATGTTTGAAGTGGAAGTAGACAGTGTAGTGGAAAACATGGTTCCCTCAATCAAAGTTAGGGATTATGGATGGAGTTATAATGATGATTACTCTATTCCCTACTTCTAAATTCTTGCACAAATGAACATAGATTTCATGGAAAAAATTGAAAAGAAAAATAAAACAGCATTTGGCAGATGTGAAATTTATGAAACAGGTAATTTTTTAAAATTAATTTCTCTGTACAAATGTCACCTACCAATTGAATTAACTACTTCAATGGGTCATTAATGTGTAAGCCTGCCACTTAAAAAGGAGCTTTGAGTAACATGCATGATTTTTCACTTTTAGTGATGTAAAATAGAACTGCACCTTTAGAAAACTCTCTCAAGACAAACTCCGTTTGTTTAAACACTTTGCACCTTTCATTGAAACCATTACACAAATTTTCGCTTCTCTATAATATGCAATTTATAGCCTTAGGAAAATAAATACACATTAATTCCTTAAACCAGTTCAAACAAGCTATCTTGAATACCTCAAACTATTCACTGATGGTAATTTCAAAGCTCAACAAACACACTGTAGTACTAAGTACCAATTTTGAGGTTCAAGAAGTCAAAGTAGATACATAAGCAAAGGAAAAAAATGGTAATTTATTTATGAAGACATCAAGCATCTTTCCAACCCTGAATATGGGTATGTCAAATTACACATTTGTAATTCAAAAAACTAAACATGAGCCAGTCTGTCATTGATCAGCCTTTCAAAACACAATATCCCTCAATTTTTCACTTGTATATACAATTTGTTTGATTAAGTATAAATTCCTCACTTGCAAATATACAAATTAGTTGGGAAGTACAAACAATCTTGAAATTCAGCTTTGGAATGTATGTGCGATATTAGGACACAGCGCAGCCGTCTGTTGCTATATAGTTTCACTGGTTCTCAGCTGGGTTCTTCAATTGAGCTGGTTTCAAAAATCAGGGGGCCAAATTAACTTCAAAAAGATAGGGAATGTTTTATTTTATTTAAAAACAAATTATTGTGCATATTGCAAAGTAGGCTGGTTCCATTTACAACTGGGGTAGTTTGTCAACCGGAGTATCAAATTTAAATTCAGCAGGGAAAAGGTCCGCAGCTCGTGGATAGATGAGTCTGTAGGACTGCCTAATTGTAACATCAGCTACACCAGCAATGTCTCCAATCTCTGGAGGAGAAAGAAAACAAAGGCATCAGTAAGATTCAGAATTCACCAAAAGTTTAGTAAACACGTACACACACAGCCAAGGAACAGGAAGAACGAGCCATGCCACACATGCCTAGACTTGTGAACATCAGCTTTCGAGAATTTCTTCAAAACATTTCCAAACATCAGGTACTTAGGAGACAATTAAATAATTTCAAAAAAGGGGGAAAAAAAAGAAACATCTGCATCAGTAAATGCTATATTTAGATTGCGGTCAGAAAATAAGATAGTGATGAGAATATACAAGGTCTGATTATCTCACTACAGCAGACAATAGACCATGATCACAAAGTGAAACCCTCACCAAAATCTCATTAAGCACTAATTAATATAATGAAGGGCTCTAGTGCTTTAAGTAATGCAAAATGGAGAAGGCTTCATCCTACTGTATGCATACAGCAAGACAGGGAGACACTGACTGTTCAATAAGTGGAACTTCCTTTGTATTTGACACTATAGTTTACCCTTTGTCACATGACCACAAACATTTGTCAATTACACTACCGATGTCTCATTAGAACACTAACTATTTCGCCCCCCTCCACCCTGTCAACTGCCTGATTTCCACTGCATTATCAAGCTCCTTCTGAGCCCACATTCAGTGACCGTGTCCTGTAAAATGCAAATGTGTTCCCCAATTTACAGCATCTGACATTAACTACACCACTTATTCAAACCTTATCAGTCATGTTTATGGAGCTAAATGACTCATCTCCTCAGTGTCTGTGCAATTGAATTAATCTTGCTTTGTTTTATCCTTGAAACCTCAACCAAGTATTGTCTATGTCAACGTCCCAGCCTCCTACATAACTGCAGGTATGTAATTAATTTCAGTCTCAAATAAACACAAAGCATTAATGCATGTACAAGCCGCATGTACCATTTACAAGATGCACTTCAACAACTCATTAAGGCTCCTTCAACAGCACCGTGAAAACCCACGAACCCTCTCATTTAGGAGGATGAAGCTAACAGATATAGGGGAACACCATATCCTTCCAGTTCTTCTCCAAGCTGACTCAGAACTATATTCTCATTCCTTCACTGTCACTGATTACAACTCCAGAACCACCCTCCTTAACGGCACTATGGGTCACCCTGCTCAAGATAGCCTACAGTGGTGTGAGGCTGTAGCTCACTAGCACCTTATCAAGCGTAATTAGGGACAGACAATAAATGCTGGGGCAGCCAGCAATGGCCACATATTGTGAACAAAGTACAAAGAATTGTCTCCATTTCCAAGAACAGACTTTACAAACAACCAGAGACATGCTTGTACAGATACTTCTAAGCAGATTGTTTATCAGACCAACATAACTGTTTGGGAGAGAAAGCTACATTTATCTTCTGAAGACAAATATTGTCTGTGTCTGAGAGTTCTTCATTTGGCTGAGCAGTTTATAAAAAAAACAACTTATGCAGCTATACATTTTATACTAGGTCCAAAATTACGATGATTCTTTAGGAGCAGGGCAAATACCTTTCTGTGTTCTCTTGTCTGCTGAAGCTTGTGATGCCATATAAATAGCTGCTGCAGCTACTGAAATAGGGCTTCTACCAGGCACCAAATCCAGTTCCACAGCTTTCCTTGCAATATGCGTTGCAGCCATTTGTACTTGTTTCGGCAATCCCAAGTTTGAACAGAATCTGGACATAAAATCTCCTGTGGTAATTAGATCCACACTGGTTTCCAGAGCTTTCAGAATCAACTTGAAGCAACGGCCTATTTCCTTCTTTGGAATCCTGGATACTGCACATATTTCTAATAGAGGAGGAAAAACATTAGGATTGAACAAGTATGATCAACCAAAAGCAAAATTACTGTTAACTCCAGAGATTTGGGTTGGGTAAGGGTATTAAATGATTCTCAAAGATGGAAGTTTGGGTTACTTCAATTAACCAGAACTGTCCTAATACTTGGGTGATACTGTCATCAGATCACCCACACCCTGCTCATCCTTCAGCCACTGGCAACAAACCAAGAGGATAATATAGCATGGATAGCTGCTCTTGGCATTTACAATAAGCCGCAAGATTTTTAATACATTTTGACAAAAAATTAAATAATGAAACAGTGTTACTGCATGACAGCAGTGTAATGTGTTCTGGAGAGACACACTGTGTTAAATTGACACACACAATTATAAACTGCTCCAAGTCAAAGTCACTGAAAGATCAGACCAGAACAAAAACCTACTTGTTAGGTTGCCAGCTAACACAGCCAACACTTCACAGAATTTTCCATCAGACTAGAAAGGCTGAGGATACCTGCCAGAGTCAGTCTAACAACAGTGAATTGCTCTGAGTTTTATTATTTGCACCTATGATTTTATACAAGTGTTAGTCCCTACCCTGGGCTTCAGATTTACATTCATCTCCTCTCCCAACCACCTTGTATGATACATGCTAGAGTAACTGGTAATCAGTGCAGTTAACAAGTCGTGTTAATGACATTAATGAAGTACAATTTCCATTCTTAAAGAGACAATATCCCAAGACATGGCCACATTCGACCAACAATATTATATCACTTAGTAAAAACATAAATCATGATTATAGAAAGAAATCGCAGCATTGTTCTAATCTGGAAAGAACTTTACCTCTCAATCTCGAGGTTAGCCTGTGTTCTGGAATGTAAGATTTTCTTTTAAGACTTACACTGACATCAAGTAAGCGCATATTAAATACAATATGGAATCAAGTGTTGAGTAAAGCTCTCTTACGCACTATTCAAACACCATTGAGATAAATTCCACTCAACACCATTGCAAAACTGCCAGCAAGTGCTAAATGAAGGAACATTTTGTTTTGTAGACACATACCTACTGAGGACTGGATAGAGGTGGCTCAAAATGATTTCACTTAGGGCCCTTACAGAGAACAGACTCCTATCCCATCTTTCTGGATTTAAATCCAGGTCCTAGAGGTGAAAGAACAATGTTAACTCAGACCACCACCCACATCCCTTCAGTTTTGGCCAGGTGTAAAGAAAAAAGTGGTCAAGGTAGATCAATAAAAAAATCCCC
This sequence comes from Stegostoma tigrinum, assembly GCF_030684315.1. Taxonomy (NCBI): domain Eukaryota; kingdom Metazoa; phylum Chordata; class Chondrichthyes; order Orectolobiformes; family Stegostomatidae; genus Stegostoma; species Stegostoma tigrinum. The sequence goes on along the minus strand of NC_081361.1, from coordinate 89,397,980 downwards.
CAATTTGTTCTTGCTGCCCAGCCTTGCAAAACTAATAATGATCACTATGTACCTCAAGGAGAAGTGACAAAATGTGCTCAGAACAGTATATCCTGCTGGTTCTAGAATCTGTCGGTTTGCAGAGAAAACAGTCTTAATGTGCCTTTCCTCATGCCAAACCTTAAACTATTAGAGTGAAACATTCAAATACTACAAGTAATCTCTCACATCAATTTTAGCCTTGGCTCAGTGCCAACATGCTTATGTGCTATACTGTTGGAAGAGCCATCCTTCAAATTGGCTGTTGTAACAAAATCTGATCATCTTTCTTAGATGGATACAAATATGCATTAACGCTATTCAAATAAAAATGGGAGACCTATGATTATGGACAACAATTACACTGCCACAACAGGTTGTTATCTCCTCAAATGCCTCGTAACAGTTAGCGAGGATTACATGGTATGCAGGTTAGCTTTGTCTGTTTATAAGAGTATTGTACTTCACTTTGAAACACCAAGGAAATGAAAAGCACTGAAAATGCACGGTGTTTTTTTTTTGAAATTTTGTAATTAACTGTTGCAAGTTAATATTTCAGTAGAATTCTTACCATTTTAAATAGTTCTTTGGATGTAGCATCACAGCCCAAGGTCACATTTAATGCCCAGTTTACCTGAAAATTATATTATTGGGCTTTCTTGAACAATCTCAATCCTGCTAATGACGACATTCCCAGCATTGCTGGGCAATAAATTCCAGGATTAACTTCTTAGCTACAATGGAGAAATGACGACATGAGTTGTGAAACTTGGCAGGTGATAGGATTTGGCCATGTTACTGTTTTTTCCTTTCTTAACAGTCAAAGGGGAAGTGGTGTCCAATAAACTTGGTTACAGTATAATCTGGGGACCATATGAATTGTTCTGCTGGCAAAGTGCAGCTGCAAAGGATGTTTTATTGATAAGACCACAAATCAACAAAACTGCTTCAGTCCCCATACATTAAAATTTTTTCATGAGATGCGAGTTTCATCGACAAGGTCAGCGTTTGTTCTCCATCCCTGGTTACCCTTAATGGAACGGGTTGCTCAGCCTCAAAGGGCAGTTATAAGGCAACCACATTATTGTATGATTAGAGTCACATCTAGGCCAGACCAGGTAAAGACATCAGATTTCCTTTCTTAAAAGGATGTTCGTGAACCATACAGGTGTTGACTGCTAATGATCAGTTTGTGGTCACCATAACCAAAACTGGCTTCAGGTTCCAGACTTATCCAGTGAATTTAAATTCCATCAATGCAATGAACACATGCACAGGCTAGATTTCTGGAGTACTTGTTCAGTCACACCACGATATCGTATCTCACCCTGCTGAACAGTTGAATTCTAAAATTATGAATCAGTGCGATCAGGTTCATCATTCCAGGCATGTGTCTTGGTTTGAACCTCGTAGATGTTGAATGGGTTTTGCAGGATCAGCAACAATATTTTGACAGCCAGAGTGGACGAGGTTCAGCCAGGTGAATTGCCAGTTAGAGGACAGTGGATAGGTTTTTTTCTTGTTAAAGATTATCACTACGAGACACTCAGTTTTAACATCTGTCACTTGTCATGCCAAGTTAGATGTTACTCTTGTCCTGCTACAAGTAAACATGGGGTTCTTTATGACTGGGGTTGTCAATGAATCTGAATAGTAGAATCATGAACAGGCCCACTCATGACCTTATGACAGAGGGGAAAATCATTAATAAACAGGCAATGTTGGCAGTTTGAAAACCCTTCATTGATGTGCTTTAGCTTCTAACAATCACAAATACCTTCCTTTTTGCTAGATATAGGTCCAGTCCCCAGAGATTCCCAATTCACTGCTATAATTAGACAATTGCTACCTTAATGTCGAGCACAGTTACACTCTCACCTTGCCTATAATTCAGCTTATGTCCATGGCTAGATCAAAGTTACTAGTTAAAATTAGTAACATAAACTTTAGTTATCAGCAGTCTCAGGAATAATTTACAGACCTGCATCAAAAGCCTTGTTGACAACTGTTAAAATTAATTTTAAGATTCTGTTGAAGACAGTGCTACGTAGTTTGGTGTTAATTGTAGGTCCTCTTACCTTTGAATGTTCGTGGTACACCTTCTTGCCTACAGGCAATGTACAAACAGGCAGAAGCAATGGCATCATTACTCCTTCCCTTTAAGCTTTTTTGTTCATACACTTGTTTAAATAAATTATTTGTTCGATCCTTGTAAGTGAAAGATAGGATTTAATTAAATTCAGACCATCAACATGCAGCATCAACATTACAAGTTTTACACTTTCATTACCAATTTAATAAAGCAACACCGTGATAAATCAAATACCACATGAACTTACAACAATATTTCTGGGGAGATTTATCCTGTCAGACATATTACTGATTTCCTTGAATGCATTCATCATTGCTCGATCAGAGCTACTCATAGTCCGACGATTTTGATATTTTGCATTCCCAAATTCATCAAAACTTGCTGATCCAGTACCCTGTAAGGAAATGCAAAGTGATGTCCACTAAAGCAAACATGACATCTGCAGCAATTTCTTTACAAAAAATGTTGAATCCATTACAAAGTAAATAAAATATGGAATACTGGTTTACCATTTACTCAAAATGAACTTTAGATCAGTTGCCCTTCTAAAGCACCATCGTTCAAATCAAATTTACACTTGCTAGTCCACAAAAAAATTATTTCCATGTATCAATATATATTCTATTACCTGTTCATTTCTCTCACCTTTCAAATATCCTTTCCTAAATTTTAAAAACTGTTGATTCAGACCCTAGATCATTGCTGTTTAAACAGCAGAGTATGGACAGTAACAGGTCTATGTACTAGTTAGCTGCATTTTTAAATAATGTGAGTGTTTGCTAAAATTTATGTTCATTAAGCCACAACCTCAATGACTTGTATTTAGAAACTGGTCAACGTGCATCAGTCAATCGCTACTGTACATATTTTCTGTGCACAAAGATGAACTTTTTTAAATTTAGGAAGTCATTCCCCAATATTCAAAGTGATTTACAATATCAACACAATTCCAACTAGCTTGTTTAGCTTTCATTTATTTTTCAAATTAGTTTTCAGTTTCCTCCAATGCCTCACCCTCACAGACAAGTGAATCCTGCAGAGATAGTAGGAACTGCAGATGGTGGCCTGCTCTGTTCATCCAGCTCTACACCTTGTCATCTAAGTGAACCGTGCAAATTTGTCAAATGTTAAATACTGCCTCAATTACACAATGTTTGGACAAATACATGCAGATGCAGTATTACTTGGATAAATGTGAAGTCATCCACTTAGATAGCAAAAACAGACAGACAGATTACCTGAATGATGTTAAACTGGGAAAGGGAGAAGATGCAACAAGACTTGCATGTCCCTGTACAATAGTCGCAGAAAATAAGCACTCGGGTGCAGTGGAAGACAGTAAATGCAATGTTGGTCTTCATATCAAAACATTGAAGTACGGAGCAGGGGTGTCTAGGGCACTGGTAAGACCACATTTGGAATAGTCCATGCGGTTGTGGTGTCCTTAGCTAAGGAAGAATGTTCTGGCTACTGAACGAGTGCAAAGAAAGTTTAGCAAAGAGATTCCTGGGATGGCATGGCTGATGTAAAGGGCACGAGAGAGAGTGACAGTATTGGTTAGGACTGTGTTCTTCGCAGTTTCTAAGATTGAGGGGAGAAACACAGAAGCCTGTAAAATTCTAACTGAATGAGATAGAGTAGATGCACGAAGGATGTTCTTGATGACCGGGAGCCCAGGACAAGAGGTCACATCTCAGGATAAGGGGCAGGCCCTTTAGGACAGAGGGCATTTCTTCACCTAGTAGGTGGTGAGCTTAACACTGTCACAGAAAACAGTAGAAGCCAAGACATTAAGACTTTCAAGATTGAGTTAGATATAGTTTTAGGATTAGAGATCAAAGGATGAGGGGAGAAAATTGGAACAGGGTACTAAGTTGGATAAGCAGCCATAATCATATTGAATGGCACTGCAGGGTCAAAGGGCCAAAAGCATATTCTGCATTGCTAATGTTTAAAACAAAACAAAACTAAGAGGAGTGCACCATTTGGATTATTGGAAAAATAAAATCAATGGACTTGAAAAGGGGTTTCAATACAAAGAATTGGTGAGCAAACTGGTAACAGCCACGATTTTAAAGCCAGTTAAATTAAACCACTTAAGTCAGGCCAAGACACCTAAAGCATATCAAATTAAACAATAGAACCAATACATTCAGAAAAGAGAAGCTTAGAATGAAGGAATAACAGAGAATCTTATTTCTTTAGATTATAAAACTACTTAATTAGCTATTTTGTAAAATGAGCAGCTGTGCATCAGATGGAATTGTTTTCTTACGTAACTGTTTTCAATTTTGTATGCCTGTTCTTTTGGTTAAGCCACATTCCTACCTTTCCAATCATAGTTGACAAGTCACCGCCATTTAGAAGAGGATTCTGGGCATCACCAACTCTAGATGGATCTTTTGTTGCTTTGTCATTGCTAAACGTCCGCCATTCTGAGCCGACATCTATAACTCTGTCACCTGTAAAAACAGATGGGCATCAAGATCAATAACTTTAAAATTACATGAAGCAAAACAAATTGTACACTTTTAAGAGTCACATTGACAAGTTGCATAAATTTACTCCTTTAGTAAACATACATAGTTTAAAAGTTAAATTGGAGCAAGAATAAGCCACAAAGGCCACCAACAGTATGCTGCCATTAAATATAATTGTAGCTGATGTTCTATCTCTGTTCCACTTGCCTCAAGAGGTCCAACCAAAGCTGGATTAAAAGCAAAATGATAATCAGGCCAAGTCATGCAAGAGCAAATCTGCTCTGATTTTCAATACATAAATTCCACCTTTGCTTGCATTGTACTTCAGTAGTTCCAATGGAGAGGGGGTGAGGTTAGCAGGATGAGATTATGCAAGTATAAATTGCAGCACAAGAATTGATAACTAAAATATGAAAATGAGAAAAACATACAAGTTTTATTTAAGCAAGTAACAAACAGCAAGCAATCTTTAGCTTATGCGCAGTGTGTGCATTTTACAAATTTACCTTTGCTTTTGATAGGAAGAATCAATACAGTTTCAGACAGTCACCACATCATAACTTTATTACAACATGATAAATGAATGCATAAATAAAAAGGTACTTATAATTCAATATAATACCATGCTCTGATCAAGTCCCATTTTTCATAAGAAGTTCGCCAAAATGGGACTACTCACACAAGGAAACCATCACCTGCTAGTTGTACCTGTTAGCTTGTTAACAGCACCTCAGTTGTTCAGTTTACTTTGGCAAAACAGCTGTACCAAGTCAGGTGGGAAACTGGATTACAGTGAACAATTCGATGTAGGCATGAGTACTGGCACAGGCATGATGGATAAAATAATCTCACTCTGTCTGAATATCAATGCTTCTACAAAAATAGTACAGATTGTGTGTCAGAATCATGGCAAGAATCTTATTTTTGATCTCTTCTGCCACAGCAAGTAGAATCATTTTTGTAATTTACTATCCAGTCATGAGGCACCCAGAAATTCAGATAAGCAACTTGAACAGAAGAGATTACAGCCACAGGGAAACACTACTACAAGTACACTTATTCAATTACATAGAACATAACACAGAACATTACAGCACAGTACAGGCCTTCGATGTTGTGCCAACCTGACATACCAATCTGAAGCCCATCTAACCTACACTATTCCATGTACATCCATATGCTTGTCCAATGACGACTTAAATGTACATTCACACAAGTATAATCAACTACAATATGCAGTGGAGAGTTTGCAAGTTAAGAATCATAGTGACCAATTAATTACACAATAATCGAATGCTCATGTAATCATTTGAATTTATCTCAATAAAAACGAAATCTTTAATGGGGTGTGGTCATCACTGGGTAGGCCAGCATTTGTTCTCCAACCCCACTGTCATTAAGCATCATAAACTGCCATCCATCTACCCATCTGGTAAATTTCAACATCATGTGGAGGCAAAAAGAAAGCAAGCCAAGAGGCTATTTTTGTAGTGCTGATACAACATTCATTCAGAATACTACAGAAAATTATTTTAGATCCAGGATAAACAAAATCACAAAAACAAGGGATAAGATCAAAAATGTAGATAAAAGAGTTTTAACTAAAAACATGCTTAAAAAATCTAACCAAAAGCAAAACAGCAACCACAGGAAATGTAGCATTTTAAGAATTACAAGTTAAAACACTATGGAAAAAATGAGACAAAAAAATTAAAGCATTTTGTCTAGCAGTCAGACTTAAAGTTTAAATAACAGATCAGAAAAATAAAGACATTGCTTTATACAGCATGAGAAAAGTTGAACCGTTGAAAGCAAGCACAGATAACCATAATGAACAGTGTTGCATTTATGTATGCTAAAAGCTACATAAATATTCAAGACCATGTTTTACGTAGGCAACATTGCAGCATTGTTTTCAAAAGAGGATAAGACGACAGGCAAACTCTTTCATGGTGTACGAAATTGTCTCTCCCCCCCCACCCTGCCCCCCAAAAGTCTGTGTCTTGCATTTACTCAAACTAGAATGCAAGATAAAAAGCTTCCACTTCTTGTCTCCTCTGTGTTATTAATAGCTGCATAGAGCACAAGTGCAACAAGGTCATGTTGAACTCAGACCTCAGCTGAAGTATTTCGTACAGTTCTAGCTGCCAAATGACAGGAAGGACGTGAATCACTTGAGAGAATGTAGAAGTGGTTTAGAAAGATTGTTCCAGGGATGAGAACAGGTCGAAGAAGGTGGGACTGCTGTCTTTGGAGAGAAGACTAAGAGGGCATCTGATGCAAAATCAGAGTAGGCTAGAGGCAGCAGACATGGAGAAACTGTTCCCACTCTTAAAAGGAAGAAGTGGGCATAGATTTCAAGTCATCTGCAAAAGAAACAGGGTTGAAATGAGGAGAAACCTTTTCACTTAGCTAGTAATTAGGGTATGGAATGCACTTGCTGCAAATGCACTGGAGACAGGTTCAATTGAAGAATTCAAGAGGCATTGGATGACATTTGGACAAAAATAACATGCAACGGTATAAAGCAGGAGATGGGCACAAGGTAATGATACTCATTTAATGAGACAGTGCAGACACAATGGACCAAATGTTGTCTGTGTGCTGTTACACCTGTGATTCCATACCAATCACTTAATTATAGTTGTTAAATTAGAACAATTCCCACAATGAATTCAGAATTCCCAACTAAGCAGCACTTAATTAAATTTAATTAATTTAATTACATTGTTCACAAGTGATGTGGACGAGAATGGAGGGATGATAAATAAGTTTGCTGATGACAAAGATTGGCCTGGGTCTTGAATGAGGAAATAAGGGATGAGGTTACAGAAGAACATAAATAGGTAGGTCTGATGAACAGGTCAATGGCAGAAGAAATTTAACCTTAATAAATGTGAGGTAAACTTTGGAATAAAGAATAATACAAAGGAGTCTCAATGTATGACAAAACACTAAACTTCAGAGAAACACACAGGGATCTTGAGATACTTGACGCTGAAGGTGGCAGGACTGGTTAATAGAGTAGTTAACAGGCAGTTACGGGAAGCTTGCCTTTAATTTATTGAATAAGCAAACAAATTATCACAACTTTCAAGGTTATGGGTCCAGCGGGGTCGGGGGGGGGGGGGGGGGGGGGGGGGGTAGAGAGAGAGAGAGAAGGGGGGGTACCAATCAAAGGCCTAATGATTCGAAGACATCTAAATGCATTGAATATACATGAGAAAATTGATCCAATAGCGAAGTTCTCTCACAACCTTGCACTATCTTATGCATTTTTTTGTTTCTTCTTGGCAGGGTCAGCATTCATTGCCCACTGCCCTTGAATTTAGCAGCTTGCCATGGGCAGTGAAAATCAACATTTCTCTGGGTTAAAGTCACAGGGAGGGAAGAATGACAGATTTATTTCATAAAGGACATTAGTCAACTAGATATATATTTATGAAAATAGTTACAGGGTTGTTATTAGAATTTTCTTGAATTGAAATTTCACCATCTGGCATTGTGGGATTCAAAATCTTTCTCCAGAATATTAGAACCAGACTCTGGATTATTAGTTCACTGAAACGACTATTGTGCTACCAACTCCTTGTCAATGCACTACCAAAAAAACTAGTATATAAACCTTTTAATCTGAAACTGTAAAACTGACATGTTTATCAATACAAACAATTACAAAAGATATAAACAGCTTAAAATTAGAAAATATGTCTAAATCAAAACTCCTATAGTATTTAGCACCACCCATTAAACTTGCAGGCCACAAGGTAGCTCAGTGGGCAGCACTGCTGCCTCTCAGCGCCAGGGATCGACATTCGATCCTAATCCCAGGTGACCATCTGCGTGGAGTTTGCACGCCTCCGTGTCTCTGTCGATTCTGCTGGGTGCTCCAACTTCCTCCCACACAGTCCAAAGATGTGTAGGTTGGGTAGATTGGCCATATTGCCCAGGTAGGTGTAGGCTAGATAGATTAGCCATGATAAATCTGGGATTATGGGGTTTTTTGAGGGTGGGTGTCAGGGCATGATGTCCCCTGGAGGATCAGTGCAGACCTGATGGGCCAAATGGCCTCCATCTGCACTGTAGGGATTCTATGATCCTATGCAGGGTCCTGAATGTGGTCAGTTTTGAAGATGAAACATGAAAGGTTCAAAAAGAAGAACATTGAAATAGTCAAGTCATAGATGTTAAAAGTCAAATAAGAATTGAGGTTGAATGGTGATTGGCTTGTCTTATGGTCAAGTAGGTTTCTGCAGTCTAGTTCAGTCACATTCTATGGCTAGATTGAGAGGTCACGTCAGCAGTAAGGGAATATAGTTAGTGGTGGGAGCTGAAGACAGTTGCTTCAGTCTTGCCACATTTTAGTTAAAGAAAATCTCTGCAAGGTAATCGAGTGAAGACATTTAAAGAGGTGATATAGATAGATGCAAGTTCTGTCAGTTTACACATGGAATCGGATGTTGGGATGTTTGAATGAAGTTACTAAGAAATAGGAGGGAACTAGGAATAACAGAGATAGGTGTACCAGGAACTGTGCACATAGCCGCAAAAAAGAGAAGCAATGGCAATTAATTCATTTTGGATTGAGGGGCATGATATTCTACCATGAATTAAACAGAAAGCAGTACTCTGCAAACAGTCAATACTGGAAGACGGCTGGCTAATGCATGATATTAGATCTGTCATACTTACGCTGTGCATGTTTAGATTTACACATTCACGTAAAACACCAAGGTGTATCTGCAAGTCATCTTCTTGATTTAAAAGTCATGATCAGGTCAATTTCTCAAGTAAAGCAGTAAGCATTGCACAAAAATTGTGACGAAGGAACACCAGGGATGTTGAGGAAATAACATCCTCGTAAAATATGATAAACAAATACTTCTTTGGACCATTAACAGTGATAATTCCTAGATAATGCGAAGGCTATAAATAGTTCAGGGTAGAAACTTGGCAGCTGGTCAAAAGATGATATTTAGTTTAGAAACACACATCCTAGTCTGCATGTATAAAGAGCGACTAGACTGCAGGTGATTGACAATGAACTCGACAGTACATGAAAAAGGAACTGATTGTTACTTTAGATAAGTTCTTGGTTTTCATCAAGCAGCCTTAATTTCAAGTAGCAATCAATGCATTGTGATACAAAACAGAAATAATTGACACGTACATATGCATACATTCATCTGTATATTCACAAAACGTAAGTAACGGAAATGTTTCTTTCTTTACCTACTACCAGACCACATTCAGGGCAGATCATATCACCAGCACGGTAATCTTCTACCAAAATGGCATCCGGATGGTTTGGACATTGCACTCTGGGCAATGGATCCCCACTAAAACAGAAAGACCAGAAAAAAATCCAAGACTTAATAATGAACTTAAGTAATTACCTATGGAAAATTTTCTCACTTTTAAAACCAAAATTATTGTGGACCCTCATTTATCAATGCGGTTCCCTTCTGCCAGGTCAGGTTCTACAGCAACTCCCAACGCACCATCTCTTTGGATCCCATCATGGTATTTCATCTGTTGGATTGCTTGTCGGCCACTCCACACAAGTGGGGCCATTTATTACATTAAATATTGGGAAGAGAAAACCACCAACTTTAGTCGCCACAAATTCCATCCCTGGCCCACCCCTCAATTCTCTGACTGGCATACAAAGCTGAACCATACTCTCAAAATGCATGTCTTAACTAAATAATTTTCAATTCCATTTCCTGAGGCAACCTTTTTGCTTGACTACAACCTACAGATGCTTGACTTGACCTCATCGAAGCTTGGATGAAGTCCCCCTCCAAGCCTGTTAACTTCTGTTGGTGAACCCTCTTATGACTGCCCTCCATTTCCTGATACCATACCAAGTTCAGATGATTACATCATAACTTACATCAAGTTTAGTTCACTCAGGCCCACGCTTGCTGACTGGACTCATTTCACAAAGCTACAATTTTAAAACATTTCAGATTCCTGCTATCTCGAACATTTCCCCACAACCCAATGGGTCCCTGCATGCTTCCAAACTAAGTGCTATGGTGTCAACGATCCATGTTCCAACAACAGTTGTGCCTTTATCAGCCTAGGACATATCCCAATTCTAAAATCCACTCCCTCAACCCCTCCTCTCCTTTAACAGGCTGCTTAAAACCTGCCTTAGGGGAAAATGTTGGTCACTGGTTGCAATTATTGTGTTTGATAATGCAACTGAAAACCACCTTGACGGGTTTAACCTTGTTAAAGGCACGACATAAATACTAAGGTCAGTTGCTGCAATAGCATGCTTCAATACTAAATATTAATAAGCTGCCATAAAAATGAGTTATGATCTTTCAGAAGAAAAGATGAACTTTACGATGGCAACGATGCTGGACAAAACTGCTCCTTGACTGCCCAACAGTTCCACAAATGAAAGACATCCCTGAACAATTCACTTTGTTAATCCATAGTCTGTCACATTTGATTGGTTTGCACATGGTATGCCACAATTACATTCTAGTGTTTCTGTCTTTAAGTAAAAACAATGTTGGAATGCTGACTTGCTGAAAACACAAGTTTTACCTTAATTTTTATAATAAGTAAACTAATTCTAACAAATGATTGCCAAAATATACATTTTAATTGTACAAAGATATCCCTACTTAAAACGTTACTGTTTATTCATAACATTTCAGCCTCATTTAACGACTGTTCCAGTACATCATACCTCTTCACAGCTATAATTGTATCCTTTATCGTTACTGTGACCACTATTCCTCATCAAGTCCACTCTATATCATGTGAATACCCCTATAATCAGAAACATGCCCTCTTGTTCAACTCACTTCAAAGTAACAGGCTATTAGCCCAAGTGTGTCCGAGATCATTCTTCAGGAAACCACTGCCTGACTCAAAAGCCCCAAATTCTTTTGATTTATATGATTCTGATCTTTATCTGTCTGGACTTAATAACATGGGGTCTTTCTCTGCTTTGCTTCCAGCAAGGAAAGCTGAATGCACAATTTTAGGAATGGTCGTACAAGAAAACCATGTATCTTGGTTTCAACTTTCTGCCTTTTATTCAACTGCTCTAACTACACAATTCAAACAATGAACGTTCAGCATCTGGTTTAAATCCTCTACATTAACATTGTTCGCTTCATCATTAACCATGTTAAACAATACATGGTGAACTAGACTGACCTTTACCCATTCCTTCGACTGTCCAACTGTTTTTCCTCTTTCTAGACTCCATTTGCCACCTACCATTTACTCCTTTATCCTTGGTCCACCCCATCTTCAGCATAATGTACCTGTTCCTAGCTACAACCAGGTCTGAAGAAGGGTCACTGGACCTGAAATGTTAACTGCTTTCTCTCCACAGATACTTGTCATATCTGCCATGTTTTTCCAGCAATTTCTGATTTTGTCAGAGTATTAATGATGGACAGATTGGATACTTAAGGTAGTGATGGGACACCAATCACAGGGTTGTTTTTCGCCGGATGGTGTTGAGTTTAAGTATTGTTGGAGCTGCAGATAAATGCCTAATTTTGCATCACATCACTCGTGTCTAGAAGAGAATGGCAAGCCTTTGGGGATTCAGGATGAAAGTTACTTGCTAGCCTCCTGAACTGTTCTCATATCCACAGTACAGATGATACTTCTGAACGCTAATGGAAGGGGATTAGATGCTTTCTTTTTGGAGTTGGGCAAACATTACTTACTGCACAAGTACAACCTCAAGTTCAGTACTTGAGGAGTCACGAATATGTTCAGTACCAGTGAATGTTCCCATTGCAAAACTCAATAGAGGAAAGTCTCTTACAAAACACCTAGAAGATGGACCTTGAATATCTTAATGAGGAATCTCTGCAACAATATTCTGGGACAGAAATGACTAACCCTGAGCAACCACAATATCCTCCTTCATATGAGGTCCAATTATACATTGTTAACTAGAGGAGCACTTCTCCCAGAGTTCCACAGATTTCACTTTTGCTGGGCTCATTAGTTCCATTCGACAGAGTATAATACGTCAACGGGGACCATCACAGAGAGCATTAAATGGCTGATCCCCGATTCAGACTCTGGTCATCAGGGACATCCTTACCATTTCCTGTCTCGTCCTGTTAAAATTTAAGAATTCTAAAAGGATGTACCTGCTAGAAATGAAAACAAATTGCTAGAAAGACTCAGCAGATCTGGCAGCACTCGTGGACAGAAATCACAAGTTAGCGTTTCAAATCAAGTGTCTCTTCATCAGAACATAGCTGCTAGACTGGGTCCGTGGCAGAAGGTAAGGATGCCTTTGCAGAGCATTCTAGACTTTCCCGTAAGTGTTATCAGCAAGTTTAACCGCCATACCTACAGTCCTCTTATCCAAACCATTTAAATAAAACCGAATGTTAAATAATTTGCTTGTAACAAATATTTCAGAGTTTAAGAACAAATGTACTCCATACATGGAGCTTTTCCAGCATGCAGCATAGACCCAAAATACAAAACACTTCCAACATCTGGAACCCTGTACAGATTTGTACTTCCAGCATAATTTCCACTTTCAGTTCTATTCTAACTATTACATATTTAAAGTGAGTAAGTAGGAACTGGGTAAATTGAAACAAGCCACTTTCTCAATTTGTTGAATAGTTTCAGATCGAGAGATTTCATTGTTGATTTTGTTCAAATAGCCTTTCATATTTGAAGCTCAGCATGGGAATTCTCCCTGGTATCCTAGCCAATCATTACCCTCTTGAGCATTCCACTCTGGAAACATGGGTTCTAACCTGGCCAAAACGCAGTGCTCAACCAATATCATTATCATATTCCTGTTTCTTAGGTTTCTCAGGCACAAATTTGCTGCCATGTTTCCTACGTTATAACAGTTACTACACTCATTTTTTTTAAAGTTTCGAAAAAACTTCATTGGCTGCAGACTGCTTTGGGATGTCTGGTGCTTATGAAAGGGCTTTAAAAATGTGCTTATTGTTTGTCAGAAGTATCATTCAGAAGATAGCCATGAAGACTGCAGAAAATACAGGAGAAACATTGAGAGAGTTAGGGCAAGGTGGGAAGGAATGATCACTACAAATGTTATGGCAATATTAAGTTGAAGCTTAAAATATTTTAAAATGCAAGTTTAAACACATACTTATGACTTAGTAAGGACCAAAACATCCTTCATGGAGAGCCACAAGGCACAGCCATAGTAATAAATTAGTACTTTGCATCTGTCTTCTAAGAAAGCAGACAATAAGAAAGCTGCAAAAAGCCTTGTAGAGAGAAAATATGTTCTTAAAAATTATCATTCCGTAAAGGTAGTTAAGTCACCTGGTCCGAGTAGAATGCAGATGGCATTGTTGAAAGAAGCAACAATAGAAATAGCAGAGACAGTCACAATTTTTCAATCTGCATTAGATACAGTTGTGGGGGAACTGTAGGATTATTAATATTAAACTCAGTATTCAAAAGGAGGGAGAGGATTAAGCCAGGAAATAGGTTTGTTATTTGACAAAATAAGCTTTCATTCAAAAAGGTGTGCGCTAATCAAGCTCAGCCAGCACAAATTTGTTATGAACACATTAACAAGGAACAAGAACAGTGCATTCAGCCCTTCGGACCTGGTCTGCCATTCAATAAAATCACGACGAATCGGTTTATAATCTCAACTCTAACTTCCCGCATATCCCAGATAAACTTTCAATCCCTTGTAAGCAAAAACCTACCTAAATATCTTTGGTACACAGGTAAAGATTCTGCATTCACTCGAAAGGAATTGCGAAGGTTTAACCCTCAGGGATTTTGAAAATAGTGTTTTCTCTGCTGTCTTAAGCAGGCAACCTCTTACTTTTAAACCCTGACTTCTTGTTCTAGATTCTCCCACTAGTATCTTCAAATTCAGTTACTACACCTGCAGTCCCTTTATCGAAAGCATTTCATCAATTGTAAAGAGTTAAGCCCACAGCACCAAACTGTGGTACACACATGACATCCTGCCAGTTTGAAAAAGACCTATCAGCTCTTACTGCTCACTTGTTAGCCAGCCCATGTTCTATGCTTACCAATGTTATCATCTACACAATCCCTGATTTTTGAACATTCATAGTAACAAGTGCGATCCCATACAGGGGTATACTAGCAATGATTTTAAAGATCTGACATACGAATGCCTCCTCATATTTATGAGTTATTGATATTGCCCTGCATTGTGTACCAACGTACACAAATAGATATGTAGATGGATTCAAGAAAGTAAGTTATTCACAGTCTGCACCTCCTTAATAAACTTATCAAATGCCTCTTGGAAGGACAATTACAACACATTCAATGTTCCTGCTGTCTACAGCAGGTGTTACTGCTTCAAAGATGGAAGGCAAATGTGCCAAACAAACGTGTACCAGACCTTCCTCTTGTTTTCTTTTAACATAAGTTGCCCGGACTAAGATTAGGGAGTAGCATCATAAAACATGCAGTGGATGCAAAATGTGGCAAAGTAGTAGACGGCAGTGAAACCAGTGGCAGTCTCCATCAAGATAGGATGGTAAAATGGACAGACGTATGGCCAAGTAAGTTAAACATGAAGGTGAACTGTTGCACACTGATCAATGGACAGAGTAAATTACAAGATTTTGAAAATCAATGACCAGCGAGACACCTTGGTGCCGAATTGAATAAACCCATAAAAGTGGTTGAAAAAGTATGATTAATTGAACTCATACAAGAGGAATAGATTAAAAAAGAAAAATCACACTAGCACATTATAAATCACTGCAGTGATTATGTTGGAGTATTATGGGAAATTTTACAGATGAGGCGCTTTGGCCCATCATGTCTGTACCACCTGAAATACACTATCTACACTAACCCCACTGTCCCACACTAGGCCCACAGCTTTGAAAATTACAATGCTTCAAGTGTGCATCCAATTTTTTTTTTAAAAAGGTAAGAGTTTACTCATCTCTACTATCCTTCCAAGCATGAAAAAACAAATTTAGTTTACTGCAGAAGCAAACCCACTCTGAATTTTGACACAGGCACAGTGTCAAGTTTAAACTTAGTTTGCACTATAATCAGTGCTTAAAGCAAGAGCACTGTTTCAGCTATATCAGATGGGACTGTAACAACTTGATACAAGAAAATGTCAGGTAAACTCTGCAAGTGAACACATACACATTACCAACAGTAGGCTTCTAAGTACTACTTTTGCCTCTACTGAATAAGAATCACATCAGCACTACACAGATGCTCAGGATGGAGTTAAACCAAGAGAAGTAAAATACCTCAGCACATTTGAGATTCAAAGCATGACATTTCTGGTTCATAGGCTGAAAGCGTGCCATTATAGATTTCCACCTTGTCAACCTAAACCAAATTACAAACATACAAAAAAGAATAGGACAAAATGGCCCATCAAAATTCACACATCACTGGTACCAACCATATCTCCAGCCTTTTAATAAAAATTCAAGCTCTTTTCCAAATCCTGGCAGCCAATCCCCGTACCGTATTCAACAAATAACAGTCTCCTATAGCAATTATTCTTTTAAATTGTCACACCCCGCCTATTACAAGATTCATCCCTAGTACCCAAGATCTGACCACCTTTTATTTTCCCGAGACTATCCACCCACAGTACCCAAAACTGAATTATCTGTTTGAGAGAGAAATTGCCACAGGAGACGTCTGAACAGACTTCTTACCTTTCTTGACAGTCACCCATCTATCTGACCGATCCTGCTGTGAAATCACTTCTGTAAATCTACTAGGCATCTGTCTCTTGTATGCCCTCAATGTCATCAAGCTTAAAAAGCAGCTTTCAACAGTACCTTATATTTTCCCAAAGAATACTAAGCATGCAAAAAAAAGAGAAAATCAAACATTTAATCTTAAATAAAATCAACCACTTAGCTGAACAATCAAATTAAAAACTCCTCCTCAGGTAGTCTAGCAGACAGCTTTCAATCCATTGATTAAAAAACTCACCCCAGAGCCATCAACTTGTAGGTCTTTCTGAAAGCTCTAAAAACACAATTGTTTTTAAAAAATCCTCCTCCGTGATTTAAATAAATCTCTTCAGCAATGTTTTAAAAGAATCTTTCCTACATGTATAACTTTTTTAGCGTATAATTTTTAAAAAAATACTTGAGCTATCCATTCAAAAGCTTCTCCGAAAGCTCAGCAAACACTATTTGGAAAAAAAAGTGTTTGCTTTTTGGATTTTTGACTACAAAAGAACCAACATAACTCAAAATAAAAATTTTTACTACATTTCAATAGTATACTATAAGAAACCTAAAAGAAAGTTTGCAAACTCAGGAGCAGCTACAAGATCCACGCTACTGTCAGTTCACCATTTTTATTCTTCGTTCCAACCTCCACCTCCCCACACCTCCAAACACAGAGATTCTGTGTCAGCGAGCACGAATCTAGGATAAGATGTTGTTTCTCCTAGAGCAAGGATTAAGGGCTTCTCAAAATGTTTAAAGCATACTGTTAAAAGGGTCAGTGAGAAGCTGGAAGTTAATGTACACATTCGTAGGAATGACATAGTTAAGGAAAAGATTAAGGCTTTACAGACTGAATATAAGAGGTTAGATAGAACATTTAAAAAACTGAACCTCAAAAGCAGTACCCTCCAATTTAATTCCATTAACAAGTTTGTATGAAGGAAGAAATAAAAGGATATAGGACATAAATCAATGGCTGAAAAAGTGATGTAATATTCAAGGATCGAGGTTCTTGGAACATCGCGGACTTCCTCTTGTGCAGAGAAGACCTGTTCAAAAAGAATGGGTATCACCTGAACCGGAAAGGGATCAATATCCTTGTGGAGAGATTTACTATGTCTATTAAGGGAAACTGTAAACTATTAGAGGGATAGAGGGATCTTAAGTAACGGATCAACAGAAAGATGGTTCTGAATCTGAAAAGAACAATTAGAAAAGACAGTAAAACCCCAAAGAATGAAGTAGCTCTGAAGAATTAAACTGCATTAAATTTCAGTGCAATGGGTCTTAAAGATAAGGTTAACAAACTGAGGACACGTTAAGGAACGTAGGATTGTGATGTAACAGCTATTATGAAATGGCTGAGGGACAAGCAACTCCATGCTCCGAGTTTCAGATGCTAGATGAGATGTAGCAAGGGAGGTGGAAGGGGGGGGAATCTGGCTTTTTTGATTAAGGAGAATATTACTACCACAACTAGAAAAGATATTTCTGAAAAATCTTCTAGTGAAAATGCAAGTTGATATTTCTCTAATGAAATGGACACAATAAGGCCTGTAGACTGGGAGCCACAGTCTATAGATGAAAGGTTTGAAAAGCATTGTAAGTCCAAAGATGTGCAGGGTAGGTGGATTAGCCATGCAAAATTGCCCATAGTGTTCAGGGAAATGTAGAATAGGTGGATTACAGGGGATGGGTCTGGGTGGGATGTTCTGAAGTTCTGGGTGGACTTGTTGAGCTGAAGAGCCTGTTTCCACACTGTAGGGGTTCTAATTCGAAGGTCAGGTAGCATCTGAGGAGCAAGAAAGTCAACGTTTCAGGCCAAAACCCTTTGACAGGACTGAGGAAGGTGCAAGACAGGTTAAATAGAACATTAAAAAAACAGAACCTCAAAAGTAGTAACTTCTGATTAGTCATATTGACAAGCTTGTATGAACAAAGAAATAAAAAGGTAAAGGACATAAATCAATGACTTTCCGGCTGCTCAGATGCTGCCTGACCTGCAGTGATTCCCAACCATACACCTAATGACACAGAGATAATGGGAACTGCAGATGCTGGAGAATCCAAGACAACAAAATGTGAGGCTGGATGAACACAGCAGGCCAAGCAGCATCTCAGGAGCACAAAAGCTGACGTTTCAGGCCTAGAACCTTCATCAGAGACGGGGATGGGGAGAGGGTTCTGGAATAAATAGGGAGAGAGGGGGAGGTGGACTGAAGATGGAGAGAAAAGAAGATAGGTGGAGAGAGTATAGGTGGGGAGGTAGGGAGGGGATAGGTCAGTCCAGTGAAGACAGACAGGTCAAGGAGGTGGGATGAGGTTAGTAGGTAGGAGATGGGGGTGCGAGGAAGGGATGGGTGGGAGGAAGAGCAGGTTAGGGAGGCAGAGACAGGTTGGACTGGTTTGGGGATGCAGTGGGTGGAGGGGAAGAGCTGGGCTGGTTGTGTGGTGCAGTGGGGGGAGGGGACGAACTGGGCTGGTTTAGGGATGCGGTGGGGGAAGGGGAGATTTTGAAGCTCAAGAAGTCCACATTGATACCATTAGGCTGCAGGGTTGTAAAGAATGGAGGGGGGAGTGGAAATGGTAACCATTTCTTTAGATGACATGTCCATCATGGGCCTCCTGCAGTGCCACAATGATGCCACCCGAAGGTTGCAGGAACAGCAACTCATATTCCGCCTGGGAACCCTGCAGCCTAATGGTATCAATATGGACTTCTTGAGCTTCAAAATCTCCCCTTCCCCCACCGCATCCCTAAACCAGCCCAGTTCGTCCCCTCCCCCCACTGCACCACACAACCAGCCCAGCTCTTCCCCTCCACCCACTGCATCCCCAAACCAGTCCAACCTGTCTCTGCCTCCCTAACCTGCTCTTCCTCCCACCCATCCCTTCCTCCCACCCCAAGCCGCACCCCCATCTCCTACCTACTAACCTCATCCCACCTCCTTGACCTGTCTGTCTTCACTGGACTGACCTATCCCCTCCCTACCTCCCCACCTATACTCTCTCCACCTATCTTCTTTTCTCCATCTTCGGTCCACCTCCCCCTCTCTCCCTATTTATTCCAGAAGCCTCACCCCATCCCCCTCTCTGATGAAGGGTCTAGGCCCGAAACGTCAGCTTTTGTGCTCCTGAGATGCTGCTTGGCCTGCTGTGTTCATCCAGCCTCACATTTTATTACCTAATGACTCAATTAGTTTTAAAGTAGTTATGGAAAAGGAGAAGCTTCCCATAAATGTTCAAGTTTTCAACTGGAGTAAGCAAATTTTAATGGCATGAGACAGGAAATTTCAAAAGTTGGTTGGAGAAGATTATTCACAGGGACTGTCAGTTCTGATGTAACACGTTAGATCCATTCTCATGCAATCCTGCATTATAAGAAAATGGTGCAGTAGCCACACCACTTAAACTAATGGGGCCAGAATCGCATTATAGCCAATGCAGGTAAAGAAAGGTTGCATACTACAAATAGCAGTTTAAATTCTTCAATCACGGTGGCTCAGTGGTTAGCACTGTAGCCTCACAGCACCAAGGACCCGGGTTCGATTCCAGCCTCGGGCGACTGCCTGTGTAAAGTTTGCACATTCTCCCTGTGTCTGCGCGGGTTTCCTCCAGGTGCTCCGGTTTCCTCCCACAGTCCAAAGATGTGCAGGCTAGGTGGACTGGCCATGCTAAATTGCCCGTAGTGTTCAGGGGTGTGGGGGTTATAGGGGGATTGCTCTGGGTGGGATGCTTCAAGGGGCAGTGTGGACTTGTTGGGCTAAAGGGCCTGTTTCCAAACCGTAGGTAACCTAATCTAATCTAATGTTAAAGCCAATTTGCATTGAAGAAACATGTTGTTATAGCAGAGCCGACTGTAAAGGGACGACTGGCAACTGAGCAGCTTTCAAAAGTTTGAAAACAACAGTGCAGAGTTATGATGCTCCGGTTAAGTTAAGGTAACACTGGCAGGACGAGGGAACAATGGATGACTAAAGATATTGAGGTTCTAGTCAAGAAAGGAAACAAATTACATATAGGCAACTGGGCTCAAGTGAATATTGAACAGTATAGCAGCAATCTCAAGATCAGGAAGGCAAAGAGGGGATATTGAGATAAGTCTTGGCAGATAAGGTGAAGGATAATACAAAGCGATGCTATAAGGAAGAGAGCAGCTAGAGAGAGAGCAGGGGTCATCTTTGTGTTGAACCTCAGGAGACAGGAGAGATATTAATGTTTTACACCATCAGTTTTGACTGTGGAGAAAGAAATGGCAGCTAGAGAACTCAAGGAAAATACTGATGTTTTGAAAACAGTTCACTTTGCACAAGAGGAACTGTGGAGGTCCTAGAAAATACAAAACTGGGTAAATCATGGGGACCTGCTCTGGTGTATCCACAGATATTGAGAGAGGTTAGGGAGGAAACTGCAGACAACCTTACAGATATATTTGTACCGACTATAACTACAGATGAGGTGCTGGATAACTGGACAGTAGCTAATATTGTGCCTTTGTTTCAGAAGGGACGCAAGGAAAAGCCTTGGAACTCCAACCTGATAGTCTGTCGATGGTGGTGGGCAAGCTGCTGGACAAGATTCTAAAAGACAGGAATTTTATGGATTCGAAGAGGTAAGAATTGATTAGGAACAGTCAACATGGTTGTGTGTGGGGGAAATCATGTCTCACAAACTCAATTGAGTTTTTTAACAAAGTAACCAAGACGATTATGAAAGCAGAGCGGGCGACACTGTTTGACAAGGTTCCACTTGGTAGACCAATCAGTAAAGTTAGATTACATGGGTTTCAGAGTGAACTTGCTAATTGGATTCAATATTGGCTTAACAGTAAGAGACAGTAGGAAGGTTATTTTTTGGATTGAAAGTCTGCTACCAGCAGTGTTCCACAATGCTGGGTCCACTTTTGTTTGTCGTTTATACAAATGATTTAAATGAGAATACAGAAGGCATGGTCAGTAAGTTTGCAGATGACATCAAACTCAGTGGTCTAGTGGGCAGTGAAGAAGGTTAGTTAAGATTACAAAGAAATTTTGATCAATTGGGTCAGTGGGCTGAGGTGTGGCAGATGGAGTTTAATTTGGACAAATGTGAGGTATCGCATTTTGGTAAACAAACTGCAGGGGATGGGCACATTAGAAACGTGGAGTTTATTCAAGGAAAAGCTCCTGTGTCCTAGATAAGTATGTATCCGTCAGGCAGGGAGGAAGCTGTAGAGCGCCGGAGCTGTGGTTTACGAAGGAAGTTGAATCTCTGGTCAAGAGGAAGAAGGCTTATGTTAGGATGAGATGTGAAGGCTCAGTTAGGGAGCTTCAGGGTTACAAGGTAGCCAGGAAAGACCTAAAGAGAGAGCTCAGAAGAGCCAGGAGGAGACATGAGAAGTTGCTGGTGGATAGGATCAGGGCAAACCCTAAGGCTTTCTATAGGTATTTAAGGAATAAAAGAATGACGAGAGTAAGATTAGGGCCAATCAAGGATAGCAGTGGTAAGTTGTGTGTGGAGTCAGAGGACATAGGGGAAGCACTAAATGAATATTTTTCGACAGTATTCACTCTGGAAAACAACAATGCTGTCGAAGAGAATACTGAGATATAGGCTACTAGACTAGGTGGGATTGAGGTTCACAAGGAAGAGGTATTAGAAATCCTTCAGAGGGTGAAGATAGATAATTCCCCTGGGCAGGATGGGATTTATCCTCGGATCCTCTGGGAAGCCAGGGAGGAGATTGCCGAGCCTTTGGCATTGATCTTTAACTCGTCATTGTCTACAGGAATAGTGCCAGACGACTGGAGGATAGCAAATGTGGTTCCCCTGTTCAAGAAGGGGAGTAGAGACAACCCTGGTAATTATAGACCAGTGAGCCTTACTTCAGTTGTTGGTAAAGTGTTGGAAAAGGTTATAAGGGAAAGGATTTATAATCATCTAGAACAGAATAATTTGATTAGGGATGGGCAGCACGGTTTTGTGTAGGGTAGGTCGTGCCTCACAAACCTTATTGAGTTCTTTGAGACGGTGACCAAACAGGGAGATGAGAGGAAACCGGTTGATGTGGTGTATATAGATTTCAGCAAGGCGTTCGATAAGGTTCCCACAATAGACTATTGTACAAAATGCGGAGGAATGGGATTGTGGGAGATATAGCAGTTTGGATCAGAAATTGGCTTGCTGAAAGAAGACAGAGGGTGGTGGTTGATGGGAATTGTTCATCCTGGAGATCAGTTATGAGTGGTGTACCGCAAGGGTCGCTGTTGGGTCCACTGCTGTTTGTCATTTTTATAAATGACCTGGATGAGGGTGTAGAAGGATGGGTTAGTAAATTTGCAAACGACACCAAGGTCGGTGGAGTTGTGGATAGTGAAGAGGGATGTTGTAGGTTACAGAGAGACATAGATAAGCTGCAGAGCTGGGCTGAGAGGTGGCAAATGGAGTTTAATGCAGACAAGTGTGAGGTGATGCACTTCAGTAGGAGTAACCGGAACGCAAAGTACTGGGCTAATGGTAAGATTCTTGGTAGTGTAGATGAGCAGAGAGATCACGGTGTCCATTTACACAGATCCTTGAAAGTTGCCACCCAGGTTGACAGGGTTGTTAAGAAGGCATACAGTGTTTTAGCTTTTATTAATAGAGGGATCAAGTTCTGGAACCAAGAGGTTATGCTGCAGCTGTACAAAACTCCAAGTGAGCCGCACTTGGAGTATTGCGTACAGTTCTGGTCACCGCATTATAAGAAGGATGTGGAAGCTTTGGAAAGGGTGCAGAGGAGATTTACTGGGATGTTGCCTGGTATGGAGGGAAGGTCTTACAAGGAAAGGCTGAGGGACTTGAGGCTGTTTTCATTAGAGAGAAGAAGGTTGAGAGGTGACTTAATTGAAACACAAAATAATCAGAGGGTTAGATAGGGAGAGCCTTTTTCCTAGGATGGTGACGGCGAGCACGAGGGGGCATAGCTTTACATTGAGGGGTAAAAGATATAGGACAGATGTCAAAGGTAGTTTCTTTACTCAATAGTAGTAAGGGAATGGAACGCTTTGCCTGCAACAGTAGTAGATTTGCCAACTTTAGGTACATTTAAGTCATCATTGGACAAGCATGTGGATGTACATGGAATAGTGTAGGTTAGATGGGCTTCAGGTTGGTATGACAGGTCGGCACAACATCAAGGCCGAAGGGCCTGTACTGTACTGTAATGTTCTACGTCAGGAGCTTATATAATTAAAAGAAAAGTACGGCCTTGGGCAATGTCGAGAACACAGGCATATGGGTCAGGTGCATAATTCTTTGAAGTTTGCATCGACATGTAGACAGGGTAGTTAAAAATGCATTAACATGCTTGCCTTCATTGCGCAGACCTTTAAGCGTAGGACTTGGGATGTCACAGAATGTTGGTGAAGCCTCTTCTGGAGCACTGTGAAGTTCTGGTCACACGGTTGTAGGAAGCATATTAAGCTGGAGGGGGTTCAGAAATGATTTACCAAGACATTATCAGGAATGCATCGTTTGAGTTTTTAGGGGAGGCTGGGACTATTTTCAATGGAGCACAAGAGGTTGAGGGCTGACCTTGTGCAGGTCTATAAAATCATGAGGGATGTAGATAAGGTGAATAGCAAGTATCGTTACCTGGAATTTCCCCGGGGATTTCAAGACTAGATGTCCTGATGAAGAGTCTAGGCCCGAAACATCGGCTTTTGTGCTCCTGAGATGCTGCTTGGCCTGCTGAGTTCATCCAGCTCCACACTTTGTTATCTTGGATTCTCCTGCATCTGTAGTTCCCATTATCTCTGATCACACTACTCTAAGGGTCTGATTATTGGCCTTCAGTCTTTTGGTTCAGGCCAACTTCACTCCCTTCTGACTTTAGCTTATCTTTGGCTTCTGAATGCCATACTGTGTGTGAGAGGCTAAATGCACCTCTCTAGAACTTGCCTTTTGACTATGTCTGTTGAGATCACAATACATAGCACAAGACATTTACTTGATTCAAAAACTTGCTGCCATTGATTTCATTGCCTCACTGACTGAAGAATGAAAATATATAAAGCCATATGGGAATAGAGCAGACTTGTAAAAGCTTGCTGAAATGTTTGCATCCCATTTACAAGATAAAGGGCATGGTGCAAAATCATCTACCGCTTCAACATTAGTCTTACTTGAAAAATCACATTAATCATAGTCACGATAGATATAATTTTATAACAACAGACTGCACATCCTCCCCATATAGCTTTCAACTCAACCTTGTCAGCTACTTGTTATTGCACCTAACACCAAATCACCTGGGGATTTTTTTTAATAGTTATTCATCAGATTGCACACATCAGTCGCAATGTCAGTATTTACAGACCATTACTAATTAGCCCTTGATAGACAGAGGTGAGCCATCCTCTCAAACTACTGCGGTCCCTACAGTTGTGGGACATCCTCAATCCCGTTAGCCAAGGAGTTCCAGAATTTTGACACAGCAGAAAATAAAGAGACAGGAGGGAAAGTTGGGGGCACCCCTGAAGAGTGCGTGGGAGGTGGTGAGCCTAAACAAGGCGTAAAGGAAAAAGAGTGGGGTTTGGGGAAAAGGGGTACCCAAAAGGCAGGAAAATAATTTCTCAAGGGGGGGGGGGGGGAAGAAAGGGTAAAGAAGGAGGACCCAAAGGCAAGGAGCAGAAGACAGGCAAGGCAAGGCAGAAAGTGGGGGTCTGAAAAGGGGAAGGAAGAAGAGGCTCCCAAAGTTGCAGGGGAAATAAGAAGGGGTAAAAAAAGGAGGAAAACAACACATATGGACCAAATATTGAACTACAGGAGCAATCATCCCAACACCCACAAACGAAGCTGCATTAGAACATTATTCCAACAAGCCACCACACACTGCAGCACAGAGGAACTACGAACAGCAGAAGAAAATCACCTATACAGCATATTCAAAAAGAATGGGTACCCAATGAACACAGTCCACCGATTTCTCAGCAACAAACCCAAACAAACAGACAAAACGGGCCCAGAAACCATAACCACTCTCCCCTACATCAAAGACATTTCTGAAATGACTGCCAGAATACTCGGACCTCTTGGCATCAGGGTAGCCCACAAACCCACCAACACACTAAAACAGCAGCTAATGAACTTAAAAGGCCCTATACAGACAACAAGCAAAACGAACGTCATCTACAAAATACCTTGCAAGAACTGTGACAAACACTACATTGGACAAACAGGCAGAAAGCTAGCCACCAGGATACATGAACATTAACTAGCCACAAAACGACATGACCCTCTACCACTCGTGTCCTTACATACAGATGAGGAAGGACACCACTTTGATTGGGACAACACATCCATCCTAGGACAAGCCAAACAGAGGCATGCACGAGAATTCCTAGAAGCATGGCATTCCAACCAGAATTCCATCAACAAACACATTGGCTCCAAATCAATCTACCACCCTCTGAGAAAAAGAACAGGAAATGACATCACCAACGCAAGGAGACCTAAACAGATAAATAGACAGCAGGACAGAACACCAGCGCTTCGTCGGAGGCTCACTGATGATGTTACCTAGAATGGTGATGCAACGTCTGAAAACTAACCTTCCAGCTCAGCGAGCAATCTCACATCCAGAACCTCAACCTGAGCTACAAATCTTCTCAAAACTCGCTAATAAAAAAGGAGGGGAGGAGGGGAAGAGTGAAAAAACGGGGTTCTGAAGAGGGGAGGGGAAGAGGAAGAGAAAGGGATTCCCAAACTAGGGGAAGATAAGAAGGGATAACAAAAGGGCCCGAATGGGCGGGGTTAAGAGAGAGAGAGAAAGAAAGCCGGGTGGGTCGGGTCCAGCGGATAAGAATAAGGAGGTTTTGAAAGGTGGGAGAGGGGGCGCAAGAGGAAGAAGAGGGGTCCCGAAGAGGACAGAAAGGAAAGGGGGGGGGGGGGGGGGGAGAAAGACCGGTTGGCGGGGTGGGGTGTAATCAGGCCAGCGGCCGGGGTCACCATCAAACAGGGTCCAGCTCACTGCGCACGCGCGCCTGGGTAGAAAGTGGGGGGGTAAGGCCCCGAGACGGAGCCCGCGCGCCCAACGGTTACAGCCGCCCGCGCCTCAGCCTCCCCTCCCCCAACGACAACAACTAGCCTCCAGTGCGAGCTCTCCGAGAAACTGATTTTCTGTCTCTCCCCTCGACGACCGCCATCTCTTCAATCAGGTAAGTACATTATGATGCACACCGATGCCGACTTGACCTCACGTTCCCCCGTGAGAGGAAGAGGAGAGTACAACCAGGCAACGCTACCGATCATTGTGATAAATAAAAGCGTAGCCTAGCCGCCGCTTACCGACTGCCAGACGCCATATTAGCCGAGGAGGGGGAGGAGTGAGAGGCGAACCGCAGCTCCGGCCTCCTTTTGTAAACGCGCGGCATCACGTGACGCGCCAGTCCTCCGCGACACGGCGCGCCGGATGTGTCAAAAGTCTCGAGTGGCGGATGGCAAAACGGGTGGGACGAGAATGGTTGATGTTGTTGTTGTTTCCCACAAGCTTCCTTACAGTACCGGGGCGAATGGGCTCAGCCGTGTGTTCGCTTATGCAAGTCAAGCTTCGACTCTTTGCAGCAGATTAAAATTCGACGGCATCCTAGGTATCAGTGTAAAAGGGGATGGGAGGAAAGGGAAGGTGGGGGAGACACTTTCGGAAAGCGCCTACCTGCCAACCACCATCCGATGTCTCATAATGCTATGCTTGCCACTGTGGCACTTTTCAAAGTAAGCCAGCCGTTCAACCAACTGATCTAACCAACTTATCAAGGTGTCGAGTTGGATGAACACAAGAAGCCAAGCAGCAACCCAAGATGTGTTCATCCAACTCTACACCTTGTTATCTCGGATTCTCCAGCATCTGCAGTTCCCATTATCTCTGATCTAACCACCGACTACTCAATTCCTGCACTAACTGAGGTTGCCATGAAGGACTCTCTTTCTCAATCTCTTCCCTTTCCCTGGGGTATGGTAATCCTCAGGTTAAATCATTATCAGTCATCTCTTTCTAATGAGAGTGCAACTCAATGGTTCAAAAGATCTATGGCGACTTTACCTTTATCTTTTGACAGTGCTGTAATTTCTGGCAACGTGGAAGTCAGTTTATCCATAGATTTTCTTTTTGCAGTGCCAGTTGAGGGATAAATATTGACCCAATGCACCTCATGGAAAACTTGCTTGCTCTTCTTCTTAATCGTATCATGGGTTCTTTGTGTCAAGTCGAGAGGACACAGCCTCAATTCAATTGAAACATTTGAAAGACAGCACCACTAACAGGACAGCACTAAAATATTTATTTGGATTTTTCAGCTCAACTCCTAGAGTGGATCTTATGTCTCAGAGGTGCACATGCTGCCCACTGAGATTAATACTTTGGGAACCAGTGGCATGATAAATAAAGTTCATGCTTTCTTCCTAAAGTGGGTATTTTAGTGCGACAATGGAGCCTTGCCAGACAATAATATATTCAGAGATACACTAATTTTAGCCTTTCAGGGAAAATGAATGCTTCATGCTGATCTTTGGCAAACCTTGCCTGTTAACTCCTTTTCAAACCTATGCAGCATTTCAGACGGTTGATTGTCTAATATTGCCTTGCTTCCTGCTGTATTTTTGTACCGTTTTGTAATTCTACTTCCTGGCTGTGGCTCAATTGATAGTCCTCTCACATTTGAGTCTGAAGCTATAGTTTTAAGTTCCATGAAAGTACAAAAATCCAAATTGAGCCTGCAGAGCTGCACTGTGAGAAATGGATCATGTTAAAATGAGGCCTCGTTTGATCTCTCAAGTGGGTGTAAATATCCAATGGCATTAATTTGAAAAAGTGTGTGTTATTCCTGCGTCTTGGCTGATACTTACCTCTCAATAAATGTCATTAAAAAATCTTCCATTGTCATATAGGAGGAGTTTGCTACGGCTGCAGACTCTTCAAGAGTGACTACATTTCAAAACTACTTATCTGGCTGGAGAATAGTCCAGTACTTCATGTGGTTGTGTTAGAAAAAAAACTTGCATTTGTGTAAGATAACAAAGTGTAGAGCTGGATGAACATAGCAGGCCAAGCAGCATCTTAGGAGCACAAAAGCTGACATTTCGGGCATAGACCCTTCATCAAAAAAATCCCTTCTGAAGAAGGGTCTAGGCCCAAAACGTCATATGACAAACCCTTTCCCGGTTCATTCTCGTAAACTTCCTCTGGACCCTGTCCAATGTCAGCACATCTTTCCTCAGATACATGGCCCAAAACTATTCTCAGTATTCCAAATGCAGTATCACCAGAACCATATACAGTCTCAACAGTACATTTCTGTTCTTGTATTCTAGCCCTCTTGAAATGAATACGAACATTGTATTTACCTTCCTAACTGCCAAGTGAACCTGTACAATAATCTTAAAAAAAATTCCTTAACTCAAACTCTCAAGTCCCTTTGTGCTTCAGATTTCAGAGCCTTTCACTGTTTAGAAAATAGTCTACACCTCTATTCTTCCTACCAAAGTGCATAACCTCACACTTCCCCATATTGTATTCCATCTGCCACTTATTCGCATACTCCCCAAGCCTGTCCAAGTTCTTCTGCAGTCTCCTGCTACCTCAACACAACCTCTCCCATCACGTATCTTTGTATTTGCAAATTTAGCAACAATGCCCTCAGTTCCTTTGTCCAGATTGTTAATGAATAACTTGAATAATTGTGATCCAAACACAATTTTGGTCCGTTGTACACTAAGGTGACCCCAGTGGAACACCATCAGTCACTGGCTGCCATCTTGATAAAGACCCTTTTATCCCTACTCTCTGCTTTCTGCCAATCCTCTATCCATATCACTGCATTGCCCCTCACAAAATGGGATCTTATTTAGCAGCCTCCGGTGCAGCACCATTTCAAAGGCCTTCCTGAAATTCAAATAGATCATATCCGCTGGCTGTGCTATGTCTATCTTGCTTGTTATGTCCTTAAAAACCTCTAACAGACTGGTCAGGCATGACTGCCCCTTGATGAAGTTGTGCTGACTCAGCCCTATTTTACCATGCACTTCCAAGTACTCTGCAATCTCAACCTTAATAATGGACTGTAAATTCTGACCAATGACTGAGGTCTAGCAAACTGGCCTATCGTTCCCAAACATATGCCTCCCTTCCTTCTTAAATGAGGGAGTTATATTAGCCATTTTTCAGTCTTCTGGGACCCTCCCTGACTCCACTGATTCCTGAAAAATAATGACCCATGCCTCAACAATCTCCTCAGCAATCTCCTTCAGAACTCTGAGTGTAGTCCATCTGGTCCAGGTGATTTGTTCACCTTCAGAACTTTCATCTTCTCCAGCGCCTTGTCCTTAGTGATGACTGCTACGTTCACCTTGCCCCTTTGACTCTTGAAGTTCTGATATGCTGCTGGTGTCTTCCATTGTGAAAACCAATGCAAAGTACTTGTTCAGTTCCTCTGCCATTTCTTTCTTCCCATTACTCCCTCTCCAGCCTCATTTGCCAGTGGTCAAATGTCCAATCTTGCTATTTGCCCCAGAGTGTCCAAGACTGAGGGGTGACGTTTTTGAAGTTTGTAAAATCATGAGGGGCATGGATAGGGTGAATAGTCAAGGTCTTTTCCCCTGGGTAGGGGAGTCCAAAACTAGCGGGCATAGGTTTAAAGTAGAGGAGAAAGATTTAAAAGGGACCTAAAGGTCAACTTTTCACGCAGAGTGTGAATTTGTTAAGTGTGTGCCTTATTTCCCCAGATTGGGTCAAGTTTTGCACGTTCTCTAATTGGATCAGAAAATTTTCTTGCACACACTTAACAAATTCACACTCTGCGTGAAAAGTTGACCTTTAGGTCCCTTTTAAATCTTTCTCCTCTACCTTAAACCTATGGAGCTGGTGACCATAATTCTATTAGTTTTAAAAAGTGATGGAAAAGGATAGAACAGATCTAAAAGTTAAAGTCTTAAATTGGAGGAAAGGAAATTTTGACAGTATTAGTCAAGAATTTTCAAAAGTTGATTGCGGGCGGATGTGTGCAGGAAAACGGACAGCTGGAAATTGGGAAACCGTTAAAAATGAGATTTGAGTCAGAGATAGTATATTCCTGTTAGGGTGAAGGGCAAGGTTGGTAGGTGTAGAGAATGCTGGATGACTAGAGAAATTGTAGTTTTGGTCAAGAAAAAGAAGAAGAATATATCAGGTATAGACAGCAGGGATCAAATGAAACCCAAGCAGACTGTAAAGGCAGTAGGAATATATTTAAGGGGGAAATCAGGAGGACAAAAAGGAGACAAGATAGCTTTGGCAAATAGGATTAAGGAGAGTCCAAAGGGATTCTACATATACATTAAGGACAAAAAAAGAGTGACTAGAGACAGCATAGGGCCCCTTAAAGGCCTCCTATGTGTGAAACAGCTGGAGATGGGGGAGATATTGAAGGAGTATTTTGCATCAGTGTTTACTGTGTATAATGTGGGAACAAAAATAGCAACATCTTGAAAAATGTCTAAACTACAGAGGAGGTGGTGCTGGGCATCTTAAAACACAAAAAGGTGGATAAATCCCCAGGACCTGATCAGGTGGTCCTAGAACTCTGTGTGAAGCTAGAGAAGTGATTGCAAGCCCCTTGCTGAGATATTTGTATCATCGATAGCCACAGGTGAGGTGCCAGAAGACTGGAGGTTGGCTGACCTGGGGCCACTATTTAAGAAAGGTGGTAAGGAAAAGCCAGAGAACTGTAGATGGATGAGCCTGATATCAGTGGTGGGCAAGTTGTTGGAGGGTATCCTGAGGAACAGGATTTACATGTATTTGGAAAAGCAAGGATTGATTAGGGATAGTCAAATTGGCTTCATGCATGGGAAATCGTGTCTCATTAACTTTGAGTTCTTTGAAGATGTAACAAAGGGGATTGATGAAGGCAGGGCGCTGGACATAATCTACATGGCATTCAGTAAGGCATTTGACAAGGTTCTTCAAGGTGGACTGGTTAGCCAAGTTAGATCACATGGAATACAGGGAGAACTAGCCATTTGAATACAGAACTGGCTCAAAGATAGAACACAGGGGGTGGTAGTGGAGGGTTGCTTTGTAGACTAGAGGCCTGTGACCATTGTGCCACAAGGATCAGTGTTGGGTCCACTGCTTTTCGTCATTTATATAAACAATTTGGATGTGAACGCAGGATGTATGGTTAGTATGTTTGCAGATGACAGAAAAAATGGACATGTAGTGGACAACGAAGAAGGTCACTTTAGTGTACAACGGACCTTGATCAGATGGGTTAATGGGCCAAGGAGTCGCAGGTGGAACTTAATTTAGATAAATGTGAGGAGCTGCATTCTTGGGAAGGCAAATCAGGGCAAGACATATACAGGTAATGGCAGGGTGCTGGGGAGTGTTGCTGAACAAAGAGACCTTGGAGTTCAGGTTCATGGTTCCTTGAAAGCAAGGTCCCAGGTAGATAGGATAGTGAAAAAAACGTTTGGTATGTCTTTATTGGTTACTGCATTGACCATAGGAGTTGGAAGGTCATGTTGTGGCTGTACAGGACATTGGTTAGGCCACTATTGGAATACCACATGCATTTCTAGTCTCCCTGCTATAGGAAGGATGCAGTGAAACTTGAAAGGGTTCAGAAAAGATGTACAACAATGTTGCCAGGGTCGGAGAGTTTGAGCTATAAGGAAGGACTGAATAGGCTGGGTCTATTTACCCTGAAGCGTCGGAGGTTGATGGGTGACCTTATAGAGGTTTATAAAATCATGAGGAGCATGGATAAGATAAATAGTCAATATCTTTTCCCTGGGGTAGGGGAATCCAAAACTGGAGAGCATAGGTTTAAGGTGAGAGGGGAAAGATTTAAAAGGGACCTAAAAGGAAACTTTTTCATGTAGAGGGTGGTGTGTGTATGGAATGAGCTGTCAGAGGAAGCGCTGATACAATTACAACAGGTAAAAGGAATCTGGATGGATATATGAATAGGAAGGGTTTAGGGCGATATGGACCAAAATGTTGGCAAATGGGATTAGATTAATTTAGGATATCTGGGTGGCATAGACGAGTTGGACTGAAGGGTCCATGCTGTACAGTTCTATGAATCTATGACTACCCCTCTTCTAATAGTTTCCCTTTATCTGCTGTGCCATAAGTTAGATTGTTGACCTTTTTCATACTCCCTATCCTATTCTGGAAACTCACATAACCTCTGCTGACCCTTCTTCAGCATCGACACCACACCCCCAACTCTTTAACGTTTTCCATAATTTTCCAAGCAACTGAACTCATTCCCCTGCTGTAACAAAGTGTGGAGCTGGATGAACGCAGCAGGCCAAGCAGCATCTTAGATTAGATTACATTCCCTACAGTTTGGAAACAGGCCCTTCGGCCCAACAAGTCCACACTGCCCCTTGAAGCATCCCACCCAGACCCATCCCCCTATAACCCACACACCCCTGAACACTATGGGCAATTTAGCATAGCCGATCCACCTAGCCTGCACATCTTTCGACTGTGGGAGGAAACTGGAGTACCCAGAGGAAATCCATGCAGACACGGGGAGAATGTGCAACTCCACACAGACAGTCGCCCGAGGCGGGAATCGAACCCAGGTCCCTGGCGCTGTGAGGCTGCAGTGCTAACCACTGAGCCACCATGCCACCCTGTTCACCGTGGATGAACACAGCAGGCCTAGCAGCATCTTAGGAGCACAAAAGCTGATGTTTTGGGCCTAGACCTTTCATCAGAAAAGGCAAATCAGGGCAAGACATATACAGGTGATGGCAGGCTGCTGGGGAGTGTTGCTGAACAAAGAGACCTTGGAGTGCAGGTTCATAGCTCCTTGAAGGCCCGAAACGTCAGCTTTTGTGCTCTTAAGATTCTGCTTGGCCTGATGTGTTCATCCAGCTCCACACTTTGTTATCTCGGATTCTCCAGCATCTCAGCTCCCATTATCTCTCATTCCCCTGCTATTTAGTTTAAACCCCTAACCACAGCCCTAATTAACAATTCACCAGCACTCTGGTTCCAGCATGATTTAGGCAGAGCCTATCCCACCACAACAGCTCGACCTTCCCCAGTACTGGCGCCAATGTTTTTATTTCTTCATGGGATGTGGGTGTTGCTGGGTAGGCCAACATTAATTCCCCAGAGGACAATTAAAAGTCAACCGCATTCCTGTGGATCTGGAGACACATGTAAGTCAGACCAGGTGAAGATGGGAGTTTCCTTCCCTAAAGAACATTGGTGAACCATCATAGATTTTTCTGACAATCAGCAATGGATTCGTGGTCATCATTAGACTTTTCAGATTTTTTGATGAATTCAAATTCCACCAATTGCACGGCCAGATTTGAACTCAGGTCCCCAGACTATTACTTGTGTCTCTGGATTAACAGTGCAGTGATTACACCACTGGACCATTACCTCCCCATGTTCCATGAATTCGAACCTATTTCACCCACACAAATCTTTAAGCATTTACCTGTTTTATCTTTTTGACCCTGTGCCAATTTGCTTGTGGTTCAGGTCGTAATCTAGAAATTATTGCCTTTTGGGTTTTGGTTTTTAATTTAGTCCCTGCTGTTATTCCCTCAGCAGAACCTCTTTTGTCTTTCTACCCATGCTTTTGATACCTACAGCGAGCAGAGCAACTAGATGTTTCCCCTCCCACTCCAAGTTCCTCTGAAGCCCAGATGAGATGTCCTAAACCCAGGCACCAGGCAGGGAATACAACCTTTGGGACTCTCTATCCAGGCTACAGAAAACAGAGACTATACCGCTGACTATACACTCCATGGTTACAACTACATTTCTCTTCTCCCACTCTTGAATGGCACCCTGTAACATCAGTTTGCTGATCCTCCCTACAGCCCCCACTCTCCTCCACACAGGGAGCAAGAATCTCAAACCTGTTGGATGAGCTCAATGCTGAGGGTCCTTCAGGTTTCCATCCTGGATCCTGGTCCTTCAGTTTTCTATCCTGGATCCCTTTACCTGCTTCACTCGTAGTCACACCCTGCTGTCCATCACCACTGACCAAATTCAAGGTAATCTAAGGGTTGTGACTGGCGCCTGAAACACAGTGTCCAGATAATTCTCCCCGTCCCTGATGTTTGAACCTCAGGCTCCAGCTCAAGTTGGGACCAGAGTTCCTCAAACAACCAACACTTGATACAGGTTTTAAGAAGCCAAGGAACCTCAGATGCTGGAAATCAGAAACAAAAACGGAAATTGTTGGAAAAACTCAGCAGGTCTGCCAACATCTGTGGAGAAAAAGCAGAGTTAATGTTTCAGGTACATTCCCACATCGTGCAGTTACTCCACATCACCTGGCCCAGCATCTTTATTTTAATTATTTAGTTCTTAATTTGGATTTTAAAGATTTCATAATTATTTGTAGCCTGTTTACCTCAGTCTGAAAGTAACCTGTATTAGATAGTCAAATTAGTAGCTACCAGCAACCAATTAACTTACAGCTTACCGTGATGTTACTTTTTTGTGCTGGGCCCCAGATCCTGAGCTTCAATTTATCCATTAAACAAATCTCACAAACTGAGCCAAAAAAAGCGAAAAGCACCTCTTCCCCTTTGCACCAAATTCCCACACTGCCTCCAAATTCCCCGAACACTTGGGCTGTGTCTCACTTATGATGTGATCTCTCTTTCCAGGCCATCCGAAGCTCACTAATCCTACATCGTTTCAGTTTGGTCCTTTGAGTATGGTCCTCCAGTCTATTAGATTATAGGTAATAGTCTTCCAGTTCCATTCACCTGCCTTTTCTCCATACCTGTTTCCACTGACCAAATAAAAATCTAATAATCATAATACTACAAATTTCAATGATTCATCATCTGCGGCAATTTTGGAACAGAGTTCAGATTTCTGTTAATCTTTCTGTGGAAGATAAAAGCCTCAATTTGTATACATTAGCTGTTAACTTATAAATGACCTACTCCCCCTTCTGACTAGTCATCAGGCTGAATTGGACAGTGTAAACATTCTTGGCTCATTGATCTATAATTGAACTTCAGTCATTCATAGGTTGTAGATGTCATTGGCAAGGCCAGCATTTGTTTCCCATCCCTCATTGTCTTTGAACTGCATGGCTTGCTAAGCCATTTCAAAGTGCAGTGAAGGGTCACTGATATTGCTGAGAGGCTGGAATCACTTGTAGACCAGACAGGTAGGAACAATAGATTTGCTTCATGGTTGCTATTACACTAGTTCTTTTAATTCCAAACTTTGTTTTAATATAAATCAAATTTGACCACCTCCCAAGATGGCATTCAAACACATGGTGTTCAGAATATTAGCCTGGGGCTCTGGACTAGCCTTGTACAGCAACACAACAACTACATATTGTCTCCCCCAACCCTGCACCCTATCCTTCACTATGCTGACTTCCTTCCACCTTTACATTGACTAACTTCATCCTGGGCCTAGGCCTATCTCACTTATATCCTCAACTATACTATGCAGCCTCAGTTTCTCATGTCCTCTTTGCTGGCATCTGCTTTTTATAAACTACAACTAATCAACTCATATGCTGTCGCATTCATTCATCACCAATGCACCTTGTCTAAAGGTTCCTGTATGGCATTGGGCCAGCCCAGGACTATAACATCTCCTCCTGCATTCTGGCTTCTCACTGACCTGCTCTGTTATACATTTGTTCTTCCTTTGCCCTCACCATGGTGACAGTGCCTTCAGAAACTTTAGCCCCAATCTTTGGAATACCTTCTATTAAAAATCCTTTCAACTCCTCAGTTCCTTTTCTTTACATCTTTTAACACTTCCCAAAATCATATTTTCAGTTCAGCATTTTATCACTTCCTGCAGACTGTCCTACCATAGCATGTTTTCCTTTTCAAGAAACCTCTGTATGCATCTTAGGATGTTTTCTACATTAAAAGAGCAATCCAGTTGCCATTTGTTGTTGTTAGATTGAGAGTTTCAGTTATAACAATCATCAGTAGCATGCAATGTCTGGCGCTTTTATGGTTAGTTATTTTATTATTCAGTGTTCAGTGAGAGAGATTTCACAACTCGCAGATATAGAGGGACCTGGGTGTTCTAGTACATGAAACGCCAAAGGCATATAGGTAGAGCAAGTAATTAGAAAAGCTAATAGAAGTTTATCATTTATTGCAAAGGGAATTGAATTTGAAAGTAATAAGATTATGCTTAAATTATACAAGGCACTGGTGAGAACAAATGAGTCGTACTGTGTACAGTACTGGTCTCCTTTTTCACGGGAGGATGTTAATGTATTGGAAGCAGTTAAGAGAAAGTTGATCATATTAATTCTCGAATTTGGTGGGTTGTCTATTTAGGAAAGGTTGGACAGATTGTGTTTATAACTGCAAGAGTTTAGAAGTATACGAGGCAACCTGATTGAAATATTTAAACTCCCAAGGAATCGTGACCGAGTAATCGTGGAAAGAATGTTTTCTCTTATGGGAGAATCCAGAGGTAGGGATCATAAGTCTTTGATCTCCGTGCCTTGACAGGCAGTGGAATCAATCTTTGAACGCTTTTAAGGCAGGAGTGGGTAGGTGAAATGTTGTCAGGGTAGGGTGGGAATATGGATAGATTTTCAATTAGATCAGCCACCATCTTATTAAATGATGCAGCAGAATGACCTATTCCTGCTCCTTGTACATATGCCAACTGTATACGAGTTGTTACACATTTGTGCCATCATAACAGAACCCACATTTGAAATCAGTGAAGATATCACTTGTCACTGACCTTGAAGAAAATTTGCCACAAATTCTATGATGTGGAGGTACCAGTGTTAGACTAGGATGGATAAGGTCAAAAATCACACAATACCAGGTTATTGTCCAACAGATTTATTTGAAGACACAAGCTTTTGGACCTCGTTCCTTCTTCAGGTATCTATAAGAGAAGTGGCATCAGACACAATTTATAAGCAAATGATCAAAGGTTCAAAGAATGTGTTGAACAAACTTAAGATGGCTGTTAAATCTTTAATCAGTTAGAAAGGATTCGTATACAAGTCTCAGAATTTCTTTCAAGTCACTGCCCCGAGATAACTAAAGGTTTTATCAGTATACCAAAGATAACATCTCAGTTCAGATAGTGCATTTTAGGTGTGAGGTCTTGTTTAAAATTTGGCTGTGTATTATGTTGGAGTCAGCCTAGTTTTATTTCCAAAGTAGAAATTTATAAAGTGCCACATTGACTGTCTACAAAGTGTGTGCTTTTTGAACAAAGTAGAATGTATCTGCAGTTACAAATCTGCAAATGCAAATTCACTCATAGAGTCTGTGTGTGTGCACACATGCGTGTGTGAGAGAGAGGGAGTGTGTCTTTGGGTGTGTGTTTGTTTGTAACAGAGTGTGTGTAAGAAGGAGGGTCTGTGTGTGTGTGCGCATGTGTGTGTGAGAGTGTATGGTATGGTGGGGTCACCTGTAGTGCAACAAGAACCCAAGATCCCAGTTGAGGCCGTCCTCATGGGTAATGAACATGGCTATCAGCCTTTGCTCAGCGACTCTGCACTGTTGTGTATCCCAATGTGTGTTTTGGAGGATGTTTACCCCTGAAGATCCGATTGTTGAAAGACGCTACAACTACAGATGAATGGACACCACACAACAATCACCAGACAGAGCTGTTCCCTCCCAGTAGGGGAATACTTCAGTGGTTAAGGACTTTCGGCTTCAGATCTTCAGGGAAACATCCTCCAACGCTGACTTTGGATACACAACAATGCAGAGTTGACGAGCGGAGGCTGATAGCCAAGTACTCTTAAAGAAGTACTCAACTGGGATCTTGGGTTCATATCGCACTACAGGTGTTCCCACCCATTATATACTCTCTCTCTAGCGAGTTTTGAGAAGATTTGTAGCTCAGGTTGAGGTTCTGGATGTGAGTTTGCTCGCTGAGCTGGAAGGTTAGTTTTCAGACGTTTCGTCACCATTCTAGGTAACATCATCAGTGAGCCTCCGACGAAGCCCTGATGATATTACCTAGAATGGTGACGAAACGTCTGAAAACTAACCTTCCAGCTCAGCGAGCTAACTCACATCCATACTCTCTCTCTCTCTCTCTCTCTCTCACACACACACACACACATGCACGCATTAATATGCACACACTCTCACACAAACACACTCACACACACATACGCACCCAGACCCTCACTCATACACACTCTGACATTCGTGTGCACACGCGGGGACACACACACACACACACACACACACACACACACAAATCTATGGGGTGAATTTGCATTTGCACCGTTGTAATTGCATATACATTCTATTTTGTTCAGAACACACACACAATTTGTAGACAGTCGGTGGCATTTTATAAATTTCTACTTCGGAAATAAAACCAGTCTGACTTCAGCTAAATTCTAAATGAGGGCTCACACCTAAAATGCATTATCTGACCTGAGATGTCACCCCTGGTATACTTATAAAATCTTTAGTTATCTCGGGGCAGTGACTTGAAAGAAATTCTGGATTTGCATATAAATCCTTTCTAATCGATTAAAGATTTAACAGCCATCTTAGGTTTGTTCAATACATTCACATCAGTTTTATGACCCTTTGATCTTTTGCTTATAAATTCTGTGTCGAATATCACCTCTCTCTCTCTGAAGGAGCGAAACTCTGAAAGCTTGTGTCTTCAAAAAAACCTGTTGGACTATAATCTGGTATCGTGTGATTTTTGACCAAATAAATTTGACCACATAATTTCTCCCTTTTCAGCATCTGTTTGAACCTTGCCAAGTCAGAGGGATCACAAGGCATCAAATAAAATCATGTCATCAGGCAGAGCACACAACCAATCACATTGAAGTATGCTACAAGCCAAAAAAAATCAGAAGCTTAAACTGAATCAGTTCACTTTTTAGCAAGTTTATAAAGTGTTAAGTTAATAATGGTATGTTCACATTGCATTAAGTGAGGCACTGAAACTTCTCAAGAATGAGTTTCTAAAAACCTTAAGTTATCTCTTATGAAATTTGAGAAATTTGACTTAAGTATTTTAAATATAAATAAAGTAATTTTGCAAAAAATGAGGCTGTTCAGCAGTAATTATGACCTTACTGTTAACACACCATTTAACACCCAGTTATACTTCATTAAAAATATTATTATAAGTTCATTTATTTCCAATTGCATTCACACTGGCAGGTTTTTCATCAGCATATTCTATGGGAAAGTGTAGAATAACTGATTGCAGTTTCCGGATTCCTCCATTTTCAACAATGCTTGTGCACGCTGCAGAATGAGTTGTCAGTTTCAGAATAGAAATATAATCAAATGCTGGTATTTTTGCTGTCAGTACTATTGCAAAATCCAGAACATTGCATTTGCCATTCCACAGTAACAAATGCTTGCACAGCGGTTCAGGTGAAGCAGGAAATTTGGAACATGCTCACAGAGAATAAAGGAAGGCATATGGGGTGGGGTTGAGGTAGTAGGAGAATGCTGAAGAAAGTACCCTAGAAAAAGACAAACAATACAAAAATTTCTATTTACAGGGATTTTTAAAGAATTATCGATGAACATAGACGGGAAAAGTAAGGATAATAGACAATCTTAGTTATAAGAATTATAACAAAGTGAGGTTCATTTGATATATGTAGGTCAAAGATGAAGGTAATTGATTAGAAAAGAGCAAAATATAAGTTAGTAACAGTGATATTGAATATAAACTGGGAGAAAAGCTTGAAAAACAAAAGAAGACTGGTGAGAAATGTTTAAAAGGGTCATCAGTAGAGTTCAAGAGAAGTGTATTCTAGTTATTAGATTGGCACGACGTCGAGGGCTGAAGGGCCTGTACTGTGCTGTACTTTTATATGTTCTTAAGTCAATATCAAAGAAGCTAATTATGGGTCACTGGGAATAACAAAAGAGCTAAAGGGAAACATTAACATAATGAAAGACATAAAAAGAGAAGGACAAAAGGCCCTGAATAATAAGAGATGTTTTAAAAAAATTAAGCATGTAGAGGGAAGTTATAAAATCAACTTATCAGGGATATAAAAAGAAATAGTAGTGTTCTTTCGAAGCATAAAGAAAAATTGAAACTTAAGCAGGGCCACTAACGGATAATCAATATGAGCCTATAGATGAAGTCAAAGAAATGGCAGAGCATTGAAAAACTACTGAACTTTAATTTCTAGTATTTAACCTCATAGAATTTGTGACCAATCATATCCACCCAAGTTGAAAAAGCACTCCCAGACTAATCACACTTTCTTGTTCTTGGTCTGTAGCTTTCTAAGTTATGGCCTGATGAAGTCATCAAGTGCATACCCAAATACATTTGAACTATGAGAAGGGGCTTTGCTCCACCATCCTTTCAGGCAGTGAACTCCAGATTCCCACTGCAACATGGTGAAACAATTGTCCTCAACTCCATTCACATCCATAGAGTGGTAGACGCCTAGCATAGAACATAGGACAGTACAGCACAGAACAGGCCCTTCAGCCCATGATGTTGTGCCGACCATTGATCCTCATGTATGCACCCTCAAATTTCTGTGACCACATGCATGTCCAGAAGTCTCTTAAATGTCCCCAATGACTTTGTTTCCACAACTGCTGCTGGCAACGCATTCCATGCTCTCACAACTCTCTGTGTAAAGAACCCGCCTCTGCATGTTTCGGAGAAAGCTAGAGATGAGGCTGTGAATGGATTTAGAAGGAATCACAGTTTAATTCTGACCTGTTGACTGACCAGGAACCAGTATAAATCAGCCAGGATGAAGGGTGATGGATGAATGAACTTTAATGTATGTTAGGATATGGAAAGCAGAGTATCAGTAAGGACGATAATGGGAACTGCAGATGCTGGAGAATCCAAGATAACAAAGTGTGAAGCTGGATGAACACAGCAGGCCAGCAGCATCTCAGGAGCACAAAAGCTGACATTCTGGGTCTCAACCCTTCATCTGATGAAAGGTCTAGGCCCGAAACGTCAGCTTTTGTGCTCCTGAGATGCTGCTTGGCCTGCCGTGTTCATCCAGCTTCACACTTTGTTATCAGTTAGGGTGAGTTTTTTTTAAATGGAGATTGGAAGATGAAGAGCCAGGAGAGCACTGGAACAAAGCAATATTAATATACAAATGACAATATCAAGTGTAAACTATTTTATTTACTTTCAGATCATAATCCAGGTCGTTGTCTTTGAGTATTGAAAATTGACCTTGTATCAGTCTAACAACACAATGGCACTGGGGCCAGGCATCGATGTCCGAAAGTTTAATATTTAGGCCTGCAGTGGTGTAAGCTAACAGATACACGAAAGTTGCTGGAACAAGCATTGCTCTCACTCTTTAAGTCAACCCTGGCATTAGCATCTTACTTCCTGGTTTCTAAACAAACTGGAATGGGCAGGTGTGATGATAGCCCACTGCTGATGTTTAAGATTTTCTATTTATGAGGTACCTTCAAGGATAGGAATAGAGCCTTGTCAGGACAGGACTACAAGCACAATAATAAAGTCTCAGCAATGGGAAGACTACCTTCTTCTATCTCATTTCTGGGGAAGGTTCAGCAGATCCAAAACATTAACTCTGATTTTTTTCTCCTCAGACACTGCCAGACCTGCTGAGCTTTGCCAAGAAATTCTGTGTTTGTTCCCATCTCATTTTCCCAGTTTCCCCGTGGTTGTATGGAATTGCAGAGAAATACTCTTTCCAATGGACAGAAGAAAGAGGCCAGCCCCTTGATGTCAAATAGTTGTGACTATAAGTGGTAATGGCGGTCACCAACAGGAGAGTGCCAGTTCACTCTGGGACACAATGCCAAAATGCCTATGACTTCATCAAAGCAAGAAAGAGAAGAACCATCCCACATTCAAGTAACTAATGCATAGAGTTCCACAGCATGCATCTGTACAGAACACCTCTGATCAACCCACCTTTTAGGTTAATTGATTCCTCATTCTTTCTCTCTCAAAGGACCTCATCATCTCTTCATCTTAAGAGCTACCAATGACACCTACCTTCATCTTGTAGCCATTTCACTCCATCTTTCACAGTCACCCTCCGCAAATGTTACACTTCCATTCTCTCAAAACATTTAATTTCTTTCTCCTTGCAGAAGAGGGAAGAACAAGTGCATAAAAACCAGGGAGACGCAGAAATCTAAAGTAGTTGACCAACCAATATCTGTGTGCCAGGGGATACTAGAAGTCAGACTGTTGGTCCGGAGGGAGGAGGGTAACTTCTTCAGGTTAGGCATCCCTGGAAGAGGCTTTTTTAACCTCACTGCGAAGCCTCTTCCAGGGATGCCTAACCGGAAGAAGTTACCCTCCGGACCAACCTCAGGGAATCTCTCTCCCACTGCAACTCTTCTTTTCTCTCCATCTTCGGTCCGCCTCCCCCTCTCTCCCTATTTATTCCAGAACCCTCACCCCCATCCCCCTCTCTGATGAAGGGTCTAGGCCCGAAACGTCAGCTTTTGTGCTCCTGAGATGCTGCTTGGTCTGCTGTGTTCATCCAGCTTCACACTTTATTATCTTGGATTCTCCAGCATCTGCAGTTCCCATTATCTCTGATACCTGTATATCTAATTCAGTCCCCATTCCCCAGCCACTTTTATAGATTAAGTTTCTGCATTTTGCATCTGCAGTTATCTTAACTATGATTAGCCACAGAGTTAACCCCTTTACTGTATATACTTAGAGGCACTTCAGAAAAAAAATGGAATTGCTACCAACACTTGAACCACAAACTTATATTGTTGACAAACATCATGCCAAAAAACTATTTTAGTACAACTTACATGTTCTTTGAGTGTACCCTTAAATTTTGACATCAGGTATAGTTTGAGCAATATAAAGATGAGGATGAGTACACCACCTTTGTTCTGCTGCAAACTGCACTGGTAATTGCAAAACATCTTTATGTTGTTTGAGTATGTTACATTGGAAGTGCTGTGCTGCAATTTCTGTTAAATAATAAAGGAAATTCCTGATTCCCTCAGGAATTCCGCAATACTTGAAAATGTATTGCATCTGCCACTGTTATATTTCAGCTGAAGTAAAGTTGGGTGGAATGGAATAAGCAGCTTTTATACATTCAACAAAATTTTCACACACCAAGAGATCATATGATTGAGTAGGTTACCTTGAAAAAATGAATTTAACATGAGTGTTGTGCCCACCAACACATCCAAACTAAAGAACACATCTTCTATCTATTTCTCAGGGGTGCGCTGACTGCCTAAATTAATGCCTGTCTGAAAATTTTTCCTCTTGACATGCTGTAAACAAGTTAAAAATCAGCCCCACTGGGTTTGATTCCCAAATTGACAGTTTTCTACTGAAGGTGTGAGCATTTTCCTATAGAGAGAGATCTTGACATTCAATCTGAATTTACTTTAGACATTTCACTTTTGGAAATTAAAACAACAGTGGCTGCTTTTGTTTTGAAGAAGCACTCACAATATACTT
This sequence comes from Stegostoma tigrinum, assembly GCF_030684315.1. Lineage (NCBI taxonomy): Eukaryota > Metazoa > Chordata > Chondrichthyes > Orectolobiformes > Stegostomatidae > Stegostoma > Stegostoma tigrinum. The sequence goes on along the minus strand of NC_081361.1, from coordinate 89,354,249 downwards.
AAAGACCCAGCCTCCATTTCATTTCGGGAACATTGTGGCACAGTCTAATAGCAAAGAGAAAAAAAGTACAGTCAATCTCTGTCTTAAAACAGAGATCTCTTATTCATAAAAACCAAAAGAACATAAACAGAAGTTGCTGGAAAAGCTCAGCAGGTCAGGCAGCATCTGTAAAGAAAAATCAGAGTTAACGTTCGGATCTGGTGACCTTTCCTCAGAAATGAAATGGAAGAAGGTAGTCTTCCCACCGCTGAGGAACATAGTTTTAGTATGGACATAGTTTTAGTCCCCAACACAAGAAGAAACATTCTCCAGGAATTCACGCTGTCCTTTCCCCTGAATAGCTCATACCTTTTTTTAAACATTCTTCTAAATTCCATTAGGTATAGGCCTAATCTGTTCAACCTTTCTTCATAAAATAAGCCTGATTGACTGAGATTTTTAAGGACTCTGATGTCATTAGTAAGGTTTGAATTTCCTCGAGTACCCAGCCAGAGCAATCATTAGTTTAGTCCAATTGTGGTGGGTATGAGTGGAGGTTTGGATCACTTCATTTCTGATTGCTTCAGTAATTTATTTTTCAATGTTGCAATTTAACTGCAAATGTTCTTGCCTTATAATGTATTACCGTGACTGGACGTTATACACTGGAACTTAAACCCACATTCACTGGTTGCTGTAATGTATCACAAATCAGGGAATTTGAGTTCTCAATTTAGAGGCAATGAATCTCCATGTTAACTACAGGTTCCCAGTCACCGCATTTCTGAATGTGCCTCCTCACTTACAGCCCACATGAGCCTCACTGATGATTTTACATGACATCACTTTCATTGTTGTCTCCTAGAATATCGTATAAGGCTGAACGGTCTCCCCGGATGGCAAACACACTTGCCCTATCTCTGGCTCTGGCAACATCTGTAGACAGAGAAACCAAGTTAATTCTTCAAATCAATCTTTCACCTTTATCTACAACATAAGTTAAAATATCCATTGGACTACAACCTTGAAATTGGTACTTTTCATTAATTAAGCATCTGCAGTATTTTCATAATCTCAAGCACTGGTCAGCCATATTTTCTGATAGCTTTCCTCAATTTAAAAAGGGTTGCATCTCCAAATAGTGTGAGAGTCTGTAACTTTTCAACAACAATCACTTAATTCAATCAAGGTATTAAACAGTGCTATCACCAGTTGCAGACTTCATGTATCATAGGATGGAATTAAGATACTCAGTCTTTGCCTTTAACACCCGCTTTATGAGCGCTTGTTGCCTGTAAATTGGCTACCATTATTACGATACAACAGTGACTGTGGGTGGTATGTAATGCCCTCTTCTACAGCAAGGGTGGTAGTGGTTGAATGGCAGGGTGCCTTGGGCGGACAGTGCTACCGTTTCCCCCCTCTGCTCCAATTAACTCTGGGACAGAAATTAATGCCCATTTAAGGCCTCATGCCAGCGATAGTACTGAATCAGTAACAGCAGAGCAGTCACTGCATGGAAAGCCTGAAAAGCAAACTCCATATTTTTATGGCCTCATTACTGGATGGGGATTCGTTCATTTAATGACACTGATTGAGGAACCTGGCAATGGATGTGCGTTGAGTCGTGCCCTTGCTGCTGGCCCCCTCAGCACATCCATGACTCCCACGCCACGACCCTCATTCTTCCCTCAATTATCTGTGATCTGGTCTTTCAGCAATCCCAGGCTTCTCCTCATGGGCATTGCTGCCGATGAAGCCTGCTTTTGCAACTGCCAGCTCCTGATTGGTCAGCACAATTCTCGAGCAACATGATTTCCACCTCCTGGGTCCTTAATTTCAGGGAAGGCTTACCAGTCACTTCAAACAAATACCAAATTTATATTTCAGAATTATTTCTTTGACTATGAAGTGCGTCAGGACATGCTGAGATCATGAAAGGGCCTATATAAATGCAACTTCTTTCCTTGTATTATAACTTCCTATTTTATACATTCCACACAACCATGGAAAAGGTTCAGCACATAAAGAGGTCATTTCAGCCCATTGTTTCTGCAGTGGCTGAATAAACCAGCACCATTGTAATCCCATTTCCCAGCACCTGGTCTGTCGCTTTGCAAGTTTCAACACTTAAGATGCAAATCCCAGTGCCTTTTGAATTTATTTTTAATTCTTTCATAGAATGTGGGCCTCTCTGCCTAGAATAGTATTTATTGCCCATTCTTAATTGCCCAGAGGACAGTTAAGCATCAACCATATTCCTGTGGCGCAAGTAGGCCAGGCGAAGTCAGGATGGCAGATTTCATTCCCTAAGGAACGTTGGTGAACCAGATGGTTTTTTTACAATATTCATCAATTGGTACATGGCCACCCTCAGGATAGTTCCAGAATTTTACTGAATTCAAATTTCACCATCTGGTGTTCCATTTGAACCTATAATCCTCAAACAATAGCCTAGAGTTTGGATTGGTAGTTCAGTGACATTACTGCTATGCTACCACCTCCCTTGAGTTGAGGGTTTCCATGTACAACCATAGATAAATTCTCATGGTGGCTTGATAGAACTTGCTAGGCCATTTCAAAGGGCATTTAGGAATCAGTGTGGGTCTGGGACCAAGCAGAGACATTCCTAAATTAGTTGGGTTTTTATAGCAGTTGAAGATAGTTTCCTGGAGATTAGCTTTCAGTTCCAGATTTACTAACTGATTTTTTAACTTATTGGTTGAATTCAAATTTCACCATCTTTTCTAGTTCTGAAGGAGGGTCACTGGACCCAAGACAGTAATTGTGTGTTCTTTTTGCAGATGCTCCCAGACTGAATGATTTCTCCAGCAATTTGTTTTCATTTCCCCAATTCTCTAAGCAGGGCTGTTTGTGTAGGTCAAAAATAGAACAGTGCCTACAAGATTACTGGTAACTTTTGCAGAATGATTTTCTTTGAGCTGTTGGAAACATTACAAAGGTAAAATTTGGGGCCACAATGTTCCGCTGTTAACAAAGATTAAAATTTGAAGCAACTTGTATGATCAAACTGGAAATAGCAGTTTCAATGCAGAATTATCTGGAAATTTAGTTAGTTTGGGAGGTGCAAATATAATTATTCCAATAATATGACAACTTTTTCGATATTGTAATCCTTACCCAGTGCTCGTCATCAGTTAGGTTGTTTGAGTGAAGACAGCAGGCACTACACAACAGCACCATCTGCAGACTGAAGATGTAGTCATCAAGGTATCATCCACTTCATTTTCCTCCCCTCTGTTTTATAGCTATTTGCCTTGATATAGCACCTTTAACTAGGTAAAATCTCTGAAGGAATGTCAGAGAAGTCTTAGCAAAGAAAATTTAACAGCAAATCACATAAGCAATTAGTATCAGGGACTTTTTTTTTAAGTCAGAGTGATATGATTTAAGGGCCTGTTTTAAAAGAGGAAGGAAGTGGACTTGTCCAGAGTTCAGAGCCAATGCAAATGAAGACATGGCAACAAACAGAAAAATGGGCAAATACAGGAATGGGCAAAAGATCAGCTTCAGAGCAGTGCAGAGATGGTGGAAGGGCTGGAGGAGGTTAGAAATAGCTGGGGTTAAGACCACAAGTGGATTGGTAAATGATGATGATACCTGTGATCATGGATAAAATTTCTATCTCTTAGATCTTCTCTAAACCACATGCTCCTCACCTTAAACTTGTACCCTCTAGTCTTAGACATGTTTGCTATGGGGAAAAGATTCTCTCAAAGTCTACCCTGTCTATGCCTCTCATAATGTTGTATACTTCAATAAGACCCCACCCCCAACCTACTGGCCGCATGGAAAACAACCCTACCTTATCTAATCTGTCTTCATAACTGAGATTTCATCCGAGGCAACATCTTTGTGAATCTCCTCTGCACCTTCTCCAGTGCAATCATTTCCTTCTGATGGTATGGTGACCAGAACTAAACACAGTATTCCATCTGTGGCCAAACCAATGTTCTATAAAGTTGTAACAAGACTTGCTTGCTCCTAAATTCTACAACCCAACTAATGAAGGCAAGCAACTCTTATGCTTTCTTCACCACTCTGTCTCCCTGTGCTGATACCTTCAGGGTTCTATGGACTTGTATACCAAGGTCCCTTTGTTCCTCAGTACTTTCCTGGAACTACTATTCATTGTGTCTATCCTTCCCTTATAAAATTTCCAAAAATGTGTCACCTCACACTTATCAGAATTAAATTCCATCCATTATGGTTCAGCGCAATTTACTAGTTGATCATATCAGACTGTAGCCCAAGATCATCCTCGTCACTGAGGAAGGGTCACCGGACCCGAAATGTTAACTCTTTTTCCTCCTCCACAGATGCTGCCAGACCTGCTGAGCTTTTTCAGCAACTTTGTTTTTGATCCCATGACTGTATTTATTGTTCTTGAATTGAATGGTTTTCTTGGCTATTTCAGAGACATCATATTGCTGTGGGTCAGGAGTCACATGTGGGCTAGACCAAGTAAGAATAGCAGATTTTCTTCCCTAAAGGACACTTTCAAACCAGGTGTCTGTTGACAACAATGAACAGTGGTTAAATAGACACAATTAAATAAACACTTAATTCCAGATTTTTACTGAGTTCATGTTTCATAATCAGTTGTGGTGTGATTGAAACCCTGTGCCCCCAGAACATGAGTCAGAAACTCTGGATTACTAGCTTAGTAACATTATTACTTCATCACTTCCTCCATGAAATATCTCTCAATTCCTCTAAAGGTCAAAAATCTGTCAATCTCAGCCATGCATACACTGAATGATGGAGCATCCTCTGGAACAAGTTATTTCAACAATTTACAATTATCTGAGTGTTCTAGATGGTCAGCTATGGGACACATTATCTCAGCATTTGTCCTATTAAGCCCTTCAGAACCTTGCATATTATAATCAAGTCTTTGCTCATTCTCAGAATGCCTGTCATTGTTGGACAGCACTCCTATCTCAGAAACCCACTGAATGTCCATGAATGTTTCCATTCTCCGTGAGGATGGAAGCCAACACAAGTGCAAGGAGCAAAAGTGAGTTATTCAAGCCATCTTTGAACATAAGTCAGAATGGATGATTCATAATGGCTTCCTCCTGAGGCTACCATCATCACAGAGTTTGATTTGTTGCTCAATCAACTCACTCCGTGTGATTTCAAGAAACAGCTCAGAGCCAGTCTGTGGCAAAAAGTTATGGCCTCGGGAACATTTTGGCTATAGTGCTGAAGATGTATTAAAGATTGCCATGATGATAACCAAGATGTTCCAGCTACCGGCATCTACCCAACAATTTGGGGAATTACCCAACTCTATCCTGTACAGAAGAGGAAACATAAATGCAATACCAGCTTTTCAGCCTACTCTCAATCATGTGTTGACCCAGGCGCTAGGAAAAGTCTATTTTCTTGACTGATGGCCCTTATAAGATCAACTGAACTGGGGAGTATTCCAAAAGAGGGATAATTGGTTTCCTTCATGATATAGTGCAGCTTGGGTAGGTCTGGTGGCTGGATAGTTGATTTGTAATAGAAAGTGGTGCCTAATGGTGTAGGCTCAATTACCCATACTAGTTGATGTCACCATAGAGATCCTGCCTTCTCAATCTCACCCTTTGCCAGAGGTGTGGAGTTCCTCAGGTAAACTCACCATTAGTTATCTCTTTCTAATGAGAAAGCAGTCCCTGGGACATTATGACATTCATTTAATTCATTTAGCCCAATATAAAGAGCAGAGGCTGAGTTGGAAAGATTGAGGATTCCATATTTGTTTGAAAAATATCACATGTTCAAGGTATATAAGAAGAAAAACAAACATCAGAGGGTAGAACTTCCAATTCCTTTCCCGCAGCCAGTGGTACTGTAATGGGAACATCAAGTTCAGAATAGTGAAACCACAACTTTACAGTGTTCATAATATCTTGCCCTGGTTGAGAACTGGAGGAAATCTACTTATACATCAGTACTTTCATTTGCTTGAAGAGAATCATGATGATCGCCAGATTTGTACCAAATCAATTTCAGCAGGGATATGTTTTGTTGTATCGTAGAACCAATCATCTCCAGGTGAAACCTCAAAAGCCAGATGATATTTAGCAGGCTCCCAGTTCCTGTAAAATTTGACCTGTTCAATTCAGTGCTTTGAGGAAAGCAAGGAAGAGCGGAAGACTACCTGTTTTACTCAAAGAAATTTAAGGCCGGTCAGGTTGATATGTAGATTGCTACTCCGTCAGTGAAGCAATAGCTTTTATTTCCAGTTTCTCAGAATGCTCTCCGCTGAATTCAAAGTACTGTCTTGCTGTTTAAAAAAAGAAGGACATTTTAGAGAACATACGAAGTAGAGATGCGCATACACGTGTTTTGCATTCATGCTTCATTAATTCTTAGCAGCAGGCCTGGTCATCAAAAGGACTCTGCCACCACTCCCAATTTGTAATTCAGTTGACTGACCTTGATAAAGCAGATGCGAATGTACTTCTCAAACTGGCTCTTGGCCTGGTCACTGAAAAATGAGGACACAGGGATAGCTGCCAGTCGCTGAAATGAAATAAAGGTTCTAAATTATAACCTCTAGCGGAACGTAGAGGGATAACCATACATCAAAGTTTAGCTTCACACACATTTCCATGTATCTGGGTTGTACACAATCTTAACATGTAGACAGTTTAATCAGTCCAGAAGTCTTTCTTAAAATTTATTCATTTTGTGGGATGTGGGTGTCGCTGGCTGACCAGCATTTATTGCCCATTCCTGGTTGCCCTTGAGAAGATGGTAGTGAGCTGCCTTCTTGAACTGCTACAGTCCACCTGCTGTGGGTTGACCCACAATGCCATTAGGGAGAAAATTCAAAGATTTTGACCGAGCAACAGTGAAGAAATAGGATATTTCCAAGTCAGGATGGTGAGTGGCTTGGAGGGGAACTTGAAGGTGGTGGTGTTCCCATATGTCTGCTGCCCTTGTCCTTCTCGATGGAAGTGGTCGTGGGTTTGGAAGGTGCTGTCCGGAGAACCTTTGGTTAATTCTCTCATAGATAGTACACACTACGGCAGTGGAGGGAGTGAATGCTTGTGGATGCAGTGTTGTTGGGGCTGCACTCATCCAGGGCAAGTGGGGACTATTCTATAACATTCCCAACTTGTGCCTTGTAGATGGTGAACAGGTTTTGGGGAGGTGAGTTAGTCGACACAGTATTCCTAGTGTCCATCCTGCCCTTGTAGCCTCTGCAATTATGTGGTGAGTCCAGCTAAGTTTCTGGTCAATGATAACTCCCAGGATGTTGACAGTGATGGTAACGCCATTGAATGTCAAGGAGCAGTGGTTAGATTGTCTCTTGTTGCTGATGGTCATAGCCTGGTATTTGTGTGGCGTGAATGTTACTTGCCAGTTTTCTGTCCAAGCTTGAATTCTGAATGGTTTTGGCACAAAACACTGAATTACCTGGACGTCTAATCTACCGTGCTTTTCCAGCCTCACACCTACAGACACAAGCCTGAATATTGTTCAGAACTTGTTGCATTTGGACACGGACTGCTTCGGTGTCTGAGGAGTCACAAACGGCGCTCAGCATTGTACAATCAATCATCGGCGAACATCTCCACTTCAGACCTTATGATGGAAGGAAGGTCATTGATGAAGCAGCTGAAGATGGTTCAGCCTGGGACATTACTCTGAGGAACTGCAATGACTGACCTCCAATAATAATGACCATCTTCCTACGTGTCAGGTATGACACTAAGAGAGTTTACCCCCGAAACCCTTTGATTTCGGTTTTGCTAGGGCTCTGTGGTGACACACTCAGTTGAAAGCAGTCTTGATGTCAAGGGCTATCACTCTCACCTCACATCTGAATTTCAGCTCTTTTGTCCAGATTTGAACCAAGGCTGTAATGAGGTCAGGAGCTGAGTGGCCCTGGCAGAACCCAAACTGGGCATCACTGAACAGTGATCTATTATGTTAGGGAAAACAAATACATAATAAAGTCAGTCTTAAGCCTTAGTGCATTCATTGTAAACTTCTATGTTGTCATCACCAAAATAGACTGCATTTTTAAGTACAACATGTGCTTTTTAAAAGAAAGTCAAACAAACCAAAAGATGACTCCACCACAGTAAGTACCACTATCTTCCCTCTGCTACCTCACACTCACTCCATCTCTGCAACTGTACCCCCTTCCCTGGATTTCTGGTCTTTTTAAGTTTATCCTTTATTAAGTACAAAATACTCTTAACATATAATTTCTTGAATAACTCAAAATTAGAACTGAATTTATTTCTACCCAAAACCTAAATCAGTCAAGATCATCCGTGGAAAATACTTAAGATCTCGGGTGACAAACTGCACATCTGACCTTGATGTTTCAAAGAGATCAATAATGTGGAAACAAAGGGGTGGCACGGTGGCTCAGTGATTAGCACTGCTGCCTCACAGTACCAGGAACCCGGGTTCGATTCAAATCTCGGGCAACTGTCTGTGTGGAGTTTGCACGTTCTCCCCGTGCCTGCATGGGTTTCGTCTGGGTGCTCTAGTTTCTTCCCACAATCCAAAGATGTACAGGAGAAAGGAAAAAAATAAAGACAAAGAAATATTAAACAGACGGGGAGGAAGAAAGAGACTGAGAATAAATAAAGGACAGAGAATTGAAACAAAAGACTGAGAAGGGAATATTAGACAAGAAAATTCCAGTGTTTTATTAGTTAAACAAAATCAAAGATGCACAGGCTACAGGCAATAGATGCTGGGAATAGAACTAACTGATTTGCTCTCACACATAGCTGGTGCAAAGACAACAGGATAAATGTTGTTCATAGAATCTGGAATCATAGCATTTCTACAGTGAGAAAGCAGGCCATTCAGCCCATCAAGTCCATAATGACCTTCAAAGAGCATCCCACCCAGACCCAACTCCCTACACTATCCCTGTGACCCTGCATTTCCTCATGGCTAATCCACTTGCACATCCCTGGTCCCAATGGGTAATTTAGCACGACCAATCCACCGAACCTGCATATCTTTGGGAGGAAACCATAGCACCTGGAGGAAACCCATGCAATCACAGGGAGAATGTGCAAACTGTGCAGAGGCAGTCACCCAAGGGTGGAATCAAACCTGGGTCCCTGGCATTATGAGGTAGCAGTGCTAACCGCTGAGTCATTGTGCCACCCAATAAATGTTATTCTTTGATGCTGTAACCATTCTATAGCTCCATGTAGTTACGCACAACTTCAGCCAGGATTGAGATTTGGTTAATTCTTCTGTGTCAATCATACCTGAAGACCACACAGCTATAAATGACAGAGACTGGCATTATATGTATAATTTATATAATGTAACTGACCTGAAGCACTAATTTTCTCTGGAGTAACAAAAGACCTTGCTTTTCACCGGAGTCTATGTCGCATTTTCATGTCACAAGTTATTTTTTGCTATGGTTAATAGAGACTTTTGTTTAAACAGAATCTCACTGTTGAGTGAACAGAAACTCTGAGTGCTGCCTCAGCTCCAACTCATTGGTTAACACATTAGTGTCTGTACAAAATAAATACGAAGTCAGAATAACAGGCTATTGGTTATTCATTTGACCTCCTTTGTACCTGTACTTCAGATAGAGGATGAGAGAAGCATTTAACGTGGAAGTATTGATGCCCAAAATCATCTTTCTATGCATTTCTATGAAACCAGGTGTATGTATCATCATTAATGTTCTCAACTTTGATGCCACTTCAGTCATGAACAGAGACAGGTTCCAGTTCATTGCAATACCTTAATGCTCATTGGGCTGGAAGCTTACTAAAGTGCTTTAGGTTTTGGAAACTGATGAACATACTACTTTCAGAATCAGGTAGAAGCAGTCACCTTGGTTCATGTCTCCTCCTGAAATATTCACATGTAAAATGGAAAGATATAATAAAATGCATGCAACTTTTATAAGGGCTTTGATGAAGCAGACCATTAGGACATTTAGAGCAACAATTCCAAATCGTTGAAATGAGTGGGAAGGGGCAGTTTTACAACAGCCCAAAGATATCCAGATTTAGCCAGTCTCAAAAAAAGTGATACTGCTGGTTAATCTGCTGGCACCATCCAACTCCAACACTGTGTTTTCCAAGAGGTAGAACTGGTGACTGAAGAGTCACCCACCAACAAGCAGTGGGTTGCCAGCTGAAGATGCTTAATAGCCCTTTAAGGCTTTGTTCAGAGGCTGATTGACATTTTTCAAGGGGAACCTAGATTCCCTCTCCTTGACTCATCAAGGACTGGGCCACTACCTGGAGATGGCATACCAGTGACAAATTGGTGGTGGTGGGGGCAGAACTGTTATTCTTCAGGACAGGGTTTCTGACCCTCCTGCTATTTCTAATATATGTAAGTTTAAAATGTTGGGGAAGAAGAGTTTTGAGATGGAGGCACCGTCTCTCTCCCTCCTTCCCTGACCTACAGGCTCAATCTCCTTCAAGCAGTACAGCCTCCTATTGAGATAACAAAGTGTAGAGCTGGATGAACACAGCAGACCAAGCAGCATCATAGGAGCAGGAAAGCTGCCGTTTTGGGCCCGAAACGTCAGCTTTCCTGCTCCTATGATGCTGCTTGGCCTGCTATGTTTATCCAGCTCTACACCTTGTTATCTCAGATTTTCCAGCATCTGCAGTTCCTACTGTCAGCCTCCTATTGACTGGCTTCCAGACTTAGGGATAATGGGAACTGCAGATGCGGGAGAATCCAAGACAACAAGGTGCGGGGTTGGATGAACACAACAGGCCAAGCAGCAGTGTTCATCCAGCCCCACACTTTGTTCCAGACTTAGGAACCTGTCACTCTTCTTAACTGCTCGCCAGCAAACCCTTTGTCTACTAATTGTCTACCAATCACTGCCACATGGCCCTTTTTCTTCCTTTTTCAGTCAGACTTGAATCCAACACCCAATTCCAAAGGGAGAAATCACAGGAACCATAGAACCTGGGAGCAGAATTAGCCATTTGATGCGTTGAGCCTGCTTCATAATAAAATCACAGTTGGTCTGACGGTGGTCTCAACTATTTTCTGACTCCCTTGTTAATCAAAATTAATCAACTCATCCTTGAATAAATTCAACGGCACAACCTCCAGTCCTTTTTGAAGAAGAGAACTGTCCATAACAATGACCCTCTAGGAGATATTTCTTCTCCATAAACTGTGTACCTTAGTTCTCGTCTCCCCTACAAGAAAGAACATCCTTCTAATACTCACCCTATAAAGTCCACTCAAGATCTTACATGTTTCAATGAGTTCACCTCCTACTCCAAACTCCAACAAGTATTGGTCCAATCTGTTTGAATTTCCTTCTTAAGTCAAACCAGGAATGAATGGGGTGAACCAAACAGTTTCTCAAAGAACTATAACTTTGTTTTCACCTAAGTGCAATGACTAATACATAGTATTCCAAATATGGTCTCAACAAAGGGCCTGTAAAGATGCAGTAAAACATCCTTATTTTTATTTTCCATTCGTCTTGCAATAAATGCCAACATTCTACTTGCCTCTGTAATCACTTCCTGTACTTACATAGTAACTATATGCAATTCATGTAAAAGGACATCCGAATGTAAAAGGGGCTAAGTTTAAAGGAGATGTGAGAGGCAAGATTTTTTACACAGAAGTGGCGAGGGCCCATAATGGGCTGCCAGAGGAGGTGGTAAAAGCAGATACAACAGCAGAGTTTAAGCGGTATCTAGACAGACACATGAATAGGCAGAGAACAGAAGGATACAGACTGCATGGAGACAGAAGGTTTTTGTTTAGAAAGGTGCCATGTGTCGGTGCAGGCTTGGTGGGCTGAAGGACTGTTCCTGTGTTATCCTGTTCTTTGTTAAAATAGAACTTCCCAAGGAAGATCTTAACAGCCTGCCTGACGGATTTCTGTCGAGCAAGCAATTTAAAACTGCCCCTCTAGAATGTCAGAATTCAAACTCATGATCTGTACAGCCTCTGCATTTGTTATGTCTGCACTTATAAGGGTCTCTGTAGCAGGTAATCTCTATCATTGTGCAATGCCTAGACTGATGGGGAAGGCAGTTCTGTGGAGAGAGTTGGAGGTCATGTAGTACTGTGGACATTTATGAACTGAAGTTTGTTTGGCATACTTTCAAATGACTGGGTGGAATGTAGGCTGAGCCATACAACTATGTGCTGGTAAGATCTGAATTAAGGAAACCTATAATGCTCTTGCTAGCAAGTCCGCTGCATTTACTGCAATCCCACCTCAACATTCTCATTTACTTCCAATGGTGCAATCCTGGTTTGTTCTGAACACACTAACTGTGTTCCAGCAGCTTAAGAATATGTGCTGTTGTTTGGTAGTGAGAGGTGTACACTCTATTGACATGCACAGCAGACGATCACACCATCTCTCTAGATTGGCAATGGGAGGATCACGAAATATATCGTAGAAACTGCAAAGAAGACATTATTGAAACATAACTTCAATAATAAGAAACTTTAATGTGTTTTGTGTGAGGAAGAGTCAATGAGAAGGGAGATCATGAAGAAAAACGAAGGACAGCATAGACTGAAGGTAAAATCACCATTGCACCAGAGCACCCTCGGGCTGCTGTGTCATTAGAAAGAAACAACTAATGGTAAATTTAACCCAAGGGTTACCATGCTTCAGGTGAGGTTTGAGGTAGAGAAGGCATGACCTTTCTAGTAACCTCAGCCAGTACAGGAATTGAACCCATGCTGTTGGCGTCACTCTGCATCAAATTTAGGGAAAGATCTGGCTTCTTTCTTCCTTGTGGGGAGTGAAATATTTTGAGTTCATTCCCAAAGCTGCACACCCCATTTAGTGCCACCTTTATTAAGGCTTTCAACATTTTAAACAGAAAGACAAATGTTGGATTGACAAACAAGTAGAAGTGCATACAGATTGCCTTGTCATGTTTTCAACCTTATGAATTCCTGATTATGAAGGAAGAATGGCAGCATGCATTATATTTGACAGATAGTACATTTACTTGATCACAAGCCAAATGGATTGGTGCCATATGCCTGCAAAGAACTGGGCACAGCTTGTGCTTTTGAAAAGTAGGGTAGTGGTTGCTAAAATGCTGTGCACTTCCTTCTGATTCTTTACAAACCATGCAGCATTACCTCGGTTAGGTACAGCAGTTTCTGGAAATGTGAAATAAACCTTTGCTTAGGACAACAAACCCCTCTTACACCTGATCCTTTCTCTTTTCAATTCATTCCATGTGATGTGAGCATTATTGGCAAAATCAGCATCCCTAATTTCCCTTGAGGAACAGGATCGGTGCACAGATGAGAAGGGACTTGCACTGTCAGTAAGTGATATGTCACTGTAGGGCATTGTCTACTGCAGGATTTCCAAACTGAGCTTGAAACGGGATTGGAAGGAGGGGTGCATTTTGCTTTCACTATACTGCTCCCAGTCATTTTCTTAAGTAGCAGAATGGTTAACAACTTTTGAAACAATGCTGGTGGCAAATAAATTGCCATTTTCAACCTCAGATCTCATTTAGCACATTATCAAATTGTGCATTGGGCAAGTCGAATGAGCTGACCTCTCACTGTCAAAGTTCAACCAAGATCATTATAGAGGGAGTAGAAACCTCAGGTTTGGAAAGCAAGTTAACTGATTTGAAAGTGACTGAAGCAGTTGAAGATGGAAACTTACCACCACTGCCTCAAGGGCAACTAAGAACAGGCAGTAAATGCTGGACCAGCTAACGAAATGCCCGCATCCCATGAGCGAATAAAGTAAAAATTAGATTGCAGCTGAGAAACTGAGTCTCTGTGTCTGTAACCTCTTGCAGCCCTACAACACTCGGAGATCTTACTTGCACCCATTCAACTCCAGTTCCCCGTGCACCCCCAATTTCCTTTGTCCCACCATAGTTAGTCATACCTTCAAATGTCTACATCGGAATTCCTTTCCAAAACCTCTCGTATTTCCACTTCTCTCTCTGTTTTTGCTGCTCCTCAAAACCTAGCCTTCTTTGACCAAGTCTGAACTTCTATTGTGATTTGATGACAAATTTTATTTGATAAAACTTCTGTTAGAACATTTTAATACATTAAAAGTGCAATAAAGAACGTTGATATTGTTACAGAAAACTTCAAAGCAGGCAGCGTGAAAATCTCTACCTGCTGACTGCAAGGATATTACTCCTTGATCTAGTTACTTATGTAGAAAGCTAGTCCTCCAAGTTCACACTAAGTTGCCATGTCAAAGTGAGCAGATGGACGATGTGGGAATTGGGAAGTTTCCCAATATTTGGTGTGTCATTCAGTGGAGATTGGGCCTAATATTATATTGTAAATCGAGCTTTTCCTTGTGTCTAATGATGATTTATCAGCAAGTGCCTGATGGAAATAAACTTAAAGTAATATCCTTCGTATTCCTCACCTCCAGAAACAATATCCTGAGCAAAAAGCCTCAGCAATATAGTATCGACTTCAGTTTCAGTAAATGTTATCTTAAGGGGCAAATATTGAAAAGGATACAAAGGGACCTTTCCATACATGGAGGGTTCACACTTGCTAATAATGTTACAGTTGTGTGAAGAGTCATGATTTGCGATGTGTGAATAAGAGAAAAGTCGTTATACACTTTCTGAAACAGATGGTGTCCTTTGGCATAAGAAACAAATAACATACGTATAAGAATGTACTTCCTTTGAAATAAATTTCAAAACTGCTTCACAAGCACTCTTTATCCCCAATTTGGACTGACCTGGGAAGGAGCTTGGCGTGAAAGAGGTAGGTTTTAAAGACAGCCTTCGAAGACAAGGATAAGAGTTAGTGGAGAGATAGACAAGTTAGGGAGAGAATTCCAAAGTATGGGTCCAAGACAAAGGAATGGCTGTCAATGGTGGGAAACAGTGTGGGGAGTGAAACTGCACATCTCTCGATAGATGTTGCCTGACCTGATAGGTATTCCCCACACCTCCTGTTTTCATTTCAGAACCTGTAGTATCCACAACATTAGGTTTTTCTTCCTTCATATCTTTATTTAGAAGAATATAAGAACATAAGAACATAAAAATAGGAGCAACAGTAGGCCATCTGGCCCTTCTAGCCCACTCCACTATTCAATAAGATCATGGCTGATCTTTTGTAACCTCGGATTCACTCACCATAATTCTTAATTCCTTTACTGTTCAGAAATCTATCTTTGTCTTAAAAATATTTCACGAGGTTCCTCAACTGCTTCACTGGACAAGGAATTCAACAGATTCACAATCCTTTGGGTTAAGAAGTTCCTCCTCAACTCAGTCCTAAATCTTCTCCCCCTTATTTTGAGGCTATGCCCCCAGTTTTAATTTCAACCGCAATATTATTCAGTAAGTAATATTGTTAAAAAAACACACGCAGTCAACCAGTATTTGGGAAAACGCAACTGCTCTCTTGAGGGTCTGTATTTGAACTTGATTGGTACATTTGTAAATTATGCACAAAATATGGAAAAGCTGAAATCCTAAATTAGACGGCTTAGCATTGTGTACAGAAGCTGCAGCAGAAGTTTCCTGTTTAAAACTGCTCTATCATCTCCTAAAAAAAACAGATGTTCTCAGAATCTGTGGCCCCCCTTCCGCTCTTTTGATATCAATCAAGCTAAACACAGACACAAGTAAACTGTACCAGCGAATAAGCTTTCAATACAGCTACAATAGGTGTGATTTTCTGCTTGCTGGAGGGGGTAAGGAGGGCAAGTTTGCTCGGGAAGAAACTCCCCCTCTTCTTGCCATTTCTGCCATTAAGTTCTGAATAAGGTGGTCCATGGCTGACTTCCTTGACTCATGATTCAGAATCAAGGTGGATAATTAGTGGCAACTTAAAGGGCACAATGTGCTGCCTCACCGATCACCTGAAATCATTCCCCTGGGGCCAGTATCCCTTACCAAGTCACCCTTTATTTACATATGGAATGTCCATTGACTCCATCTATACTTCTACCTCTGAAAGGCAGCCAACATATCAAAGTTCTCTCCCATCCTGTTCATAATCTCTTCCAACCTTATCCATGAGGCATAAGATACAAAAGCTTAAACACACATATCAACAGGTTCAAGAACAGCTTCCTCCCTGCTGTTATTAGACTTCTGAATGGACCTCTCAAATTTCAAATCTAATGCTGATCTCGCTTTTGGTGCAGCTTCTTTGCAGCTGTAACTTTGTATTCCTCACTCCGCTCAATCAGCTTGTGATCTTTGTATTGTTATGATCTACCAATACTGCAAGCAAAACAAAATTTTACACTGTAACTAAGTACATGTGACAATAATAAATCAAATCTTTGACACTGATCCAGCTCCCTCAGAACCAACTCTCTGGGTGCCAGGATGTCTGATACTCCTGTTTTTATCTGCCATCCGGGGTCCCTGATTGGACCAGATTAACAGCTCCAATCAGGGAACTCATATTCTATGATATCCATCTGGCTGAACTCATTAGAATCAGTACAGATTCAAAGAAGACAAATCAGATTAAGGTGCGAGTGGGAAGAAGGCAAGTACTATGAAGAATCAAAGAGTTTTGGATGTCTATGTACATTACTGACAAAGAGCTAGTGGACATGTAGAAAAATTAAAAGTTATAAATTAAGTTGCAATTAAAAGCATAATGTTAACCTTTACCTTAAGAGGCAGTTATGTAGACACGGCCCATCCTCCTCCGGGGTACTGTGTTCAGCTTTGAACAGTCTTCTACAGCAAGGGTATACTGACTTTGAAGGTGGTATGGTACAAATTTACCAGAAGGATATGAGGACTTATTTAAAATTAGATCTATGCCATTCAGGGCAAAATTAGGAACCACCATTTCCTCAAAAAGATAACAGAGGTGATCAGCTTACATGAAGTTTCCAAGACTCAGATCAAGTAGTTCTTTTTTGTTCAGTAAGGCTGATTATCAAGGGAAATGGACCAAAGAGAAGTAAGTGAAGTAAGTGAAGTAAGTGAAGTAAGTGAAGTAAGTGAAGTAAGTGAAGTAAGTGAAGTAAGTGAAGTAAGTGAAGTAAGTGAAGTAAGTGAAGTAAGTGAAGTAAGTGAAGTAAGTGAAGTACGGATCAGGCAATGAGGCAAATCAGGCTGAATTTCAGCACAGACATAATGGGCTGAATGGCCTCCACAAGTTCATATGATTCACCTGACAGCGGAAGAGAAGCGGTAACCATAGTTCATCTCATGCCAATGGTTTGAATTTTCAAAGCTTTGCTGCAATAAGAATTTACACGTATAGATAATCTTCACGTTCTTAACTTGTGCAAAGTTTCACAAATATGACCTCTTTTAGAAACATCAGAGTCATAGAGATATACAGTGTGGAAACAGACCTTTGGTCCAACTTGTCCACGCCAACCAGATATCCTATATAAACCTAATCCCAAATGCTGGCAAATGGGACTCGATTTTATAGCATATCTGGTTGGCCTGGAGGAGTTGGATCAGAGGTGTATATCTCTATGATTAACTGATGTTTCTAAAAGAGGTTATCGCATTATCTGTGAAATTTTGCACAAGTTAAGAACATGAAGATTCTTTAAAAGTGTAAATTCTTATTGCACCTAAGCTTTGACAGGTAACAGTTAATTAATGGTTAAGAACTGCCCATGTCACCAAGAAAAACACCCTGTTATTAAATAAGTTGTGGTCTCTTTTACATTGTTGTGGAACTGGGACAGCATAGAGTTTAATACCAAAAGGATGGCAGTGTCATTAGCTGAGCCATCTCTCAACAAAGGACAATGCAGTGTCAGGCTAGATTTAATGCTCAGGTCTTGGAAGAAGGATTGAAACAGACAACCTTCCGATTGAGAACCCGAGGACACGCTGACACTATTCAACACAAAAACACTTACTTTATATTTAAAAAATCAAGCTGAGCTTACCTTGTTTTTAATCATCCACTTCACGAAGAGGTTATCGTAAGGCTCATTCCCTTCCATTTTGGGGAGATCGACATCTAAAGGGGACATTGTGCAAAGGTTTAGAAGAAATTGATTATTTCATTGGATGAGTTATGGTTCAAGTCAGCATTTTTCAGGTCTTTGAGATTCAGTATCAGACACAGAAAACAATCTGGGAACTTCAAACTTTAAAAAAACTTTACACCAAATATAGCTTCCTTCCTGCCTACCCACTGCTGGAATTTAACACATAACCTAACTCTACATCCTCTGAAGGTTCATCCATGTGAACATACCCCACATTGTTAACCTTGGCAACAAATGCCAGTTGCCAGTGAGGTGTTGCCTCTTCGCAGAATACTGTCCTTAATTCAAATAGCCATTTTCTCTGTGTCAGAACAGTGAGCGTCAAGGGAAGGAGCTTCTGCCCTTCCTTTGTGATCAAAAGATCATTCAACCACTGGCCCTAGCTGTGATCTGTCAAACCTGTTTACATTAGGGATTGCACAATAACTGTACTGGTTTACATAGGTGAATGTACCAGTTCCTGACTGGAACATCCATTGTCTGGCAGTTTTTGTTTTAATCTCTTCCAGCACTTGGCAGGCAATCGGCCCAGAATATGGTGTGGGTATTCCGTTCACACAATCTCATGACCACTTCTGAGTAATCCAATGGCCAAGCAAAGTAGCAGACAACCACCCACTGACAGACTGTCGTCAGCAGTGTACCCTTGGATCCTTTTCAAGTCAGAACTGTGGACCCATTTATCTTGCACTGAGTCTCGTAATTTGTTGAGTCTAAAATCAGACACGAGTATATGGTGGGGTTAATCCAATTTTCCATTCGTAACAAAACTCCTCTGTTACTTTCATAGATCATTCAAGAAATGGGAGGAAATATTTCAGATCCAGCTACGTGTCACAGCTGGCACCAGTACAAGATCGAGGTACCTGAGCAAAGCTCAGTGGTGGTGTTGAGTTACTGAATCCTTAGTGTTTTTTTCTGTGCTTTAGGCAGAGAGAGGTGAACGAAGGGGCGAAGCACTTACTTAGCGTGGAAACATCGACAATCATGAAGTAACCACCCTCGGGGATGACTGGCTTCATCCCGACAGCAAGAAGAATCTGGGCCATGCGGTTCCGCTTGACTTCCAGCTCACGGGGTAGAGACAGGAAGTAGCAATCCTCATCTGTCAGGCGGCCATATTCCTTCTGAATACCTCCGGCAACAGCTTCCTGTGTATGAGATGATGTCAAGTGGACTCAGTTGGTGTACTTCACAGCTTTTTTCCAAATATACCCCCACTTTACAGTTTAAAAAGCTCACAAAGTTCAAGAATGATATGTCTACAGAGTCACTTTGGGTTGAGGTCAGGAACTTGAAAGGAGCAGTCACTTTGTTGGGGGTTTTTTTTAACCGACCCCCTAATAGTTGCAGCGAAGTGGAGGAGCAGATTGGGAGGCAGATACTGGAAAGGTCCAGAAGTCACAGGGTTGTAGTCATGGGTGACTTCAACTTTCCAAATATCGATTGGAAACTTTTTTGTTGTAACAGTTTAGATGGAGCGGATTTTGTCCAGTGCATTCAGGAAGGATTCCTGACACAGTAGGGAGATAGACTAACACGAGGAGAGGCCATTTTGGATTTGGTGCTTGGCAAGGGCCATGAACCAGGTCAAGAGTTAGACCTGTTGGTAGGAGAGCATTTTGGAGGTAGAGTTCATAACTCTGTTACTTTTACAATAGTCATGGAAATGGATAGCTACATACAGCAGGGTAAGGTTTATAACAGGGGGAAGAGTAATTATAATTCTGTTAGGCAAGAACTGGGTAACATAAACTGGGAACAGATGCTGTCAGGAAAGAGCACCACAGAAATGTGGAGATTGTTTAAGGAATGCATACTGCGTGTGCTCGATATGTTTGTCCCGAGCAGGCAGAGAAGATGCGGTCGAGTGAGGGAGCCATGGTTCTCAAGAGAGGTTGAAAATGGATGCTTACAGAGGTTTAGGGAACAAGGATCATAAAGGGTTCTAGAGGGATACAGGTTAGCCAGGAAGGAGCTGAAGAAAGGGCTTAGGAGAGCAGTAAGGGGGCATGAGAAAACCTTGGCAGATAGGATCAAGGAAAACCCCAAGGCTTTTTACATGTACGTGAGGAATAAGAGAATGACCAGAGAAAGAGGAAGGCTGATCAAGGGTTGCAAAGGGAATTTGTGCACGGAGACTAAACAGATGGGAGAGGTCCTTAATGAATATGTTTCTTCAGTATTCACAACTGAGAGGGATCTAGTTGTAGGGGAGGACTGTGTGAAACAAGCTGGTAGGCTAGAGGAGGTGGATGTTAATAAGGAAGGTGGGCTAGGAATTTTGGGGAACTTGAAGATAGATAAGTCCCCTGGGCCTGATGGGATTTATCCAATGATTCAATGGGAAGTGAGGGAAGAGATCGCAAGGCCTTTGGCAATGATCTTTTCATCCTCACTGTCCACAGGTATAGTGCCGGAAGATTGGAGAGTGGCAAATGTCATTCCCTTGTTCAAGAAAGGGAATAGGGATAACCCTGGAAATTACAGGCCAGTTAGTCTTACGTCAGTAGTGGGAAAATTATTGTAAAGGGCTCTGAGAGACAGGATTTATGATCACTTGGATAGGCACAGTTTGATTCACGATAGTCCACATGGATTTGTGAGGGGTAGATCATGTCTCACAAACCTTACTGAATTCTTTGAAGAGGTGACCAAACACCTGGATGAAGGAGAGCAGTGGATGTGGTATACATGGATTTAACTAAGGCATTTGATAAGGTTCCCCATGGTTGGCTCATCCATAAAGTGAGGAGGCATGGGATAGGGGGAAATATGGCTGACTGGATTCAGAATTGGCTGACCCTGGGAAGACAAAGGGTGGTAGTGGACTGAAAATATTCAACATGGTGCTCAGTTACGAATGGTGTACCACAAGGATCTGTCCTGGGTCCTTTTCTATTTGTGATTTTTGTAAATGATTTGGATGTAGGAGTGCAAGGGTGGCTTAGTAAGTTCACGAACGATACAAAGGTGGGTCGAGTTGTGGATAGTGAAGAGGGCCTTTCTAGGTTACAAAGGGGAATTGATAGAATGCAGACTGGCCTGAGAAGTGGCAGATGGAGTTTAACCCTGAAAAGTGTGAGGTGATTCATTTTGGAAGGACAAACTTGAAAACAGAATACAGAGTTAATGGAAAGATTCTTGGCAATGTGGAGGAGCAGAGGGATCTTGGGGTTCACGTTCATAGTTCCCTGGAAGCTATCACCCAGGTGGATTCAGTTGTTAAGAAGGTGTATGGTATGTTAGCTTTCACTAATAGAGTTATTGAGTTCAAGAGCCGTGAAGTTATGCTCCAGCTGTACAAAAACCTGGTTTGGCCACATCTGGAGTATTGTGTCCAGTTCTGGTCACCTCATTACAGGAACGATGTGGAAGCATTGGAAAAGGTGCAGAGGAAATTTACCAGGATGTTGCCTGGAATGGAGGGAAGATCTGACAAGGAAAGGTTGAGAGAACTGGGACATTTTTCTTTAGAACGCCGAAGGATGAAAGGTGACTTAACAGAGGTGTACAAAATGATCAGAGGTATAGACAGAGTGGACAGCCAGAGCCCTTTCCTCGGGTGGAGCTATTACAAGGGAGAATAGTTTTAAAGTGAGTGGAGGTCGATGTAGGGGAGACGTCAGAGGTAGGTACTTTACTCAGATAGTGGTCGGGGCGTGGAATGCATTGCTGGAGAGGATAGTAGAGTTGGCCTCATTTGAGGCATTTAAGCGGCTATTAGATAGCCATATGGATGATAGTATAAGGTAGGGGTGGAGGCTAGATAGACCTTTGGTTTAGGGAGAAAGTTCAGCACAACATCGTGGGCCAAAGGGCATGTACTGTTCTATGTCCTATATTCTAAGGCTCAACGCAAACATTGTACTGAAATGCGCAGCTTATAAACAGGATGTTCAGCCCAGGGAGACCACCTGCTACCCCTTACATTTTCAAATTAGGAGAAGCAGACCAATCAGCCTCTTGAGCCTGCTCTGCTATTCAATAAGTTCATGGCTGACTTGATTACTCCACGTTCCCACCCAAGCTTTTATCCCAATGCCCATCAAGAAATTAATACATCCTTGAAAATATTCAAAGGCTCTGCTTTCAGGTGTCTTTTAAGGGAGAGAGTTCCAAAAAGTGTTTCAGCAAAAAAAAAATTCTCATCTCTGTCTGAACTGAGTGACGTTTAACTTTTAAACAATGACCCCACAGTTCCAGATTTTCCCACACCAGGGAACATCCTTCCTATATCTACCCTGTCAAAACCCCTCAGGATCTTCTCTGTTTCAATCAAGTCACCACTGTCTCTTCAAAACTCCTGCAAGTGAAAGCCAAGCCCATCCATCCTTTGCTCAGAGATAATCATCTCTGAATTGCTTCCAAAGCATTTACATCCTTCCTTAAGTAAGCTGACTGATACCGTACTATACAAGCAGAAGCAATAGACTATAAATATGTTGGACTAAAAATGCAGGAAGTGTTCCAGGGACCTACGCATGAATTTCATCACAGCAGTCGGTACAAGTTGAGTGGAAAACATCTGGAATTAAAAGTCTTATGATGACCAATGTCATTGGGGAAAAAAAAATCTGATTCTAAGGAAATCTGCTGTGCTTCCCATGTCTGACCTACATGTGGCTCCTGATCCACACCAATGCTATTGACTCTATGAAATGTCGTAGCGAGTTACTCGGTTGTACTGAATCTACAAAGCCTAAACAAATGAAACCCAACATCAATAAAGGCACTGGAAATAACATTGGCAAACACTGTCTCGCAGACTAGTCAAGCAACAGTCCAACAGAGTCATACTCATGGAATGATACCTTACAGGCAGCGTCCCAGACACCACCAGCATCATTCCTGGATGTATCATGTCCTACTAACAGGACTGACCTGGCACAGTGGTATACGGCCACGAGGGAGCTGCCTTGGGAATCCTCAACATTGACTCCAGACCCCATAAAGTCTCATGATATCACGTCAAATAAGGTCAAACCTGTACTCTAAGGTCTCTTTGTTCGGTAACACTTCCCAGGGCCCTACTGTTAATGGTATAGGTCCTGCCCTGATTTGCTTTACCAAAATGCAACACCGCACATATATCTAAATTAAACTCTATACGCCATTCCTCAGGCCATTGGCTCATCTGATTAAGGTCCCATCGAACTCCGAGATAGCCTTCTTCACTGTCCACTACACCACCTATTTTGGTGTCATCTGCAAACTTACTAGCCATGCCTCCTGTATTACTGCTTAGCAATAATCTGCTCACTGATGTCCAGTTTGGATTCTGCCAGCTCCCAAACTCATTACAGCCTTGGTTCAACCATGGACAAAAAGTTGAACACTGGAGAGGTGGTGAGAGTGAAACTACAGTCAATAGGAATCATGGAAAACTCTTCACTGGTCAGTGTCATACCTGACCCAAAGAAAAATATTATGGTTATTGGATGCCTGTCATCCCAGTCTCAGGACATCATTGTGTATGTTCTTCAGAGTAGTGTCCCAGGCCTAAGCATTATCAACTGCTTCATCAATAACCTTCCCTCTATCATAACAGCCAACATTCAGCACTATCTATGACTCATCGGATGCAGACGCAGCCAATGTCTGCATGCAATAAGACCTTGACTATATCCAGATTTGGGTGGAAAAGTGGCAAGTGATATTTATGCTACACAAGTGTCAGGCAATGACCATAACCAAGAAGAGAGAATCTAACCCTCACCCCTTGGTGTTGATTTTTTTCATTCATTTTGTTGAATGTGGGGTTGTCACTGACTGATCAGCATTTATTGCATCCCTAGTTGCCCTTGAGAAGGTGGTAGTGAGCTGATTTCTTGAACCGCTGTAGTACACATGCTGTGGGTTGACCAACAATGCCACTAGGGAGGGAATTCAAGGATTTTGACCCAGCAACAGTGAAGAAATGGTAATATATTTCCAAGTCAGGATGGTGAGGCTCGAGGTGAACTCGGAGGTGGTGGTGTTCCCATATATCTGTTGCCCTTGTTTTTCTCAATGTGTCATTGTGGGTTTGGAAGGTGGCATCCAGAGGATCTTCGGTGAATTTCTGCAGTGCATCTTGTATATAGTACACACTGCTGCTACCGAGTGTCGGTGGTGGAGGGAGTGGATGCAGTGCCAATCAAGCAGGCTGCTTTGTCCTGGATGGTGTCAAGCTTTTTGAGTGTTGTCGGAGCTGCACTCATCCAGGCAAGTGGAAAGTATTCTATCACACTCCTGACTTGTGCCTTGTGGATGGTGAATAGGCTTTGGGGAGTCAGGAGGTGAGTTGCTCACTGCAGTATTCCTAGCCTCTGCATTTATGTTGTGAGTCCAGTTGAGTTTCTGATCAATGATAACAACCAGGACGTTGATAGTAGAGGATTCAGTGATGGCAACATCATTGAATATCAAGAGGCAAGGGTTAGATTGTCTCTTGCGGATGGCAGTCATAGACTGGCATTTGTGTGGTGCAAATGTGACTTGCCTCTTGTCTGTCTGAACCTGGATATTGTCCAGATCTTGTTGCAATTGGACATGAAATGCTTCAGTATCTGAGGAATCGCAAATGGTGCTGAACACTGTGCAATCATTAACAAACATCCCCACTTCTGACTTTGTGTCAATTTTCCTCTGTGTCGGGTATGACTCTAACCACTGGAGAGTTTTCCTTCATTACCCATTGATTCCAGTTTTGCTAGGGATCTGTGATACATAGAACATAGAACAGTACAGGCCCTTCAGCCCACGATGTTGTGCCGACCATTGATCCTCATGTACGCACCCTCAAATTTCTGTGACCATATGCATGTCCAGCAGTCTCTTAAATGACCCCAATGACCTTGCTTCCACAACTGCTGCTGGCAATGCATTCCATGGTCTCACAACTCTCTGTGTAAAGAACCTGCCTCTGACATCCACTCTATACTTTCCTCCAACCAGCTTAAAACTATGACCCCTCGTGTTAGCCATTTCTGCCCTGGGAAATAGTCTCTGGCTATCAACTCTATCTATGCCTCTCGTTATCTTGTATACCTCAATTAGGTCCCCTCTCCTCCTCCTTTTCTCCAATGAAAAGAGTCCGAGCTCAGTCAGCCTCTCTTCATAAGGTAAGCCCTCCAGTCCAAGCAGCATCCTGGTAAACCTCCTCTGAACCCTCTCCAAAGCATCCACATCTTTCCTATAATAGGGTGACCAGAACTGGACGCAGTATTCCAAGTGCGGTCTAACCAAAGTTTTATAGAGCTGCAACAAGATCTCATGACTCTTAAACTCAATCCCCCTGTTAATGAAAGCCAAGTGTGATGTCACACTCAGTTGATTGCATTCAATGGCATTATCATCACTGCATCCTCATGTGTTTTACCACTGTCCAGAAATTGAACTGGACTGGCCATATAAATACTGTGGCTACAGGAACAAGTGAGAGGCTAGGAATCTTACAATAAGTAACTCACTGTTAGGGTTGCCCATGACTGAGCAGTACAAAATGACCACTGGCTTCCCACGGCTAATTTGGGAAAAATATTTGCTTAATGTAATCTTCACAAGTCAAACAATATTAGCTGTGTAGACTCAAGCTTACTGGGCTGAGATAGAATGTGCAGCTGCAGCTGCTTACACATAAGACAAAGGCAAGAACATTTCACACTAATTAGTTGTTTCTCTCAAATTATTTAAACAGTCTGTTACAATTCTAAGAGTACGCTTTAGTTAAGATTCTTCAGATAATTACTGATATCGATAACTATATAGTTAAAAATCCATCTATATACAAAAAAAAATCACTAAAAGCATCAGAGGAAAAGATTCAAACCAGTCTCAGATGGTAAAAGCAGACACTCTGCCACCGCTCCCCCCACCACCCCCACCCCTACCCCCACCACCACACCCCCCCACCCCCGACCCAATATCAGTACACGGAGATAAGAGAGTTTGGCAACATCATGAAATCATGAAGAATCAGGGGTGGACCATAAACCTGTACATCTCTTTGCCATTCAACAACATGATTAGCTTAATAGGAAATATACTGAAATTGTTCAGTGCAGCAGCACTTCCTTCAGGTGAAGGACTATCACCAGTTACAGAGTGTCAGGTAAATCGCTAATGCAAGCTCGAACTGTATAAGATGCTATACCAGACAGCCAATTACAAAGGGATAACTAAGTGCTGCTGACCAATCATAATCAAGGAGGCGAGGAGGGAGCATGTGTGTTCTAAGTTTAAACTGGATAAGTTAAGACATTCTGAAGCTGTGTGCCCTATCACTCTGGAGATAAGAAGCTGTACCGAAAATAAAGCTGCAATAAGGGTTCCCTGAAACCAATCCATGACTCAGACCCTCATTGGAAAGTATGAGATCTAACATTTACCTCCCAACTCTCCAAAACCTGTCCATCATTTGAAAGTCGCAAATCAGGAGTGTGACTGAATATTCCCCACGTGCCTAAATGACTCTCAAGAAGCTTGACACCATCCTGGGCAAAACAGTCTGTTTAACTAATGCCATATCTTTAAACATCCACTCCTTCCACCACCGATGCACAGTAGTAGAACTGTCTACTATCTAAAAGATATACTGCAGAAATTGACCAGGGATCATCAGACAACAAATTCTAGGATGAGGGCAACAGATACACTGGAATACAACTATCTTCAAGTTCCCCTCCAAGCTGCTCACCATTGTGACTTGGAAATATATTGCAATTCCTTCAGTTTCACTGGGTCAAAATTCTGGAACTCTCCCCACCTATCACTGCAACTCGTTATTTCATGTGATCAGGTAGCTTCTCTTTAAACATATTTATACAAGTTACATCGTCTATTTCATGCAGTATTGAATTCACAATTCTAACCATTTTCTGAATAATAATGATTTTCCTGAATTTCTTCATTTCCAAAATAAATATAAGATAGTCACTGAAAAACAATGAGGTTCATTGCAGATCAATTTAATAGATCAGCAATTTAGCAAATTTAGAAAACACAATTCTTCAGGCTTCAATCAGCTTCTGGGTTGTCAACAAATTAAATAATTTTCAACTCAATGTGTCGATTCACGTCTTGGAGCAGAACCTTGAAAAACACTTCAATACTGAAGGTGAACAAGCTTCTTCACTTGAAGAACAACACGTTGATGGTGTAAATATTTCCTCGGGGATTAAACAATTGTGTCTATAACTAAGATCACCAACTTTAGAACATAGAACATAGAACAGTACAGCACAGAACAGGCCCTTCAGCCCACGATGTTGTGCCGACCATTGATCCTCATGTATGCACCCTCAAATTTCTGTGACCATATGCATGTCCAGCAGTCTCTTAAATGTCCCCAATGACCTTGCTTCCACAACTGCTGCTGGCAACGCATTCCATGCTCTCACAACTCTCTGTGTAAAGAACCCGCCTCTGACATCCCCTCTATACTTTCCTCCAACCAGCTTAAAACTATGACACCTCGTGTAAGCCATTTCTGCCCTGGGAAATAGTCTCTGGCTATCACCTCTATCTATGCCTCTCATTATCTTGTATACCTCAATTAGGTCCCCTCTCCTCCTCCTTTTCTCCAATGAAAAGAGTCCGAGCTCAGTCAACATCTCTTCATAAGATAAGCCCTCCAGTCCAGGCAGCATCCTGGTAAACCTCCTCTGAACCCTCTCCAAAGCATCCACATCTTTCCTCCTGACCTTCTGAATGAGCCTACCATGGGGAACCTTATCAAATCTTTATTCCAAGTCTTTCTACACCTTCTTATAGACTTTCTTTGACTGCCTATCAACATAGATCAGTCAATTCAAAGACTTAGAGAGAGGTGGGAGAAACAAAGTGAAAACATTCAGGAAATGTTGTTAAACCAAATAATCTATCCAGTTCAAAACTACGTGTCCACGTGGGTTTCCCCCAGGTGATCCGGTTTCCCCTCACAGTCCAATGATATGAAAAAATTGGCCCATTGTGTCCAGAGATGTGCAGACTAGAAGAATTGGCCACAGTTAATGCAGAGTTCTGGAGATAGGGTTGGGGGGTGGTTTTGGATCTGGGTAGGATGTTGTTCAGAGAGCCAAATGGCACTGTAGGGATTCTATGATTCTAGATAATAAATTTGTGAATGTATATCTGTGATCATTAATGTTTATGACAAGGAGATAAAAAGTGTTCTTCAAAAGGGAGTTAGCGTCCTGGAGCAACCTTATAATGTTATCATGGAGCTGTTCATCATGAATATAAATTGACAAAGTGGGTGGAATTAGAACACTCCGAACTCTCAATCTCTGCTCCAGACCACATTACAGCATAGACCTGAACAATCAAAGATATATTAGTCCTTAACTCATGTAATTATAAGTCAAAGTCTGGTATATCTATGACTAAGTACAGCAGTATTTAGTTAATGTATAAATGGGTATAATGTTCCTTTGAAGTTCACACCTGAAAATACCTTTGACCTTACAGGCAGGTCAAGGAGAAGATAAAGAACGAGGTGTGTCATTAAACCACATGAAACAGGAGTCAATACAGTGTGAAGCTGGAGGAACACAGCAGGTCAGGCAGCATCAGAGGAGCAGGAAAGTCAATGTTTTGGGTTTACACCCTTCATCAGGATTGGGGAGGGTCAAGGGAGCTGGTAAATAAATAGAGGGAGGAGGGGTGGGGCTGGGGGAAGGTAGGTGGGATGGTGATAGGTGGTTGTAGGTAGGGAGTGGTAGGGATTGGTCTGTGGGAAGGGTGGTGCAGATAGGTGGCAGAGAAGATAGACAGGTTGTGTCAGGTTAAGGAGGTGGGGATGAGAAGGAGGGTTAGACATGGGTGAGGCCAGGGGTGGGGAGGTTTTGAAACTGGTGAATTCTATGTTGAGGTCACCAGGCTGTAGGCTCCTGAGGCAAAATAGGAGGTGCTGATCCTCCAGTTTGCGGGTGGTGTCATTGTGACACTGGAGGAGGCCCAGGGTGGACATGTCACCCAGAGAATGGGAGGGGGAAGTTGGGAACTGGAAGGTGTTGTCAATTATAACATACAGAGCACAGATGCTCTGCAAATTGGTCACCGAGTCTGCGCTTGGGCTCAGCGACCTGGAGGAGACGACATTGGGAAGAATCGGTACAATAGACCAAGTTGGAGTATGCACAGGTGAATCCCTGTCAAATTTGGAAAGTTTGTCTAGGACCTTGAATAGTGGTAAAAGGGGAGGTCGGGGCAGGTGTAGCACCCAATGCGGTTGCAGGGAAAGGTGCCGGGTGTGGTGGTGTTGGTGGGGAGTGCGAAGGAGGCAAGGGAGTCGTGGAGTCAGCAGATCCTACAAAAGGCAGATGGGGTGCAGAGGGAAATATCTCTTTGGTGATGGGGTCAGATTGCAGGTGGCGGAAGTGGTGGAAGATGATACGCTGGATGTGGAAGTTGGTGGGGTGGTATGTGAGGGCCAGGGGTTCTCTGTCCTTATTTTTGTTTGGGGGAATGGAGTTTGAGGGCAGGAAATGCAAGAGATGCGGTTGAAGGCATTATGGCTCTACAGAGCGAGGAAGTTGTAGTCCTTGAAGTAGGAGTATATCTGGGATGTCTGGGAGTGGAATGCTCCATCTTGCAAGCAGATGCAGCAGAGGTGGAGGAATTGGGAGTAAGGGATCACATTCTTGGGGGGTTGGTGAGAGGAGGTGTAGTCAAGGAAGCTATGGGAGTTGGTGGGTTTGAAATCGATATTGGTGCTGAGACGGTTACTAGATATGGGGACAGAGATGTCCAGGAAGGGGAGGGAGGTATCAGAGATGGTCCACGTGAATATGAGGTCGGGGTAAAAGGTGTTAGTAAAGTCAATGAACTGTTCGAGTTCCTCATGGGAGCATGAGGCAGCACCGATACAGTAATCAACATAGCAGTGGAAGGGGTGAAGGACGGTGCCAGTGTAACTGCAGAAAAGGGATGGTTCCACGTATCCTACGAAGAGGCGGGCTTAACTTGGATGCACACGGGTGCCCACAGCCACCCCTTTAGTTTGTAGGAATTGGGAGGAGTTAAAGGAAAAGTTATTGAGGGCAAGGACGAGTTTGATTAGGCAGATAAGGGTGTCAGTGGAGGGGGACTGGTTGGGCCTGCGGGAGAGGAAGAAGCGGATGAAATAGGAATAGTTTAAAAGCGGTTCTGTGAAGCTTTTTGTTTTAATCTCCCTCAAAGCATTAACTCACCTGATGTTCTAGTACACATGAAGAGATCATGGGTTGTATACCACCGTGATTACAACTTGCAAATGGAGCCATGCCAAAAGTTGCAGCCTGCATCTTTCAAGAGCGTCAACTAATGTTGGATTTCTGCCGTCAGACTTACATTATCAGCCTGCATCTGCCTCCCACGTTTCTGGGCCCAACTTCGGATACCATAGGACCAGGAAATGTGGAGCAAATCTTTAGTCCCGCTGAATCCTCAGAGAAAGACAGTCAAGTAAAAACTGGCCCAACAACAAAAACTGAAGTTGATGGAAAAGCTCAGCAGGTTTGGCAGCATCTGTGAAGAGAAAACAGAATTAACCTCTCAGGTCCAGTGACCTTTCCTCAGTACTGAGAAGGGTTACGGGAAGGGTCACCAGAACCAAAACAGACCTGCTGAGCTTATCCAGCAACTACTGTTTTTGTTTCTGATTTACAGCATCCGCAGTTCTTTTCAGTTTTTATTAAGCAATAACTAGCAATTGGATAAATCATCAAATAACACACTGCTTAGCTTAAGCACCTTTTTAGTGAATCAATAAATGAAGGGATGTGGGGATGAGGAAGGGCTACAAAGTGAGTGGCAAGGGGATAAAGCGAGAAGGTTGGGGAGAGAAATTTATCATCGGCCGGCTTTAATTCTTCGATAATAAAATGTGAGGCTGGATGAACACAGCAGGCCAAGCAGCATCTCAGGAGCACAAAAGCTGACGTTTCGGGCCTAGACCCTTCATCAGAGAGGGGGATGGGGGGAGGGAACTGGAATAAATAGGGAGAGAGGGGGAGGCGGACCGAAGATGGAGAGTAAAGAAGATAGGTGGAGAGGGTGTAGGTGGGGAGGTAGGGAGGGGATAGGTCAGTCCAGGGAAGACGGACAGGTCAAGGAGGTGGGATGAGGTTAGTAGGTAGCTGGGGGTGCGGCTTGGGGTGGGAGGAAGGGATGGGTGAGAGGAAGAACCGGTTAGGGAGGCAGAGACAGGTTGGACTGGTTTTGGGATGCAGTGGGTGGGGGGGAAGAGCTGGGCTGGTTGTGTGGTGCAGTGGGGGGAGGGGATGAACTGGGCTGGTTTAGGGATGCAGTAGGGGAAGGGGAGATTTTGAAACTGGTGAAGTCCACATTGATACCATATGGCTGCAGGGTTCCCAGGCGGAATATGAGTTGCTGTTCCTGCAACCTTCGGGTGGCATCATTGTGGCAGTGCAGGAGGCCCATGATGGACATGTCATCAAGAGAATGGGAGGGGGAGTGGAAATGGTTTGCGACTGGGAGGTGCAGTTGTTTGTTGCGAACCGAGCGGAGGTGTTCTGCAAAGCGGTCCCCAAGCCTCCGCTTGGTTTCCCCAATGTAGAGGAAGCCGCACCGGGTACAGTGGATGCAGTATACCACATTGGCAGATGTGCAGGTGAACCTCTGCTTAATGTGGAATATCATCTTGGGGCCTGGGATGGGGGTGAGGGAGGAGGTGTGGGGCAAGTGTAGCATTTCCTGCGGTTGCAGGGGAAGGTGCCGGGTGTGGTGGGGTTGGAGGGCAGTGTGGACCGAACAAGGGAGTCACGGAGAGAGTGGTCTCTCCGGAAAGCAGACAGGGGAGGGGATGGAAAAATGTCTTGGGTGGTGGGGTCGGATTGTAAATGGCGGAAGTGTCGGAGGATAATGCGTTGTATCCGGAGGTTGGTAGGGTGGTGTGTGAGAACGAGGGGGATCCTCTTGGGGCGGTTGTGGCGGGGGCGGGGTGTGAGGGATGTGTCGCGGGAAATGCGGGAGACACGGTCAAGGGCGTTCTCGATCACCGTGGGGGGAAAGTTGCGGTCCTTAAAGAACTTGGACATCTGGGATGTGCGGGAGTGGAATGTCTTATCGTGGGAGCAGATGCGGCGGAGGCGGAGGAATTGGGAATAGGGGATGGAATTTTTGCAGGAGGGTGGGTGGGAGGAGGTGTATTCTAGGTAGCTGTGGGAGTCGGTGGGCTTGAAATGGACATCAGTTACAAGCTGGTTGCCTGAGATGGAGACTGAGAGGTCCAGGAAGGTGAGGGATGTGCTGAAGATGGCCCAGGTGAACTGAAGGTTGGGGTGGAAGGTGTTGGTGAAGTGGATGAACTGTTCGAGCTCCTCTGGGGAGCAAGAGGCGGCGCCGATACAGTCATCAATGTACCGGAGGAAGAGGTGGGGTTTGGGGCCTGTGTAGGTGCGGAAGAGGGACACCACCTCCTACCGCCTCCTCGATCATGACCCCACACCCGAGCACCAAACCATCATCTCCAACACCATTCATGACCTCATCACCTCAGGGGACCTCCCACCCACAGCCTCCAACCTCATTGTTCCCCAACCCCGCACGGCCCGTTTCTATCTCCTTCCCAAAATCCACAAACCTGCCTGCCCTGGTCGACCCATCGTCTCAACCTGCTCCTGCCCCACCGAACTCATCTCCACCTATCTGGACTCCATTTTCTCCCCTTTGGTCCAGGAACTCCCCACCTATGTCCGTGACACCACCCACGCCCTCCACCTCCTCCAGGACTTCCAATTCCCTGGCCCCCAACACCTCATATTCACCATGGACGTCCAGTCCCTGTACACCTGCATTCCGCATGGAGATGGCCTCAAGGCCCTCCGCTTCTTCCTGTCCCGCAGGCCCGACCAGGCCCCCTCCACCGACACTCTCATCCGCCTAGCTGAACTCTTCCTCACACTCAACAACTTCTCTTTTGACTCCTCCCACTTCCTACAGACTAAGGGGGTGGCCATGGGCACCCGCATGGGCCCCAGCTATGCCTGCCTCTTTGTAGGTTACGTGGAACAGTCCCTCTTCCGCACCTACACAGGCCCCAAACCCCACCTCTTCCTCCGGTACATTGATGACTGTATCGGCGCCGCCTCTTGCTCCCCAGAGGAGCTCGAACAGTTCATCCACTTCACCAACACCTTCCACCCCAACCTTCAGTTCACCTGGGCCATCTCCAGCACATCCCTCACCTTCCTGGACCTCTCAGTCTCCATCTCAGGCAACCAGCTTGTAACTGATGTCCATTTCAAGCCCACCGACTCCCACAGCTACCTAGAATACACCTCCTCCCACCCACCCTCCTGCAAAAATTCCATCCCCTATTCCCAATTCCTCCGCCTCCGCCCCCACGATAAGACATTCCACTCCCACACATCCCAGATGTCCAAGTTCTTTAAGGACCGCAACTTTCCCCCCACAGTGATCGAGAACGCCCTTGACCGCGTCTCCCGCATTTCCCGCGACACATCCCTCACACCCCGCCCCCGCCACAACCGCCCCAAGAGGATCCCCCTCGTTCTCACACACCACCCTACCAACCTCCGGATACAACGCATTATCCTCCGACACTTCCGCCATTTACAATCCGACCCCACCACCCAAGACATTTTTCCATCCCCTCCCCTGTCTGCTTTCCGGAGAGACCACTCTCTCCGTGACTCCCTTGTTCGGTCCACACTGCCCTCCAACCCCACCACACCCGGCACCTTCCCCTGCAACCGCAGGAAATGCTACACTTGTCCCCACACCTCCTCCCTCACCCCCATCCCAGGCCCCAAGATGACATTCCACATTAAGCAGAGGTTCACCTGCACATCTGCCAATGTGGTATACTGCATCCACTGTACCCGGTGCGGCTTCCTCTACATTGGGGAAACCAAGCGGAGGCTTGGGGACCGCTTTGCAGAACACCTCCGCTCGGTTCGCAACAAACAACTGCACCTCCCAGTCGCAAACCATTTCCACTCCCCCTCCCATTCTCTTGATGACATGTCCATCATGGGCCTCCTGCACTGCCACAATGATGCCACCCGAAGGTTGCAGGAACAGCAACTCATATTCCGCCTGGGAACCCTGCAGCCATATGGTATCAATGTGGACTTCACCAGTTTCAAAATCTCCCCTTCCCCTACTGCATCCCTAAACCAGCCCAGTTCATCCCCTCCCCCCACTGCACCACACAACCAGCCCAGCTCTTCCCCCTCACCCACTGCATCCCAAAACCAGTCCAACCTGTCTCTGCCTCCCTAACCGGTTCTTCCTCTCACCCATCCCTTCCTCCCACCCCAAGCCGCACCCCCAGCTACCTACTAACCTCATCCCACCTCCTTGACCTGTCCGTCTTCCCTGGACTGACCTATCCCCTCCCTACCTCCCCACCTACACCCTCTCCACCTATCTTCTTTACTCTCCATCTTCGGTCCGCCTCCCCCTCTCTCCCTATTTATTCCAGTTCCCTCCCCCCATCCCCCTCTCTGATGAAGGGTCTAGGCCCGAAACGTCAGCTTTTGTGCTCCTGAGATGCTGCTTGGCCTGCTGTGTTCATCCAGCCTCACATTTTATTATCTTGGAATCTCCAGCATCTGCAGTTCCCATTATCTCTTAATTCTTCGAAATGTTTGCTGGCCAACTATTAAGCAATGTAAGTCTCAGATTTCAGAGAATAGGAGAAATTTTGAGGGTTCGGATGCTAATTAATTGTCCATTGAAAATTCAAACATCCTAGGCAATTATGTAACCATCTCCAAGGATCTCAGCAATCACTTGTCAGGACACATCAGGCCTCTCTGACTATCTGGTCATTAACAGATCTGGATCGAGAGCTTTTTGACAAATATACTCAAGTGTAGAAATGAAATGAAAAAGGGACAGTTTGGAAGTGGAAGGGCTTAATTTACGAACAGATCATTTCATTTCATTGGTGATCCATTTCACAAGAAAACCATAACAGATACTGCATGGTAATGTTGATGCTTTGCCAAGTGCGCTTTGCCGTAGACAGAGCTTGACACAAGAGGTTTCAATGAATTTTTGCACTGCACTGAATATTTTAAATATATGGTGTTTCGTCCATAAGACCTAAATAGAAACATAGGTATTAGAGGCAGTGGTATCAACTAAGGGCTACTTTGTTACAATATGTGCTTCTCTGAACTTCAAGCTCATGGCTCGCTTTGCTTCTCATCAAACACTTAAGTATTAAAAACAGCCCAAAACGAGATGAGAAAAGTCTTGTAACAAATGAAGCTTTTGGATAAGTCAAAACACAGATGGATGCGTTGGCTGAAGCATATGCAAAAAAGTAAACATAAAATTGTATCACTTCTTCCAAAGTGGAACTTTCAGAATGATCTTCAGACCAGGAATTCCCAAGACCTGCAACATCTGTTAACTCAGGAAAATAGCAAAAGCCAACCCGGAATTTTAATAGTGATTGAAAATGCGAACACAGGAACAGAAACAAACTCATTCAGCTCATTGGGCCTGCTCCATCATTTCATAAGATAACAGCTTATCAAATACTTCAAGGCCTTTTACCCATTCTATCCCCATAATGCCATTAATAATCAAAAATCAATTAACTTCTGCTTTAAATATACTTAAAAACTGAGCTTCCATAGCTCTCTAGGTGGAAAATTTCAAAGCTTTCAATCCTCTGAGCAAAACAAAGTTCTCCTCAGCACAGTCCAAAGTGGCACTTTCCTGTTTTTTTTCCAAAAATCAGGCCTTCTGATGCTAAACTCCCCACACAGGGGAAACAAGTTACCTGCATTTAACTTGTCTATTGCTTTCAGTATTTTGATCACCTCTCATTCTTCAAAATGCCAGAGAGTACAGGCCTAGTTGGCCCAATCTTGCTTTATAAGACAGTTTTGCCAGGTCAGGAACAAGTCCAGTGAATCTTTGTTGCACTCCCGCTATAGCAATAATATCTTTCCTGAGATAAGGAGATCAAAACTGCTAGTAAAATTCCAGATGAGGTCTAACCAGGTCCCCATACAACTCAAGCAAGACTTCACTTTCTGTACTCAAATCCTCTTGCAATAAAAGCTAACATTTCATTAGTCTTCCTAGCTGACAAAATTCACAAAGGGGAGTCAACAGACGTCATATGTTTGGATTTTCAGAACACTAATGGGTGGTATGCCTAGTGGTATCATCATTGGGCTGTCGATCCAGAGATCGAGGTAGTGTTCTGGGGACCTGGGCTCAAATCCCAGCATAGAAGATGGTGTAGCCGAGATAACAAAGTGTGGAGCTGGATGAACACAGCAGGCCAAGCAGCGTTTGTTATCTCGGATTCTCTAGCATTTTAAAAAAATCTCAAATTAAGAGTCTAATGATGACAAACAAACCCATCATTGATTTTCAGGAAAAAAAAACCATCTAGTTTACTAATGTCCTCTAGGGAAGGGAGTCTGCCATCCTTACTTGGTATGAGCTACATGTAACCCCAGACCCACAGCAACGTGGTCGACTTTTAACTGCTCTCTGGAATGGATAATAAATGCTGGCCTGGCCAGAAACACTATCATCCCATGAATGAATGAATTTTGATCAAGCCCCCTGCAGGAGATTGGTTCACAAAATTAATTTTTTTCTATTTATCCATGGGACATAGGCATCACTGGCAGGCTAGCATTGATTGGCTGTCTCTAGTTGCTCTTGAGAAGATAGTGGGAAAATGCCTACTTGAATCAGTACAGTCCATAAGTGTTGAGACAAAGCCCCTGCAAAAAAAAATCAAACTACAATAGATTGGTGCTGAATCGAGATCAATGAGAGCTTTTACCCTCACGAGATTCTGTTTTCCAACTCTCAACGGTGAATGTTCCAGGCAAGGACATACTTCAAAGACAATCTGCAGCTCTCCTTGAAGATGGCAGCATTGGCCTTAAATGATTGAGATATGTTTCCTAGAAATCACTGAAAATGGCAACAATTTGTCTATCAAGCAGCATCAGGCTTTGCATCACAAGGTCTTAATCATAAATTAGTAATTATTATGTGCACATTAACCCCAGGACCTTCTGACTAGCAGTGTGCAGGGACAGAGGTCTGAAATATCAATATAAACAGTGAATTTTACAATTAAGAGAATGTCAAGAAGTCCAAGGCATTGTTTAGAAATGGTGACAGGAGAAGTGGTTATTGAGAAAAGTGCAAGCAAATGATCACTCAGTTTGAACATTTATGCACTCAAGAAATGGCAAAAATATTTAGACAGCAAGGCTCCCAAATTGATTGCTACTCAGCTGTCCAAATGTCCTAATAGCACAATGACTTTTGCAGATTTTTTTAACGAGAAGTGCGAATAATTGAGAAGCCCACATGAATATGAACACTTCTACAACATTTATTTGAACTCAGTTGAGAAAACCGGTTGAGAAGTGTCCTGCCTCTTCTGGGTCCCAACGCTCAGTCTCACAATTCCCTGCGCCATTTGTGAAATATTTCTGACTCAGATCTGTAAAAAAATGGAAGCTGCCACATAAATCAGCAGTTATGTTTGGAGATACAAGGTTACCAGCAACTAGGAGGAAAATGCTAATCCAAAATAAATCCACTGGATCAGAGGAGACTACTTCACATCCTTCCATATAAATGTAAACTAAAGAAAACAAAAATTCGAGTGCATTTTGAAAGCCTAAAATGTCAGTGAATTGACAACATTAGCAGCCAATGAAAATAAGGAACTTGCTCCAAAGCCCTAAGGTCAGCTGCATCTGGAGTCTGTTAAAACTGTCACATGCCAACATTGTTATACTTACAAACTTAATTCAAGAACAAGTCAGGCAAATTTAAAACAAAAGCCACACAGCCCAGCTGTGCAAGCAATGGCAAAGGAGGAGATTTTCTTCAAGATCAGGGTTCCAATTTCCTTCAAGGATCCAGTCTGACTACCACAGGAGGTTCCGAGCAATCACCTAGAGAGCTGCACTGGGCAAGGTCTGGGGCCCAACTTAGCAGTTGAGTTTAAAAAGGAGCACAAGGAAACTACATCGCAGTCTGATCAATAAGTGAAGCAGCTGAGCTCCTAAAGTAGGCAAAATGCAGCCGCAGAGAAAACGAACTGAATACTTGTAGTTATTTTTGGTTGGTTGACGTTGCAACTACCTTTTAGTTAAAAGATATACAGTCCCAGTGTCTGTACAACATCACATACACATTTAAAGTATCTCAGTAGCTAAACAATCAAGCAAACATAAGCAGAATCAAAAAGTCACTTCCAAACAGCACTAGATAAATTATTAACATGGATTCAAATCCCATCACAATGGAGAATGAGACCAGCGCCAGGAACCCAAGTTCAATTTCACCCTCGGATGTCTGTCTGTGTGGAGTTTGCTCATTCTCTCGTGTCTGTGTGGGCTTCCTCTGGGTGCTCCTGTTTCGTCCCACAGTCCAAAGATGTGCAGGCTAGGTAGATCGGCCATGCTAAGTTGCCCGTAGTGCTCAGAAATGTATAGATTGGGTGGGTTATAGGGGGATTCATCTGGGTGGGATGTTCTGAGGGTCGGTGTGCACCGATTGGGCCGAAGGGCCTGTTTCCACACTGTAGGGATTCTATGATCTATGAGACCAGAAGTGGAGCTAGTTAGATAGCTGTCTCCAAGAGGTGGCATCACAGATGTGGAGGGACCAACGCGCTGGAATGAAATCTTCTCTGAATAACCCATTCAAACACTGAGGACTGATTGATTTCTGTCGTTGTCACTAATTAAAAGATCTTCCTACCTGAATAGGAGTGCTGCAAGTATAAATAGTGTTCTGTTGAACAGTCTGAAGATGTTTTATCAGATGCGCTGGACCAATAGACCAACCAAGCTGTCAGAGGAGATTAAAAAAAGCCACACTATAAATGTTCATTCTACTGCATTCTGTAAAATACGACTGACCATTATTTTAAATGAAAAAGACAGAAGATTTTTAGTTATATAGCATCTTTCACAATCTTAGAACATCCCAAAATGTTTCAAAGCCAATTAAATATTCCCAAGTATTTGTTCCCACTACAGGAAGTAGGGTGTCACCATTAAAAATGGACAATGTGGCTAATCTGCATATGTGCAGTTGCTCTTCTGATAGTTCTTGATGCACATTCACAAACCAACAGTACTTTTAAATGATTGCAAATAAAGAGCTCCCTTTGCCGTATCTTAAGGTCATTAGCTCAGAAGAACTGGTAGGCTTCAATGTCAAAGATTTGCCTTAAAGTAAGGTCAGGCTAATTTCAGCACAATTTAAAATAGCTTTCTAATAGTTATCTGCCAGGAAATTAGAAGGAAGTGCAGAGAATGGATACATGCAGGACAGATAGAACAACCCCTTAAGGGAGATTACAATTGGACAAATGACAGTAATGTATTTAAAATCAAGAGAGAAAATATTCTTCAAACAGTCAGCATTGTGAAGGCTCCTCTGGAGGTCTCCTCCCAAGTGTACTTTCATTTCTTTGACCCAACATCTTTATTTACATTCACTATGAATGGCACTTTGCTAGTGGATGTGAATTTGAAAGTCATGCCCCTAAAATATTTAAGCTGCACAAAGCTGAAGTAATATCATTATTCTCACATAGGAGACAAAGTGATATGTGCATAGCAAACTCGCACAAACAGCAATGTGATAATGGCTAGATTATCAGTTTTGAGTGGTGTTCATTAATGACTACATAGTGCCCAGAAACTTTGGATATCTCCCCTGTTCTACATCAAATTAGGGCTGGGAGTGTTTTGCATTGATCCAAGGCGGGGGGGTGTGGGGGGGGGGGGGGGCGTAGACAGGGTGGAACAAAATTGATGGAGAAACTCAGCAAGTCCGGCAGCATCTGTGGAGAGAGAGAAACAGAGTTGACATTTCAAGTCCAGTGACTCTTCAGAACCAGGAGATGGAGCCTTGGTTAAAGCTACATTTCACCTCAGTAGTGCACCTTGTTCGCACGAGTTTTGAACCCAGAATGTTCTGACTCAAGGGCAAGGTTGCTTCACACTGAGCCACTGCTAAATGATTAGAACTTTATTTCTGAAGACTCTAGCTGAAAATAGTCTCCATGTGGAACATTATGTAAGCTACTCATTTATAGTTTAAAACAAGTGAGCAAACAGGTATATTTTTAAAATACTCACCTTCCAACCAGTCACACTAAAAGTCTTCCCAGCACTTCCAATGGTAATAGTCCTTTCCCACATTCTTGGCAAAGTTGCTATGAAGGCAAAGAGCAAAATGAACGTGAAATTAACTGGCCACCTAATGCTATTGAAGAGCTAAGTAACATAAGGAAGTGCACCTCAATACAGTAAAAACATGACAAGCTCTAATTAGCTCAGATTGTCAAGGCAGAGTGTGGGTAAATCCTGGGGAGATGTTGTTGGAATCTCCGCTTCTGACCACTATGTGATGTCCTGTGGTTTGAATGTTGGCTAAGGCTTAAGCTTAATGAGGAATCTCTGCTCCCCTTGGTAAAATGACCAAGTGGTTAGCAGATTTTTAGCCACTATCCCACCCAACACCCGAACCTGCCAAAGCCCATGCTGAATGTTCAATGACAGGGTATGCCAAAGGAGTGCTGCAAAGGCACAAAGTGAGAAGTCCAGCCTCAGCTGCCTGGACTCACCGTGAAACATGGATAAAATATCAGGAGCATATGGTACCCGTTGGAAACATAATCACCAAGGAATTTAAGGCTGAGGAGTGAAAACTACAATGAGAGCATTCCTCGTCAATGATTTCAACCTTCAATTGTTACACTGAATACAGGAAAAAGCAAGCAGAAGTGAACAAAGTCACCTATTTTTGCTGATGGCAGCATATTTAGTATAACTTACAACATTTGCGGAACTAAACACGCAGATTAAGTAATGCAATATGGTTTCTCAATACCTTGAGCAAATGTATCTTATTTAAATTTCATCAATTTTCTACTCCATTCCCCTGGCCAGCACTGACTACACCACCATTGTTTAAGATTTCCGTGCTGCATGAGTCTATTGGTTAAGGCATTGTATAATTCCCAATGTCAGTCAATGCTGGAAAAGGGAGTAGAAGAGGGACTACAAGGTTAAGCTATTCCCAGGATTTGAATTGATCTTGCTCAACAAACAACCCAAAAGTATTCGTGTAAATCTGTCAAATCAAACCATAATTGTGAAGGCCTAACAGCCGGACATATTTCTTCCCTCTCATCACCAGCAACGATCATGGAGGCTTTTGGGCAGAACCAAGGCAAAAAGAGAAAGCATTTCATAGCCATAGTAGGGGGGAAAATAAAAATGAAGCTTAGTAAAATCCCCAATGAAAAAAGATCCATTTCAACAACAAACCACACAATTACCATTTATTTGTAAAAGATGGAGAATGACAGGCTGGTTGGTCTCGAGTGGATCAAGGACAGTCACAGCCTAGCGCTGTGCATCTAACCATCAACCAGAAGCCTTGAGGCAGTGAGTCTCAGAAAACCTGAGAAATATTTCCTGATATATCTTATTTGAGGTTTAGACCTTCGCTGAGCAGTCTTTACCTCAATGGGTTTTCTTGGAAAATGTTCAGATAATGGCTAGTAAAAAGATACGAATTCCAGCCCTGACTCCATAAGCCTCTTAAAAAGACCTAGCATTTATATAAAGCTTTTAATATTGGAAAATGTCCCACAGCCCTTAGATTTCCACAAGAATATGAAAACTGACAGAGACCAACATTGACCAAAGGAAGAAATATTAGGACTGGTGACCAAAAGATTTTCAGAAGTGTGGGTTTTAATGGATTGCCTCAGAAAGGGGAGAGAGAAGTAGAAAAGTTTAAGGATACCAAGGAGTGGGGCTGATCATTGCTGCAGGATGTGTGCATACACCAGTACAAGCCCATTTTCTCAGTATTACCTATTTTGATGTGCTTATGTCCACTGTACACGAGCCACTCATACACCTCATCACTGATGCAGAGAACATCGTGCTTAATACACAGGTCTGCGATCATCTTCAGTTCTTCCATTTTAAATATCTAAATGCATGAACCACACCACATTAGAATATG
The DNA here is from genome assembly GCF_030684315.1 of Stegostoma tigrinum. NCBI lineage: Eukaryota > Metazoa > Chordata > Chondrichthyes > Orectolobiformes > Stegostomatidae > Stegostoma > Stegostoma tigrinum. Next base: position 89,312,266 of record NC_081361.1, on the reverse strand, counting down.
AAAGGGAACTCCAGCCAAAGCAGTAGTTTTGAGATTTGGTGCATTAAAAAAACCAAACAAACCTTGTTCTTTTAAAATGCTGCAAAAACCAAGCTTAAAAAAAGCAATCAAATGGCATACAGCATTGCAAACTGAGGCTAATCTATCAAAACAAATGGATTACTGACTGCACAGCAATCCAAGAAGCATGCCAATTTATTTATCAATAAAGACTTCAGGCCCCGTGTCGTCATCATCATTTTTATTTTTAAGGGCAGCAATACAAACAGAATTTCTCCCTGTAACTGTAAGCATAATTCGATAAGACAGTTGCAATGGAAGCTATGATGCTTTCAGTAAACAGAAGCACATAGTATTGATTAAGAAAATGTCCAGGATTTAAGCAGCAGCAAAAGGAACACTCAAGCCATTCAACAACGATCAGGGCATAACTCTAATCCTAACCGTAGCCCTAACCCTATTCCGCACTGAATGTTTTTAAAGCTAAGATGGGTAATTTTTTTGAACAGAAAAGGAATTAAGGGTTGTGGTTGGTATGTGGAGCTGAGGCCACGAAAAGATCAGCCATGATCTTATTAAATGGTGGGGCAGGTTCGAAGGGCCAGATGGCCTACTCCTGCTCCAGGTTCTTATGTTCTACAATCAAAGGCCCCACATCAGTTATAGTCTCTTCAACCCTCTTCCATTGGGCAAAAGATGTAAAAATTTGAAAACACGTACCAACAGATCCAAGAACAGCTTCTTCCCACTGTTATCAGACTTTTGAACAGACCTTTCATATATTAGAGTGGATCTTTCTCTGTAACTAGAACGCTATGTTCTACCCTCTGCTCTATTACCCTGATGTACTTACGTAAGGTATGATTTGCCAGGATGGCGCACAATACAATACTTCACGCTGTATCTTGGTACAAGATAATAACATATCAAATCAAAGGCAATTAAATTACTAGATGTGATATAGCCTACAAAGTGGTCAAAGGTATCTATTAAATCCCTTTGAACTGAAATACATAATCTAATAGTGACTGATGTCTTATGGTTGAAGCATCTTTCCCATGCACATGAGGGTGTCTTCAATGGGAAGAATGTGAATGGAATTCAGTATTCACGAACCAGGGTTGTTTGATTTAATAGTGGGTGTTGTTTTTGATGCAGTCCATGCAGAACCTGTGAACCAACATACAGTCATAGGGTCAAACAAACCCTTCGGTCTAACTAGCCCATGTTCTGAAACTAAACTAGTCCCAGCTGCCCATATCTCTCCAAACATTTCTTATTCATGCACTTATCCAAATGTCTTCTAAACATTGTAACTATACCTGCAGCAATGCCTTCCTCTGGCAGTTCATTTCACATAATAAGCACTCTCCGTGTAAAAAAAAGTTGCCCCTCATGTCGTTTTAAATCATTCTCCTCTCACCTCAAAAATATGCCCTTTGGTTTTGAACTCCACCATCTTAAGGAAAAGACCTTGGCCAATCACTTTATTTATGTCCCTCATGATCTTATAAAACTCTATAAAGTCACCCTTCAAATTTGTACGCTGCATGGTATATTCAATGATCTGAGCAATGAAGCAGGCATGCCAAACACCTTCTTAACCAGCCCATCTGCCGGTGACACAAATTTCAAAGAATTATGTACCTGAGCCCCTAGGTCTCCCTTCCAAAACACCACCCAGGGCCCTACCACTAATTGTATAAGTCCCACCCTTAACATAAAAAGTGGGTTCCTTTACACATGTGATAGATTATTACTTGATGCCTAACTTTTCAGAAAGTCAACGATTAGATTTTGAAGCCATACCTTGCCCAATGGATTATTGGGCGTGTTAATGATTATTGCTTTGGTCCGAGAATTAAATTTACTGGAAAGTTCTTCTTCATCGAGGCTCCAATCTCCACTGTTGCTCATGCCTTGCTCGACCTTTTCTTTTACCTAAACGAAGACACAAACGGTGTATTTGAGCTCTCCAGCAGACAATCTAGCGCTGACAAATAAATAGTGGAAAATGTTTAAGAACATTCAAACGCAGCAAATAGGGGAAGTAAACCATGCAACCCCTCAAGTTTGCTCATCAATCAATTAATTTGATTGCAGCTGATCTTCTCCCTCAACTTCATTTTCCCACTAGTTCCCCAAAGCATTTGTTTTCTGGGGTCAGGGGCTCCCAGACCACGGGATGAGCACTAGGGTCATCTGCTGTTAGGTAGCAGTGGAAATTGTCAAATGACGACTTTGTCAGGACAATCTTGAAACAGGTGCCAAGGTTCTAATGAATGTGCATGGGTGACTCTTGGCTCCTGGGCTCCATCAGAATCTTTGAAATAGTTGTAGTAAAACCATTGTCCCCTCACTCAACAACTATTCCCCTCCCCCACTCCTCTGACCCTCTGCTCATCAATTCCACCCTCCACTAACCTAATCGCCTATTCTCCCATTTGACTGACCCAATCCCAGTCAAAAATTTCATCCCCCGCAATCCAACCTCAGCAGCTTTGTCGCTACCCCGAAACAACTGTTATGACATTGCTTTCAAGAGTACTACGCTAACGAGAATAAATTTGTAGATTTAAAGTGAAATGCAAAAGAAGCAAGTGTTATGTAAGAAAACATTTTCATACAGTGAGTAGTTAAGATATGGAATGCACTGCCTGGAAATGTGTCAACTGAAGCCTTTAAGCAGGTATTTAATAACACTGGATACAAATACTGTGCAAGGGTATGGGGGAATAGCAGGAGGTTGGCACTAGGTGATGATGCTCATTTGAAGAGCTGGTGCTAAGACACAATGGGATGAATGGCCTCCTTATGCGTCTCAACAATACTGATTCTGAGAAAGTAACCAGGATTATAGAAAACCCTAAATGCTCTTAAAAAGCACATGAATGTGCACCCTAACTGCTGTGAGCTGTAGACTGTGCACAGGAAGATGGGATTAGAAAGGGTGTCTTTGGGTCGGCATGGAAAAGAGGCGTGAAAGGTCACCTTCTGTGCTGTATCATTTCTGTGGTTGTGAAACATGGCCTGCAGCCATTATGCAGTTTATCTTGCAGCAAACTGGGGTTAGGAAGTTGTAGCTGTGCTTCTCTGTAGCAACAGCTGCTGACCCTTTATTGTGTATTTGTTTGTTGGGACAGTCCTGGGATACATCCTCCAATAAACAGAACCAATCTTTCGAGGCTGCTATTAAGCAAAGGTGGAAACACAATGACAAGGACTCTCTCGTCCTCCCGCAATAATTTCTGACACCACCTCAAACACAGAATGCCACTAATTCTTAAACATTAAATTGGGTCACATTAGGAACAAATTTGGAAGCACTAGCCTAAGAAATCAAAAATCTCTCTCAGCCTTGACTGGAGTCAATGTAGCATCCACTGCCCTGTGGGATAGAGAATACCAAAGGTTCAGTGAAAATATTTTCACTCACCTCAATTCCGAATATTCGAAACCTTTTCCGGAGATTATGATTTAGATTCCCCAATCAAACAAACAAGCTCTTAGTGCCTACTTGGCTTTAGAAATAAAATTACCAACCAAAGGTCTAAGTAGTGAAATTGGATCAACTACTCTTGCAGGATTTAAAAAAAATAAAACTAGTCATAAAATGAACTTCCATATTACTGGATTTTAAATCTGCAGTGTTGCATGGTCTGTACACGATCTCAGCTGACCCTAAAGGGGTGTTAGTTTCGGAAATAAACAGCTAGTGTTGATCTCAGTTAATGCAGCTTCACAACTTGGCTACGAAACGATTCTCATCATTGTCACCAGTGGCCGAGGATTGTTATAGCTATAATGGAAGATTTGAAGGAACATTTGCGCCATTTTTGAAGCCCTCATTTCTACACTCACTAAGGCCACAGCCTTAAAACCGACATTGCATTTTCTATAGAGGTTTGCAGCTTCAGCACATTGACTCTACTTCACCAACAGACAGGATCATGGCTGATCTGATAATCCTCTGTGCCACGTTCCTGCATTTCCCCCCCCCCGCCCCCAACCCTTGATTACCTTACTGATTAAAAATCTGGCTACCTCAGTTCAGTTAGTTGGACAGTCGTGGGAAGCTGACTTTGTTCTCCACAGAGGAGAGAAGGTTGACAGGAAATTTGTGACATGCGTTCAAAATCTTGAGGACTCTAGACAGAGTAAAGATGAAGAAACTGATCTCATTGAAGGAAGGGTTGAGAACCAGGATATGCTGATTTAAAGTGAGTGATAAAACGGGCATAAGGAAAAGTTTATTTTACACAGTGAGAACTCAGGCCAGTGAGTATGGTGGAGGCAGTTCAACTGTGGATTTCAAAGGGGAATTGGAAAGCACCTAAAGAGAAGACACTTGGAGGATTGAGGGTCATGCAGAGAGTGGAGCGGGCTGAGAGCTAGTACAAGTCCAGTAAGGCAAACGGCCTCTTTCAGTAGCCATTCTATGATCTGATGCAACAAACATTTTTTGTAATATTGCTCTTTAAAGGCTGCACTGCCACCTTTGGAGAAAAGTATAATACAGACCTGTTTTTACTGAAGAGATTACAGCACCACGCTTGGGAACAAAAGTGAATGGGCTTGATCATTACAGTTACCCATTGATTTAATGCACTCAGTTTGTGACAACAGAAATGATTAGAGTACAAATCATAAAATGCTACGTGAACTGCCAAATCTTAATGGAAAACAGTAAGTTTTATCTTAGTCAGTTCTGTTGGATTAAATACTCACAGGCTTTAATGAGATGAAGACTGGGATTCCTCCAGCCATTTTAACCATTGGCACATAACAGTCAAAGAATGGCTCAATGATAATCACCTAAAATTAAAAATACATTAAAATTAAGCTCACCATCTAGAAAGAAAACAACTTGTTTTTACAAACATATTGCATAACCTAAGGACAATCCAATACACTACCCAGCCAAAGAATAATAACCAATGTAATAACTTTGTAACAAAGGATCCATTTTGCATACAGCTGGGTCCCAAGAAACCAATCAGATAAAGGAAAAGATAATATGTTTTAACGATGTTGGTTGGGAACTCCCTGCTGTCTTCTCTTATACAATTGTGTCTTTAACATTTAACAGTCCAATTGT